>NC_065919.1:9048200-9678617 GCF_024586455.1 Bactrocera neohumeralis | reverse complement strand
AAGCGACGAAGTTAGTTCAAAAAAAGAATGTAAGCACATGCACTAGCGCAACAGATGCGTTTATTCGTAATTAGATTCCTCGGTTTGTATACCCAAGGTACACATGTGTAGGGGTGTGCTCAGCACTTGGCAGCATTTAATTAAAAAGTTGCAAAATAGTGTTGCAAGTCTTTATCCACAAGATGCAAATAAATGCAGGCGTGTATGTGTATATAAATTAACTGTAAATGCTTGCAACTAAAATAAGTATGGCGTGGCACTAAGTATAAGTCTCATTCACTTCTCTTTGCTGAACTTTTATGAGCGCTCAGTTTTCATTTGCGATAGAGTGCTTAAACAGCTAACTTTCGCTTTGTTCTATGAAATCTGCGGCATGTGTCTTTCGCGTCTCCTTGCGCTGACATTTGTGGTGTCAATGAATTTTTGCAGGCGAAAATATGCAGTAAAGGTCAAAGCTTGATAGACACTTGACAGAAATATGCTCTGGCTTTTCATCTTCATTTCGAATGCCTAATTTTGCTTTTTCGTTGCCTTTTAAAGCTCGCAGCTCTTAGGGAATAAGAAAAAAATGAAAGTAACTTTCAGTAGTCTGCGGTAGTCTGCATGTTAGACATATAGTTCTAAGCGCAGGTGTTGTGACAAATGTGTTTCATATATACTTATTAGGCTGTCCGTTATCTCAATATTTAGTTCTTGCACATACCATTAAATTTTCAGTTTTGCTCCAAAAAATAATCTTATGTGAAAAACTGCTTTATTCTCCATTTGTACCGTGCTTAAGTCGTACTGCTTTTTCCATGTTTTTTGCACGGCATTTTTTGGTCTTTGTAATAAATTTTTCTTGTAAGCACTTAAACTTTCGACCTTGAAATCAGAATATTTTAATACAACATTTTTTTTACCAAAGCGTCCTGATTGAGTTTTTCAGTAAAACATTCCATTCATGAAATTTATGCATCAAATTATGTCTTCATACAAGTGCCTTATAAGTTCTGTGTTGCTCATACGACATGGTGTACTGTATGCATCAAATGTTAATTTCAAAATACAAATTTTTCACTGTTAGACTACCTCCTAGTGCGGTTTACAGCTTTTCCCTTACTTTACTTTACTAGAAAATCTATACACTCTGTACAACGGACAATATTAAAGTCATAACAATATTTGTACAGGTAGCTTCGAAAGCACCCATGCTTACTGAGTATTTGGGTTAGGTGGAAATCCAGGTCCCCATATTGTCTATATATCCACGAATATATGTCTGGGAACAGTCAGTGGGTACACCATCCTTTGCATAAACTTTCTGACTTCTGTTTTCTCCTCAGCCAGCTCTAGACTCATGGTACCAAACCAACCAGTGCAATTGATGTATAAATTGAATAACTAAAACTTAAATGCTTTAGGCATTGAGAATAAAAAAACCAACTTAGGAAATAACAGAACGCTAATTTGCATACTGCATGGCAAAAAAAAAAAGGAAAATTTATTCAGAAAAACTCTTTTTGGGTCCGTTAACGATATTTCAACGAATGATTTCTGCAATGATGCCAAATCGTCAAAATTGTAGCTGTAGAAACAACAAGTAATCGCATTTAATTTTTTTTTTAGATTTTTATTAACCTCTTATGAGCACTTTTCCGTGCTACTGAGCGCTACTTTCCCCTTTGAAAGTGCGTCAATCGATTTCGAAAACGGTAAATAAACGGCGCTGATGGAATGTATGAAACGAAACAAATTTGCACATAAATAAATACAAAAAAAAATATTTGAAAATCATGAGAAACTCATAAAAACGCTCAACTTTGAAATTTATGGCTTCCACATACAACAACAATCAGAAAACCCTTACTCAAGCACATCGAAAGTGTGAGTGGCCTCGAAAGCAGACGAAAGTATGTGAAAGTGGGGCGAAAAGTTCTGCAACGCCGTTATGAGGTCACGTGTCGTGGATATATATGCAGGTTGGCAGGTGTGGGCAGCACCAGCATATATGCGCATTTCATCCGACATTGCACCCATGATCAATGCGTAGGCAAATGAGAAAATTGCGAATGCAAAACTCAAGCCGAAAGCAGTCTACTTCAATGGATGGCAAACGATTTCCGTAAAACATAGAATGTAACGCATTTGTATACCTCAACGCCTATTGATAAATTATCTGGCGAGAACGTGGAGATGGGGGTGTGTGTTGTAGAAACATACATATAATCAAAAGACAATGGCAACTTGTTGCACTAGCCAATGTGGGGGGCGGAAAGTGCGTGGTTGGGTATGTGTGTATGTGTGTGCTTAGCAATTGAGGAGAAATACAACTAAAAATAAATGTTATCGTGCCAGCGTTCGATATCAATTTCAATTGGCCCATTTGTGGGTCTTAGCCAGTGCAATCAATTCTCAACAGCAGTTGAACTCATACATCGCAGCAAGGATAAGCATTGCACGTATGAAAGATAGTTGTTTTTCACCGAAGAACGACGTGGCTGCGGAATACCAACAAAGGTTAAAAATGTTGCCAACATAAATTTCAACGAGAAATTGTTTGTTTTTTTTTCGCCATGCAGTTATCCACGAAGCCACTGACGCCCGCTCCCGCATGGTGTTGCTTCCTTGAGTTTGTTCGCCTTGCCGCAATTTATATGACACTTCGGGCGCTTCCGTGAGACAATCGAGCGGTACGAAGTCATGACAGGGGCGCTGGCGTGATGAATGCTCCGCTGCACTTTAGTGTAAAAATTTGTGAATTGTTTTTATTTAGGGCGAGTTTTGGGGGACAAAGAATCAGTACTTATTACTGGCAGTTAGTACGGAAAAGCTTTGGTATTATTTATGTCTATTAATATGTAGGACTCAAGTAATACTTAACATTTCAATATAAGTTCTATCAAAGATTGACGTTTTTTCATCTTCTTTTTCTTTAGCACATCGAAAGTGGTTTGATCTAGACGAAGAAAAGAAAGCATCGTCTGTTGTCTGGCGTAGTCGCGCCAATCGTACACTTCAAGTACTGATCCTTAACACGGCCTTTCATTCCATTTCGTATAGCTCAAACAGTTTGCGGTTTCATATTCGATATGAATTGCTCGTGTTTGTACAAAAACTTAATAGCCGACTTAAAATCTCATAAGACTGCGATTATTGCTAAAGTACAGAGACCTAACAAAGTCCTGAAGTCGTTTGCCGGCAGCATATAGAGAAACGACAAAGAAACGTTGTAGTCAACATGCAAGACAATTGGCCGGCCAGTCCCTAACTAAGCCGCACCAATGGGGTCGCCTGGTTGCAGTGAAACGCAAACGAGAAAGCTTCAGACATGCCAAAACACTGCACTCCGGACTATAACGGGATGCGACTTAATGTCTCCAATCGAACACAGTGAAGCCCATATGCTTCCGTTTAAGAGGCATAAGGAACTTCTTTCCAAGCAGTTTCTGCTGGCGTGTTTTTGTAGCAACTATCCGAGCAGCCGCCAACTTGAAGTGTACCGGCTCTTAGGAACATCAAGAGGTCATTTCTTAACTACATCGACGACATAAGGCAATACGCCGACCAGACTTTGGACGCAACAAACTTCAGATACGCACTAACCGCCATTCATAGTGGAGCCGTCAACAACTTCATCGGCTCCCTCCCACTGAATGGCGAACTTGGTGTCAAACCCCCACCCACTGCAGATGGCGAGCTCCAGTTGCCGCGTGAGTCTAGAGTGAACTTTGCACAGCTTCGTTCGGAATACTGTAGCAGGTTAAACTCCTACTTATCCAGAAGCGTCTATGCAAAGGAGTCTCCGCGTAACTGTAACCACCCCGTTGCAAGTCCAGCTAACCCGACCCCGTCAAAACAGCTCAGCCCATTTCCTCGAGTTGCCGCGTAAATCTAGAGTAATCTTTGCTTAGCTTGGTCTTACTTATCCAGAATCAACACCGACATACCAAGTATATGTTCAGCATGCAACGAGCTCCAGCATTATTCTAACCACCCCTTCGCATGTCCACATCTGACAACCCTCTCCTTATGGTCCGATGGATGACTTCGATGCCAACTTCTCTGAATGTTACCACCCTAATGGGGACTAAATAGTCGTTACAACAACAACAAGGCGGGGACGGAAGTCGGTACTAAACCCATTGTAAACGCTTCTTCTTCTTCATAACCAAGAGAGTGCTGGGTGAACTAATGCTTCTGCAACTATCTTCTATCAGATTTTCCGATCCGATAGTAAGCGCCAATAATTTTGGACGATAAACCCTTTTGGGTCATCGATCACTACATCTATCCATCTTCTCTTTGGTTTCGCTTTCCATATGGTTCATTCTTGAATGCTTTTGTCGGTGCTCTTTGAATTCGAATTCTTTTAACGAGGCCATGCCAACGTATTCTCTGGGATTTGAGTTTTACAAAGTTTTGTCCACTAATGCGGTGTTCAAGCTGAGAGTTGTATCTCATAAGACATGAGTGATCTTTCAGCTTGATACATTTTGCTCAGTATTTTCCTTTCTGAGGTAGTTAAATGGTTCACGTCGGCCGCCTTTGTCGTCTAAGTTAGTACGTCTGGCTTTTGTTGTGGTTTTGTGATAATTAACCTACTGCTCGATTTTTGTCGGTCTCGAGACCCTAGTCCATCTGCGCATAGTATACACCTTGCTTATTTGTTCCTTTGCTCTCAAGCGTAGCTTGTCACACGTTCATGATGATACACCTAATCTCGAGTAGAGGTTAAAAGTAGCACCGACGTGGGAAAAACCTGAAGATTGATAGTAAGCGCTGAGAAGCATTATTTCGTAAGAGTGAACAAGCTGCACATCGATTCCCTTTTAAAGGCTTAGCAATTACAAGTTACGTTACTTTCACCATCAGATATTAACTAACTTACGAATATGCTGGTAAAGTTAGAAATCGGAAAGCGCAACACGCTTCCGAAGACAAAAATTGACTTCATAGTGGAGGTTTGCCAATAAGCTTCGCAATGCCTTTTAATGAACTTTCAAAATAAATCCAACGCTTAACTAATTTTGTGCTCAACTTGGCACTAACCGAGAGTCAGGCGGCCTGACTTTTGGCCTCTGCGACGGCTTTGGCGCACTCGAAAGTTTATATGCGTGCGAAGTTATTGTATCTGTGGCTTGGCTGCTAGCCGCACGTTGGTATCGACCACGAACAGCAACAACAAAAACCTTCCAAAGCTATTCCCACATGCGAGTAAGCGGTGAAAAACAACAATTCTTGGCACAGCAGACTAAAATAACTGTGTGGATATACGTGCATGTATGCGCATATTTCGGTTCGTGGTTTTCCGTTGCGAACTTTTGGAAAAAATGTCATTGCTTGTTTTCATTGGCACAAAGTTGAAAGTTCAATAATTTTGACTGTTAGTCCAAACCCATACATACACTTTAGGAGTAAAGTTGTGCGCTGTCTCTTGGCAGCCAGTTGATTTCGGTGCAGATAAGTTTCCAATACTCAACTCGAATTTGTTGCTGTTGCAGCGTTTGTTCGAAAAAATATTTTTACACACAGTGCATTTTTCTTGCACTTAACGCGACTGTAAACATTTAGTTTTATCAAAAAGTATTTAGGAGCTCATTGCATTACAAGTATTTGTGCGCAAAAGTTCTTGATAAGATAAGCTGAGTGGTGTTATGCAGTTGAAGCTGGTAGCCGCGCAGCGAGTGTGTTGTTTTTGTAAAATATTAAATTTGAAAGCAGTAAAGCGCTAAACAAGTTAGGAAAAGAGGGATTGCAGAAAATGTTGACTCTTTTTACACTTAAAAGTTTTGGACAGCTCTTCTTTCATTATAAAATTGATTTTCAATATTTTATTGAAACCATTTCAGGCGTCTCAGTAGTTGTAAATGCAGTAAAATCAATTACTTTTTTTTAAATTGCTTTTTAATGAATTTTTGGAATGTTTACGTTGATTTAAGCTCTTCACTGATCTTCAAGTTTTAATAAGAAGTCCTGTCATCCGCGAACTTCGTTTTCGTGAGAGCAAACTTGAGAAGCCTAAATGCAAAACTCCTTCAGCTTTTTTAATCGCAGTGAAAGTGTAATACCAAGAGTTAGCGAACTTGATTACCCAATCGACGACGATGGAATAGATGTTCTATTACCAGACCATGAAGAAGGTCGTTTAACAATTACCCGCCTGTAGAGCAACAAAGCGGCAGGGGCACACCAAAATCTGCGCCAACTACCGTGGGATAAGCCTCCTTAATATCTAGTTCAAGGTCTTCGAGCGCATTGTGTGAAAGATTGAAGCCCATCGTCAAAAAATGATTGAATCTTACCAGTTAAGCTATAGATCTGGAAAATCTGTTGTCGACCAGATTTTCATCATGCGCAAAATTTATGAAAAGACCCTTTTGAAAGAAAAATTGACAGACACCACCTCTTTGCCTCCATGCCACTATGTCTGTACTTGGTATTCCCGAAAAACTAAAGCGGCTGTGTAAACTGACATTGAGCAGCACCAAAAGCTCCACCAGGATTGGGAAGGACCCCTTCAAGCCGTTCGATTTCAAGCGTGGTTTCAAAAAACGGGAATTCTTATCGTGAGACTCCTACAATCTACTCTTGGACAAAATAACACGAGCTGCAGTGCTAAATAGAGTAGGTAAAATTTTCTATAAGAGTGTACAGCTGCTGGCGTATCCCGTTGATATTGATATCTTTGGCCTCAACAACGGCGCCGTTACTTTTGCTTTGCCAGTCTGGATAAAGAAGCCAAGCGTGTGGGTCTGGTTGTGAACGTGGACAAGACGAAAGATCTCCTGTCATCAAACAAACAGTCACCGTATTCGCGACTTTCTTCACACGTCATTATTAACAGTTACAACTTTAAAGTCTTAGACAATTTCGTCTATCCTGGAACTAGCATTAACACCAACAACAATATCAGCCCGGAAATCCGGACGCAGAATCTTTCTTGCCAACAGGTGTTACCTTGGACTAAGTAGGCAATTGAAAACTGAAGTCCGCTCTCTAAGAACAAAGACCAAACTCAACAAGTCTCTCATTACTGCCGTCCTATTATAGTATATGCTGCAAAGCATCATCATCTGATGAGTCGGCCGTAGGAGTGTTCGAAAGAAAGGTTCTGTGGAAGACTTAAGGTATTTTGTCCATATGCAACGGCGAATACCGCAATCGATGAACCGATGAGCTGTACGAAATATATAAATATGACGGCATTGACATAGTACAGCGAATCAAGAGAAAGTGGCTACGTTGGCTAGATCATGTTGTTCAGATGGATGAAAATATTCTAGCATTGAAAGTATTCGATTCAGTGCCCGCCGGGGAAACAGAGGAAAAGAAAGACCTCCACTCCGTTGGAGAAAACAGGTGGAGAAGATCCTCGCTGAACTTGATAGCTGCAATTGGTGCTGCTGCTAACTTGGCTATCCGGTGTCTACTCCAGTAAAAAGTATAAGATATGCAAAATCATGGTAACTGCAAATTTACTTATTTTTTTACTATGCAATTCATAATTTCGCAAACTACAGTTGCAACTTAGCGCAGCATATGCCGCAGACAGCCAGCAGATTCACCTGTGGGCGCGCGCATAAAGGAAAACACTAAAATTGGCATAAATAGTGGAACATATTGCCTGTGATGACCAAGCCAAGAGCAAACAGCCACCAGCCAACAACCACGAGCTAACAGCCACTGGATAGCAGCCACCAGGCAGCCAAAAATTGCAAGCATTTACACATACGACTACATTATGCATGCAAATAGGCGATATTAAGAGCGATAAAACATCTTCGGAGAAAACGTGCGCTCTTCCAAATGGTAGAGCCTCTGCAAGTCAAGACACGGTTATCGTTTACTTTGCGCACGAATGTGGCAAAGTGCCAAAAAAGCAGAAGATTTAATAAACCACGTTGTAAATAAGAAAATATGCAGATCTTGTCTAGCACGGCATATGTGCAAGTCGGTTTGTTAAAGAAAGTTGTAGGGGAATGATGTAAATATACTTAGGAACGAAAAAGGAAATTTTAAGAATATTTTTATCTTGATTTTAATATGTCCGTTTGAATGGCAGCTATATGCTATAGCGATTTGATCTGAATAATTTGTTCGGTGCATATAGCTTTGTCTTCAGTAATAATCTTTACCAAATTTCCTGAAGATATCTTGTTCAATAAAAAATTTTCACTGCAAGGATTTGATTTCGATCGTTTAGCGTTTTTATTAGCTATTACCTTTAATGGTCCGACATCGATAATTGCGATAAATGACTAACTTTTTGGTTGAGAAGTTCGTAGGTAAAAATATCGATATCTCAAAATCTGAGTCACTAGTTCACGTATGTACAGGTAACCAGATAACATATCATCATTGATCATATGATCATTTATATATGCGTAAGCTGTATAAGATCTTCGACATTTCCTTCTGTGTATTAAAAACTTCCTGGCATGCCCAATTACCCTGTTTAGGGTATACACAAATATTTAGGTATTGTTTTATGGTCCTAACTACGCTCAGATTCGGTTGTGGCCTTGCAATTTCTTCTTCTTTACTGGCGTAGACACTGGGTACGTGGCGATAGCTGAGTTAACAATAGCGTGCCAGCCGTTTCTTATTTTCGCTATTTGGATTCAATTCGATATTCCAATTACAGCCAAATCCTACTCGTTCTGATTATTCCAATGGAGTGGAGTCTTCCTCTGCTTTCACCGGAGGATACCGCATCGAATACCTTCAAAGCTGGATTGTCCGCATCCATTCGGACAACTTAGCGTTGTTGTTGTCGTTGGATTCGCTTAACTATGCCAATGTTGTCGTATATTTCATAAAGCACATCGTTCCATCGACTGCGGTATTCGCCGTGGCCAACGCGCAAAGGACTATAAATCTTCCACCAAACCTTTCTCTCGAACACTTCTAAGCCAACTCATCAGATGACGTCATTTTCCATGCCTCTGCACCATATTACAGCATGGGGATGACGAGTGACTTGTATTGCGTTGAATTTCAAAGTTGTTGGTGTTAAAGCTGGTTTCGAGATAGACGAAATTATCTCCGACCTTAAAATTATGACTGCCAGCAGTGCCGTGTGAGTCAAGTTGCAAATGACATGAATGTTTGTTTGATGACTGAAGATATTTCGTCTTATCCTCGTTCACACATACGCATCGCTTCCTTATCCAGTTGGAGAAAGCAGAACTAATGGCGCGGTTGTTGAGGCCAATGGTATCAATGTTATCAGCGTACGCTAGCAGTTGTACTCTCTTATAGGAGATTACACATCCTCTAGTTAGCTCTGCAACTCGTATTATTTGCCCCAGCCGATTTCGCTGTGGTAGTTTCCAAGCATTGAAGGCGTCCCGGAAGGCATTCACCGGAATAGCCTTGAGAGCCGAGGTGCATGCTGCTTGGATCCCCTTTCATCGGCCTTTTCAGGCAAGGAAACAAAAAAAGTCCGGGGGCCACATCTGGACTGTAGGGCGGCTGCGGAGGCGTTGGGATGTCGGCCTTGGTTAGGTGGCTGTTCACAAGAAAGGCGGTGTGAGCCGGAGCGTTGTCGTGGTGCAACTTCCAATCGGCTGCGATGTCTTGTCGGACCCGATTGACCCTTCGTTTGAGTCTTTTGAGGACTTCCTCGTTAAACTTGTCATTGACAGTTTGTTCAGGAGGAACAAATGAGTGTTGGACGATGCCTTTAATGTCTAAAAAGACAATGAGCATCGTTTTCACTTTGGATTTGCTCATTTTTCAGGTTTTCGTCAGCAACCTCTCTCGGCCACCACTGGTGCCACCGAAACATACCATTTCTTGCTAAAGCATGAGTATGAGTAAGCCTGCTTGATTATATCAAACTTCTCTGTCGCAGATTTACCGAGTTTCACACAGAATTCTCTCTCGTACTTTTGCTCTAACGAACGCTGCATTTTCGGCGTGCACCTTTTACAGAAACACGTCGCGCAAAAATGTTAGTCCTGACTCTCCATGTGCTAGGAGACAACTGTCCAGCCGCTCGTTAGTAACGCCCTTTACCGAATTCAGACGGTACGCACACGTTGCGAAGTACAGTCGAGGCAGAAGAAAATCAGTCCTATTACTTTCCGGACAAACCCTGTATGGTGGATTCGAGCTCGTCATCTCCAGATGTTACTCTGTCTCTGTCTGTCACTGCTGTTGCACTCTGGAGAAGTATTCTCTCCATAACTTTAGTATGCTCTGAACAGCAGCCATAAGATCATCATCCCTTGTCGGCCAGCTCATCAAGCTCTTAGTGCTTACGCGTTTTAGCGTTTTTTTCTGCAAATGCGCCTCGCAGCCTTCTTCAAGTCTTGGTATTTATCCCACCCTGCTCGTGTCGATAGTCGCATTGCAAGGTAGACAGTTTGCTTTCTTTCCACTGCTACACGGCAGTCGGCATCGTACCTGCTGTTCTTTCGATCTATCCGATATAAATGGTTTTGCGTGCAGCTCTACGTAAGGAGCTTGAAATGCCGTTCCACAGTTCCGTTATAGCGAGGTGCTGATGAGTACTGTCAGTTGTGTTTGTAGT
The DNA here is from genome assembly GCF_024586455.1 of Bactrocera neohumeralis. NCBI lineage: Eukaryota > Metazoa > Arthropoda > Insecta > Diptera > Tephritidae > Bactrocera > Bactrocera neohumeralis. The sequence goes on along the minus strand of NC_065919.1, from coordinate 9,668,098 downwards.
TTCTCGCACCTTCCTTATTTTGCTGCACAGAGGCGGTCACGTATCTTTGCTGCAACAAGATATAGTGGTCCAAGTTGATGTTATGACCGCGGAATGTATGCACGTCAAAGACACTGTAGTAAATTCTTAGCACTTATTAAACGATTAACAGGACTTGACTCCAAGAGAGAATATTATATTAGATAGAGTAGGTACAACAGATTCAGTGGCAGTAAAATGTTTGTGGTATCATTCAAATTTGACCGAAAACCATTAACAAGACAATCGTTTTTATGTTGTTACTTTCAAGACATTTCTTTAAAATTTGATGACGCAGAAACACGGCTTCAGTGTTTTTGAATATTCCTTAACTTTATTTCCGTATTAAGCTAGCCCTGTTTTGTAATAGTAAAGTTGTCATAATTATTGTGCGTGTGATCACAATCAGTGATCTGTCATCGCTTCAAAGAATCCAACAAATATTTTTCGTTTTTTGTAGCGCCTCTTTATTTCGTCGATAAACCTGTGTATGTATTTTCCTCTCAGTTTGAAGATTATTAATTGTTTTCGTCGATTGCTCAGCAAATCGAACTGAATTCCAATTATTGCAGCAAAGTGAAATGAATGTGTAATTTCCCAAGCAATTATCTACCCGGTAGGCTACTCATTGCGCTCCTTAAATTCTTCAAAATCCTACAACTTTTGGCAGCAAGTTCTTTTTTAATAAAGATTTTATTCGAGATACAAGTGAACGCCGTCCAATTTGTGACTTTATTTGTTTATTGAAGAGTATTTGGAAAAATTGATTTTATAGACAAAATATCACAGAAGAAAGCAAGACAACAATAACGAAAATAACCAAGTTTATATATATTTATATACATATGTATATTCTCTTTTGATGGCCTGTTGATGCCCACTTAACGCCAATAAAAGGGTGAGTGATGCAGACAGTTACAATGTGATTGCAATGAAAAACATTCACGAAGAAATATCAGTCAATTTGTTGCGTAATCTTATACACTTATGTCCAGTTAATGGCACAATAAAATATGTAACTAACCATAAAAATTACAACGTTTCCCACAAATTGGTCAATTTTCGTATTTTCTGAGTGAGTTGCACTACAAGTGGCCGACAAGTGGGCATGATTGCCAGTCAAGATGTGTGCTTCGGTTATATGAGTCACTGGAGAGCGACATGCCACAGCAGGCTAACCTATAAGTGCAGCAGTGTTGCACATATACACTAACGGTTAGCTTTTGCTGTACAAATAGTTTGATAAGTTGCAAAGTGGTATGTTTTTCATTAGTCGCTTACTAGTTCATGCTTTCACGAGAGATTGTTGGTGAGCGAATAAAAAGTGACGCTGCACTGGTTCCTATTTGGTTAAATATCACTGCTATAAATTAAATTTAACAACGCAGAGTTGCTCAGTGTCAGTTCACAAACGGTATGTACTCGTCGTTAACCATGTGGATCAATGGCTGCTCTTGTAATTCGTGTCGACGCAATTGACTCGCATGCTCTTGTGCACGAAAATTTTATTGAAAATATGACCGAGCACATATTCCACTCATGACTGTGGTGGCCATGAGTCTACTAACGGTTGTTGTTGTTATTATTGTTGGTAATTTTGTTGATTGGTCACTAACTGTTGCCAATGATTTCGCCCGAGGAGGCCACACGGCGCGCGGGAGAGTCGCACAAAGGAGTAAAGGCTGCGAAATTTGAAAAATAAAAACAAAATAAAATAAAATATTGAAAGAAAATAAAATAAAATAAAATAAAATAAAATAGCGAAATAAAAAGTATATTCTGCTGTATGGTCTCATGTTATGTAATAGTATATCTGCCTCGGATATTAAACGGAAAACTTAAAAAAGAACAGCGTTGTGTACATTGCACGCCATGATATTCTTGGCACGTCCTTGCGCCTCTGTCGGCTGCCTTGCCGCCGACTCAAGCGGAAAATTGTCATATGCTCACAATTTAATTTTATTTCGAATTTTCGAATTTTATTTTGCTCTGCTTCCTTTGGCGCAAGGCAGCCTTCGTGCTTGATTGCCTCTCAGGCCTAAAATACTTTTACATCATTTGACTTCATTGTAGAATATATAGTATGATTTTCAAGGACAAATAATTTTTTTCGCTTATGTTGTTTGGTTGTTTTATTTTATGCTCTGGCAACATGTTTCTAAAGAGTATAATAGCTTTGTTCACCTAACGGTTGTATGTGTTACCTAAAACTAATCCAGATAAATATAGGGTTATTTATATTGGGTAGTCGAAAAAGCCTGTTCGTATTTTGTCAATAGATGTCGTTGTAGTCGTATATCTCCAGTGCTACCAATCACATTGCGTCATGCCATAAAGTTTTGGAAAGGTGACTTCATTTGACCGAAAAAAATCAAATTCTGTGAAGTTGAAAAAAAGTTACAGCTGATGAAAAGTCAAGGTGAAAATAATGAAGAAATTCGCTATATTTTGAAATTTTTGTATAAAAAAGGAAAGAATGCCACGCAAGCTACCGATGAAATTTGCGAAGTTTACGGAGACAAAGCTGTATCAGTTCGTGTAGCACAAAGATGGCTCGCTCGCTTCCGTTCTGGAAATTTCGAAATTTCGATTTCCACTTATGGAATAATGTTTCTAGGGGAAAAATTGTAAAAAGTGGTCGACAAAAATGGTATATATAGTATTTGTTTATTTATTTATTAGTATAAATATAAAAAAAATAAGTCGAAGTTTGATTAGAAATACGAAAAGACTTTTTCGTCTACCCAATATTTTGATCCTGGCACATAAAATTGACTTTTTGCCGAAAATATTTTTTAATGTATCAGATTTATAATTGAAGTTCTGTGATAATTCTTTCCTGATAGTGGTACGTCTCTGTGCAACAAATAAATCAATACTTTCCTTAGCCCCCATATACCTAATATAAATATTTTCGAACTTCCGGGTGACTTTATACCGCATATATCGGCCAATATATAAGAGAAAGTGCGTATTTTCTTTGTAACGGTGCATACTTATGTTAAGAATGAAATAAGTCAGGTGAAAACTTACCCTAGACTCCGTATAACTAACAGCTACATAAGAATTGTACTTGAAGGTACTTCCCTTGCTTTAAACTTTGCAAGCTGCAAGTGTATAAAATGTTCGGTTACATTCTAGCGAAAATCTGGTGGCACCACTAAGCTCCAATTCTAAGCTTTTCCTATATTCATTCAAAGAAATTCTCTCATATACCATACAAGGTGCATTCCAAAGTAAACAGGACTTTAAAAAACAGAACAAATGGTTTTTTCGGCAAAATCAATTTATGTTACTCAAAATAGTCTCCTTCTGCTTGACTACAGATTTTTGCACTTTCCAAAAGCATGTCGAATGAGTGTTTTAGCTCGCTGGCTGGTATGGCCGCCAGTATGCCGGTGCAAGCCTTTTGAATGGCCTCTACGTCTGCATAACGCTTTCCTTTCATGGGCAAATGCATTTTTCCGAAGAAGTCGCACGGTGCCATATCAGGTGAATACGGGGAGTGGTTAATGGTTAAAATGTGATTTTTGGTCAAATAAAACTCTTTAATGATGTCCTTCAAATGTTGGATTCTGAGCAATTTTTGGTCGTCAGTTAATTTGTGCGGAACAAACCGTGCACACACCTTTCGTAAGCCCAAATATTTGGTCAAAATACGATAAATCGATGTTTTGTAGATGTTCAATTCCATTTCCATGAATTTTAATAATGATTTCAGCTGATTTTTGATGAATTTACGCACAGTTTCGATGGAATTTCCGATGATCATGGATTTTTATAGGTCCACATGTTGATCGTCATTTATGTTCACACGACCACTTTGAAAACATTGAAACCACTCGTGCACTCTGCTACGGGATGGGCAATCATCGCCATAAACTTGTTTCTTCAATTGAAATGTTTCCGTAAAAGTTTTACCAATTTTAAAACAAAATTTTATGTTGGCACTTTGTTCGAAGCTCATTTTCGCACCGATAACACAAACATACTAACACCTAAAACGCAAAAACTTCACTTCCAATCAATAAAATGTCATGAAATTCTCACTGGACAATTGGTAAGGATAGCAGATTCTAACGAACTAATCGACATATAGATGGCACCACCAGGGGTGTTCCTGTTTACTTTGGAACGTACCTTGTATTCATTTTAGTACGATTTTTTTCTCGTAAAACAAGCGTTAGCAAAATTTCCACATGGAACGATGCATGGCATTTAGTCACAAACTCGCAGAACACTTTCACAGTTGACTTATGACTAAGCTATGCTTATGTCGAGTGTGCTTTGCTTTTACATGGAAAACTGTAATCGTATCCACTTCACCTAAATAACTTCATATGTAGCAAACAGCTCAGTTTATTGCGAATTCTGTACCATATGGACGAAAATAAAATTCCATTATTTCGCACGAAATATTTGGAATTTTTGCTTGTATGCAAGCCGAATTAAAAAATATTAAAAACTTTTTTAAAATATTTCAAAAAACAAACAAGTTGAACATACAAGTCAAATGGTAAAATAGCAGCCAACGGCCAGGCTCAATTTTTTTTTAGTTTAAAAATGCAAATAATTGAACTCAAATAAATTTCATGGAATTAATATATTTACAGCGGATATCCCAAGTAACTAATACCCGATAATATGCGATTTGGATTATAAATTTGAAATGCAGCAATAACGAAAGTATAAAAATGACTAATTGGCACTAAACAAGATTAAAATTTAAGCTGAAACTACTACTTCCATTTGTACACTTTGTTTAAGTGGTTAGTGGAGAGTGGTTTAGTGGAGCGAATTTCGATTATTAGCTATGAGCGCACTCAGCTTAATATAATAATATTTTTTATATACTAGTTGGTGTAATATTGCGCTTTTGCTTAAAGTTTGTGCATTCTATTAAAACTATCGCTGACTTAATTTTATTTGCTCTGCAATATACCGCGTCCACCAATAGGGATAGTGTGGGTTTAACAGCTCGAGGCCGCCATGCTTATTTAGGGATTGTGTTTATGTCAAATTTTGCCAGTGTGTTCAGTAAGGTTTGCCATTTACAACGCTTGGAGTTTGTCCAAGATTATTACACAATTTTACGTTTACCGGTGCTTACAGTGAGAGCTCTTCACGCAAAACACATTCTTTTCAGATGAGGTGCGTTTCCGGCTTTGTGAGAGAACAAAATTGCCACCATTGGTTTGAGTACAATCCTCGCGTATTGAAATATGGCGGCATATTTAGGGCTTATGCCTCTCGAAATTACAAAGGAAATACCATTGCTATCAAAAACGAACTTTGAAGCACATTGTTGACACACTTTTTATTCCCAAAATTTGATGAAATCGACGCAGACGATCTCTATTTCCAACAAGAAGGAGTGCCGCCTGTTGTTTCACTTCTTATATTGAGACATTGCGTATAAAATTTGGCGATTTGGCGAGGAGCAGGAAGACAACAATCAGCGCAATATAGCCGAAATTCCAGTCGAAATTCTGGAGAATGCCCTCCGTGACGCCTTCAATGCTGGGAAATCACGCTGGGAGCGTTGCATTGACGCATAAGGAGCCAATTTTCCTCTGTTCTATTACTTTCCGGACAAATCCTGTATATTGAGTACTAATGATTATTTTAATGCGACATTTGACATTAAAAAGTCGTACTACTTTTTGCCTTAAAATATCCCCTTTAAATTGTGAGCGTATACGGACAATATCGTAAGCAAATTGAACGCTTCCTTACATATTGTAAATAAATTTTAAACGTTCATGAATGAGTTTAAAATTGCAAAAACCGGTGAGAGATATGTACATAAAATAACTTTCACTAAAGCGAAATGCGGTTCGGTGGCCGCGTTTGTCATCCTCCAGCTTGTTAGCTTGTGAGAGCACGCGTACAAGTGATTGATGGCCAAGTGCCATTGTCTCCTTCGTTGATGGAGGTGTCTGACGCGCTGTCAGCCAGAATGATGGCTTGTTAGTTAATCCGCACATATATATTTTTAGTTTTTCCTTACATTGAACCGCCGTTTATCCTAGCTTTCATGTTGCTTTGCCCTCCAAATCCGAGGAAAATAACAAAGAAATCGAAAAAGCCTAACCAGAGAATGTTTTAAAATTCAAGTTGCAATTTGTTAACGCCTGCACAGTTTTCTGCTTTAAACGTACTTCAACTTATCGCTTGGCGGCTTTCGGGCTAACCTTTTATTAGTTTGTTTTGGAAAAGTTTTTGTGTCGCACCGCTTTTCGGCAGCGAGGTTAATCGGCCACTTGAGCATTTACCGGACGCTCTTTTGCGCCTCTAAATTTCGCTGAATTTCTAAGTGTGTTTACACAAGTGCCTTAACTTTAACCAACAGGTTGAAATTTAAGTTTGTTGTTTAGAAAAAGATGACTCGTTGATTTTAAATTACGCAACAGTTTGTAAAAATAGTCCTTCATCCGGTTTCAATACTTAGCGCATTTTGTGCTTTTCTCAGCGTTAAATAGTGATGCTGCGTACTCTGGAAAGTATTGACCTAATTCAGCATATTTGTCGTCAAATTCCAATTATTTATCCCATACATTGACCGATATTTTATGTAAAAAGCCCACTTTAGACACTGGTGTCAACATATTCGGTATCTAGGGGTTTGAACAGTTTTAGTTCGATTTGGACATTTTTTGGTCATGAGGTAACACACCTCAAAAGCATTAGTCGTGCAAATTTTTATTCTATATATATTAATGGGTTCTTGATTTGTTTATTGGAAAATGAAATTTTCAAAAGGAATTTCAAATTGTGTTATATGGGAAGTAGGCGTGGTTGTAGTCCGATATCGTTCATTTTTACATCGTAACTTAGCTATATCAGAAAAATGTAACTTTTCGAATTTAGTTGAAATCGGTACAACAAGTTCCGTGATATGTTATTTCACCAAAAGGAAGGCGGTGCACGTCAGTCAGCCAATTTTGACCCTTTGATCCTTTAAAGCCCTCTCATGCCATCTTAGTTATTGATTTATCTCGTTTTTTGTAGTTCTTAACTGTATTGTTATATGGGTAGTGTGCAGGATTATCATCCGATTTCATCCATCAGGTAGGAGTTCTTATAGTATTAGCTTCAGGCGAATTTGGTTTTTGTCGTCTAAGAGTTTACATGAAATTTATTAAATGCGGGGGCCCTTATTTATAGAAAAATCGGTCAATCTGTTATATACGATACTCAAGTTTTTAATACAAAACCTTCGAACATCCGGGTGACTTTAATAACAATGTGAGTTATCTCAATGAAAATAAGAAAGCGTGTTTTACTCATAATATTGTATCATTTTTAAATTTTGTTTACGAAATCAATTTTCTGCTGCGGATACGTTGAGGATGGTGCAGAAAGCCTTTGGTGATGAGGCTATGTCTAAAGAAAATGTTCACAAGTGGTATAGTGAGTTCGAAGCCGGCCGTGAACGTGTCGAAGACGAAGAGCGTCCAGGGCGACCATCAACCTCAACCGACGAAGCTCACGTTCAACAAATCAAAGATTTGGTGTTGAAAAACCGTCGATTAACAATTAGAGACCTTGCTGATGAAGTTAGCATATCGAAAGGCTCAGCCAATACCATTTTGAAGGATGTTTTGGGCCTCAAGCGCGTCAAATCTCAACTGGTACCGAAAATATTGAATTTTTTGGAAAAAAGGCGTCGCGTTGAAGTGTGTGAAACGATGCTTTCCGACCACCAGGGTGTCATGAAACGCATTATAACTGGCGATGAGACTTGGATCTATGCTTACGACCCCGAAACAACCGATAAATCGAGCGATCATCGTGCCAAAAGAGAGCCGAGACCAATAAAATCGCGCCAAAGTCGCTTTTAAGCAAGGTCATGTTGACTGTTTTCTTCGATTATCGTGGTGTCGTGCATTATGAATTCCTTCCAACCGGTCAAAAAGTCAACAAGGAACATTATTTGAACGTTATACGTCGTTTGCGTAACGCTATGCGCCTAAAAAGGCCGGAATTATGGAAAGACAATTCTTGGTTTTTACACCACGATAATGCACCATCCCATACTGCCCTCGTAATTCGTGATCATTTCGCCAAAAACTCAACCCATATCGTTCCGCAACCACCGTATTCACCTGATCTGGCGCCGTGCGACTTCTGGCTGTTCACAAAGCTCAAAAGACCGCTCCGGAGACACCGTTTTTATACGATAGAGGAGATTCAAGCCGCAGCGAAGACGGAATTGAAGGCTATCCCGGAGAGTGACTACAACCAGTGTTTCGAGATTCGAAAATCCGTTGGCATAAGTGCATTGCATCGGGAGGGGATTATTTTGAAGGGGATGAAATTGATTTGGAAGAATAAATAAAGAATTTTCAAAATAAATACAATGCCACCTTATTTTTTGGGCACAGTAGATCATTTTCGTACATCCGGTTTACTTCACACCCTATAAATTAAAATAACCAGACGCCCACTGTCGCAATGTCCACGTATGGGGTGTGGCAAAAACTTGTATCTAAATTGTAACCTTTTAGACAGAAGCTGCAACCCAAAGCTATATGTTTACTTAACTAATAAATGAGAGTCAATGTTACGCAGTAATATTTTAATGACATGTATACTATTAGGTTTGCCTGAGTCACCCCAAAAGAGACGGCCCCAGCGCATGTCGCTTTACTTGGTGTGGTCATTTTGCAATTGTCGCAAAACACCATAAATTTATAAGAATTTTAAAAGTGGGAACTATAAATTTTAAACGATTTTATGGACACATTTGATGAAATCTCGTACGTACTCATCTCCAACTATAGGAAATGGTTTATACAAATGACAAGACCGGTTGTTTATAAGTTTATAATGTTCTTTATTTCCCTTGCTTCGGAGCAAGGGCAGCCGTAAAAGCTGAGCGAGCAAATACAACTGAACTTTTTAAAACTATTGCAGCGGCGACTACGCCTAAATACCTGTCTGAATAAACTGCACACGGTCTGCCGCGTGACTTGCCAGCGCAGTAGCAGCGATAGGTCTTTGTTTGTCACGCGCAAAGTTCGTCAGCAATATAGGAATGGCTGGTAGTTTGAAAAATAATTTTCGCACGCTCAGCTCCAGACGCATCGTCAGCGATTTCGGTGGAATTGAAATGTTGTCCGGAAGAGAGTTGTTGCTCTTGTTCTTTTGTTGTTGGCTACTATGGTGTGTTAACTTACACAAGGAACTTTTTTAAGTTTTGCATAAAATTTGTCCAGATAATGGAGCTTACTGGTTATGAGGACTGTCTGTTTGGGAAATTTTCAATATAGGAATGGTGGTATGTAAGATATCTTATTCAGAGAGATTCGAAGAGAAAATTATATTCTGTTAATAATATGTGGAATAGCCAAAAATATGTAAAATTGGGTTAATATGTGAGATATTGTAGCAAAATTAGCTGAATGCACACTAAATATACTAATTTTCGTTATTCTGACGAACCTTATCTGTGAGTTACATACATACATATTTATAAAATGCTTGACAAGAGTGTGAGATGTTCGGTTACACCCACATTTAGCGCTTAGATATTTTCTTTTTTTAATTTTTATTTTCTAACTACGCAGCAAAAATCTGGTGACCCCACTGAGCTCCAACTCCAAACTTTTACACCTTTCCTATATTCATTCAAATAAATACACTCATATACCCTATTTTCAGTTTTGTGTGCATTTTTCTCGTAAAACAAGCGTTAGTAAAATTTCCAAATTGAACAATGCATGGCTTTTAAAAAATTGGAATATATTTTTATTTGCTTCTCGGTAGAGATACAAATTCGCAGAACACTTTCACAGTTGCCTTATGACTAAGTTATGCTTAGGCCAAATGCCAGATGGACGAAAATAAAATTACAACATTTCGCACGAAACATTTTTCATTACAACGTTGTAATTAAATTACTTGTATGCGTGCCGAGTTAAAAATTTTCAAAATTTTTTAAAAATATTTCAGAAAACAAGCAATTTGTACTGCCAACTCAGAAAGGTAAAATTTTATTTTAGTTAAAAAGTGTAATAAATTGCCATGCAAAATTTCATGGCATTCAGTATTTTACAGCAGATATCCTAGGTAAGTAAAAATTGAACGTATGAATACCATAGTATCAGGTTAACCGTTCTTTGTCGACTATTCGAATAGCAAGTGTTTATTAGTTTTTTTTCGAAAAAAGTGAAGTAAAAAAGCAAAACGTCTCTACGTATATAAGTTTACATTGTGACAAAAGTACACGGAAATTTAAAATAAAACTGAAAATATTTAGTTTTTTTTTCAATATTTAATTTTTTGCCTTCAAAGTTATCCCCACCGGATGTAATGCACTAATGTCAACGATTTTTCCAATCATCGAAACACTCATAACTCTGTATAAGCACTTCTGGAGATGGCCTTTAGCACCTTCAGCGAATTTTGTTTTATCTCTTCGATCGACTGAAAACGGATTCCACGAAGCGAAAGTTACAGTTTGGGGAACAAGAAAAAATTACACGCAACCAAATCTGGTAAATACAATGGTTGCTCGATGGTATTCATTGAGTTTTTGCGATCACAATCGAACTCTGTTTGAAAAAGATTCAGCTTTATTTGGATGAGTCGAGCAAGAACGCATTTTGTACCCAAAATTTCCACCAAAATCACTCGAACGGACTCGCGAAAGATTTCGTGCCCTCCTGCTATATTTATAACACGATTTTTAACCACCATATCCTTCCTTTTTTTGATATTTTCATCAGTTAAAGAGGTTGAAGTGAACGAGACATGTCTTCAACGATCTCTCGACCGTTTTTGAAGGCTTTGTGCCACTTGTAGGCTTGTGTTTTTGATAAAACTGAATCACCACAAGCCTTTGCCAGCATTCGAAACGACTCCGCACACAAAATTGTGTTTGAAATACAAAATTTGAATCCAGTTCTTTGTTCGCTATTTTTAACCGTTGTAAAAATCGCTACGCACTACTGAGGTGCACCGACTTAAGCACTTACTGTAGACAAACTGGTTGACAGGTCGCGCTCATATTTGGCATAGTAATTAAGAATGGTCCTCCCAGGGAGCAAAATACATTTTTTATACCCTGAACAGGGTATCTTAAGTTTGCCACGAAGTTTGTAACACTCAGAAGGTAGTGTCGGAGACCCTATAAAGTATATAATGTATTTAAATGATCAGTATGTTGAGCTGAGTCGATCGGTCTGTCTGTATATATACGAACTAGTCCTTCAGTTTTTAAGATATGGAACAATCGGAATCAAGGGCTTGTATGAAAAACTTTCACATTTGACAAGATATATTCAGGAAATTTGGCACAGATTATTTTCTAAGGCAACGATGTAATCTCCGAAGAAATTGTTTAGAACGGTTAACTATAGCATATAGCTGCCATAGAAACTGAATGATCGGAATCAATTATGACAACAATGAGTTATTGCTCATAGAAATAATGTAATATCGGAAGAAATTGTTCAGATCGGCTAGCATATACTTAGCTGCCATACAAACTGAACACATAGTAACTAAAAGAAATGCACCAGTGAAGGGTATATTAGCTTCGATGCAGCCGAAGTTAACGTTTTTTCTTGTTTTAAATATCACTTACTCGGAGAATTTAATTACATTTTCCGGGCATTTTACAAATTTAAAAGAAGCGAAACCCAAAGAATTGCTCAAAATTAGTAAAGTTTCATATTTCAATGTAAGCGCTTGTCCATCAACTGCCGCATATGCTGCTGCTAATTACGACAGTTAACTGTTACGAATTACTCAAGTAATATAACCGCAATCCACACATTTGCATAGTGACACTCAGACTCAACCAAATGCAATTATCTGAAGCAGCTGCACTACTTTTGCCACACAAACCACACTAAACTTGTTAACTCTCATTGTATTTGCAAGTTCTACCGAAAAAGTAGATGTTTAGCAATTTTACACTTCTTCATTTGTGCAAGTGCCTTACCACTCCATCTCTCTCTCTCTCTCTCTCTTCAAATACTACATAATTCCACATAAGCCGCAACTGCGTACGAATTATCATCTTACACATACTCGGACTCACACATGCATGCATGAGAGATGGCAAATGGAAGAGGCGCTCATCATAGCGCAAATGTGAAATGGCACTTGCTGCGCTCTTGAGGAAGGCAACGGAAAACTTTTTGCAATTTATAGCAATTAATTACAGGGTGTTGCAAGTGTTTTCAAACTCATTCACCTGAAGCAACAATTTTTGAATTTGTCGGTATAACACTTTCACCTACCTGAACAAATTGTTTTTAAGCTTTTATAAAAACTTACAATGGCTTGTGCACTCCAATACTTCAATTGACTCTCGAACAATTTTCCAACAACTTGCTTGATTTAATTTTCATTCCTGGAAAATATTCGGTGCACTCTACAACCTTTTCACTCAAACTTAGACACACTTTCGTCAAGCCGTTCGCTCAGTTTGCTTGCAACGCCTGCCGAAGCTGCCTTAGTTTCTAAAAATACTGTCAAGCGCTTTTGTGTTTTGCTTTCTGCATTCAACTGACTCTCCCCACGCTCCACGCTTGCCCCAACTACGGCACTGCGGGGACAGAGAAGCGGATGTGTTGTACTGCTCGCAGGTGAACAAGATTAAAAGTTGCAAAATACCGTTCGAAATGTACAAGCACTTGCACTGCAGGGAACGGCAAAACCTAAAGCAACAGAAAAGCCCAGGAAACTTAGATATGTACGAAGAATTCAGTTTCTGTGGAACTAAAAGGCCAAGCTTGTTTTGCGCCCTAACTGTGTGTGTATGTATGCATATATACTATATGTATATAAAGTGTATAGTGTGTATTTACCAAAGCCTACAAGTAGTGTCTACGAGATAAACAGTCGAGATAGTCTAAATGCTGGAATCGTTTGTTTTCTCGTCGGTTAACTAGTGTCTGCACTTTTTGTTTGAAATCTGATTTCTCTCAACGCTCAACGTGTTAAAAAGTGTAAACAACTGACATGTTGTTTTTGTGGTTGTTGTTCTATTTGGGTTTTTATTTTTTATGTAAAACGTATGCCGCAATAATGTGTTATGTTGCATGAAATTCTGAAACAATTCGCAAATGCAATGGTTAACACCAGCTCTTTGCAGCCAAACTCAAAACAATTTCCAGAAGCGTTGAAAGTGCAACACAGTGGAATGGTTGTTGTTATATTAACCATTGTGTAATATGAGCGAATCGTTAAGAGTAAGATAGCTTTAGGAAATACAAAGGAATATACATACGTAAAAATATATATTTTGAAATGGAAATATATATATATTGCAGTATATATCTAAGTCACTAACATTTTCTGATTAAAGATAAACTGATTGTTCTGATAGAATTAAGCAGTTACATTTTAGAAGCCTGTAAGTCAAGAAAAAATTTGAAATATTTCTATAAAATTTATCGAAATGTGCAAGAAATTAAAAATCAAAAAAAAATATTTTTTTCAAAATTTCAGAATTTGTGTGATCTTAAATTATATTTGTAGGAGTAGTTTCAAGATAAGCTTGAGGTTTGTACAAAAATATCGTGAATTTTCACAGACCACTTGTATTCGATTTTGGATTGTTTTTTGCGTTATGTTGGTACTCATCTGCCTTGCTTATGCTGACAAGGTCGGCCATTTTTAATGTTTAGTTAATTTTTTACAGCCATTTTGCTTGGACGCGTTTTGGTTCGTCTTCGAGTTTTGTAATAAAAATTCTCACTTTCGAACAAAAACAACAATGTCTACGCTGCTCAGGAGATATGGGACTCTGTCCGTGTCGACCAAAATTTGCTCCAGTGGGCTATAAGTGGTGATGAATCACGGGTCATGACGTGGAAACCGAAGCTCAATTATCCCAATGGAAGCTTCCTATGAAAGAACGACGCTATGCTAATACTGAGCAGTTAAATCTGCATCGAAGGAGCAGCTAAGCAATATCACAAAAAATACTTTTTGAAATGCTTTGGAGGTACAAAATAGATATTCATTGATGAATAAACACTGTCTCAGGAAAATCAAAACTCGCTGTACTTTCTGGGCAAAGCTCGTATAATTCAACCATTTTAATTATCCGCTGAGAAGCTTAACCTGATGCAAAGAACATAACAATAATTCTAAACCTTCGAATTTTATTTGGATTGAACTTGTAACTGCTTAGTGAGAGCCACCCTCATACTCGCCTGATATGATTGGCAGTGTAGTGTCCATATTATTGCGTAGACCCTGATAGTCATTTACATTTACCAACAAACAAGGAAGATTAGATTTGTATGGGCAAAAATTATAACCAGAAATCGCTTCACCACGAAACGGCGTGCTGAAACGTAACGCTTTACTTTGAAAAATGTTTTTAAATTGAATTAATTTGATGTGCAACTGGTCGAACCCATTCCACACTCTCTCGTGTGGTTAGTGAAAAAAAATTTCATATTTAGAGTAAGCAGTACAAGGCAGAAGGAAGAAATGAATATGGATGGGTTTTGGTTCCTTATAATATTTCTGTTTACAAATATCGGTTACAAGCTTCAACCAGCTGCTACGCCTGTGCTACACAGCGAGCCAATTGACTCAGCACATCTCTCCATCTGTATCTCTAGTATACTAAGTCTTGCCATAAATTCTGTTACAAAGTTACATATGAAAGGAATGGCCAGCCTCACCTGGTTCGAACCAATTTAGCCATAAAAACTGTTTACGAATGTTTTCGTAGAATTCCCTTTAGGAAACGGAAAATTTTGTAAAAGGTAAATTGTATACTAGCTACCATTTGACATTTATCAAAAATTATTTGAGATTATCTCAATATAAAAATCTAATATCGGTCAACTGGTTAATGTCCGACAACGCGGAGGATGGAGTCATGTAAAGCAAAAGTGAGGAAAGTTCTCTGATCGCATTCACTTGACAGAAACGATTCGATTTTTCACATGGCTCAAGCGCTTTTCTTCCAGTGGTACAAGAACATCCGTTAACGACTATGAAAAACATATCTCTGCTACAAGGGTTGTGCGCTTTTGGGACACATAAAATGACCCCCAGTGAAAAATGTATGACGATATCATGGCAAACGAAATTCCATCGAATGAAGGAATCACCTGGAATGTCGCAAAAGGACCGCTGCCCAACGTCGACTCATCCGTAAAGACAAAGGCTGACATCACCGCCGTCCAAGAAATGCGATGGTTAGAGAGACGTGGTCCTTCAATTGCCAGCCACTATAAAGGTGCGCAAGTTTGGTGTAGGATTCTGAGAGACTCCGTCGCCGAGTACTATCATTCACTGTAGACGAATGAACGTATCTACAATCTTCAAAGCGAGGTTCTCAACATGCTGAACGCCCATGCCCCGACGGAAGAGAAGGACGATGTGACCAAAGATGCCTTCTATGAGCGTTTGGAGCGCGCTTTGAGAGCTTGTCCACGATGTCAAAAGAGCTTGTTTAACGCCAGGGTGGGCAAAGAAGGTATATTTGGCACTACGGTCGGTAATACGGTCGGCACATATTCAGTGTTCTAGACGTGCGTACGCTCCGAGGTCCTAACATCGACTCGGACCACTATCTTGTTGCACTCTAAGAAACGCGCCACCAAACACAAGGAAGGTTCGACGTCGAGAAGCTGCAATCACAACAGACAGCCGAACGATTTTCTACTTTTGGATTGAGAGCATTGTATCTTCTGAAAAGACTCTGCTCCCCAGCACACCGGAAAAACCACTTAGCGGGCTTAAAGTAATATTCCTTGTTTCACAGCTGCAGATAATTGACCGTCTGGAAGTCCAGATTTGAATACATTAGACTGGAGTTCGTGGTCAGCATTGGAAGAATTTACCTTTTGAATACGCCACAGAATTTTTTGAGAGTTTGAAAATTCTTTAGTTCGAGCAGCGTCATCAATATGAATAGGAATTGTGTTATATGTTTATGGCTTCGTGTTTTTATATTTCTTGGAACGGAGTTTATGGCAGAAGCAATATACAAGTATATAGATTTTCTAGTCATATCTAATATGATGTAACATATAGATGTGGACATAAAATAAACACTTTATTTTGTATAAAAAAATCTTGTTTTTACTTATTTTTTTTTATAAGAAGAAAAAATATTTTTTAAAAATAATTTTGTATAAAAAATATTTTTTAAAAATAATTTTGTATAAAAAATATTTTTTAAAAATAATTTTGTATAAAAAAATATTTTTTTTTCTTAAATAATTAATTTTTTTTATAAAAAAGTTCTGCGAAAGAATATTTTTTAAAAAAAGCGAATTAAAAAGACATTTTCATGTTGTCCGGATGGACGAAAACACTCCAGCTTGAAAAAAAAATATTTTGTTACAAATATTTTTGAAACAAAAATTTTTTTTGAAAAATAATTTTTAGTTCAAACAAAAAAAATTTTTTTAAAAATAATTAATTTTCTAGTATATAAAAATATTTTTGTAAAAATAATTTTGTATAAAAAAATATTTTTTTCTTAAATAATTAATTTTTTTTTAATATTTTTTAAAAATAATTTTGTATAAAAAATATTTTTTAAAAATAATTTTGTATAAAATAATACTATTTTTCTTAAATAAATTTCTTGTATGGAAAATCTTTCTCCTTTTTTCAAATACTTAATGGGAAGAGACACTGATACAAATTTTATTTTTCGGGCAACATTAATTTTAAACCCTTCCTTGGGTGAATTTGACCGAAACCGTGATTCTAAAAATTTCCCAAAACATGCTTGGAATTTCACAGATCATAAAATGAATACAATATCATTATATTTCTTTAACTTTTCCACAAAATTATATTAAACTTAGAAGCAGCAAAACTGCAAACCTAGACAATGAACAACATGTCTCTACACGCTTAATAAAGCGTCCGTCTAACGAAGCGCAGTAACGGCAACCGGAGCCAATTTGTTCATCCGTTGCACTAAACAATAACGGAACGATGATAGTCGAGCATACATCCGCTTAAATCATTTTGAGAAATTGCCAAGAAACTGGAAGAAAAAAGTTGCTGCCGCTCTGCAACAATGAAGAAACAGCTGCGTCAAGGCAGACAACATGCTGCGCAGACGCGGGTGGACCTGCAGGTGGCTAGTGTATGGTAGCATGCCTGCGACGGCGACGCTTTATGCACAATTGCAGTGCTGGCAGTGTTGGCAGCTGGCAATGGATGAAGTAAGCACAATAAAACAAGGCAGCCAACATACAGCTTAAGTACAGTAAAAATGCGATAACTTCTACTGCAAATTAATATTCAATGAATAGGGCAAACACTGCTGAGCTTGCGTTGCACCGTTACGCCCAGCCGCGCAGCCGCAGTTCAACTTATCGGGCACCAAGTGTGCCGCATTTTATGTGTTGCACATGTTTATATTGGCCCTGCATGTGTAAGCAGCGGGCGTTGGCGTACGTAGTAGCTGTTTACTACTTAAACTATCAGTTTATTTGTTGCAACAGCCACGCCGTAAGTTCACTGAAACGCTCTGCCTTTGCGTGATTGGCCTGGTGCACTCGTGTGTGTGTGTGTGTGTGTGTGTGCGGTTGTGTGTTGCAGCAGCAAAGGAAGTCTTACATTTTATTGTTTAACGTACTTTCTCTTCGGTAACTTTTTAAGCTACACTTTTGGCGTATTTTATTTTTCCATTTTATCGTGTTTTGTTTCATTTTTACTTCAATTTTAGTTTTTCTTCCGCTTGCGCACCCAATGCGCCGTTTGACCAGAGCTAAATCGCTGCTATTGCGTCACGTACACAATAAATTTGTTGGCTTGTAAAGAAGTGGAAAATTTGTGCTTTGCAATAGAGGAAATTTTGCGCAAGGCAGCTGCTGCAGCTGGGGGGTGACGGGTGGCGATTGGCGGTTGGACCACAGTGCCGCATGTGGCTAGTCGCTTACATTGTAAATAGTTGGCAATCCAGCAGGTACGCCCCTACCAACCCCTTCACCATTTTATGCTGATTGCCGCCAGCAATGCAGTGACTGCATGATTGGCTGTCTTCCCAGTGCGCTCCAGCCAGCCAGCTAGCTGCCTGGCAGTCTGACTGAATGACTGATTGCATCTGTTCAAGCGTAGATAAAATGTATAAAATATTTAATGTCAAATTGAGTGAACTTGTCGGAAGTTCGTATAAGTTCGTATGCGCATGCACAACCGTACATTTTTGTATCTATGTATGTTTGTATGTATGCATGTGTGTGTTAGTGTATGCGCATGCATACTTAACCTTATTGTGTTGGCTATCGCTTATTGAAATGGTAAATGACTGCAGATATTTCATGCATTCATCCACATGAGCGACTGCAAACGTTGTGTGTTTGTCGCCGTGGCGTATGAGTAACTTGCTTATACTCCTTTAAACAAGAAAACAAAGAAAATATTGGCAGTTTTCGCATGTAAGTATGAGCGGATGTCTATGTAAATTGTAATTTCCGTGGACTCCAACCACGTGGGCAAACGTTTATTGCAAGCTGCTCATTAAAGCGCAAACTTAAATGCTGTTGCAAACTCATTTTGCAGCATTTTGTTCGCGCTAAAGGTATCGACCAAACAGTTTGCATGCATGCTGCGCATAAAAAGTTATATTAAAATGCCAAATTAGCGCCACTGCACTGCCAATAAAGCGCGCAGCTGCGTGTTTGGAGTAAATGAGCAATGGTAATTTGCACTTCTCGCACAACACACCAGCAACCCATTAAGGCCACGTGTTTCGGGCACTGCATGCGGTGAGCGAACACACGGCTACAATTTACAACAAACAAACCTTTGTTAATTAAACCTTTCGCTTAAATTGTAAAATTGTAAAAATGTTTTAATTTTTTAGTTTTTGTTTCGCCTGCTGTTGGCTCTTTGACAGTTTCGACTGCTTTGTTTTATATTTTTCGTTGGCACTTTTTGCTTGATAACCTTCACTTGTTAACGTTTACTTTGTTGAGCCGAGCAGTGAGGCTAACCAAGCGCGGAAATGCAAAGAGTGTGCAATAATTTTTTGATTTTAGCACCTGAGCGCATTTGTGTTTATTAATTTTAGTGGAAAAAAAATTAATGTTTGCTGCTCCACATATAGCGATTATTTTTATACAAAATTATATTAATCTTTACCTAATTTTATGAAGTTACCTTGTCAAATAAAAGAAGTTTTCTATGCAAGTGCTCTGGTGCGATCGTTGAGTTTGTATGACAGCTATAATAATTACCCGATATCAGCGATTCTGACAAATAATCAGCGTCTTGGCGACAAATGGATGCATATAAAATTTCATATCGATAGCTTCAAAACTGAGGTACTAGTCGCTTATATACAGGTGGTCGGACATGTCTAAATAGATACAGCTCGCCATGCTGTTCATTCAAATCTATACTAAAGTCTTTGATATTTCCTATTGCATGTTAAACACATCATGACAAGCTTGATATAGCCTGCGCAGAGTATAATGAAATGTTTCCGTGACAGCTGACGCAATTGTCCTGCCCAAAGCTATGTGTAGGTGCTGCGAAGAATCTACAAGTTGAGCCGTTAAGCTAACGGAACTTTATAATTAAATAATCCAACTTGCAGAATTATATGTGAACTCATTAAAAGATATATTCAGCCACTTTCGAAAGCATCAGACTTCATGTAAACCGGATAAAAGCTGTTTGAGTAAAAGAGAAAGCGCGCAATTGTTCCATTTCCACATTCCATTTTTAAAATGGCAAATATACAATTTTATCTGAATCTTAAAATAAATTCGGTGTGACATACAAATTGATGAAAAAAAGTTTGTGCTGATGATTATATGAGTCGTATTCAAGTATATACAAGTATATGATTTACAAATGGCCGTGAGTATTCAGGTGCCATTCAAAGGCTAGTTCGGTCTGTAGCTGCTAGTCGTGCTGAATAGTTGAAAAAAGTTAGTGAAGTTGCTTGTATCGAAGAAAATTTTTCTTCTGGAATATTGGCTGGTGGATTAAGTAAAAAAAAAATGCTATTTAGAAAAGAATTGCAATTGAAGATTTGGCTAAAAGAAATTTGGTTTGTTCCACATGAATTAAGAGAATACAAACAAGTGAACAAGTTTTAGATGAAAAAATGGACTTCTCTCATCAACTACCCTCAACATTCGCATGATTTATCATTATACATATGACTATTTAGTGTTTTTGAAATTGAAAACCAACATGAGCTGAGCATTTTAAGGAACTTAACTTTCATTATCAAACGGTTTTGAACCAAAAGAAGCGCTATGTTTGGGTACTACAAGAATTGTCTGTGAAAAATTTAATGGGCCGAATTCAAATCCGCGATTCTTTGCTGAAATGAAATGAAATCGAACCATTTCTGAAGCGAATGGTAACAGGAGACGAAAAGTCTCCTCATGTTCCAAGCGTGGTGAAGCTCAATAAATGGTGGCAAAGCCAGTGCTGACGCCTCGAAAGGTAATAAGGCATTGGAAAGGAATCACACACATCTCTTATGACTGGGCAGAAACTGGGAGATCTTGGCTGGGAAGTTTTGATACATCCACCGTATAGCCGTGAGCTTGCACCATCGGACTACCATTTGTTTCGGTCAATGCAGAACCCCTTTAATGGAGTACAGTTGGCTTCAAGAGAAGCCTGTGAAAATTACTTGCTGCAGTTTTTCGCCGAGAAACCAGAAAAGTTTTACACTGATGGAATAATGTCTCTAGCGCGAAAAAGTACATCTCATTCGGGACCACGCCCGGTCCATACCCTTTTAGTATGTCGAACGTGCGCAGCAGTACACCTACATACTAAACACTTAACTCTGTCGATTTCAAGAATACCATGCGGGATAAGCGTGAAGTATTGTTTCGTAAGGTAAGCCGTTCCTCTTTTGTTCTTACTCCATATTTATGGCTGCTGTTTGGCTCTTTCACAGACCACCGAAATAATCTCCAGTCACTTCTCTGAACTTTCTATGTGTAGCACACTGCATGAACTAGCCATATTGCATTTGTGCCAACAAAACTTCCATACACAGGACTTCTACACAATACGGTCAAGAAAACCCTTTTTGTTCGCATTATTCCAGTATATTTCATCGAACGTCTATTGATAGTGCCAAACCATTGCGCGCAGCTTGCTGCCAAAGTTCATATAAATACTCGTCTAATAGGCCAATAACATTTAGGGTCTGACTGCAAGCGCTGCAACTGCACTTTTTTCGGTTATGCCGTTCCGTAGCGAAAATCTTGCATGCGGTCATGCCTAAACTGTTCGCCCTGAATAACTCCACTGCAGTGTAAACTCTCGTCGTAAAAGCAAAGTGCAAAGGCATAAAAGAACTTTTCATGCCGTTTTCATTGCAAACATAAATTTCCTACAAACGCCACACTGACCTTCGACATGTGCGAACTGTGTGCGCTGCTTTCCGCCATTGTAGAGACGCACAAGTAACTCGAGTTTGGCGGTGGTTGCTTGTCGGCTGACATTTGGCGATTGGCCGTACAGATGTTCTCTCGCTGCTCCAGACTTTTAAGCTGCAAACATGAAGATTGAAAGCGGCCGTCGTGCAGCGCCCAAAAGATTAACACAAATTGGCGCCATAAAAGTTAATGTCAGCAGGCGATAGTGGCAAGGTGGGGCTAACATTAACACCATCAATGCAGAACTTTGGCTCATCGTGTAGGGGAATCAATACTAGAACAAAAGCAAATCAATTTAGGTTCTTGGGTAAAATGTTGCAACATATTAACACGAAAGTATGTGGAATGTGATGTCCTTCATAATCGTGGTTATTAAGTGGTATTTTCCTATTCTGTACATACCGCATGCACGGGGAATGGAATTTATTCAATTGGAAGTTGATCCGGCAAACCGTTTCGGAGATATGAGTGCATTCTTAAAGGCCTTTTAATTTAGTGTAAACGGCAACCAACACTTTAAACGTACGGTTTTCAGAGTCGGTGCGGAACATTTCTCCGAAAAAGCTGATACAATTATCATAAAATTTTCACACGACCCACCGCGACTAAGAGTTCAGGTCCTACCAATGTTATGGAATGCTGCGGAGTGGCGAGCTCATCAGCTAGTTAATTCCTGGTAAAGCTTTGTGACCGGGAATCCAAGTGAGGTACACTTGGTTATTTTCCGCTGGGTTATTCTGCCGTTCTCTACACTCCTGCACCCGTAGTGATTTGATCTCATAAGCAGAAATTGCTTTAAGTGCCGCTTGACTATCGGTAAGTACGAGTATTTTTATACGTCCCTTGCGATAATTGCGTTAGAGGTTTATCTCTATGCACCGTCTTATGGCAAAGACTACTGCCCGGAAAATGTTCGGAAAACTTCCCATCGATATGGAGAGTTTGGTGCGTGGTCCTACAACTCCTACACCGATTCCTTCCAACGTTTTCAGGCCGTCAGTGCACCACTTGCTTGAACTATCCCTAAGCAACAGCTCGAGTGTGGCATCATTCCGTTCAGCCTTGCTGCTAAGGGTAACCTAGAACTTCTTGGTGAAGTTTAACTTTTGTCCCTCTTGTTAATGCTGCCTTTTGGGAGAAGAGCCAATGGTATTACACCGCTTAACTATCTGCTGTTATTTGTAGCTGTGGGTGTTTGACTACCTGACTGATTACTAGGTGAAGTGGTGTGAGCTCAAACATGACTTCAAGTGCTGCCGTCGAACAAGTGCGCATTGCACCCGACATGCAGATACATACGAGTCGTTGCAGCATCAATAGTTGAATCCCCACCGTAGTCTTTGATGCCAAAAACATCGGCTCGTATGTGATTATCGGTAGACCTGTGCCATAACCTCCTCTATTAGATTTTATTCATAATAAGTATGAACTAAAGGAAAAAGTTGCATTCCTTCAATAAGTTAGTTCTATTCGACAATAATTACAAAAACTCTTAAAATTAAAATAATCTAAACGCTTGCTCCCGTTTCTTGCTCTGCCATAAAATACCAACCAACGCGATGTGCTTTTAAGTGAAATCAAAATATTTCATTCATTTCGAAATCTTGAAAGTCTCTAAATTGCAGATTTTGTCTCCTCATCCATTGTAATCCGACTGCTGACGGCAGCGAGTTATCGTTCTTCGTTTCTCCCATTTCACGCTAACGAGGCGACGACTCGCATGCGTAGCTATAAATGATAAATGGCAAAAGTCGCAGCAATTTTGTACGCCGATGAGCACACACACACACACACGCTTTGAAGTCAGGCAATGGCAATCGATGCCACAACTTTGCTATTTCGACGAATATTGCCAGTGTTGTCTATAGTAGTAGTTAGATGCAACGGCGCAAATGTGGCAGCATGAAGTAGAATGACAACGAAATTGCTTGTTGATTTCCGACGAAGCATTTCCACTTCAACTCCTCCATCCGCTTACACAGCGCTATGAGCGTGTAGTTTGCCTTTGCCGCATTAACCAGCACAGCAGCAGCAACAACAATAAATTACGCTTATAGTTCTGGTCTGAACTACTTAGGTGAGTTGACTTGCTGAGTGCATAGTTCGACTGGTTAGTCGCTCGGTTAGTTAGTACTTTGTCTGTGCTTTCCTTCCGTTTCGTTGCCAGCTTGGCCTTTGCTGTAACACGTTGCAAATTGTGCGAATTCAGGTAGCCAAATACGTGTGTTCCGTAAGCGCGTGTGTTTCTGTGAAGTAACTAGCATTTGCATTTCACATTGTTGTAACGAAGGCGTATCTAATGACGTTGACGATCTCTGGGTATATTATCTGGAATGAAGAAATGCAAGCAGCTCTAAGTACAACGTCTGTAACTGATGAACGTGGCTACGTTTGAGTCATTTCAAAGCAGGAAATTTTGCCTGTACGTGCATTTATTGACACAGGCACCACCAGTAAGCTGCAACTTTTGTGCTGTGACAGACTTTTTTTGAGCTGAAAAGTAGCAGGAGTAGGGTATAGATGGTGGTAATCATAACAGCTATTCGCCCAGTTAAATTTATAATAATAACTTGGCTCATTAGTGATAAATAATTTTCTTTTTCCTTCAATAAATACATTTACGGCTTTTCGAACTGTTGGAAACTGACAACATTTCAGCTCACCAAAATTTCGCATTTATGCATATTTTAACACAGATGAATGGGCTTGAAGTTGGTTGTGCGAAATGCGCTAATGAACTGTGACAATGCGATAAGTTAGAGGAAATTGAAAAGCTTAAACTAGCGGTGGCATAGTTAAAAGCGGAGTAACTTTGCACATAATTAGCCACATGAAATTCGGGGAGAACTTTAGTAATAACTACAGGTTTATTAAACTCAAAGTGCAGTGGGATAATGTGAATGTTACGAAGCGTATAAGCAGCTTACCGCTTTTGCATCGACTCCGCACATTTTATTAAATGCTTTTGCTATGAAGCTTGCCAATGCTAGGCTCGTGCGAAGGTTGTAAAACTTTTGCAAAACAAAGGTGCTTGACATGGTAGCTCAGGAAACAAGCTCACCATTACTGGTGGACGAGACAAACTACAACAATTTAGCGAACAGCGCTTGAAAAATGAGAGGAAACCGAAAAAACAGCTATCTCGCGAGTTGTAAGCTTATAACGAGTTTATGGAAAATTAAATTGTGGGTTGACATTCTTGTTTTCGAACTTGGACGAAGGAAAACTGAAAATTGGATTTTCTGGCAGATATTTTTACAAAAAAATTAAATGAAAATTTTGCGACATTCGAAAAAAAGTCCTTCATTTAAGTCTTTAAGAACTGTATCTTAAGATCTGTGTAAAATTTCATGAAGAACGGCTGAGTATTTTTCAAGAACTCTTGCCAACCGACTTCAAAATCACAGTTTCCAGAAAAAGGAGATTAAAGACGGCGCACTTAGCCTAGCTAGCCTCGAGCGCACAAGTTCTCAAGACTGTATCTCCGAAACTATTACTCGGATCAACTTGAAAATTTAGAGCAGTATTCTAGATGTGTTGTACAATTTAATAACATAATAAAAATTCGTAAAATTTCCTCATGTCTCAGCAATTGCCAAATATTTTGAATCAAGTTCGACAAAAAAGTCCTATTGACATAATAAACTTATGAAAATGATATACTATATATATAATATGTATACACACGAGGGTTACCTTTTGTACTTCGTGATTTGTAAACTTACAATATTATCGTAAAGCTTATTATTTTCGATGTTATGTATATATAGAACATTTTGCCACACGAGCGCTCTTGGTGTTGTTTACAGTAACTTGAAATATTCATCTCAGCCAAAAAACGGAATTAAATCGCAATTATTTTTTCCATTTTTAGACGTAGTTTAACTTAGTGATAGTACAACTATGCACTTAATTCTATTTTTCGCCATGAAGCTCGATCAAAGCCAGTCTTTATCTATGGTAAAGTGGATTCATTCGAGGTCGTTTATTACTCTAAGTCAAATTTCGTGAATGTCGTGCAAAAGCAGTTGTTGTCCCGGTAACTAATGATGTTGTGCGCAAACTGCGAGATTGACAATAAAAATTGCATAAATATTTGACTGTTAAGTCGTTCACGTTGGATCCCACAATTTGTCAATTGTTCAAAAAAAGGTTGGTGTCCTTGGATTGAGAAAAATTTTGCAAAATACGATGGAGATGCATGGAAACAAGTCTATATCATTGAGGCAAGCGATGAATCTTAGATTTATGCTATGACCTCAAAAGTTAACAGCATTGACTATATTGTTGTTTGCAGTTGAGCCGAATCCAACAAAAGTGTTTCGCACAAAAAGCACTTCAGATGGACTTTTTTGAAAATCCTGGTAAATTCTGAGTGGTACACTATCATTTCTTTACCAATTGTCTTTCAAGAAATTAGGAAAACCAATCTCCAAAGACATACCATTCTTCACTACGATAATGCCAGTACTCACATAATGAAAGAAACAATCGCAACTAACATCGACTTGCTGAGTCATCCACCGTTTTAGTCCTGATTTGGCACCGAATGACTTATTTTTATTCACGTACGTGAGAAATACCTTAAGACGTTATAGTTCATCGATTCATGAAGAGGCGGTTGATGCGTTCGAACGCATGTTTTGAAGAAACCTCAATCAGAGTGACAAGGCTTCTTCGATAATTGGTTCAGACGCATGCCAAAGTGTATAGTGTATTTTCCATGATTAACACTTTTTTTTACTTTAATCCTTCGTATGACGTCATTTTAAGTTTCTTCAGACTTTTCACTTTATCATAGATAAATGACGCATCTGTCAACTCTCAATAAAAATTGATGAAATTGAACTACAAGTATACTATTCCAGCTACTGAATAGGGGAACCTCAGCGCAAAATACTGGTTTCAAGCCAAAAATGTCGATCAATTGGTGTAAAGCTTTAGTAAAATAAAATGCGCATATTTTCTTAGTTGTAATTTAGTCTGGTGTCAAAAATAGAATATATTGATTAAGTATTTCCTCTTGATCCCGTGTGCCTCAAATCATGATACTTTGTTTGTATTTGCAGAGTATATCGTTCAATATGTGAGATATATTATTAAAATACGTTAGATTAGATTAGTTCGATTACTTCGTAGTGATGAAGTGATATCCTTTAGAATGCCTGCGCTTGTCGCAAATAAGAACAGACTTTGAGACCTCCCTAACAATACCTTCTCTAGTGTCTCATACCCTGTGACCCCAAATGCTTAAAGCGTAGTCTTCTCGAACTGTCCGGTTCATGTTTGTAGGCGTGTGCCGCTGCCGTATTGTGACCAGTGAATACTCCAATCATACAGTCGCTTCTAATGAGTGCCAGTAGGAACTTTGAATATTTCAGATATGTTTATTATTTTTGTTAATAATGTTTTGCTAATTTTCATTTTCATATAGGATAACACTGCGTCAACCCACGCGTAGCGTATACGTAATATTAAGTTAATTGCGGCAGAGAGCTTTGCCGACATGAGCTCAACTGTTGCGATATGCAACCGATTATTTCCATTAATGCATGCAGATAGTATTGCAGCCAATGTGGCAAAAGTGCATACGCGGAAAAAACCGTCGAAATTGATAACATTGCCTGGAAAAGTAGCACTACAAAAGCCAATACAGTGAAAGTTGAAATGACAACGGCACAAACAAAAACAAAGACAGAAAAAAGCGCACGTATACATATCAAGGCCAGAGGAAATCCAATTATTTCAGTTTAATTTTTTGTGATCTCCATGGAATTTTTGTAGTGTGACTCGCGCTTGACGAGGTCATCACCACAAAGTTATCGGTTTCATCACTGATATGTTTCACACATTTTTGTGAAGGCACTTTGGTTGAAAAATAATATTAACATAGAGAAATTTTGTAACCTGTTTTTTGGCCTGTAGCAGAATTGTATATTCTGACACACACACATATGTATATATATATTTATATAAATATCTATATACATATTTATTGGGATATTTTTAAATCTGCCAATAATATGATTGTAATCGAGTATATAATATTAATAAGTGTAAATAAATGAAAAAGTTGGCCATATTTTTAAGATAAGCTTCTCTGTGCGGCTTCATTGACTTGCGCTATTTATTTGTCGTTAGTCACTAGCTACAATTAATGTTCCTATAGCAAAACCGGCAGAAGTGACTACATACGTTTATAAAAATGGCAAAGATTTGAAGAACTCATATAAAAAATCGTTTCTGATGAGCATTCTATAAGCCCTTGCAACGCTTTATAGAGAAAATAAGAATTATAACTTTCACAGGTGCATTTATCGTAGCATTAAAAGGAATGAATGGATGTTTATCTTGAATTTAATGGGTTAGGTTATATGACAGCTATATGCTTTAGTGGTCCGATCTGAGCAATATATTCAGAGAATGTAGCCTTGCACTTGATAATAATCTGTACAAAATTTTATGAAAATATCTTGTCAAACAAAAAAGAAACTGCAGGAACTTTATAAAGTGCCACAATTAAGCACTAATCGGGTGATAATCCTGCCCATTTCCCTTAGATTGGTTCAGATAAAACTACTGAAATCATGATGAATTCATAAGCAAATACTCCACAGACATTCAGTTTTACAACAGGACTTCGTAAGAGTCAAAAATTGGACGGTGGGCGTAGTGCCGCCCACAAGAGTAGACCGAGAGGAACAGCAAACGACGCAATAGTTTTCCCGCTTTTTTGACATTTCTCCTCAGTAAGGTTTTCTCTTTCATAATGGAAAGATACACAATACAACAACGGGTCGAAATTATTAAAATTTAGTACCGATATTCGGAGTCAGTGGCCTCAACTTTAAGAGCGCTACGTTCAATTTATGGTCGGCATAATCGCCCTGTCAGACCAACAATTGAGAGTCTAGAAGAAAAATTTGGTCCACAGGCACAGTACGAAATTTTTCCGTGCCAATAAGGCCAAGAAGTGCCCATAGTGCGAGAATATTGCTGTCGGTAGGGCATCAATTGAGGAAGACTCAAATCACACGTTGTTTTGGCAAATTTTGCGAAAAGATCTTGGCTTAAATCCTTACAAGATCAAATTGACGCAAAAACTGAAGCCACTTGACCACCAGAATTGTCGTGTGTTCGTGATTTGGCTGAGCAAAAATTTGAAAATGATCCGGATTTTCATCGAAAAATCATCTTCAGCGATAAGGCTCATTTCTGGCTGATGGCTTCGTCAATATGCATAATTGGTCAGACACGTGCTCCAAGAGTCACCATTGCATCCAGAAAAAATTACAGTTTGATGTGTTTTATGGGCCGGCGGCGTCATTGGGCCGTACTTCTTTCGTCATGATCAAGACCGCCAAGTTACTTTGAATGGGAATCGCTACCGCTCAATGACAACCGAATGTTTTTGGCCCGAAATGGATAATATGGACTTGGACAATATGTTGTTCCAACAGGACGGCGCCACAAGTCACGCAGCGAATGCATCAATCGATTTATTGAAAACCAAGTTTGGTGAACGTGTTATTTCACGAAATGGCTCAGTCAATTGGCCGCTTCGGTCGTGCGATATGACGCCGTTAGACTATTTTCTGTGTGGCTACATCAAGTCTATGGTCTATGCAAACGAGCCAGCGACGATTGGTGAACTTCGTACGAATATCGAACATGAAATTGCAGCAGTTTTGCACGATTTATGCTTGAAAGCCGTAGAAAATTGGGTTATGCTTCTGGACTTCTGCAAGCGTGTCAGTGACGGCCTTGCAAAAGAAATCGAGTTCCCAACTTAATGGCATTAAATGTACTTTCAGAAGACTACAGAACTTCATTGATATCACAAACATTTGTAGGTCTCTTATTAAAAACCCCGTAACTACTGAATTTCGAAAACAATTTTCCCGGTTTTGAGCCTGGAAAAGTTTAATTGTTCAGAACCACCCGAGCTAAGCCCTTCCCTACATTTGTTGTAGTTTTATTAGTTTCGAATAGAGAGCATTCCTTAATACCCTTCATATAATGAATAAGCTTATTTGCTTAGATCTTGTGCGTTTTTTTTCACATTTCTTCACTTGTTGACAGCGGAAATCACTTTCTTGTTATCGCCTTTATTTTTTGGACTGTACTTCGGTGGTTTTTTTTTCTTATTATAATTAAGGAACGCTGTAAGGTTTCAGAAGTTTCGCTCATTGTGTTTGCTTCAGCCAATAGCGAGTTTCCTGTGGCCATTAAAAAAAGAGCAATTAAGCAGTGCAAAAAAATTGGTGTTCAAACTCCGAAGATTTTTTTTCTTTTTTGACTTAGAATAACTTGCTCCGTTGCTTTCGGGGTCAATAAGAAAAGTTTCTCTGAAACAGCTTGACCATCGACTTGAAACTTTCACACGACCTTATAAAGTATATTTGTCAGGTTATGGTGGAAGGAATTTGATAATAGTTTAAATTTTTTCAAAAATAACGCTTATATTTTTGGAAAACCGCCATTTTGGCAAAAACCTGTATTCATTGAGGCACTTAAGATGACAACAGAACGCAAAACGTGTGACAGAAGATCATCGAATCACTATTCAAATGCTGCACACATGAAATTTTATGAGAGGCAAACTTTCTGCACTGAATTATACCAAAGAGAACATTTTATTTCCCTGCTGGATATTTGAGTATTTCAACCAAAAACAAAAAGAGGTGTACACTTTCGCTCACCTACCTCCTACCGCCCACTTTAAAGGTTAGCTATCAACGAAAGCGGCGCTTGAACTCGCTGCGTGTTCACACCTATTTTCACTTGATTAATTCCCGAAGTCCCACACACGCGAGTCGCGTAGCATTCGCAACAAATCAAGCTGCATTGACGCCACTAAGTAAACACCGGTTGCTGCATACAAACTCTTCCAGCAGCTTCTACTCACGTGTAATACAAAATCTTTGCGAAGAAACCAACACGTAAAGTGCTTATGTGCAGGAGTCGAGCGACAAACGTAAATCGCGAATTGTGCGAACAGCAAACAAGACGTGCTGGCACGAAGAGCATGTGCAGCCGCCATATACACATAACGGTGAGCTTGCTATTGTGCGGTGGCAACCATTTTTTAGCTGGGTAGCTCCACGCACCAAATCTTGCCGCTGCCTTGCCGCCTTAGAGAACGTGTGAGTGCCATTGATTGCAAGCGGAGGCGTGCAAGTGCGTGCAGCGTCAGCAAAAATTCGCTGAACTATTGCTACGGTGGTGGGCGTTTGCGAGCGGCATGTAACTACCACAGGCGGTGATAAATTTTGTGCACAAAACAATATTCACAACGTATGAGTACAATAACACTAAAGCGCAAATTGCTGCGCAAAGCCATAAAAGCGACAAAACTCGTTTTTTGGTGAAAAGCAGATCTGCCAACTTCCGAGCAATCAGGCGCACCCAATCAGCCATCTGAATAGTTGAATGTGCATAGTTTTGTGTTTAGAAACATCTAAGTAGAGTGCTTCACAGAAATATAAAGTATACGCTCAGTTTGCTAAGGACAATAGGGCCATACCTAGGGTCGGCCTAAATAAGACGTTAGTCGGGTAAAATTTTACATATTTTTTGAATTACTACTATGGATAAACAAAAATTAAGACTTTTTAATATAAATTTCGTACGAAAACAAATTTCGAAATATCTTTTTCTAAGTTGGCGTGACTGTCAGTGATATCTGTGTCAAATATCATATTCAAATATTGATTAGTGTACAGTATACGCTTGTCTTTTTGAAGTAAAAGTTGTTTTCACAGAGACGTTACAAAAGTAGACCGAGAGCACTGCAAACGACGCCAAATTTTTTCCCGCTCTTTTGACATTTCTCTTCAGTAAGGTTTGCCATTTTATCATGGAAAGATATACCATCCAACAGCGATTCGAAATTATTAAAATTTACTACCGTAGTTCGGAGTCAGTGGCTTCAACTTTAAGAGCGCTACGTCCAATTTATAGTCGTCATAATTGTCCTGTCAGATCAATAATTTCTAGTGGAAAGATATGAATTCATCAGCACAGTACAAAACGTTCCCGTGCCAGTGAGACAAAGAAGTGTCCGTAATGTCGAGAATATTGCTACCGCTGGCGCATCAATTGAGGAAGACCCAAATCAGTCTCTCACACGTCGTTCTCAAGCGTTGGGCATCTCTGTGACGTCGTTGTGGTGAATTTTGCGAAAAGATCTTCGCCTACATCTTTACAAGATCAAATTGACGAAAGAACTGAAACCGCTTAACCACCAGAATTGTCGTATGTTCGTGAATTGGGCTGAGCAACAACTTGAAAATGATCCTGAGTTTCATCGAAAAATTAACTTCAGCGAATAATGGCTTTGTCAATAAGCAAAATATGCCTTATTGGTCAGGCAGCAGTCCACATGTACTACATGAGTCACCATTGTATTCCGAAAAAATTATGGGGCGGCGGCGTAATTTACTGTGAATGGGAATCGGTACCGCTCAATGATAACTTGGACAATATGTTGTTCCAACAGGACGGCGTCACAAACCACACAGCGAATGCCATAATCGATTTATGGAAAACCAAGTTTGGTGAACATGTTATCTCAGGATTTGACGCCGTTTTACTATTTCCTGAGGGGCTACATCAAATCTATGGCCTATGCCAACAAGCCAGCGACGATTGATGAACTTCGTATGAATATGGAACGTGAAATTGTAAAAGTATCGGCCGATTTATGCTTGAAAACCGTCGAAAATTGGGTTCAGCGTCTGGACTTTTGCAAGCGTGCCCGTGGTGGTGATTAAAATTCATCAGCTGATTGCTATGTTATCGGTGCACACAACCAAATTTGTAGCCTAGACAACAACCCGCAGAGTTAAATACAATCAAATGAAATTGTTCACAAACCCGCAGATTTTCACGCGTGTTTCAACTCGATTACAGTTCGTTTAAAAATGTATGTAGTAAAATAAGATTTTCATTTTGTGTATACCGATCTAAATTTGCGCTTTAATCGAGCAAAGGCCGGCTAATTGATCAGTTAGCTCTTGTGCGAAAAGGCTACAACCCGTCGAAATATGAAAAATAGTTTCTTTACAAATCGCACTAAGTGTTCTCCTTAAGGTACAATTGGTTTTCCACGTAATTTGTGCGGGTTGTTCTCGAAGCGAGTTTCATATATACATACATAAGAAAATTTAAGTAAATATATGTGTACATATATCTATGTAACCACCCTTGGTAGGCTGTCAGTTTGGGCCAAATTTCAACTCACGATTATTGGCGCCAACAACAGAGCGATACGAAAATGCGTAGCAATGCTTTCAACAATTCATTGCCATTTTTAATGCCAGTTGCCATTGATGGGTGATTTCTGTTGGCGTCGCCAGTTTGACAAAGTAACTGCAAATGTAATATTGGTAAGTTCGTTTACGTGACAGGGATGTATGTGGGTAATTTTTGCTTGCGTAGCTTTTGTCACCAAGACGAACTTCAACGGCTACAGCTGCTATGTGAGATGTGCCTGCTACCTATGCTGTCATTGCAGTCCCTTAAGTGCCACCTTCGAGCGAGCACGTTGTTGTGTTGTTTCGTACTATACTTGTATATCATACTCACATACATATGTATGTGTAACCGTGGTAGACGGTATACACAATTGGCTGCAATGTGCTGAGCATCTTTTGCGGCAATATATATATATATACATATATGTAGATATATGTTAATAGTGTTGTTGCTGTTGTAAAGATCAACGTTGTCAAAATTGTGTTTGATGTTGAAAGCAACTGATTTCCGGATCAAACTGTTGCACTCAATGCAATACCGCAGGCCTCTTTGGGTAAACCGTATGAATGACAAATCATCGCATGCGAATGTGCTTGCACATGTGTGTGTGTGTATGTACGAGTTCAGTTGCAATTTTCTGCAACTGCAATATAGCACCGGAAATTGCTGTAAGAATCAGTTATAACCTTTTCACTTGCTACTATGCACCTGCACCTGCGTCAGTCTGCTTGATCTCGCACCGGCGTTGCCTGGCCGAAAATATGTTTCAGTTAAAGATGATTGCCATGCAAGCAGACGCAGCTGAGGACTTGAGCTCCACCTAACAATCATACGCTTGCTCGTTGGCTTTAACAATTTCAATCCGTCTGTGACTGCAATTCCTGCAACTGCAACACCATGGCAGCTGCATTGCAAACAACGACACTAACAAATGCACATGTGACGTTTGCTTGTGTGCGCAAGTTTCGCACATGGCTGTCACACCTGATTCCGCTGAGATATCGCCCTTCCAATTTCAAATACAGTTGTTAGCAGTGTTAGAAGGTGCGTTGCAAGCTGCGCTGTTGCCGCATGTTTGCCTCAATCACATTCATTGCATCATTACACCACTTTCTTTGTTTTGTTCACAACTTACTCCAATTTTCAATTTTCTCGGCGAATATAGCAGCTGTGCGCATATTTGGCTTTTTTCATACGTCACCGCTGCAGTTTCGAGTTTTGTGTGTGGTGTGCACGAGGGAAAAAGGTAGCAAACTATATTTTCCTCATTCTATATGCCAGCGCAAGGACATCTTTCATTTGTAATATGTTTAGCAATTTGCCAGTCATGCAACATTCTTGGCAAGAACCCATTTCTTGTAAGGAAGCAAGTGGCTCGCATGAAACAATAAATGTAAGCCACTCTGAAAACTATAGTAGCAGGTGCAAAAACAAGCTTTTCATATTCCTCTTACACAATTACATTTCTTATGTTCAATTTGCATGCTAAATGTAGATTTTCGCTACTTGGCGACTCGAGAAGTGGATTGAATCCTTCAATGGAAATCACTTTTATTTAATAAGTTCTATTCACGGAATTTGGCACAAAGTAATACCAAAGCAAACGTTATAATCTCCGATTGGCATACAGCTGCCATAGTAACTGACCGATGAAATCAAGTTCTTGTATGAAAAACTTTTTTATTGGAGAAGATATCTTCCTGAAAGTTGCCCAGTTTTTTTATCCTTATCAAGGCTATAATTGCTGAACACAATATTCAGAATGGATCACTTAACCATATTGCTGTCTTAAAACTGATCTACTAAGGGATAAACCGTCAGCGCCAAGTTTTACGTGAATGTCCTCAAGCGACTCAAACGAAGAGTAAATCGAGTCCGACAAGACATCACAGCCGATTGGAAGCTGCACCACGACAACGCCCCCGCTCACACCGCCTTTCTTGTGAACAGCCAGGAACAGACAGGTACAAACTCAAAAAGGTTACAAACTTTTCTCTGTGCAAATATCATTTTTCAACCAAAGTGTCTTCGCAAAAAAGTGTGAAGCATATCAGTGATGGGACAGATAAGTTTGAGCTGATGAGCACGTAAAGCGCGAGTCACACTCCACAAAGTTCATGGAAAAATGAGACTGAAATAAACGGGCTGCCTATGGCCGCGAAATACGTGCCCCCATTTCTGTCTACATATTGGTTTGTGTCAGTGTCATTTCAACTTTCGCTGTATTGGCTTTTTGTGATCTAATTTTCCATTGAATGTTATCACTTTCGACGGGTTTTTCCGCGTACGCACTTTTGCCACATCAACTGCAATAATATCTGCATGCATTCAAGAAAATAGTCGGCTGCATATTGCAACTGTCGAGGTCAAGTCATCAAAGCTTTCTGCCGCTATTCACTTAATAATGCGTATTTCAGTGGGCAAAAAAAGTAAGATTTTTTTATTACAATTTCGCGCGAAAACCCATTCATCGAAATGGTTTGATTTAGGTTGGTATGACTATCAGTGTCATCTGTGTCCAATGTCACATCAAAGTAATCATTAGTGTGTATATGTCTTCCTGAAGTACATTTTGTGATTTTTAAGATGAGTGAAATTATTCAAGAAAGAAGTTCCACGAAATTTTGTTTGCAAAATCAAACTTCTGGTGCCAAAACGTTGAGACTGTTGGGGAAGGTCTTCGGAGATAATTGTTTGTTGCAAGCAAATGTTTTTAATTGGTACAAATTGTTCAAGGAGAGTCGACAACGCGTTAACGACGAACCACGTCCAGGACGGATATCAACAACAACTGATGATCAACACGCCAATAAAATAAAGGAATTGGTGCTTGAGAAGCGACGATTAACCGTCAGATATCTTACTAGCATCGTCAAAATATCGGAAGGTTCAATTAAAACCATTTTGCAATATCATTTGGGCCTAAGAAAAGTGAAAACACGATTGGTTCCAAGATCAACTAATGTAGATCACTCTGAATTTGAAGCTTTTCATAAAACTTGCTCGAAAGTTATAAGCCGACAACTTTTAGTTTTTGCACCATGATAATGCCTCGTCGCATCCTGCATTGATTCTTCGGGAGTTTTTCGCCAAATTTTCAACCAATAGCGTGCTGCAACCACCGTATTCGCCTGATGTAGTAACATTTAATTTCTGGGTATTCGGCAAACTCAAACGAACGCTTCGGGGAAACCGTTTTGAGTCAATTGAAGACATTAAACGTGAATCGCTATGCACATTGAATGCTATTCCGGAAATTGGCTTTGGCAACTGTGTCGAGTTTTGGAAAATACATTGGCAAATGTGTATTGGGGTCAAGTTTAATTAGCTTGAGGGGGGCGAAATAGACTTTTGGGGAGAAGTCGCTGAAAAAGAGACACAGTGAACTTTTAAACGGATGAATCGCAACTGGGACGGGAGTTTGGAGGCGGAGTTTTCTGTTAGCAGCTCTCCGTCAATCTTAGCTTTTGGCTACCGGGTCGCTGCAGTGTTTCAGTTCATTCCGACAGCAGAGCGGCAATACTAGCGCTGAACTCGCTAATTGTACTCTCAAAGCTAGTAAAGGTGCATTTGACTTTAAAAATAGCATCAAAATCCTTAGTCATTAGACCCATTTGAGCGCCTGGTCATAGCGTAATTGCTGGCAACTGCAAAGGTGCAGAGCTGCCAAGAGGAGGCTCTATTGCTCGGAATGGCGCCAACCAATGAACTTTGCATGCGCTCAGCAATAGCAATGACCCGTTCCTGTGCGGGCCTGGAGTAGAACGCAGATGATAACTTAAATTACTTCTTCTTCTTCTTAATTGGCATAAACACCGCTTACGCGATTATAGCCGAGTTAACAACAGCGCGCCAGTCGTTTCTTCTTTTCTCTACTTGGCGCCATTTGGATATTCCAAGCGAAGCCAGGTCCTTCACTACTTGGTCCTTCCAACACAGTGAAGGTCTTCCTCTTCCTATGCTTCCCCCGGCAGGTACTGCGTCGAATACTTTCAGAGCTGGAGTGTTTTCGTCCATCCGGACAACATGACCTAGCCAGCGTTGCCGCTGTCTTTTAATTCGCTGAACTATGTCAATGTCGTCGTATATCTCATACAGCTCATCGTTCCATCGAATGCGATATTCGCCGTGGCCAATGCGTAAAGGACTATAAATCTTTCGCAGAACCTTTCTCTCGAAAACTCGTAACGTCGACTAATCGGTTTCTGTCATCGTCCAAGCCTCTGCACCATATAGTAGGCCGGGAATTATGAGCGACTTATAGAGTTTGGCTGTTGTTCGTCGAGAGAGGACTTTTCTTTTCAATTGCCTACTCTGTCCGAAGTAGCACCTGTTGGCAAGAGCAATCCTGCGTTGGATTTCCAGGCTGACATTGTTGGTGGTGTTAATACTGGTTCCTAAATAGACGAAATTATCTACAACTTCAAAGTTATGACTGTCAACAGTGACGTGAGAGCCAAGTCGCGAGTGCGACGACTGTTTGTTTGATGACAGAAGATATTTCGTCCTGCCCTCGTTCACTGTCAGACCCATTTTCTGTGCTTCCTTGTTCAGCCTGCAGAAAGCAGAACAAACAGCGCAGTGTTTAGGCCGTGAATTCAATATCATCAATACCTGAATTACTAACTCTTAGCAATGTTCACCTTGCCGCAATAATAGTAGTTCTTACTGAACATTGTCAAAAAGGCGCTCATGCGGTAATGTTAGAAATCTTCACGGACTCAAGTTGTTAATGTTATATGGAAAAGGGTTAGGTGGAAATTTTCAGAAACTTTCTGTGCCATTTCCAAGACTGAGAATGAAATGTATCGGCAATCCTACTTTCGGCGAACCTAGAGACATAGCTGAAGCTGACATTGGCCGCCTTCACAAATTTGTGGTAGGCTCAAAGCGTTTTATCGATTCATAAGTGTCTTGCGATCAATCATATAGAAGTTTTCTTGGTAACACTAACTGGCTTTCTAAGCTGTCCAAGTCAGATCCCTATCAGGATCGACCTCTTAACATAACCTAACCGAAACGAGTACTGAGTTATAAATGATCTAATCGACAGTTCTTCTGATAAGGACCCACCTCCGTTGTGATTTGATAAATAATTGTATTTTGGCAGTTTTAAAACAGCCAACATTTTGGTAAAAATTACTTTTTCTTTGTAATTAACTTTTTGAGGCTTCATTCATGCTGAAAGACGGAATCATTACAGCATTGGAGGACTTTTTTTCTTTTTAAGTAGGGGGAAGCATTAAAAGCCGGAGTGTGGAACTTTGATCCACTCTCAACTCCAGACTCTTCCACCAACCACTTGATTTGGTTTTACTTAGTGGAAGTGATAAGACATTTAAGTCTCCGCTATGGCACGGACTGACGGACGCCTACTTTGCTCTATATGTCTCAGTTTTGTCATGATTGAGGCTGCCACTTCGCTGACAGCTTTCTTGTAGACTGACATATAAGTGTCGCCAAATTTTCCATCGCAAAACTACCATCGAGCGTAGTTTTAAGTATTTCACTGATACTTAAAAAGCGAAGGCAACAAAAGAATATGTACATGCTCATCACTTTAGCATCATCACTTGATATTGTCTCATATGTTTTGATGCCTAACGTCCGTATCCATATTGGAGCCGCATATAGCACAAACCCATCTCATTACCTTTGCGAGTAAGAGTAAAAACCGCTGTCTGGAAGGCACGCAGCCTTTATTTGCAATAATTGTGGATAAGGCGTGGAGTACATATTTTATTTGCTTTACCTGCAGTGTATTCTTGGTGACCTGTAAATTTAAAGCTTGAGCCTATTATTATTCCCAGATGGAGGACTTCTGCTTTAGCGCCATCTAAGATCGCCTGTAATTTGAATAATAATTATATATTTCTTCAAAAACTCTTTTGGGTAGGCTGGATAAATTTTGTTATATGTTCCTTTTATTGAAACAATAATCTGTTCAAGATTTCCAAAGATCGCAATGGCAGTGAAGTTAAGTTCGAAATTTTGCCGCTGCTGATAAAGTATTTTTAATATAAATCTTACTTATTACCACGCTTTCTTGAGTTTTTCGGCTTTCGGCTGCTTCAAAGTCATCTAAAAATTCAAAGTGCTTAAAACCGTACAAGCTAAAATATTTCACTGTTTTGCCCATAAGGGAAGAAGGAAACATATTCTACTACCGAAGCACAACTGGCTTGCGAGTACTCCGTTGCTAAAGGCAACAGTATTTCTTTGCTTACTCGTACATGCAAGTACTTTTTATTTGCCATGTTGGCTCTGTTGTAAATGAAAATCGAAGCAATACTGAATAAGGCAATATAATTATCGCTGCATTTTGCGCCAGTTAAGTGCCACATGTGTTGGAATGGTTGTTTGCATGAACTATTAGCAAAACATAAGAGCAAATGGAATCAATTAAACACAACAATACCAACGATTTGTGCATTTGAACAAATGTAAATCAAATAAACACTTTGCTGCCGTAATTACTTTCGCAATGCATGCGTAAGCGCAGGTGTAAGCATGCCATCAAACGCTTTTTCCGCCTATGAAACGAAATAATTACAATTCCAAACAACTAAATCGTTGCCATTACAATTTAATTACTCAAAATTTTCGATAAATTATTCGCGACCTATTTGTTGTTTGTTCTTTGCAAATCAAAGCCGAGAGTTGGTTACAATTCTCTATAAACACAGCATGCCGTCCATTTACAGCGAAGTCAACAAACGCTGCATTATGCAACAGGGGAAATAACGATATGCGGCCATGGAATATGTGTCGTTAAAATGCTGCACCTAGCGACACGGCGGCAACCTCGACGGTCGTACGTGCGTGCATGGCGTATACGCAATATATTTCACTGAAAACAATAAATTAATTTGCCCCGGTCTATAAATAAATGCAGTTTTGGGATTTTCGCAGCTGTGCAACCCCGTTGTGGGTCAGCGTGCATATCAGACACACGCTTTTATTTACACTTTCATGCGTGACTTGCGGGCGCGCGGTGTGTGGGTCGGCTTGCGTGAGAACGAGTTAATGAATATTACGCTTGTAACTTTATCAGCCTGGGCTATGTAATTATTTATGCGCTTGCAGTGGGTTACGCTGATAAGTGATTCATTGTTTTTGGCATGATAATCGGTATTATAAGCCGTAAGTGCGGTTTATCTGTTTGAAGTTGAAATATAATTATGCCGACATTTAAAGTAATTACAGAAAATTTGCATTAATCATATAATGACATTGCAGTGTGAGTTTGCTTAAAACGTTTTCTTCTAAGTTTCAAGCCATATTAAATTTTTGTACGA
The DNA here is from genome assembly GCF_024586455.1 of Bactrocera neohumeralis. NCBI lineage: Eukaryota > Metazoa > Arthropoda > Insecta > Diptera > Tephritidae > Bactrocera > Bactrocera neohumeralis. Next base: position 9,628,155 of record NC_065919.1, on the reverse strand, counting down.
TATACTACATAGAAAATGGTAGGATACTGACTGGTGTATGGAATAGCGGTGCTATCACTTCTAAAGTTAGCTTTTTATACCCTGAACAGGGTATATTAAGTTTGTCACGAAGTTTGTAACACCCAGAAGGAAGTGTCGGAGACCCTATAAAGTATATATATAAATGATCGGTATGTCGAGCTGAGTCGATTTAGCCATGTACGTCTGTCTGTTCGCCTGTCCGCCTGTCTGTCTATATATATACGAACTAGTCCCTCATTTTTTAAGATATCGTTTTGAAATTTTACAAACGTCATTTTCTCTTCAAGAAGCTGCTCATTTGTCGGAACTGCCGATATCGGAGCACTATAACATATAGCTGCCATATAAACTGAACGATCGGAATCAAGTTCTTGTATGGAAAACTTTCACATTTGACAAGATATATTCATGAAATTTGGTATAGATTATTTTCTAAAGCAAAAATGTAATATCGGAAGATATTGTTCAGATCGGTTAACTATAGCATATAGCTTCCATACAAACTGAACACATAGTTATTAACAGAAATAGGCCTGTAAAGGGTATTTAGCTTCGGTACAACCGAAGTTAACGTTTTTTCTTGTTTCTATATGCAATCTTCTGGAGATGCTTTCGGTGCACTAACAATCTATTTTCATGAAATTCGCATAGTTAACGCATATTTGGTTTCATTTTCACCTCCGTCGAACAGTAAGGAATGGAAAACCCATTACATGCACATATCTGCTGTGCATTCAAGTGGAAGTCCGTGAATATAATTCTTGTGAGCGCATTACCGAAATTACTGCCGCTTACTTTTTATAGACTCATACATTAGGGTATCTATTATTTCCCGATTTGTTTGATATTTTTTCAAACATCTTGTTTAATTTTACTTTTTTCCTCTTAAAACAAGCATTCAATGTGTATAAGCGCTTTATTTTTAATTTAAACTAAGAATTTAGGCTTAAATTTCCAATTAATATAAAGTGGATTTTTTTCTATATCTCAATAAAATCTATATTCTATACTCAAATAAATTTTTGAGCTCCAAAAAAATACATCTACAAACTTGAAGAAAGAATATTGTAACGGGTGATCCAAGTTGAGGTAATTTTTTTGACAGCCTTTTTGACAGATGTGTTACGCGCGCTTTGCTCTACTTATAGTCAACAGAATCGGCCTACTGAGCGTACTATTTGCAACACCATCAGCCAACTTGACACCAAACATTCAATATTGAATAATATTCGACCGAATAGACCACGTCTAGTAAGCAGTGAGAAAAATAAAGCAGTCGTAGTTGAAAGTGTACAAGAAGACCATGGAAAATCGATTCGGCATCGTTCGCAGCAACTCGGATTGACGTATGGAACGATTTTACGCATTTTACGTCGAGATTTTCAGTTGAAAGCATACAAAATACAGCTTGTGCAGCCGCTCGACCTTCCCAAGCGACATCGCTTCGCTCTATGGGCACTTGAAGAGTTCCAAGAAGATCCGACAATTTTGAGCCAAATTTTGTTCAGCGATGTGGCCTATTTCTGGTTCAATGGGTGTGTAAACAATCAAACTAACCGCATTTGGGACGAAAAGTTTCGAAAAGTTTTCTAGAAATAACAACGGTGTTGGTGTGGTTTGTGGATCGGTGGAGGCATCGAATTTCTTCAGAAATGATGCCGGTGACAATGTAACCGTCAATAGCAGCCGTTATCGCGCCTTGATAACCGACTGTTTGATGCTTAAAATTAAAGATCGCGATCTCGATGACATTTGGTTTCAAGAAAAGTCGTCACTTCCCACACATCGCATCAATCAATGGGTTTATTGAGAGAAGACTGCGGTGAACAGATAATGCCACGTATTGGGCCGGACGATTAGCCACTAAGATCATGTGATAGTGTGATAGCACACAATTAGGCATTTTTCTATGAGGATATGAAAGTTTACAGTATATGTGGACAATCCTGTTTCGTCTCAGGCCTTGGAGTAAAACATGGCACGCGTCATTCGCCAGTTACCAATCAAAATGCTCGAACGAGTTATCGCAAATTGGACTCAACGGATGATCATCTGAGATCATCTGTGCGTTAGCCGCGGCCAACACTTGAAACAGATATATAATATAAATGCTAAGGAATGTTCTGTCGAATGATAATAAACATTCCTCATTAAATTTGAAGTTTCTGATTTTTTTTTAAAGTAGGGAACCTTGAAATGGATCACCCTTGAATACACAATATTCCGCTCTTTACAAATTTTTCTTGGCATATCCATAAAAACATTTATATAATTTTCTATTCTGAAAAATTTTATTTTTATTTTATTGACTTTTCTATAAACATGGTCCGTTAAAAGTTACACGCAGTTAAATTTATGCATCAAATATACTGAGCATTCATACAAGTGATTTCTACAATCTGTGCTGCTTATACGACATGGTGTACCGTATGAATGCAAATTGTAGACCAAGAATGCACGGCGACATTAGGTCTACTGTGCCCTAAGAATGCTAATAGAGAGTAAATTTTAAAGGAATGTTTAAAAAAAAAAAATTTTTTTTGAAGAATAAAAAATTTGGTATTAGGCATTTTTGGCATCTATAAAAAAAATCAACCTGTGAAAAAAGGACACCCTAGTATACATATATGCATGTGTACGTTTATTTTAACGCCTTTGCATGTATTCAACTCCACAGTTACTTTAGCAACCGAAAGAAATCAGCAGAGCTTGTTGGCGCTGGGCTCTGGTTTGTCTGCCGTCTGAAGCAAGCGAGCTGTGTGGTCTTAATGATAACCGCTCAGATACAAGCACTTCATCTGCTTGCAAACCATTTATTGACCAGCAATATTTTCTTAAATTCGCACAGACTCACACATACTCACACACACAGGTATTAATGATATGCCATGCTTGGAAGTCCTTAACTCATATGACAGATTTATTATGCAAGTTAAAATACAAATGTCCATTCAATGGCATAGTGACCAAAACACACGCACACGCACACATGTATATAAGTAAATATATGATGCGTAAGTGAGTAATTTTACCGTACATAGAGCAACCATGATATAATGCATACATAAGTAAATGCCTCCCATGTGATATCCGGTCCTTACTCCACATGCAGAGACTTATGAACGTATGTACATATGTGTGTGCCAGCACAACGCTTTGGGTAAGTGGCATAAAATTTACGTTAAATTCTTCCTTCCAAATTGCAAAGATGTGTGCTCTGGCTGGATTGACTGGTTGGCGCTTCGGCGCTGAAGTGAAAACGAGTTGCTGTAATGACGACGGCCGGCTGCACACACTACTGAAACAGTCAGCCAAATATCCGGTATTCATACATTTATTAAAGCCACACATAAATAATGTGAACACACAAATAACTGTATATAAATATGCTGTTATGTATATGTGTGCGTGCAGCATGAGTTGTATGCTGCTCAAATGGTATATTGCTTGTCTGCTCAGAAGGAATTCGAAATTTATGAGTTCGCATTTAATTGCGTTCATAGTTACCTGTACGCCACATACACACGCACACACTCATACTCAAACATTTTGGAAAAACTCTTGCACAATCGGTATTTTGCTGCAACTATCGTATCTAAATGCGTGTGTCAAAAGCACTCACCGGCGCACCAACGCCCCAATAAATACGAGAAAACTACTTTATTTCCAGTATTCATAGCAATTTTAATTTCAGATTTCTATAATACCTAAGGGTACTTCGAAAACATTCCTTTTAGTGCGCATTCCATCGCATATGTTTGGTCGTATGTGTGTGCGTCTCGCTTCATTGGCAGTGACTCAATGTGAAAATGAATACGGACAGCTATAATTCATGGCGCAAGTTCGAAAAGCCTCCTAAAGTCCATACAAATACCCATACACACCACGGCCACAAGCCAGTAATATTCTATTTAGTGGTGTTGTCACTTTCATGTTTCCATTAAGTTAAGTTCTCAGCGTTACGTCTTGACCAGGTGCAATAGCAACTAAGGCAATATTGAAATTTTTTGAAGCATATTATTTTGGTATAAATCGTTATAGGTGTACCCACGAATGAATTTCATAGAGTTACCGTTTTGTCACTTAAGTTGTTATGCGACTTCCTTTGGTATGCTTTTCGTGCTTTTTAAGTTTTTATAATGAACAGGGAAACTGAGTGCTTGTATGGAAATATTTTTTATTTGGCAAAGTATCGTTCTGAAATTTGGTACAAAATATTATCCATATCATCTCTACAATATCCGCCAAAATTGTTTAGATCGGACAACTATGGCTTATAGCTGTCATACTAATTAACCGATGAAACTCAAGTCCTTGTAAAGAAAACTCTTTTATTGGACAAGTTATCACCAATAAAATTTGATATAGAATATATTCTTAAAAGTCTCTACAATATCCGACGAAATTGTTCAGATCGGATCACTATGGCTTATAGCTGCCATACATACTGACCGATCAAACTCAAATCCTTGTAAATAAAGCTTTTTTATATGTCAAGTTATCGTTACGAAATTTGGCACAAATTACAAGCTAATATATCTCTACAATATCCGAAGAAATTTTTTAGTTCGGACAAGTATAGCATGTAGCTGCCATACATACTGACCGATCAAACTAATGTTTTTGTATGGAAAATTCATTTCTATGGAAAGGTATTATCACGAAATTTGGCATAGAATATTACCTAAAAAATCTCTACAATATCCGCAGAAATTGTTCAAATCGAACAACTATAATATGTAGCTTCCATATAAACTGACCGATCAAACTCAAGTCCTTGTATGAAAATCTCTTTTATTCGACAAAGTAACGTTATGATATTCGGCACAGAGTATTAGCTAAATTATCCCTACAATATTCGAAGAAATTGTTTAGATCGGACAGATATAACATATAACTGTCATACAAACTAACCGTTCAAACTCAAGTTTTTGTGTCATTCAAACTCCAATAATATGAAACCAAAGTTCTTGTTTGAAAAACTTTTTAGTTGAATATATCAATTATTCGTTAAACTGTAATTATTGATATTGCTGTTTATTTAGTTTGAGTGTTTCTGGGAGCAAGTTTCAAACAAAGAATAATTTTTTGTTCGAATTTTTTACCGCGCTTAATTTAAAAATTTTAAAAATTCTAAAAAAATGTACTTTTTATGAAATTTCAGAAACTTTTTCTCTAATTACAACTTATTTATAGCACGATAATTAATAATTACAAAATTTGCTCAATTAGTGTTGCCCGATAGATTTTGCAACATGTTGCGAGAATAAATTAAAGTCAAGTTTGCCGTAGTTGATACCGTTATTTGCGCTAGATACTTTTCGCTGGCATGTATTTCTGCTGAATAACGATTTCACTTTTCTATCAGACTCTATTTGCAAATGAATTTTCTGTATCGATGACAGCGCAAACTAGTGGGGTAGCATGCAATTAACGGTTTATACGAAAACCACAAATAATTTAGCATGCAACGAGCACATCCGTCATTCATTAAAACTATTTGGCAATGGAGCGCTAACAAACGGATGTGCACTCGTGCGCAGATCAGGCACCACAGGCGAGCCACTGAGATTTTGTAGAGTAGTGAGTAAACGAGGTAAGCATGGCAATCTAAACCGCTTGAGAATGTTGTTAGTATATTGTTACAAGAAAAAGCATTAATCCCGGGGTATAAAATCTTTATCTTGATTCTTCAGTTCATATGGCAGCTATACGCTATAGTGATCCGATTGGAACCATTTCTTCGGAGTGTGATTAATTGCCTTGTACAATAATTCAGTACCAATTTCTTGAAGATATCTCGTCAAATGAAAAAGTTTTCGATACAAGTATTTGCGTTCAATTGTTTGGTTTATATATCAGCTATATACAAGCATATGATATAGTAATATGATATCGACGATTTCGAGTAATATGCAGTCTTTTGACGAGTAACGGTTTCTGTTGCATGCTACAAATAAATTTTTACTACCAATATATTGTGAATAAAATATGTAAGATACATATGTGCATTTTGCAGCATATAAACATAAATCATAGCATCGCACGCAACATTCAACGAGGAGCACATGAAACCGTACGAAGACTTATAGTTGAAAATATATTCTAATAAGAATGATTTTTTATTTATTTTCTAATTAGCTTTGTGGAAACCCACTAAATGAGCTTTGATAATAATTAGAATATTATCTACCTCTGGCAGCACTTCAAGAGTTCCTATAAGGCCAAGTTCATTCCCATGTATGTATAAACATATGTACATATCGTCACCTAAAATGAAAAGTAATGCAACATCACTTTTCATAAATTTACAGGCGAAGGAAAAACGATACTATAGAAACCTCTAACATTGAAACATAATTAGAGTTTTTGGTATAAAATGGTTATATTATGGTTATATATTGGTTATCATACACTCATATTGAAACAAAATTTGAGTTTTGGTTATAAAATAGTTATATTTTGGTTAATACGTGTATATCTGACACCGACTTTCAATTTTATTTTGATGATACGCTGTTTTGCATTTTAAATGACTGTATGTATATATGGATATATATAAATGTGTATCTTGCTTGTTTGCTTGCCTTACAATTTAGACCCCAAAATTCGATTCTGTGCCACGCCGAACTGCATTTAGCAAGCGCAACAGCGACAACAGCCAACTATTTGACATTCAATGAGCTTTTCGCATTTTCCGCAACTTTGAAACGTAATTAATTCCCCATCAGCGACACGTACACACATTTGCCATCGCTGGTGCTTACAGAAATGCAATAAGCTTGCAATCGCGCGTATTTACATATTTCACAATCGCACATCCAACCTTCATTTCTCTGCTGTTTCAAATTATTTTGGCGCACACACACACTTTGACATGCAAACAAACGAACTCTTGCCTGCATATGCGAGTCATTATATTTCACCCGGCACAAAAGCAGCGCGAACACAATTCATTTTACACATAATTAATGAAAGTAAGTTTGCGCTCTTTTCTCAATTAAATTGTTATTCTCATTAAGCAACGTGGGGTCTTTCCTTGAGATTTTGCAGCAAATCGAAATACAAATTATGATTTTTTTCTGAATTATGCGATGAATAGTAATCCGTAGCCAGTCCATGACTTCGTTTCCGCAATGCATTCTGAGTATGCAAATATGGCGCTGCATCACACAGACACAATTGCTTATAGCAGGAAATACGTCGCATGCTGTCAGTGAAAGTTCTTATTGCATTTTAAATGCATAAAAGAGAAGAAAAAATGTTAACTCTGGTTGCAAAGAAGCTATCAAACCATTTACAATAACAAGATTTTTCCATACAAGATCTTGATTTTGATCGATCAGTTTGTATAGCAACTATATGCCAGAGTGCTTCGATATTAGCGGTTCCAACAAATTAGCAGGTTCTTGGAAAAAAATCGTCTCAGACTGAGATATGAAAAACTGAGGCACTTGTTTGCATCTACACATGCAGACGGACAGATAGATATTGTTAAATCGACTTACACATTGATCACTTGTATATCGTATACGGTCTCCGACGCTTCCTTCTGCGTATTAAAAACTTTTCGGCAAAATCAATATACCTTGTTCGGGTTATAAAAATATAAGCAAAATGGGCAAGATCTTGGCTCAGTCGATGCTGCCTAGGTGCATGTATAAAAACATCACGTCATACACCAACGCAGCGTTGTGCTGCAGCGCACCTGAGCGCGAGAGTTTTAAATTACTTTGCAGTTCAATTAAAACTGCAGTCTTGCCTGTGTCTGTGTGTGGTGAAGAAAGTCAGACTGCTAAAGCAAAAGACGGGCACAGCAATTCCATCAAAATATTGTGGAGAAACTTTCACGGCATTGCAATTGCAAGTGGCGGCTTAAGTCAGAGAAAAGTTTGCTAATAGAGGTGATATTGAAAGCCTTGCCAAAGACCAGTAGCAACGCATCTTACTATTAGTATTAAATGTTCGCTTCAAAAACGCTTTCCCATAGCACTTAATTTGGGTAATTTGCTTAAAAGTTACAAATTTCGAATTCGACAGGGAGATTCGAATTTTAGCCTAATTGGTGTAAATGTGAAATTTAGGCAAAAATTAGAGCCTCGAAATCGAGGCACACTGCAGCAGAAAGAACCGTGAATCTTTGCACTACGTGTAAATCGGGAAGATTCGCACAGCATCAACGCTGAAAAATTGGCATGCAAGCTCTTCTTTTATGCGGCAGATACTACATTACATTACACAACAATTACACTGCTATGAGCTAAAAGTAGTTGGACTTTGTTCATAGTTTTAAATTCCTTAATTTTTTCTTAAAAATTTATTACGCCCCTTTCAAAGTAATTCCCCTTGTCCCCAATACACATTTGACAACGTTTTTTTTCCAAACCTCGAAACAGTTGTTTAAGTTAATTTCCGGTATAGCCTTCAAAGTAGCGATTCGCGTTCAATGTCTTCAATTGACTATAAACAGTTTCTCCAGAGAGGTCGTTTCAGTTTAGTGCATCACACGAAGTAATCATTTGATGACATTGCGATACATACCGTTAGAAAGAGTGGTCAGTTCTGCTTTTATTGTTTTTACTTTCTCCGTCATTTTTAATATACTCATATTAAGTGTAAATACTGTGGGCAAGTAAAGGCCCACAGTTCCAAATCTTGAAGCAAAGGTGTTGGCCTTAATACAGGAGTACTATGAGTTAAAAAGTGAAGCAAAGAAATAATTTAAAAACTTATAAGAAACAAAAGATTCACAAAAAAGGCTAACGACATGTAAAAATATGGAAAACAAGGCTACGGCAGTTGTACGATCGTTTGCTAAAAGATTCTGTTGAGTGCATTATAAGGGGCGCTGAAACATATGTAAAAATGGACTCAAGAACATTACCAGATCAGCAATTCTACGCGAAATCAAAAGATGGTACTGTTGACCAGACAGTGTCAATAATTGAAATAGAAAAATTTGGCGAGAAAATACTCATCTGGCTGGTTATTTGATTTTGCGACCTTAAGACCACACAATTTTCCCAAAGGTGACTATATCGGCCGACAATTATAAGAAGGAGTGTCTAAACCGTTGCCTTATACAATTTTATAAGAAACACATTGTGTTAATATTATTTTGGCTCGATTTAGCCGCAGCACACTACGCTCATTCCACTTTGGGTTTGTTGAAGAACAACAACCTAAATTTGTCAAAAAAGAGGAGAACCCACCAAACGATACAGAATTTCGCCCGATTGAGAAGTAAACTGACTTTAGGCAAGTTGTGCCGCTACAAAAGGAGATGTGCAGTGCAGAATTTAATGAAAGAAATTAAACGTAAAATACGGCACAAGTCAAGAGAATAATTTTTTTATAAGTATTAAACAAGAGCGGATACAAACTCTTTTTATGCTAGTAAAAAAAGTTATAGGCAAAAATTAATAAAATGCGTTACGTTACAAATTAAACATTGCAGTTTCATTTCGGACAGTCCTTAGTATTCCTCGTTGACAGTTTGGCCGGTCGGAAGGAATTCGGACTGCACCTCGATAATCAAAGAAAACTGTGGATTTAGCTTTGATTTTTGAGGTGCTTTAAGGTGGTTTTCCTGGCTTCGGCACACCTTTGCCACTATATTCGGCCTATTGATCGTCTGTTTCTGGGTTGTATGTATGGTAGTCGGGAAGCATTGTTTCACAGATGTTAGTGCGACTTTGTTTTTCGAAAAAATTGAGTGATTTTGGAACAAATCGTGCTTTCACTTTTTATACTTACCCTGAACAGGGTATATTACGTTTGTCACGAAGTTTGTAACACTCAGAAGGAAGCGTCGGAGACCCTATAAAGTATATACTCATATGTAAATGATCAGTATGTTGAGCTGAGTCGATTTAGCCATGTCCGTCTGTCTGTCTGTCCGTCTGTTTTTAAGATATCGTTTTGAAATTATGCAAATGTCATTTTCTCTTCAAGAAGCTGCTCATTTGTCGGAATTGCCGATATCGGACAACTATAGCATATAGCTGCCGTACAAACTGAACGATCGGAATCAAGTTCTTGCATGGGAAACTTCCTCATTTAACGATTTATCTTCACGAAATTTGACATGGATTACGGTTTAAGGTAATAATATTATCTCCGAAAAAGTTGTTCAGATCGGATTACTATAGCATATAGCTTCCATATAACCTGAACACATAGTTACTTAAAGAAATGCACCTGTGAAGGGTATACGTAGGTTGCTATATATATTTCTGGCCTAATAATGTAAATAAACATATTTATCATCGAAAATGGTTTTTTTTGTTTTTTTTTTGTCGATTGCTGTTTTGTTTCGGGCTCATACGCATAGATCCATGATTCGTCACCTGTGACGATCTTATAAACGTCTTTTGAAGCACCGCGATCGTATTTTTTCAGCATTTCTTTTCACCAATCCACACGAGCCTTTTTTGAGCGATTGTCAAATTGTGCGGTATCCAACGAGAACAAACCTTTTTTACGGCCAGGTGTTCATGCAATATCGAATGTATGCTGGTGGGAGAAATGCATAGGCATGCCTCTATCTGAAGGTATGTTACATGATGGTCTTGCATTATCAGTTCACGTACGGCATCGATGTTTTTTGGCACAACGGCTGTTTTTGGACGACCTTCATGGAATTCGTCTTTGAGCGAGCGTCGGCCACGATTGAATTCGTTGTACCAGTTTTTCACAGTGCTTTAGGATGGTGCTTCATAGGATTTTAGTTCATCGATGCACTCTTGTCGTGATAATCCACGTCGAAAGTTGTGAAAAATGATTGCACGAAAATGTTCACGAGTTAATTCCATTTTTTGGCCGAGATGAATTTTTTAATTCCCTGTAAATAAAACAATTCACGATTAAATGACAAAACGTTCTGAGTGATGTTATGCTAAAAAATGTCAAACTTTCCAATGGAAATGTCAGATTGCACCTGGCAACACTTAGTGTTGCCCTAGGCCAGAATATATATAGCAGCCTTCGTATTAGCTTCGACTAGTTAACGATTTTTTCTTTTTTTAGGTCCAAATGATCTTTCAAAATGATTTGCACAGATACTTCCGATATTCCAACGATGCCAGTAAGATTTCTTGCTGTTGAGCCGCGATTCTCATGATGTGCTGATCATCAGTTGATTTTGTTGGCCGTCCTGTACGTCGTTCGTCGTCAACGCGTTCACGACCGCCTTTGAATAATTTGTAGCAATCAAAAGCATTTGCTCGCAACAAGCAAAGGCCTTTTCCAATATTCTGAATGTTTAAGCACCAGAAATTTAATTCCGCACACAAAATTTAATGGAACTTCTTTGTTGAATAATTTCAATCATTGTGGAAATCGCCGAAAGTATTATATGTAATTCAAGTTCTCAAGAGAAGCGTATAATAAACACTAATGATTATGTCAATATGATATTTGGCACAGATATCACTCTCACAGTCAAACTAAATTCAAATTCAAATTAAAAAGACTAAATTTTTTTTTGTCACAGTAGCGCTTAAAATTAACAATTTCACTGTAATTAAAACTAGTAATTACCTACTTGAAATTGAAACCCCTCACATGCACACACCACCACATGCGCTTGCAGCTAACGCTAGGTGGTGCAAATGTGAAGTACTGACAAGCATTTTGTTGCAATTCGTAGACACATCGTTGGGTATAAGTCTTGCTGGTGAGTTATTGTTTACACTTGAATAGAAAAATTTGCAATCAACCTTGAATTCAACTAAATAGAATTGAGTGCAGCAGTATGCGGATGTGTGCGTGCATATTTGTGTGCTGGTGATGGCAAGTGGCTTGCTGGCGGCGGGCAAGAGCAAGTTTCTTTGGTTTTTTATTACTCATTTCAACATAGTTGCAAGTGCACTTCGATAAATTCGCATTATCTAACGGTGAAAACTTTGTGTTTTTACATTCGCCGATTGTCAGACGATTTGTCGCTGCATACATTACCGGCACTTGCAAGCAAAGCTTGCCACCATGCAGGTGTGCGTGTGCGTGTGCATGTATGTAGGTGTACGTATTCATGCTGTTGCAGTTACCTTGCTTTGCTCACCTTTGCCGAGCTCTATGCATAGCTATTCGAATGCCCGTTGAATTGATACTATTTCTCATTCGCTCACTGCCGATTTGTTCACGTTCCTTTTGCTGCATTTACAACGAACAACTAACCTTCAATTTAAACAATTCAAACGCCATTTATTTTCATTGTCAGCCGTTTTCGGAGCTTTTCTTGCACTAAAGACAGTTTGAAGTTTATGCGCCTAAAAGTATATATCACTGCCGTTTCTAATGTTTTTTTTCGCTTATTTCTGCAGCACTAACTTTGGCACTTTGACGCGTGAAACTTTCAGCTTTTACATATACATACATGCAAGTATAACTGCATACGAGTGCGTCTGTTTAAACGGCTTACAATGGTAATTTCCTTTGTCACTAAGCGCTCGCCATGAGTTATAGCTTTACAGCGCCACGGTCCAAGGCCTAAAGATGGCGCGTTCATCTTGTCGCACCTTTTACTGTTAAAAGACGCAGATCTCAACCCCGATGTGTTGGTAGTCTACATATGGTGTGGATAGTGGTTGGCAGGTAAGAGTTTCGCAAACGAACGTCCTCACGGAATCTCTTACAAAGCTGTTGAACTCACAAAGTCAAATGTACCGTATGAGTATTTGTGTTTTACCAACTTAAATCTTACTTTGATTTGTTGCAAACTTTATCGGCGTCTTCTCGACTCGACTCCTTTGAATTGCATGCAAATGTTCTGCGCCATTTACGCTTTATGTCTTGCTTACTCTTTGCTCTTCTGTCGCTCCTCTGGCGCTCTTCATGTTGCATGAACTTCCATAGCAATTTTTCTAGGTTTGACATATACGCTTGCATGTGTGGCCATGTGTAACACTAACTGTTCATACAACTATCTTGGCTAATGTATGGCTGACGAAGGAACCCCAAATGTAGGCAGTTTAAGTGGAGACCAATTGTGTAGGGGCTCCAGCCACTAAGCTATCGTATATGTGAGTCTTTCGTAAACCATTTTACTGTGCATTTAAGGGGTTATATGGGTTTATGGGTTTCCTCGGGTAAAAAAGGCCTTTTTTCAAAAATTTTTCTCTAATATAAAAAAATTAAATATTTTATAAGAGTTTTTTATTGCTGCAAACATACTATTAACAAAGAAATTCTGAAATTTGTTGAAAAAAATATCTTAAACTCGATCAATTCCATTTTATTCGCGTTGGCAGGATAACTTCTTACAGGATCATCTAACGTGTTTTAGTTAAGACCTTAACTTAGAACTTGGACGAAGGAAGAAAGCTGAAAATTGGATTTGCGGCAGACATTTTTAAAAAAAATTAAAATTTCAGTGAAAATTTCGAGATATCCTTCGTTCAAAACTTTACACTTAGCCTAGCTATGTAGCCCCGAGCACTATTAGTGGGATCAACTTGAAAATTTAGAACAATATTCTAGAGGTGCTGTAGGACTTAATAAGACAATAAAAAATTCAATTTTTTGAAACCCATAAACCCATGTAATCGCTTAAATCAATTGAACTCAAGTTCACGAAATGTAGAGCTGTATAACTTGCAAAATATGTAGATATTTCATTGAACAGGCTAAATTCGATAGGATGCCTTTAGATTTTCGAAATATTGGCCGTGTAACTTTTTGGCAGGGCAAGTCTATTATCTATATTTTGCTTCAAAAACTTTCTGGTGTGAATATGGGGCTGCAATTGTTGCTTCACTCATTTGTTCTAATGTCTTCAGCTGCACCGAAGCTAATATACCCTTCACAGGTGTATTTCTTTTAGTAATTATGTGTTCAATTTATATGGAAACTATATACTATAGTAATCCGATCTGAACAATTTCTTCGGAGATTATAGTACTACCTTAAGAAGTAATCCGTGTCAAATTTCGTGAAGACACCACGTCAAATGCGAAAGTTTTCCATACAAGCCCTTGATTCCGATCGTCCAGTTTGTATGGCAGCTATATGCTATAGTGAGCCGATCTGAACAATTTCTTTCGATTTTACATTATTTCTATGAACAATAACTCACACCAAATTTCGTGAAGATATATCGTTAAATGAGGAAGTTTCCCATGCAAGCATTTGATTCCGATCATTCAGTTTGTATGATAGCTATATGCTATAGTGAGCTGATCTGAACAATTTAACCTGCGCTAAATTTCGTGAATATATCTTGTGTCAAATGTGAAAGTTTTCCATACAAGAACTTGATTCTGATCGTTCAGCTTGTATGGCAGCTATATGTTATAGTGGTCCGATATCGGCAGTTCCCACAAAGAGCAGATTCTTGAAGAGAAAATGACGTATAAAATATTTCAAAACGTTATCTTAAAAACTGAGGGACTAGTTCTAATATATACAGACAGACGGATAGACGGACAGACAGATGGACATGACTAAATCGACTCAACTCAACATACTGATCATTTAAATATATACTTTATAGACAGATGTTACAAACTTCGTGACGACATGACTAAATTTCCACTCCATTTTCCCTTTGACACTAATACAACATATGTCACATTAAAATGCAATCATATTCAAAAATAATATTCGTATGTATTTTTCACCAGCCCAAAAAAAAAGGAAAATATAACAATTCGACAGCAGAGTAAAATGAACAGATTTGTATTGATCATTACACCAATCACTTTGAAGAAAATATGTACACGCGCCTCTTCACTTTAATCAATCATAAAACAGCGATGTCGCCTGCGCTGCCTCTACACGTCGCTCCGTTAAGTATACAGCTATTTGTCAAGCCTCCTCTCTACTGTCATGTATCACAACTTGATTGACTTACTATTTGAGCGTTATCATGCATTTATGGTCAGCGAAGTGACAAATTGCTATTTTAGTTAGACATCGAACGACAAGCACCCACCCATACCATTTCAAAAAGACAGTAAAACTAAATGTATTGTGATATTGTACTTGTATGTATGCAATATATTCAATATAAGTTTTCCTGCACTCCGTTGGCAGTGTACTCTGCGAAATTACAATCTCCAAATTGCTTATTCGTCGCACTTCTGCCACAATATTTTAGAATACAGGTTAAAGTTAATTACTTGCCTTTGCGTTCTTTATTTAATACGCAGGTTACTCCTCGAAAACGGTTTTATTGTTCGCAGAGAACTTCTGCACCGGCTGAAAGCAGATAATGAACGCTTTGTTGCTGTTGAGGTAAACCATTACTGTGATTACTTCAATTTATTTAAGTGGAATATTTGAGTTATATCCATCAAAGCAAAGTAATTGCGATTAACGTAACTTAAGACTTTTTTGTGTAGATATCCATGAATAGTTAACTAAAGCGCCCAAGTATATGTACATATATAAATATATCTAAAGGATGGTTTTTCTAGACATGTGGTTTCCAAGAAGAAATAATACGAATATCATTTAATGATATGAACAAGAATTCAGCTTTATCATATAGACAAAGGTTGGTCATTACGTTTTAAAAGTGATTTCAGGCAAGAAAGTGCCGCGGCTAGCTCGAATAAATTCCAGCTTAGAGACCCATTCTCGACCACTTTTTGCAGTCGTATGTCATTAATAACGCGCCGACTATTCTCTTCAAAGGCGTCAATTGCCTCGAGCTTATTTGCTTAGAGAAGCAGCTTTACAGAACCCCCCAAAAAAAGAGTTCAGATACGTTAAATCGCAAGATTTTGTTGGGCGCGCCACATGCCGACGGCGCGATATAATACGCTCACTAAAAGTCTCCGTCATAAAATTTATTGTTTCGTTGGCTGTGTGGCATATAGCGCCCTCTTGTTGAAAAGAAAGGTGATCCACATCAATATCCTCCAATTTAGTAAGGAAAATATGGATGAAAGACCGACTTCCGTAACACGTACCAAACAATGGTTTTTTGAGGATGTAACGGCGTCTAAACAATAGCTTTTGGATTATCCGCACTCCATATGAGACAATTTTGTTTATTAACAACTAAAAGGCTGGGTGGTTATGTCAACCAAATATTGGAAGCATCGAACCGTCGTAGAAGCATCAGTTGATTTTCATATTAAACTTGTCTGGGTGCTCGGCCCCACCGGAATTGTTGGAAATTCTAAAGCCGCAATAAAAGACACCATGAACTAAATTCATCAGGGTGGGTATGAGCAGGTTCCTGTCTTCGTGCATTCGGGCGCTAGATCAGTGGGCCCCGCGAGCTCTGCAAGCGTTGATTTGCAATCAGCACGCACTTTTGGGTTTCGGATACCCTTCCGATACAGAGTGTGACATAAAAGTTCCATTGAATTGTTATTGCATCACCGCTATGACAGACGTCCTAACTTGACACTGTCCGATTGGCACTTACTCAGTGAGGCAAAAGATTTTGGAGGACGCAACTGTCAATGTTACAATGGGGTGTATGAGATGGAAACATCTTTCTCCTCCAATGTCCCGCTTTGGGCAGATTAAGGTTAAAGCATCTTGTTTGCTATACTTTTTACGAACCCATCGAATTATTTGGAATAGATATTAGCCGGCTCAATAAATATGTGTCAAACTCTGAACGTTTTGTCGATATGTGACGGTCTTTTTGTTGTATATCTAAGAGTTCTGGGTAGCGCAACGGGCAAGCGTCTCTAGCACTCCAATTAGACTTTTTCGTGGCGAGAAATCGACCTTTTTACTTAAACGAGCCTAACCTAAGTCAGTTCAGTATGAACAGGCAAACCAAACTGAGTATAAATCAAGTAACAGCTGTCAAAGCGAACAACCCCGAAAAAGTATTGCCGCATTGATAACCATACGCCTCACAAAACACCCGTTACATACCCCTTTGCAGCATGCCAGATTACAATGCTTGAAGAATAAATGTAACGCTTTATAAATGCTATGTTTTGTTTATGCCGAAAGCCCCCAAATGAATATTGTCAATATGTCATAATAAGTTCACATTACATACTCATTTAACCACATTTTTTCCAGTAAAGTTACGAACACATGTTGCTGCCAAATTGACGCAAGCCTTAATTGGAAGATTTATTGTTATAATTTTTTCATTATTTCAAACTTTCCGCTTACCAGCATAATTCGAATGAAAAAATATTGTAACAATGAAAGCTTCAGCACACCTGCTGTCCGTCTTCTTTCGCGCACATATGCGTTCTGCGGTTATCTCTCGGATATGGCGTTCCTCATACGGTTCGTTGGACGCCAGCCGTGCGTTGAAATAATGATTTCGCGAGCTTAATTAACCAACCGCAAATCTGTCATGATTCCGGGTAATTAATTTCAGATGAGCAACAATTTTTATGATTCCGTACGCATATCTGCTGTCGCAAATTGCATGCGTACATATGGACCATAAAAGAAACGACGCCACGAGAAGGGCGAACATCAATGACAGCAAACACTTATTTATTCCGCACACATCCACCATTCAAACGAAAGCAGAAATCAAATTTTGTTGCGAAGCCTGCGCCACATGAAAATGTATAAATATTTGCAAATATACATATACATGTTATAAGATCTAACTAATCTGGTCGTGAAAAATTTATGAATGCGCGCGTTAAGACAAACCAAGCGTGCGCTTCAATTGAGGCTGCGGTTGTTGTGTGATTGCGCTAAAAGCCAACGCATCTGTCTTAATGGACGGTATACATATATTTATGAGAGACATGCATATCTGGCTGGAGAAAAGTTTGCAATAATTAATGGAATATATATATGAGAGACAACCATGGTTGAAGAAAAGTATGCAATAATTAATGGAATGAGAATGGCTCACTCATTTCAAGTATTGTCAGAGCAATGCAGTGGTTCACAGTTTTTTTTTTGTAGCATAAAAGTGTATATAAATATCTTTTTCTTGATATTGATCGGTCAGTTAGTACGGCAGTTTTATGCTATAGTTGTCTGATCTGAACAATTTCTGCTGAGCTGGCAGCGGTGCCTTGAATAATAGTCTGTAACCACATATAGTGCTTATATGAGTGGAGTTATTTCAGCTTCACTAAGAACTTGAAATGTATCACATGATGCAATCACATAGACATACCAACATTGCGTTGTTCATTAGTGCGTGATATTAGACACGCCAAAACATCAAACCAGCTCAGGAACATGGAAAAATCGACCAGAAGTGCCTCGTTGAATGGCAGAAAAGGTGAAGCGTCAAGTAAGGAGAGGTTGATCCTTCATACCAAATATCAAAGAGTGGATTATGCGTGAACATGGCGAAGTGGATATCTACCTTACATAGGTGCTGCTTCAGAGCTAATTTTTATAAATGCAAACACGTTGAAACACCTTATTTCAGGCACTGCCAAAACTGCATTTAAATGACCGATCACTTAATGGTAAATACCCTTAGAGAATATAAAGAAACCTCTATCATATATATGTATATATATCACATACTTATATCTATAATGTTCTCCTCCAAAGCTGTCTGGCATAATAACATACTATATAATGCAAAAGGTCCGCGAAAACGAAATTACGAATAGACCAAGAGCATAGACCCGAAAAACTGCAACCAAATTAAGACGTCCACACAAGGGTACACATATAAACGAGCCTAATCATATATAATACCAGCCCTGCTAAGGATAGCCTAAGAGTACTAGTTCCGTAGGGAAGCATAGGTCTGAGAGTAAGGGGCTGTTTTGGCACGTATACGCTGTACGTATTATATTATACAGTGAATCGGGAATATGATGGTAGAGGACATCAATATCTTTGAAAGATTTACAACCACCTTTGGCCATATCCAGAAAAACAAACAAAAAAGCAAAACAAAAACGGACCGATCGAATCAGATCGTCACGCATATTATTTCTACATCAGTTGCCTTTTATATTTCGAGTTTAGAGAGCAAATAATAATCATCGAAAATCGCTTTGCATGCATTTGAAAGAATTGTCGATGTGCTTTTGCTACTCTGATTGATGTATCTCCAAAACATTCGTTCTCAACGCAGCAACCACCTCTTCAGGTGTCGAAAAATATTGACCTCTTAGTTTATCTTTTTCTTAAAGGAATAGAAAGAAGTCTTTCAGTACGGAGGATGACACATCAAGTCGATGTTTTGAGCGCTCAAAAATGCTGTTGATTTAGTTGATGTGTAAGAATTCGCCTTGTCGTGGTGAACAGTGATCCAGCTACGGTGAATTCTTGGTTTCATGAAAGACAACTAGTGAAATGATTGTGTACCTTTCACAATTTACTGTTCTAAGTTATTCTATTGATAGGGTTGTTATATGCTCAGTTTTTCCAAAAACTAGGCAATCATTTGCTTGGAAGTGCTTCGTGCGCGAACAATTTCTGCTGGATTAATGATCTGTTTCTTGGTTTACCTTTCATCTCATATTATGTAATCCACTATTATTTCTACCTTATTCTATGTTGTTTTTCCAAAACTAGACTTATTTCGTGAATCACCGCTATAATGTTTTTTTTTTCATTTACCTTCACCAAACGACACTTCTTCAGTCTTGTTTTAAGCGATCGACAAATTGTGTGGGCTCCAACTTGAAAACATTTTGCTACAATCAAATCTGCAATCAAAATTGAATGTAAGCTGGTCCTATTAATGCCTATAGTTGTCTGAATCTCATATAAGGTCACATAACAACATAAATAGCTTCCGCAACAACAAGTGATTTTGGTCGATTTTCCCAAAATTTGTCTTGGAGTGATCTATGTTCTCAATTGCATTCACCATCCATCGATAAACTCCGTTCTTTGACGGAGCTTCATCGCCAAAAATTGTATTAAGTTCATCGATCCATTGTTGCGGAGTTAATCAGCGTCCAACTTTGTAAAAAATAAGCGCCCGAAAATGTTCGCGATTTAAATCCGTTTTATGCCGAGGTGAATATTATAAGTTCTCATTTACTAAGCAGCAAAATTTCAAATTAGCGCTGGTATATCAAACTTTGTCGGGAGCCAAAATAGTTAGCATAACAATGTAAAGTATTTGCTCTAATCTGCTCCGAGTTTTGTTAGGTAAAAAACTATAGCTGGAGCGGGACCAAAAAATTAAATTCTGCGCTATGCTCTGGCGTAGCGGTAGCACAGCAGAGCTACTGAAAATTTTCATGTGCTATACAGCTCCCGTATGTGTTTGTCGTTTTTTTTTTTTCTTTTTTGCTATTTTCTAAGTTTTGTTTTTGTGGGTATTGAAAAAATTATTATATAATGTGATTGAAAAGTCATTATTTCAGAGAAATCAACGATCTACAAAACTGGTCCGATTTCATTATTACCAAATCCCCTCGCTCAAAACTTATACGAGCTTAAATTCCAAACCTCAAACCGTTTAGTATATTTTTTCCGGAGCGGTTATTGCTGTAACTAATCAAACATTTAGTGCCGCCTTGTACTGTCCCTTATCTCACATGTAGAGCCTCTAGCACCACACATAGTACTTTAAATCAAGATAGTTTGCCTGCGTACGAATATAACGATTCATAAAGCTTCAAATATACCATAATATCTATTTGTATATCCACACAAATAGCTATCGGTGATTATTTAGAGTACCCATTCAATTTTACTACCACTATTAAAGCGAACATAATGGCTTTCCAGCATTAGCATTAGATAAATTATTATATCTTCCACTCGTTCGCTGTGTCTACACGACTCGCCACAAGCGTTGAACCGTACACAGCAAGCTTGTTGCGATGTCAAATAGCCATTAAAAGTGCCGGCAAAAAAGCCAAACATCAAGTGGCACGATGGACAGTTGTCAAAAAAAGTGATGGACATTATGTTATGATTGCCGCAAAGGGGCGTTTTTGAAATGACAAACGCCAAAGCGAAAGGAAAATGAAACGTTGTCGCAAATACACATATTTTTTATGTTTTTATTTTGTGTATACATATGCATATAGTAATATATATTATTGCAAGTTTGCATGTATGTAGTAGTCCGTTCGTCAGCGCAGATCATCCTTTCCTTATTCTGCTGTCAATGTTTGCATAAGTCAAACTTTGTTCGCTTTTTAAGTACTCCACGCTTTTGTCCTCTTTATTTCCTTTTATTGTTCTATTTTTTTTTTTTTTTTTTTGTTTTATTTTTTATTTTCAGTGGAGCGCTGCTGTTCCTTTGTGCCACACCAGTTCTAGGCCGCTGAATTGCTTGGCCAACGCTTACTCGTGCTAAACTGCTATAAAATTTCATTGCTTCAAGTTTTCCACGCCCATTATATATTTCTGCAAATTTTCCAATTCATTTTGCTTCCATTTCGTTTTCGTTTTTACTTTATGAAATTGTATATGTTTTGGGTTACGCAGAATTATAGCAATTCATTTTATTTAATATAACACAAAACAAATCAAATTAATTGCGTAGGTCGATACTGTTTAGTAAATTAACCTTATTAATTTAAGCTTGAACGGCTTGTCGCTTTGACGCCACAGAATTACAGAAAGTGAAAACCATAGATAACATCACTCAGGCAAGCTAATAATTATTAAATTAATCTACAAATGTGCGGTCAACCTAATTTGGTGCAAAAGTTTATGATGACATTTCTATGTCAAGGTGTGAATATGGACGAAATTGGAATTCAAACGCGCCTAATTTCCAAATATACTAATTTGAAATTCCAAATAAGTTTTACGCTTTTAAGTATTCAAATCAAGTACAAATGAATGCATTCGGATGAAACCTTAATGGTTTTAATATATGCCATCGGGGTATAACTCAAGCCTCCAGACAGCGAGTAGAGGGACTCCAGTGCTTGTTGCTAACCTTTTACCGGCAATATGGGTCATTCTATGGGATACATTTTTGCAATTCGGAGAGAGTCTCTTTCATTTAATAGCCCTTCGGTTGACCTAATAGGAATATTTTCGAGCTACAGGTTTACTTTATATCGAATATATCGGTCAATATGTAAGTTCTAATAATCAAAATGAGAGAGTATGGATAAAATCGAGTGAAACCTCTTAAACCTAATGTCAGGATTTTCGAGTGAGTGAGTGAGTTTTCGCAATAACAGTGTAACTATGCGCCTAAAATAGATGAAATCAGGGGGAATAATGTCCCAGACACCACATAACTAATCAGAGGATTTTCGAAAATCCGGCTGATTTTACTCTATATATGAAATGATTAGCCTGTGGCATGTTAGTTGTGTATATTATTGGTAAGAATAGATAAAATCGATTAGCCAACTTAGCCGATTAGCAACTAGCCAACTCTGATACTTATAATAACTTTCGTTATACTAACAAGTTTTTCGCCGAATATGTCAGTCAATAAGCTTAAAAATATGTTCTCGAGTATACCCTACTCAACTCTTTTAAACCATTTATGTGAGTAAAAATTTGTGTTATTTCAATAAAATTAAGTCTATAGGCTTCATAAAAAATATTAGTTTAGCGCTTTATATGAATGAAGTGGGCTTAGACCTCAGTCCAAATTTCATACCCTGATTGATGTTGGTTGATGTTTTTGCATTAAAACGTTACATAAAATTTAATCTTAACTTCTGACATTTGCAAGTAGAATTAGTATGAAATTCGGTTACACCCTAACTTAGCCCTTATTTACTAATACTGTCCACATAAATTTAGGGGTTACTAGAAATAAGTGTAACAAGTTGAAAATTGTAAATCATTTTATTACCTACGCCATTGTCTTTTAACTTTTTTCCATCTGACTCATAATGTGTGGTGCACTAAGGTCCACTCCAACCATGGCACTTAACGTCATTTTGAACATAATGCCCGTAGGCATCGCGAAAAAGGTGTATGGCCGCGAACGTGACTATTAGACTCAAAGGATATAGGTTATTAAACGAATATGAGTTCTTAAAAGAATGTGTATCTGAACACTCGGATATCCTCACACACTTTGACTGCATACCGGATCATCATGGAGTCGCCAAATGTAGTCTGCCGGCTTCTTCTCTGCCCATATACCGAAGAATGAGCTACGGATGGGAAGATGCCCTTAGAAGAGAGGGGTCGTGAGCTTCTTTATGGATGGGTCAAAGCTGGGGAGAAGGGTGGTGGAGGAGTTTACTGTCTTGAGCTCTCTATCAACTCCAGTTTCAGACTTCCTGACTATTGTAGTGTCTTCCAGGCCGAGGTTGCCATCAAGGTAGCAGTACATTTACTGCTCCGGAGTGCAGCCTCGTTTAGAGAAGTGACCATGCACTAAGATACTAGCCTCGAACTCATTTACAGTGCGTCCAGGGTTGGTCGAGGTGTGCCTAACCTCGCTATCAATAGCATCAAGTATCTTTTTTTAAGACTGGTATGAGTGCAGGGCCATAGCGGAATCGCAGGTATGGTAATTGTAAAGCTGATGAGCTGGCAATGAAAGACACCCTAGAGCCGCTATCGGTAGAATGGGAGCGGGTTGATGTTCCCGCATTCTCTTGTGTTCTACTACTGGATGCCTGGGCTTCGCGGAAGCTTGCCCAGCGCTGGGCCACCATCGGTACTTGCGGTGAAGTCTTTTGGCCCATGATTGATCGCAGGAGATCTAGTGATCTCTTTGCCCTCAGTAAGGCTAGCCTCTCACTAGTTGTGGGACTTTTAGCAGGCCATGGTTCTACTGTCGTCCATGCTGCAAGGTTAGGAATCTTACCAGACACCTCTTGCAGAAGCTGCTTGCATGAAAATGAGCTGAAAAAACTCAGCACTTCCTTCTTGACTGAGCGCATACCTTCAGGCATCCCACCGAACTAGCGGGAGTTGAAATTACGCGCCTTTGCAAATTTGTATTGGAACGAAAAGATTTAGCCAATCTGTAAGTTCGAACACAGAAGTTCTTATTTTGTGTTTCCTCACAAAGGACTACATACATATACCAGTTCACGTGCGAACATCGATCAGCCATCTACCCTTGCCTACAAGGGTTGCCGGAAATTGAAATTAACCATTTCTAAAGCTTACAAATTTAACCAGCCCCCGCCCTTTACTCCTCCTGATCTTAGTTCGCAAGAAAATTATTTTTTCTTAACATTCTGTTGTTTCTTCTTCTCTTTCCAATGAGCTTCACCTACTGTGATTTTTTTCAGAATTATCGGGTCTGTTCTGATTTTACTCGTCAAAGTGTATTTTAATGGGTTGTGACTTTCCAACTGATATCTTTGAAATATTCTCATGGAAGTCAAAGTATGATTCTGCATTATTTGAGAGATGTGTAGTTTTGAAATATATATGTAGTTGATTTTGTAGTAATTAAAATATTCAGAGATATCAAAGAAATAAAAGCGCACAATAATAACCAGGCCAACAATTTTTCGAATTTTCAAGTGTATACAATAGAACTCAGTTTTGTATCACCAAAGACCATACGAGAGTTAAAAAAAAACTACTTGCCTAGGTTAGACACGCTCTCAAAATGTGCCGCAATTCAAGTCTTAATTTATGCCGAGGATGAGCAAAATTTTCCGCTTCACTGTAAGCATTTCCCTTCAATCAATCGATACATCGTTATTAAAGGTTAATTGCAGATTAAGTTACTTTGTAATTATGTTGGCAATATTTGTAAGTGTTGCGCATTTGCAAGCAAGCCGATAAAATGTTACGTGAAGATGTCTAAAATTAATCTCTGCGAAGATTTAGCTGCACTGCACACCGCAGTCTTTGTGTGTAACTTATATGCACTCATATATTCACTAAATGCATGCATTAAGGCATAATTTTAATGCGGCTTAAGCATTGGTTTGCTTATTCACTTACTGGCGCTATTTGTATATATTCACTTATATAATTGCCTGTTCAGAAGTTTATCGTTTACCTGGTTTGGTAACGCATTTCCCGTAAGATGTACAGTAAATTTCCACTCGTACAACGAACGCAGCAAAGCTATACTGCAGGAAAGTCATAAGGCGAATGAGAAATTGCATTAGAATTTGGGTGCGTAACACACTGCCAACTAGTTTATCAACTAGTCTAACCAGTGAGTTAATTGTCATTTCTCCACATGAGCTAGAAACGACCAGTATTTCTCTCGAGACCTAACTAATCTCGTGCAATAAATATGTAGCTAAATTTCTTGTGGGTACATACAAGTATATAGTATATTCACACACTACTTTCCGACATCACTACAGCGTTGTTATGGTTGGACGCAGCTGCATTTGTGTTCTTGGCAGCACATATCTATCCATTTATACATTAAAATCGCTGAAGCAAACAAGTTCATTATGCCATATAAACACGTTTATTTGAATATCACAAGCGCATAAAGCACTTTATGTGCATCCTCAACCGAAACTAAATAAATTCCCACAAATGTGTTGGCACGCATACAGAGTTTCTGTGCGCACATTTGTTTATGTCCTAATGCCAGAGGCTTTGAAGATGCTACCTCGCTGGCGAAAATGTCTCGTTCACATACTAACCTCAGCCCTTGTTGTTTTTGTTGGTGTTTAAGTAAAGCAAGTGCCTAATGATACTTTCGCCTATTAAGTGGATTTACGCGTTTATCCGTGATACAATACAGCAAAACCGTAAAGTCACCAGTGAGCAGCGAGGCGAGGCAATGTGCGTACACGAAGACACGAGTGTGTTATTTGATTATCGGATTATTATTACGAGCTGAGACACAGGCTGGCGCTCAAGTAAACTGTTTCTACACACAACTAGTAAGTGGCTTTAAAGCAGCAGAGATGTATGTGTGATTAGGAAGGTTGTATATGGCTTGAACTGCATATGAAAATATACAAAACAAAACAACAATAACATATAACTTGAATACATTTTGTTAAAGCAAAGAAGTCTCTGCTCACAGCATTTGCCTGATGTGAGAGAAATAGCAAAAGTGTAAATATATTTTAAATGCATACATATGACCTCAAGCAGTGCTAACTAATAGTTGTTTGGAAATAAATAAAAATAATAAAAACAGCTTTGTTTTAGAATAATATTTGCTTATGCAATAAATTTTTTATTTTACCGTTACAGATGCTACATATTTCATATATTAAATTTCAGCTATAATCGTGTGTTTACTATAAATACTTGCACAACTACACTGTGCTTGAGGCATTATAACTTTCTTCCTGCCGGCCCACACCTAGGTAGCTGCAAGCTGAGAGTGCTGCTAACACACACATACACATGCATGTGTGTATGTACGCTTGTGCTTGCTTTTTTAAATCCTTACACATGTCATAAAGTTTTATCTGTTGGATTTTGCTGTGAGCAGCTTGTCGTAGTTGTGCAGACTTTATGCACGGAAAATAAATTCTGAATTTATGTCCGGCTATTTTCATGTAAATATGTGACTAACAGTCAGTTATCTATATAGCTGAAATATTCGGATGAAAATATACGATGCATAACTATCTTTCTCTGCGTTGATTTTTACGGCTAAATATTGTGCGGGTACCTTGAGGTGTTTACAAACAGGTTAGTAAAATATTAGTCGTTTGGCATTTACACTGCTGCCACACGAGTGCAGGTGAAAAAACAAAATTTTATTGAAAACTTAATGTATTTTTTACAACGAATGTTTATGTGTCTAACCTCACTCAATGCATGGGGCTTATTCATCTCTGTTAGTGGCAAAAAAGTGAAAGTGAAGAAATTTTTGTCTGAAAGTCGTAGAGTTTTATCAACGCTTATGAAGTGAATATCTTGTGTTAAATTATCCATCGTGAGTTGAGTTGATTGTTTCTTAAATGAAATATTTTCTTCTTCAAATATCAAAATTAATTTTTACTTTTAATTTTTCGGGAAAAAAGATGTACGGAGATGAAATCTTAAGTAGAGACGTTAACTTGCTTGCATCAAAACTATAATATCCTTCACAAATACGATAGATTCCACATAACAACTTGATTTAGATCAGACAATTTGTATGGCAGCTATATGCTATATTGAACCGATCTGAGCAATTTCTTCGGAGCTTGTACCGTTACCTTGTTGAATGAACCTTACCAAATTTCGTGAAGATATTTTCTCAAATAAAAAAGTTTCTCATAAAAACTTGATTTTAATCGGACAGTTTGTATGAGAAATATATGCTATAGTGATGCGATCTGAACAATATCTGCGGTGATTATACCGTTGCCTTGGTGAATGAACCTTACCAAATTTCGTGAAGATGTTTTCTCAAATATAAAAGTTTCTCATACAAGAACCTGATTTTGATCGGACAGTTTGTATGACAGCTATACGCTATATTGATCCGATCTGAGCAATTTCTTGGGAGCATGTACCGTTGCCTTGGTGAATGAACCTTACCAAATTTCGTGAAGATGTTTTCTCAAATATAAAAGTTTCTCATACAAGAACCTGATTTTGATCGGATTGTTACGTTCATATGGTAGCTATATGCTATGGTGACCCGATATTAGCCGCTCAGACAAATGAACAGCTTTGAGACCTTTTGCAAAATTTCTGATCGACATCTCAAAAACCGTGGGATATACAGACAGACGGACATGGATATATTGATTCGGCAAATCCTGCTGATAGGGGTGACTGACGTTATCTGCTGGATATAAAAACCAACTGAAAAGGCGAGTAAATTCATTATAAGTAAGTGTGAACTCGATTGAGAACTAAAACGCAACTCCTACATATATGTACAAGTGAATGAAGAAGTAAAAACTTGAATGTATTTTTTCATGTGTGCATTGATTTAAAAATTGCGCGCTGTAAAATAAAAAAATGCGCTCCTGTGTTTATATTTCAAGCGCCTTCAGCGTATCCCACTCCAGCGTTGGCAATAACAACCTTGACAAGCCTCACTCACTGTGAGAGAATGCAATACTGAAAAGCAAACAGCAAGCGGTAAGCGGTAAGCAAAGTAAGAACGTAATAACTTTTACACACGACATGCAGAAATGCTTAATCAAGTGTATGACTTTATGAATCAAATGCTATTTTCAAAGCAGCAGCAGTAATTTATGATGAGCTATTGACATGTACAAACGCATACATACACACACAGGTATTCAGCTTGCTATGCTCAGTGAGTTTTGATTTAAAAACTTTCTCCAACCCATTGCTTTGATTGCCAACTGTAAATGTGTATGACCACTTTCATGGTGTTTGTTATGTCATCCTAGCACAATTTGCATTTTTGACTTCTGCTTTCCTTTCTGCTTGCTGTGAGAAATTGTATTTGCCACAGCAGAAAATCGAACACTTCGATTAACCTTTTTAGCACTGTGAAAGCTCATTCATGTGGTGATATCGACTAGCTTAACTCCCATTGACATATGCATTGTAATGCCTTCACTGTCGTTTGTCGGTTAAAGGTGTACGGAAACACATATTCCGTTTACGCCTTAATGATGCTTCAAGCATACGATGAATAAAATTGTCTTTAATATTAATCATATGTTACTCATACGCCACGTCTCACCCTATTTCTAAAAAAGTGCATGTTCATGTATGCCAATAATTAATGAGCTTATCCTCAAACTGGGCTAACTGTAAAAATTTATTAAGAGAGTGGGAGAAATTTATTTACATTTCAGACTTTTAGGTTATTTTAAATATGCATTTTATTGTATGTTTAAATAGGCTGCTACCGGACCATCGTTCGGGACAAACTCTTTTAAGGAGGCCTTTACTGGCGCAGTTGACTCTAAGAACTCGTACTATCAGTGGCAATATTAAAAATGTATTTTCAATCTAGAAAATGCTTGTACTAAAGTTTTAAAGCTCTTTGAGTATGAATGAGCAGTAAATTGTTCCTTTTATGTCTCAAAATTTTACTTTAAAGCCGAACTAAAAATTTTTGGTTTTTAGTAACTATTGAAGATTTCTATGTTATCGTCGCTATTTTCTCTATATTTTATATCGATTTGAGGGGTTAATATAAACACTAGCAAATTTTAAAACTTTAATTAGTCTTAATTTTTAATTATTATGCATAAGTGTATACTTTTTTTATTTCAGACTATTTCTACTGAAAATTATCTTAAATTTAAAATCCCAAAAATTTGCTATTATAATTAGTGCTTGCATACATGCATGTAATGATCGAAGGACTAGTAAAAGCTTTGATCAAAAAATAGTAAAAGTTTTTGATCAAAATAATTACTTCTCAAAAAATGTGTTTTTGTGAAAAAGTTTACATTTCAAATTGGCTTAAAAAATTAAATTATTCAGCTCTGTTCTGTATTTCACGTTTACATACAAACGAAAGGATTCGGTCTGAAAATCGTATAAAAGAGCAGTAAATGCACTGCGGCGAAGAGCTGCTTCATTCGCTACTCTTATTCAATCCGTTAACAGCGCAGCAATGGTGGCCTTGAGCTTGCTGACAGTAAACTCACTATTAATATCATCAAGTTAGTTCGTTATCATATTGGTTTGGGTGCCTGGTTGCTGGAAACTGCAAAGCTGATTTATCGGAACGCAACGAAGTGGATCGGCGCTTCACTCGCTTCTTGCACTTTAACGCTGCATCAATATAAACGTTGGTTAACAATTAGCATATATGCGACAGTGAAATCTTTCTTGTCCGAAGAGGAATTCATGTAGACACTTGAATTACAATGATAAGTTCTAACTGATCACTAACTGATCACTATAACACTGCCATGCACAAAATGAGACTAAAAATTTTGGTGGGCACAAATTGTCAAATCTGGGGGAAAAATGTAGGTTGAGAGCATTTAGATTCTTTTCTTCCACCATGCAACTTTTGCTAAATAAGTTTGAAGCATCTCCGAAGCCATACCTTCTCAAGCTTAGCAAATTGGCTGGAATTGTTATTAGCTGCCTGAAAAATGTCTGTCAGGTTCAAGACGAACAAAACAAATATAAAATAGTCAATGAAAGTATTAATGCAGAACTTCAGCAACTTCAAACGGATTTAAATTCCTGAAAAGCCCACTTCTAAACCTTTGCAACATGAAGTCATTTCTGTGCAAAGTGAGTGCCACGTGAGCTCACTTTTGATCAAAAGCAACGACGAGTGAATGTTTCGGGTCCGAGTTTTTGTGTCGATATGTGACAATGGATGAAACAGAGCTCCATCATTTCACTCCGAAGTCTAATCGACTGTAATCCGTGTGAGCTTTCGGGTGCGCATAGACTACCCTGGAAAAGGAAGGACCATCAAACGCAGCTATTACAAAGCATTATTCGATCGTTTGAAAATTACCACATTTGGAGAAAAAGAAAGTGCTGTTTCACCAAAACAATGCGGCGTGTCAGAAGTCAGTGCAAACGATAGAAAAAATTTATGAGTTGGGCTTCCGTATACACCGTATTCTCCACATCGACCCCAGTTACTATTGCCTGTTCTCAGATTACAAAATAATTTGATGGAATATTCGGTAACTATGGGCTTGCAGTAGGCGTGGTTATTGTCCGATTTCACAAGGTGACATAGAAATATGAAAAAAATAGAAAATACCAAATTTTGTCGAAATGAATTGGTCGGATCTCGAGATATTGGATTTCGCCAAAAAGTGGGCGGTGCCACGCCCATCATTCAATTTTCACACTGGATCTCATAAAGCTCTCTCTTACCATCCCGGTGATAAAATTTAATGTATTTGGCGTATTTAGTTATTGATTTATCGCGCTTTAAGTAGTTTTCATCCGATTTCATTAATTTTCACAAAATTGGTAGTAGTTCTTATAACATTCGTGCTGAACGAATTTGGTTGTTGTAGCTTGAGTGGTTTAGGAGATATATACATTAAATTTATTAGAGCACAGGGCCACGCCCACTTTTTCAAATTTTTTTTCCCAAAGTTGTTCCCAGCTACTGAGATCCTCTGTGCCAAATATGAGTTTGATAGCTTCATTTAGTGCTTAGTTATGTCACTTTATATTAATGACGATTTGTGGGTGTGGGTGTGGCAGTGGTCCAATTATCTACGAACTCGAGCGTCATCAAGATATCTCACTTTTTACTCAAATTAGTGCTTGCTCGAGTTAATTTTTACATGAAGTAAAAATGAATCAAAAGAATATATTTTGAGCTGCACCGAAATGTGTACTCTTTGTTTATACTCTTAAGACTAACTTATTACATCGTTTTTACTTCTATTTATACTAACTAGTATGTTTACTTATTACTAGTTGATAGTTTGTTTAGATACAGATTATATTATTTCTTTAGGTTTTTTACATATTTATTGTTTGCTTAGATACATTTGCTTTGTTTTAAGATAAGGTTGTTGTGGTATTCAAACTCAATGTTGTTTTGATACTTGTTTGTTTAGGATTGTTTGTTGTAGTGATGGTGCATTTCTATTGTTCCAACTCAAGGTTGTTTTGATGCATTCTGTTTACGGAAACAAAACGTTGTTTTGTTGTTTGTTACTATTATAAGGAATACGTTCCTTAACTCTCGCAAGGACAGACAGACAGTAACCCGGATTTCATCTCGTCTCGTCACCATTTATATTGTATAACCCTATATCTATCTCGCTTAGTTTTAGTTGATACATACAACTGTTAGGTGAACAAAACCATAATACTCTGTAGCAACTGAGTATATAAATGTTATCCAAAAATATCCTTTTAAGCTCCCTTTAAGGGAACTGTGTTGAATAAAAAAAGCGAATTTTGCAAAACTATTTTAGGATGAGGACTTTTCTATTGACCAGTTTGGTACATTCGATATAAACGAAAATAAAATTTATTTTTTGAAATAGGCAACTGAATATAACTTCTTAGAGCCTGCTTTAGAGGCTTCAAAAAATCTATATTTTCAATGATTTTTTTGGAAAGGAAAGAAAACTCTGATTGAAATGAAACTTTTAGGGTTATTCTTATATACTTGAAGAGTCTTCTCAATTTTTTTTATTATTACACATTAGATATTCTTCATGTTTGAAGAAATTTACGGAGGCGCCTCGAGTGTGCAATTTCTGTGTGGCGGGCAAGATGCAGGTCGCAATTTTCATCTGAAACAAAAAAACAAAAAAAATTTTTAATTTTCAATAGTGTAGTTCCTAGGTTAACCAAGAAAATTCAACAAAAAGTAAAAAATTCAAAAATTTTTCGCAGATTAAAAAAAAAATGCATTTAAAAAAAAATTTACTTTAAATCGTTTGAAAACCGGATTAATGTTAACTTTCTTACGGTATTTTAGGTTCACCTAGAAGAGAATTTAATTCCAAATACAACGCATTTTGATTCGTTTCGATAGGATGCTTACTTTTTTTTCTATCCTGCCCGCCATTTAAGAAAAATCGTAAAAATGAAAAACCGAGAAATCGCGCGTCAACATTTTCGCTTTCTGCCCAATCGCTCATATATCTGCTAGACGCTCGGTTACTATTTCCCTTCTAGCTCCGAAAATATTTCGAATTCCCATCTAAAACTTTCGGGACATATTCTTAGATTATTTTTAAAGAGATTTAAGCAAAAAAAAAATAATCGATTTTTTGAAGCTTCTAAAGCAGGCTCCCCCCTTAAGTCTAACTAAAACTTTTCAAAAATCCTATAAGCTAATCTTTTGTGATATTTTCCATGTTTTCTTTACATAATTTTTTCTGAATTTAAAAGAGCCATCAACAGAGACGATTATGAATCGATTTATGTTAGTTACATAACACATAACACATAAAAGACATATTTGTTTTAGAGTTTAGAAGTAGTAAAAAAGTATTGTATTTTTGTATATAGAGAGCAGGAAATATCAAACATTTTCAACCGCCACAATGACCTGCTCGTATACATTTTTAGCGCCGCTGTTGCAATCGCGTTCGACTACGAAACATTTTTCAGTGTGACATTTTATCATAATACACATCAGATATGGTTTCTTGCTGCTTTGGCGTAACGGATATCACAACTATGAACAACAACTGCGTTAAACGAAAGAAGGGTAAGGCGTGCGGCACAATAAAATATCATATTGTCCTGTCACAATTTTCTCTTATCTCTCAAAACATACTGCAAATCCATGCTAAAGCAACTTTAAAATAAAAAAAGGAATTGTGGCATAAAAACATACACATTCAAACCGAAAACTAGCGACATAAAATGTATGTCCATATATGTATTTATATATATGTGTGTGTATGTTTATGGTGTATTTTTGCATTGTGAAAGGGGAAAAACGGAACAAATTTCGAACAGGACTTAAAATTGCGTTCGATTTCCGGTGTTTTGTGACGCTCGACTAAGCGAAATGACGAAACGCTCAAACAATGCCATCTAAAGTCTAAAACGGTACACACACATACGCGCACACCTTGTTATTTGCATACAGACTTAACAGACATATAGCGATTGGCAGCCACAAGGGAAAAGACAACAGTTGCGGCGGCGGGTGGCAGGAAAATGGCAAAAACAACATTGAATCCGCAAGCTACACAAAGCTCTTCTTTACTTTATTTATACTTTGGTGCTATTGTGGTCGGCGCAACAGCAAAAATATAGTTTGTGCGCTTGGGCAATTGGAAAACTAGCTGTCTAAACGACCGACTAACCAGCCAACTTAACACGAGAATTGCATGAAACACTGGTCGATTTGCTTTCGAAAGCAAATTGGCGGTGCGATTGCGGCGCATTGTGGCGGTACTACGCCCACACACACACACACACGCACACACAGAAATCTATATGTTGATATATGCGGAATACTGTGCGAAATGTATCGGTCATGTCGCCAATGCAAAAACAAGTAAAATGCAACTATTATTGCTGCGTTGCAAGACAAACCCATTGTGTTTTCCTATGCCACTTTGTAGCCCCAAAGTTTGTCGTGGGCAAGGGTGGTTGGTAGTCTGTTCAGGCTTTCACTCATTCGATGGTGATTTGATTGCGGCGAAAGGTTTGTACTTTTTCTTTGCATTACAAATATATATGCATACGGAATTGAGTGAGTGAGTGAGTGTGTGAGCTCACAAAATAATGTTGACTTTATTTGGAGCTCAGGCGTAGTTGGTTGAATTTGAATTTCAGATTTTTCGCATGAATCGCCTTTCTTGTAATCCGATGAAAAGGGTATTAGCAAATAATAAAGCGGGAGAGATGAGCTTCTGTCTGCTAGTTTGTATGCAGTGTGCTTAAAACGGATTTAAAAGCATGTCAATTGACGAAATAGATGCAAAGCACTTTATGGATGTATATATTATGTGCCAGAATCAAGTACGAATTTGCTGCATATCACCTATTTCATGAAATTTGCTTAGCACATTTACATTTTGAACGCACTCTTTCTTTCTCTCTCTCTCTCTTTCATATATATACAAGTGCTTTACTCAAAATGAGCATCAGTTCAGCTGAGCATGGCTGTATGAATGTGTCTGTGTCTCCACAGACAACAAGTAGATATATGTAGATGACACGAAGCACTGCATATATTCTTCAATATAAACATATTCAGTGCAATGCAATGCAGATTATTCAGTTAAATGGCACTTTGCTTTATCCGAAATAAACTTTTCATAATATTGTTTTAAGGAAAATATTTTCTAGACTCAATTTCATATATTACATTCATGGTAATTGAAAAGTAGTAGTATAAGTAAGTTATACTTTTAACTCTCTTAAAAAAAATTTCCAAATAAGAAAAAACGCTAACCTCTGCTGCACCAACACTACATTAGTATCCTTTACCGGTGTATTTGCCAAAAATAGTGAAACTTTGCTCACAAATTTGAAACTCTAAATTTATGCTTCAATACAGTGGAGCCAACGTTTTTTCCAATCTCCGAACAATTATTAAAGTAAATTTCCGGATTAGCCTTCAATGG
This sequence comes from Bactrocera neohumeralis, assembly GCF_024586455.1. Taxonomy (NCBI): domain Eukaryota; kingdom Metazoa; phylum Arthropoda; class Insecta; order Diptera; family Tephritidae; genus Bactrocera; species Bactrocera neohumeralis. The sequence goes on along the minus strand of NC_065919.1, from coordinate 9,593,458 downwards.
CCATAGTGATTCACGTTTAAACGGCTTCAATTGACCCAAAACATTTCCCGAAGCGGTCATAGTGCAAAAACCCATAATTCCAGCCTCTTTTTACGAATAGCTTCACGTAAACGTCACATAACACTCAAACAGAGTTTCTTTTTGACAGTTTTGTCAGTAGGAAGGAATTCGGAATGCACCACACCTCGATAACCGAAGAAAGCTGTGTTTTTTCGGCTCACCTTTGCACGATATTCTGTTTCCGGGCGGCAAGCATAAATCCAAGACTCATTGCCAGTTATAATACACTTCATGATATCCTAACGCGATGCTGTTTTTCGAAAATATTTAGTCACTTTGAAACTAAACATGTTTACACTTTTCTTAAAACCAAATGAACTTTCAAAATGATTTTCATTGAACTTCCGATATTCCGAAGATGTCAATCAGAGCTCTGACTGTTAATCGTCAATTCTCAAGTCCCAATTTTACTTTTTCCTTCCTTTTTTGGTGTGTTGATTATCATGTTGGCCCCGTAGTTTAATAAGTTTAATGTATATCTTCTTCTTAATTGGCGTAGACACCGCTTACGCGATTATAGCCGAGTTAACAACAGCGCGCCAGTCGTTTCTTCTTTTCGTTACGTGGCGCCAATTGGATATTACAAGCGAAGCCAGGTCCTTCTCCACTTGGTCCTTCCAACGGAGTAGAGGTCTTCCTCTTCCTCTGCTTCCCGCGGCGGGTACTGCGTCGAATACTTTCAGAGCTGGAGTGTTTTCGTCCATCCGGACAACATGACCTTAGCCGCTGTCTTTTAATTCGCTGAACTATGTCAATGTCGTCGTATATCTCGTACAGCTCATCGTTCCATCGAATGCAGTATTCGCCGTGGCTAACGCGCAAAGGACCATCCGTTGTTGACATCGTCCAAGACTCTGCACCATATAGCAGGACGGGAATTATGAGTGACTTATAGAGTTTGGTTTTTGTTTGTCGAGAGAGGATTTTGCTTCTCAATTGCCTACTCAGTCCGAAGAAACACCTGTTGGCAAGAGTTATTCTGCGTTGGATTTCTAGGCTGACATTGTTGGTGGTGTTTACGCTGGTTCCAAGATAGACGAAATTATCTACAACTTCAAAGTTATGACTGTCAACAGTGACGTGAGTGCCAAGTCGCGAGCGCGACGACTGTTTGTTTGAGGACAGGAGATATTTCGTCTTGCCCTCGTTCACCACCTTATCCATTTGTTTTGCTTCCTTATCCAGCCTGGAGAAAGCAGAACTAACGGCGCGGGTGTTGAGGCCGATGATATCAATATCATCGGCATACGCCAACAGCTGTCCACTCTTATAGAAGATGGTACCTTCTCTATTTAGTTCTGCGGTTCGAACTATTTTCTCCAAAAGCAGGTTGAAAAAGTCGTACGATAGGGAATCGCCTTGTCTGAAACCTCGTTTGGTATCGAACGGCTCGGAGAGGTCCTTCCCGATCCTGACGGAGCTTTTCGTGTTACTCAACGTCAGTTTACACAGCCGTATTAGTTTTGCGGGGATACCAAATTAATGTATATATCTGCTAAATAATTGAAGTGATTTCAGTCAAATTTGTGCCGGACATTTAATTTTGATACACGGAAATAAGTGAAGTCTTATGACAACCATTTCCCACTTCCTATATAAATATTTTGTTAACTAAATACCCTGAAGACATTAAGCTTTACACCCAAGGTGACACAAGACGATTTTATGGGAGCAGTGGGCAAAACCGTACGATGGGCTTGCCCACATTTAGGTTAAAATCCATATCTCAGGAACGGTTTCAACCAAGTGTGAAATTATTCTGACATTCCTCATTACAGTGTGAAAATGATAAAGACCATGTCCACATAACGAAATTTTGAATGCTTTATGATGCTTTTAGTTCTCAGTATACAAGTAAAGAACCTCTCTGTGTATTCGAATAAAACTATGTACAAATAAAGGCATTTCATCAAATTGTCGAATTCCGACTATAATTTTTAAAGAACCCAGAAATCAAATATGTGAACCGCAGTAGGTATATCCGATTTTTTGGCGAAAATATAGATCAATCTGTGAGACATATTATTGCAATGCGGGGAAAATGTTTCCTTGATACTAATATACCCTTGTGTCAAAAATGGGTTGAATCGGATCACTGTTTCCCTTAGCTTCCATATACCTAATATAAAGATTTTCGAACTTCCAGTTGACTTAATACCACTTATATTGGGCAGGCTCGTTTCATATAAAGTTTTGTCAGAACCTATTTACAAGTATGAAATATTTGTCCTTGCAAGTTGCAACAGCATGAAAAATTCGAACTTATCCTTTCCTTACTTCATACATAAGTATATACTCTTTTATGGTTTCATTTGAGTATAACCAACTTCGTGGCAAGCTCAATGTACCCTGTTCAATGTATTCTATAAGAGTAAAAACGAGAGCATAATGTGGCTGCTTGAAAACGAAAAGAAGTAAAGAACAGTTTTTCACTTCTTCACGCACACAAATTTGCATTCAATTTATTAAATTTTCAAGTGCAGCAATTACGTAAAATTTTATTACTAAATTTGGAATAATTAATTATTTTCGCTGTTCAAATGTACACGTGTTTCGAATGCCGGGCAAAAGAGATATCAATTTGTGGAAACTGAGCCTGCAAGTGGTACGTGCCTCGTTAGACACGTGTTCTCAATAATGCCACAACCACCGCCATTCAATCATCAAAAACATTTCTGTATGCAAATGTCCTATCAAATGTATTTGTCAATATTTGTGATACATGCCGGCATATACGCAAATATTATTGGGGGCAAACGCGAGCAATATCGCATGCAACATCTGCGGATGCGGTTGCTTCGCACAAAATTTGTCTAATTTCATATGCGGGAAACGCAGCGACAACAGCGCCGCTACACATATCAAGCCGCAACGTCAGGTCTACTGCCACTAGCAAGGAGTAAGTAACAACTACACAACAACAATAACAACAACAACAAATACCCCACAATAATTTTCAATCAAAGAGCCCTCATGTTGGCCTGTTAGTATTGATGCCATAAATGGCGCCTAAAATAGCACTACAAAGAAGCAGGAGCCAACAGCTGCGACACAACAACTACAACAACAACAGCCCATATGTACGCTACAGCCTGTTTGTGTTTTGCTGTGTTTGTGAATATTGACGCATGCAATAGTGTTATAGTTTTGCTGTTGTTTTTGTGTTTGGAATTGGTTTCTGATATATTGCCTTTGCGCTTTGCTATGTTGTGTCACCGTTGGCATCGCTGGCATCACCGGCAACGCTGTTATTGATGTTGTTAAAACGCCTCCCACACACGGTCACGCAGCCATGCGGTGTTTGCGTACGCTCATGTAATTGTATGTATGTGCGTGTTCGCACGCTTGTCGTGTTTAAGGTGCACGCCCACACGCATAATTCAATCGCTCGCTGGCATGTTCGATATGGCAGGGCAGCAAAAAGTGTGACAATCAAAGAGTCATAAGAAAAAACTTCATCACGCAGCCAACTGCTGCGACAACAAACAAACAAACAAACACACAAACAACAAACAGTGCACCGTGAGGCGAAAACCATTTCATCAGCAAACAACAAACGGCGCGCCGTGAGGCAAAGTGAGCATGTTCCCACCAAACTAAGGCCTGAGACTACATATCAATCCTTAGCGCCTTGCAGCATATGCTCCCCCTCCAACACTCGGCTTATCCATGCATAACCGTTGCAACCCCTTCATGTCAGTGCCTTATATATGTATGTACATTAGGGTGTTTGTTCTTCAGCGAGTTGATTTTTTGTTTTGCTGATGCCTCTCGAAGTTTTCGTTTGTGCCCTTAAACATGAATTTTAAACGATTAAGCTCTTTATCTTCTACTCAAAGCGTGCCAGAATCATTTTCTTCCCTCATGCACATAACATGGCATTTTTATATATTTTTTATGAAAGAAGTACTAAGGCAGCAACTTCAAAAATATATATTCTTATTGAAAATTCTGCGCTCTAAAAACAGTTTTGATTTAAAATTTTTGTTTAAAAATATTCTTTTTAATATTTTATGCTGTCAAAATTACACAAAAAATGTACTCAGCATTCATACAAGTGTCTCATACACTCAGTGTTGCTCATACGCCACGGTGTACCGTATGAATGCTCGAGCTGAATAACTTAAACTGCGTATAACTTGTGAAGTAATGGTTTTAAGAGAAAAATTACTATTAAAACATTTTTTGTAGAACGTACATTTTGTACTAGAATATGCATGATTTGAAAGTTGTTGGTTTCATATAAAATATTGGGTAGTCGAAAAAGTCTATTCGTATTTTGTCATTAGATGTCATTGCTGTCGTACATGAGTAATTAGGAGCGGTTTAATTGAAAATAAAGCGCTTATTTACGCTGAAAAATAAAGTTTTGAGACAAAAACTGAAACGAGATGAGTCTGTAACAAAAAAAACAAAAATCAAGATCAAACACCCTAATGCATAGTACATACAAAGTAAGCAAGATAAATATGCGAGCATATCCGGCACGCACACCTCAGTGCCATTGTTATTGTATCATATAGGAAATATTGTAAAATATTTACAATTTTTTTGCGCAACAACTACAAACACGCGTGTAACCCCATTGAGTATTGTTCCAACATACAACCGTTACAAATTTTTGCACATATAATATCCAAATGAATCCATAAATAAGCGTGTGCAAGAATAGCGGACTTCCTGGTGTGGAATGTTGGGTGTAATACTAAAATATGATAGTAAAATCTTATTTAATTCATGTTTAAAAAGAAAATGAAAAAGTTGAATACTTTTTAGTTGCTCAAGCGCATTAAGTTACCTTTGTAGTTTAAATATAAATTCGCCTGGCATGACAGAAATGCGACAAAGCTCAAATTTCGTTTGATATTTTGAACATAATATTATCACTTTAAATTTTTTTGTTAGCACCAAATTGCATTTGCGGTATTTTCTTCATACTTTTTTATAAAAAATATTGTGATTTGTTGGAAGAAATACTGGATATAGTATCTTTAAAAAAGCTTTGCAATATTTTCGTAATTGTTATGATTGAAGGATATAATAAATGTAGTTGTATGATTGTGTTTTGCGTTCTTTTCTATGACCTGCATTTTTTGCTTCGAATATAATAAGTTTAAATAAAATTTAATAAATTTAATTAAATAAATTTTTATAAATTGATGAAAGCGAATGGTAAACCCACTTACTCCTCATATAACGGTACTGTTGAAAACTACTAAAAGCGCAATAAACCAATCACTAAAACGCCAGCGACATTAAATTGTAGCCTCGAGATGGTATGAGTAGGCTTTAAAAGAGCCTATCAGTAATTGATGATGGGCGTGGCAGCACCCACTTTCAGATGATATCACATATTTCGGTACTCGACTGACCGATTTTAACTAAATTTTGTACGTAGCATTCTTCTTACATACCAATGTCACAGTGCGAAAATGCGCGAAATTGGTCTGCAACTAAGCCTACTTTCTATATAACACAAATTTAAATTCCATTTGATTCTTTCATTTTCAAGCACACAAATCAAGAAGTAATTAATATAACGGGTTACAATTTTTCACTAATAATTCCCATAAAATATGCCACCTTATGACCAAAAAATTTCCAAATTCAACAAAAATTGTTCAAGGTATCTAGTTACCGAATATGTGGACCCCAGTATCTATAGTTGACCTTTGGCCGAAAATATCGTTTAATACATATATGGAACATACAATGAAAACTCAGAGTGAATCCTTTCCTGTTGAAAGTATATCTGTGTGTCAAAAATGGGCTGATGAATCGGGTCAATACTTCTCTGAGCCCCCATATACCTAATATAAAGATTTTCGAAGTTCCTGGTTTTGTTATGCCGCATATATTGGCCAATATGTGAGTCTCGAAGAAAATGAAAGAGTGTGGTTTACTCGTAACAGTGAATCTTTGTGCCTAAAATAGATAAAATTAAGTGAAAGCTTAACAAAGCCCCCATATATAGTAACTAATATCAGCATTTTCGAACATCCGGCTGACTTTACTTTATATTATTATATGATTATATTTTATTGTATGTGTGGTAGTTTAATGAAACCCAGAGAATATTTTTATTAGCATGCGGCACGATAATAGTTAATAGATAAAATCGGTTCGATACTACCCACACTCCCATATACACTACCCCATATACACTGCAAGATAACGTAACATCACTTTTCATAAGTTTCTAGCGACGGAAATTGATATAATAGAAACCACTCATATTGAGGAAAATTTTGAGTTTTGGTTATAAAAAGGTTATATATTGGTTATAAAAAGGTTATATATTGGTTATATATGAGTTATATCTGACAGCGGAATGAGTTATATCTTACATAGTTACATAGACATATGTGGGTCAAACCACATTATTTTCATAAATGGTATGTAATAAAAAATCTATGAAAAATCCATACAGCCTCAATTAAAAAGCCGAATATCTCGGGAAGTATTAATGAAAGCGATTTTAACCTCGAATTTTTTTTGTAGCTAATAAAATTTGCTCATGCACATTTTTTCCATAGCTCTTGTCATTTAGAAGATATATACAAAAAAAATGCAAATTTCGTCGAATAATCAACGTCAACTACCTCGCCGGTGTGAGTTTCGACTTTGTCGCAAGGGGCACTTTTGTAGAGTGAACAATTCTGAGAAATATGCGTCTAAAGTCAAAGCGATGCCATAAAATACCTCTGATCTGTCGGAATTTAGAGATAAAAACTCACGATTGTAGTGTATTTTCTATTGAAAATTTTTACATGCCTTGGTCCACTTCTTAATGTTAATATTAAGAGCTAAAATTTTCAGGGAATTTTGTTTAGGGTATGGGACTGAAAAAAATGAATAGCTTAAAAAAAAAAACCCTAATATGTATGCTATATGTATATAAATGCTTGAATTCCGATCCTCTGGTTGACCACTTACACCTTAAGGTAGTTCCCTAACTTTGATTCCTGCAGGTTGCACGAGTATAAAATGTTCGGTTGCACCCGAGTTTGGCCCTTCCGTACCTATTTTCTATGTCTTTCTATATTTTTAGACTATACAATTTTAAATATATCATTTTCAGAATTTTCTCTGCCTTCATATGCTTTGTGTAGAAAATTTGAAATATTCTCTTTTCGCTTTAGCCATTGCTGAGCTTTTACTTGTCTTCTGTCGAAGTTTCCTGCAACTACCCTGTTTTTCTTGTATGTGAAACAACCATACCAGCTGTGAATATTCAATAGATTTTATAAAAACTTTCCACCTAGTTGCACTGCTCTTCCCCTACACTGTTATACATATGCACGTATGCGCGCGTGAATATTTATATTATATAAAGTTATGTATGTACATACTATATACTCGCTTGTTTTACATAAATGTTTGTTATACACTTCATTATTGTTTGTTTGTTTGCGTAGCAGCTGTGGCGTTTTTCTGTGCTTATACTATTATTTTGGTGTTATTTTTTGATAGACTCATAGCAACGTTTTCACGCTTCCGTACAGATTTATGTGTGTTTCGTGCGCCTAAAAGCGTGCTACGAACACATTTTTACGCTTGATTTCCTGCATATTAGGGTTAACGGCACAGTATCGGTGTTATTGAATTCTCAAATTCAATTTGTGACGCCTGTTGTTGTAATGGCAACACCACTTTCAATTTTTGTTTTTGTTTTATACATGTTTCACGCTACAAATATGAATATGATACAAATAAGACACGAGTTCCAACGTAAATACAAACATTTGCGTGTTTGCGTGAGTGGTTGTATGTGTGTGCGTGGTTGTGCATTGTGACACGCGTATTAAGTTTAGTTCTGCGAATACGCTAAACAGTCTTCAAAGCAACGGGTAGCATAACTGTAGTCGAGTTAAATTGAATTTTGCAAGCATTTGAATTCGATAACATTGTAAGTGTGTGTGCGTGTGTGTGGGTGGAATTGGAGGATGCCATCACGTTGCATGATTTTTCAGCGACGATGCGTATAAGCTCATCAACCAACGCTATTTTTGCTGATCTGCAAAACATCAACTCGCATTTGTGCTCGTGTTGGCAAGCAAGTACTTCGTTTACCGCTCATATTTCACAATAATGCCGTTGAGGGCTTCATATTCCCTTATTGAAGCATTAAGCGTAACACTGACTTTTAAAGTGTGCTTATTATATCAAGGCTGTGGCAATGCTGAGCCATTATTGTGTAAATACTTGCAAGGCGGTCGCGCTTAGCTCGAAGATATCAGCTGCGTTACTTCTTTTACTGTTACTTTTGTTTACTGTAAGCACGGATTGGCTGTTCGCTTAGCTTCGCTTAATTAATAATTTAATGATTTCTATTGTAATGTTGCTTATTCTCTGTAAAGAATTGTTTAACTATTAATACAAGTGATAAAGCTGGTTCAGTTCTATTGAAAACTGTAAGGGTCTTCTATTTAGTTTGTGTTGGTGTGTAGCCGCAGTTTGCACAGTATTTTATTTGAACTCAGTAATGAGAATGACTGACTGCCAGCAACTGATAATTGATGGCATGAAGTTATATATAAGTTAATGGAAATATACTCCATCCCAAATGGGTAATAATGTCAACTAACAAACTCTTTCTTACAAGCATATGATTTTGATCGATCAGCTTGTATTGACGCTATTAACTATAGTGGTTCGACTTGAATAATTCAAGCTTCGAATGAAATTTCGTGAATATATTTTGTCAATTGAAAAAAATTTTCATACAAAAACTTGATTCTGAACGTTTAAGGGGTTTCATGAGTATCCTTGGTTAAAAACAGCTTTCTTCAACATTTTTTTTTCACATATCAAAAATGAAATATTTTATTAGAATTTTTTATTGTTATAAACATACACTATTAACAAAGAAAATCTGAAATTTTTGGAAAAATATATTTTAAACTCAGCCATTGCGACGCCATTTCCGGTGACCCCTCGGAAAAACTCGGAAAAAACATGCGCCCGAGTTAACAGAATAACTCCTTACAGGATCATCTGAAGTGAAAAAATACGTGCTTTAGTTAAAATTTTAACTTAGAACTTGGACGAAGGAAAAAAGCTGAAAATTGCACTTTTGGCAGATATTTTTAGAAAAAAAAAATTCAGTGGAAATTTCGCGACTTTTTTTAAATAGTTGCAATCGTTCGTCCAAGTCTTTAAGAATTGTATCTCAAAGACTTGTGAAAAATTTCATGAAGTTCGGTTGAGTAATGCTCGAGAAATCTTGCCAACCAGCTTCAAAAACACAGTTTCCAGAAAAACGCGTTGAAAGACGTCACACTTAGCCCAGAATTCGCGCACAAGTTCTCAAAGCTAAATCTTCGAAATTATTACTCGAATCAACTTGAAAATTTAGAACACTATTCTAAATTTCATAGCACAATAAAAAATTTGATTTTTTTTAAATCTGTAAGCCCATATAACCCTTTAAATTGTCTGGCTGCAACACTTTATAGTTGGCCAATCCGAACCATATGTCCAGATGTTGTAGTTTTTCATCATAATAATAATAATAATCGATGCCAAATTTCAAAAAAAAAGCTTTCCATACACTAACTTGATTTTCATCGCACAGCTTATTTCGGCTTTAAAAATAAACTTGCTAAACAAAGAAAATTGTCATCTGCATCATAACTTTTTTTCAACAAATCTGCCAAAAAAAATTAAACAAAATTTGTGACTCTAAAATTAAATCAGATTTTTCAATATTTCGAATGAAGCCGTAAAATCAGTACGTTTTCCAATGAAGCCACTGTAGTTTATATAACTACTATTTAAAAATTTCTGCTACTAACTTGGCGACATTTCTTCAAATCAAATCATCAAATATTTGCAGTTGTTATATAAGTTTTGTTTCAATGAAATGCAAAAAGAATATAAAAATAAGCTGCAAAAGCATAACGTAATACAAAAAAAGCGTATAATACCTCATTCGGCGAAGCAATAATTTTGACTTTGAACGAAATTCTCATTTATTAAAGACACCAAAGTTGAATATGAATGAATGCAAATCAAGTTTTATTTCCACGAATCGCTTTTGGCTCGTTGCCTCTTTATTTCATATTCATAGCACTCCAGCATGACCATTTGAGTTAGAGCAGTGTGTAGGGGCGTGCATTGGGCGGCCTCTGATTGCACCTGACCGGCATTCTCTAATTCGCAAATTCATGATATTCGTTTTCTGCATTCAATGGGAATTCATAACAAGTGTTTCTGGAAACATTTTAGTTTAGAAAAATTGTATTCCATGAATTCGTTGAAAACGTTGTTACTAGCGACTAGTTTTCGTATGGTGAGTGTACATGAATGGTTTTTGGGAACATGAATGGTTTTCTAACCTATTTTTTATTTCTAACCGACGAAAGTAGTTTTCTGTAAATGAGGAGAATTGGGGCAACTTATGGGCATCTGATTTCTCTACGTTCTGCTTAAGCATATTTGAAACGTCACTTTCGTAAGGGATTTATACATATATATATACCATACTTATATGTAAAACGTCAGATTTTCTTTGTCATAATTTAATTTCGCATCCTCGTGCCACATAACATGTTGTCGTCACTACGCATTGAATATAACTATTTTTTTTCAATAAATGCGTGAAATCCACGTTTTAGTTTTAGTTGATGCTGAGCAACATGTTATAAAAAGCATTTGCTGCAGCAACATTTCACTACTCTGAGCACTCCATTTATTGCTCATTTTCGCACCGAAGCGCTCAGTTGGGCATACAAAGCGCCTGCGCCACAAAGTATGCTCCGAAATGTACACGACCGCTCAGCAACACGACTGCCTGCCTGTATGCTTTACTGTTAAGTTATGCCGTTGCTGTCAGCGTTGTGTCGTGCTACGCTCGGCCTTACCGTCGTCGACTGCACTTAAATCCCTCTTTTGCAGCACCAATATATTCAGTAGTCTGGTGTAAGTGCTCGCAAAAGGACGGTCAAGTGTTTCCAGCGCGGAAAGTTCATGTTTATTAGCCGCCGTGCGTTCACACAAAAGGGAGAGTGCAATTTAAAATGAAGCCAAAGGTAATGTTTTGTTGGCTACGCGAGATGTGAGTTCAGTGGCTAGCCGTGACTGTGTCTGCTAACTCATTGCTGACAAGTGTTTGTGCGTGTGTGTGTGCGTGGGGCGATTAAATTGAATTGATGTGATATTTAAGCTGTTGTGCTGGCACACATTATGCTGAAGTTGTCGCAATGAAATTATACGCTGTAAAAATTGTTAAAGTGTCAGCTGCTGTTAGTAACTCTGCACTTGTCAAGGAAATGCTCGGCATAATGCCATTTCCTTTAAGCGGAAGTCATAAGTTTCAAGTGAAATGTGCCACGGAACTACTGAAGTTATAAATATACTTCCGCCAATATTATTGCAAGTGAAGTGTGTTAGTGTGTGCCAGCGACTTGTATATTGAAAGTAAAAAAAAAACGCAAAAAAGGGCGTTAAGTGAATACAAGCAGAAGTGCCAAAGCAATTACAGTGTGTGCAAATAGTCTTTAAATATTTATCTAGCTTTTGGACCATCAGCCAGTGTTTAATAAATATACTAAATGAGTATCTGACAAAAAAAAAATATCAGAGCGCCTTGCAGAAAGTTGGCTGTTGATCGCAGGGCAATGTTTGATTCAAAAAGTCAAAAAAATCTTAAGTAAGGCACACCGCAAGCGAGCCAAGCGCAGTTTGGCACAGTTCAACAAATCACCGATTCCGTTAAAGTGTGCGAGTCGTGTGCGCCAAGTGCGCTGACCAAGCGTGGTCTAACGCAGATATGCTTGAACAACTGTAATTTTAATTGTTGTGGGTCAAAGTGTGCGCTGAAAGCTCGAAGCCGACATAATTGTTGCGCAAACAAAACGCAGACAAGCGATTCGACCAAACGCAATCAGTAAACAATATATATTTGTACACAAATACATACATAAATCCACACATAAATACCTACATATATATATAAATATATATAAGCACGCACTTATACGCTTAAGCTAGTGCATGTAAACAACCTCTGCTTGTTTGTTGTATGCCGCACAAGCAGCGCAAGGCAAGTTTGTTATCGCTTCATCGAATCGGCAAGCGTTTGCATGTGCATGTGAAAAGGAAACCACAGCGCGTATGGGCGTGTGCGTATATGTGCATATGTTGAAGGCCATTGCAGCAAGCTGCGCTTCGTGTCAACGACAGTGAAGCTGCGTAAGCACGCGTTCGTGCAAAGCCCTCGAAGGGCTCAGCTACAACCGTAACAACAACAACAGTAACAACAACGAGAACGGGCGTCAACTATCCGCCGTCAATCGCGGTTGCGGCTGAGTTGGGTAACGTCCTTCAAGCGCCATCATTGTCGCAAACAACAAGCAATTTCTGACAGCAGTTGTCATCGCTAATAACAATAGCAGCAACAACGCGACGTTGGTGTGCTATTTTTCGTCAGACGATTTTTTTTTTAATTTTCGTAAATCTTCTTTAGCTATCGACGTTGCGGCGCTGAGCTTTCGACTGTCGCCTTGTTGGTCCGCGCTGTCGTCGCGCGTGTCGTCATTTTGGTAATTGCCACAGCCTTTCGCAGTCGTCGTAGCAGTAGCGGCAGACAAGCGAGCAAGCGCAAGTAAACAAGTAAAAAAATATTGCATATAACGGAATTTCACATGAAATGTTGCTGGAATACGTAATGATGCTGCTTGTGTTCGGATTAACCACAAACGTTGAGCGAAGTCAAAGCAACGCATACGGTAAGCATAGCTATAAGTATGTCTATGTAGTGTCTATGACTGTATATATATACATATATATGTATAAGTATATATGTGTATACATTTGTATGTGTGTTTTTGTTTATATGAGGAATTTTGTGCTTTTGTGAGTGAAGTTAGGGCGACCGTCAGCCTTGTGGCACCAACTTGTTTTCGCGGTTGTCGTCATGTACCTGTTTACCAACATACTTTTAACATCATACACACACACACATACTTAAATATACGCCAAGTATATGCTCTCAATATTAAAGTGGGATACTTGTTTGTGTATTAGAGACGCGTGTAAGCTATGCTGAAAAATTTCACTGATTTTCACAAATTAATTCTTGCTCTATACTTAATGACATGCAAAACCAAATGACAATTTTTTTCTGGTTGCTGGCGGTGCTGACGTGCCATACATAGCGCGAAGTAAACATGGGCTTTAGTATATAGCATTAGGGCAAACATTTTTTCTATGCTGAAGTTTGTAGTATCTAAAATAAAATTAAAATATTCGCCTTACCTTCAGCAACCATCTAAAGAAAACAAAATGTTTATGAAAAGCTACATGCAGTGTGTCATTGCTTTTTGCACTTATAAGAAATTGCATTTGGTTTAACATAAACAATGTAATGACCAAACAACAGTCAGCAAGGCAAAACGGTACCTTTTGTAGCTGCATACTACAGGTAAATACTTCATAAGAAGTGAGTCAAGCGAAAAGGCCGCTTAATTAGAGCTTTCGGCTTTACAACTGATGGATTGTTGGTTTTGAAGCCGATTCCACTAATTTCTTTTATTTGGATGCTTAAATTGTTTTTGTTTAAATATATAATCATATCTGTCAGTAAAATAGGGTTTAAATTAAATAAGCACAAGATGTTGATGTGGAGTAATAAGTATTAAGGATCTTATTCCATAAAAGCATTTAATGTGACAAACGAGCGCTATACCTTTAACATATTTCCAATTGCTTACAAATTGGTTATTAATTGGGTATTGTTCGGTTACTATTTATATAGATGCAGTAATAAACAAAGGTAAAGAAATAAAGGGTTAAATATGCCATACGTGTAGGTCTTATAAGGTAACCGTTATATTGGTTAGTCGAAAAAGTCTTTTTGTATTTTGTCAATAGTTGTCATTGAAGTCGTATATCTCCAGTGCTACCAATCACATTATTTCACACCATATACTATAGTGCTGGAAATGTTTAAAATGGTACATTATTATTAAAAATATAAAAAAATAAGTTAAAATTTTATCAGAAATACGAAAAGACTTTTTCGACTACCCGATATTAATGAAACAAGGAAAACCTTAACACAAGACATCTGAAATATCCAGCACAGATACATTTTCTATACGCTATATAAATGCGATCACAACAATTTGTTCGGACATTGTAACTTTACTGTGGAAAATAATACATGCCAAATTTCGTGAAGATATTTCGTCAAATGAAAAAGGTTTCTATACAAAAACTGAATTTTGATCGAATAGTTTTTACGACAGCTTTTTAATATAATGCTCCGTTATCGAAGGTTTCAACAATTAAGCAGCTATTTGGGGAGAAAAGAACGTGTGTAAAATCGATATCTCAAAAACTGAGGAATTAGTGCGCGTATAGCTATTTAGACGAACAGACTGACCTTCCTAAAGCGACTAATCGCAACATGCTGATTGTTTATATTATATCTTTTATAAGATCTCCTTTTCATTCTGGGCTTCTGGTCGTAACAAGCTTCGCGGTAAACTTGATGTATGCTGTTTAAGGTATAATCAATCTATTTTGAATACGCATATATCTACAAAAATATTTATGTGTGTTAAAATTGTTTACGAAACTCTAACTTTAAACTTCCTTGCATTATATTTACATATATGCATATCTGATGTATGAAGTCATAAAACACTTCACATGTGCATTCAAATGGAATAAGTGCCCACCCGTTTACCGTAAGAGGCTTTGCATATTATTTGGCCAGTAGCTGCAAATATTTGAACTGTATGAACAATTTACCAAAATTCCCAAAATAATAAGTGGAATATGTAGTTGGAAGCAAATATTGTTGGATACGTTGCAAATATACGTGCATATATGCATATATAAATAATAAATATATATATATATGTATATATATCTGCGCAGTGTGTACCTTCATACTGACCGCCGGCAAAAGCTGTATAATATCAATGGCAGGAAAAGTAATGTCACAACTTTGCAGTACTGAGTGAGTGAGAATCCAGTCGCCGCCTGTGGAGCTTTTTTGACATAGATGTTTATTGTTTTTGTTTATTTAAAAAGTTAATGATTTAGACATATATACTTCTTCTTCTTCTTCTTAATTGGCGTAGACATATATACACTGCTCTTAAATCGTTGGACTTACATATATTGGTTGGTCGAAAAAGTTATTTCGTATTTCTAAACAAACTTCAACTAATTTTTTTTATATTTGTGCTAATAAATAAATGAACAAATATGTACCAATTTGGTCGATCTCTTTTTGCTATTTTTCCGCTAGAGACATTACTTCATCAGTGTTAGACATTCATCAATGTAAATCGAAATTCGAATTTTTCAGAACGGAAGCGAGCAAACCATCGTTGTGCTACACGAACTGTTATAGCATCGTCTCCGTAAACTTCACAAATTTCATTTGTGGCATTCTTTCCTTTTTTATATAAAAATTTCAAATATTTCATTATTATTTTCACTCATTTTTGAATAGCTTTAACAATTTTCAACTTCCCCGAATTTAGTTTTTAATTTTTTTGTTTAAATTAAGTTTAAAATCTCACTTTCCCAAGACTATATAGTAAAACACAATGTGATTGGTAGCACTGGAGATATACGACTGCAATGACATCTATTAACAAAATACGAAAAGACTTTTTCGACTACACAATATATGAAGTCTCTAACAATATGGGTGTGTGTCATAAATTTATGTTAATAATATTCATTCTGATTTGAAAATAGAAATGTTAAGTTTGCCTGTTTATATGAAGTAAACGGAAAGAAGCAAAGTAATCTTAGAAGGCAATATCCTGTGGATCCAATTCTTTCCTTGAAATTAATACCGGTTTTTTGCATTTTTATACAATAAAATATTGTCTTTTCGTATTTCAAATCAAACATCAACTTATTTTTCTTTTTATAAATATTATATTGCGTGGTGTTTGTCTTTCCATTATAAAGTTTGCGGCAAAATATTTAAAGTATGTTAGAAAGCTATATTAAAAATATTATGGAAGGCATTTAACTTCAAGCAAACATTCTCCGGCCGATGCTAATTTCATAACGCGCTGATATTGAGAAAATAGCACAAAATTCCAAATGCGTAGAAATGCGTATACGCCACATTAGAAAAGTTAAATTATTATTTATACACATTCACACATAATTCTCAGAACTCATCAGTTATAAATATATAATTTTGTGTGTAAACGAGAACATCAAAGCAAGTCGCAGCGTTTCATTTAGGTTTTGTAAGCATTTGAAGCGCTTAAGTTCGACACACTTTACCGCATCGTTCACAATTCGGTACACACTTTGCAAGCAGGAATAATAAATTAAAATTGTATTAAAAGAACGTTTACGTGGGAAGATACACGCATGTAAAACATCATTATCCAATAATTGACAAAGCAAAACAAAAACACATCAATTCAGAGTCTAGCAGAGAAAGTGCTTTTACTCAGTACAGGCTCAACGTCAGCACGCAAGCATAACACCAGGTCTTTGCATTTAGTATTTGCCATCACTCAGTGCGGCTTTCTTTCGCAGTGCCGAATGCTTGCTTCATCCCTACACTTGCGAGCAGACGTTGCTCATTCATGTCGCTTCCGTTATATCGAAGAATGCAAATTTTGTATGTTCGAATAAGATGTAAAAGTTCAAAATTGGTTTTAAAAAGGGTGTCTCTAAACATAGACATGTGAGTGTGTATGTTAAGGCTTAGAAAAGAAAAAAAAGGTTAAGTTCAGTTGCATTTCACAAGTGGAAGGGGTTTCCATACACTTGTACACCTCTACTTTGATCGCTCAGTACGTACGGAAGCTGTGTGATATAGTACATAGTCCAATTGAATAAGTTTTCGAATATTTTACTATTTTATTAGATATTAATTTTTGATCACATTTATTTAAACTACCTCATGAAAAAAAAAGATTTTAGACAAAAGCATTATTTTGGCGGTTCTGAAAACAACAGTTACAAGACAGACAGACGGACATGGCCAAATCGTCGCAGCTCGCCTTGTTAATCTTTATATATTATATAGTTCCCTAGGTTTTCTTCACAGATCTAACATTCATACTTGCTTTACGTGTTCTGAATACATGAAAAATATACAATATCAATGAGAAAGTATTATTACAGGGTATCCATTTGAAACACCCTGCTTCGAAGAGATGTGTATCTATATGAGAATGGAAGAACAACAGTCACACACATATGGCCTAACATTTATGCATATCCAAAGTAAATTGAAAAATTTTTGGGTTGCTCAATGTACAGCTGAGGCCTTTAAAATGAAAAATTTGTGGAAATTCGCGGTTAAAATTCGCGGTTGTAGGTGCATACTAACCAACTGAGTAATTCATTTCGTAGCTTTAACGTAGTCAACTGACACATCAATGGCACTACTAGAATTAAATTCATATGGTTTTTGGTTAGTCTTAACCTTCAAAAGGCGCGCGTATAATATAAACAGTTGTAGGATTATTACTTTCTGAATCATATGACTTTGAGTGAAGCAACTTTTTTTATTGTGAAAAAAAATGGATAAAAAGGTATTTCGCGTTTTGATAAAATATTGTTTTTTTGAAGAAGAAAAATAGTGTTGAAACAAACCCTTGGCTTGAGGACGACTTTTCGGACACTATCCCAAGAAAATCTACGTTCAAGATTTGATATTGTAAGTTTAGACGTGGTGAAATGAGCACCGAAGACGGTGAACATAGCGGGCGCTCAAAAGTGCTTGTTAACGGCGAAAACATCAAAAGAGTTCATAAAAACATTTCGGACGAATGTAAAGTGAAGTTCTTCTACTTAAAAGCACTCTGAAGATATTAACTAAATGTCTACATCATAACATAAAATATTTGGGCATGAGAAAGCTATGCACAAAGTAGGTGCTGCACAAACTCACTTTTAACCAAAAACAACGCCAATCTGATGGCAGTGTTTGGAGACGTGCAAGCGTCTTTTTGTGTCGATATGTGACAATGGACTCCATCATTTCAGCCCGGAGTCCAATCGACAGTCATCCGATTGGACTGCACACGATGAAACCGCTCCAAAGGTTGGCATAAGGCAATACTTGGCTGGCAAGGTTTTTGTATTTTTGGATGCCCTTGGATGAAGTTTTATTGACTACCTTGAAAACGGAAGAACTGTGCACACCGACTATTACATAGCATTATTGGACCGCTTGAAGAACAAAATCGCTGAAAAGCGGCCGTATTTGAAGAAAACAGAGTGCTGTATCACCAAGACAATGCACAGTGTCAGAAGTCAGTGAAATCGATGGGAAAAAATCCATGAATTGGGCTTCGACTTGCTTCCGAATCCATCGCTTTCTCAACATCTGGTCCCCAGTGACGATTTTCTGTTCTCAGAACTCAAAAGGATGCCCGCTGGGAAGAAAATATCGTCGAATAAAGAGTTGATCTCCGATACTGTGGTCTATTTTGAAGCAAAGAACAAATCGTACTACAAAAATTGTATCGAAAAGGCATTGAATTTTGAAAAAAATAGTATTTTACTATAGTAGGCGGGGAACTTTTCAACTGACCTGTTACATAGAAGGCTGCCACTTTAATTGCTGATTCTGACATCATGTTCCACAGTCCATAAAATGACTTTAAGCGAACAGTATAAAGAAAAGTATGGGTAGTCGAAAAGTCTTTTCGTATTTTTAACCAAATTTCAACTTATTTTTTTTTTTCTTTATAAGAATAAATAAATAAACTATTATGTACTTTTTTGGTCGACCACTTTTTTCCATTTTCCGTTAAAGACATTATTATCCGTTAAAACGAAATTTCGAAACGGAATGCCAAAAGAAATTGCTGTGCTAAACGAAATTGCATCGTCTCCGTAAACTTCATAAACTATAGTACATTTTCCCTTTTTTATATAAAAATTTCAAAATAAAGCGCCCACTTTCTTCATTATTTTCACTCATTTTTGAACAGCTGTAACTTTTTCAACTTCCCCGAGTTTAATTTTTATTTATGGTTAAATGACGCTTATACTTTTCAATGTTTTGTAGGCGTGGCAGTGGGATATATTTTGCCCATCTTCGAACTTAATTCTTATGGACCAAATACGAATAAAGTTTCATCATGATATCTCAATTATGGTGCTATAGTTACAGCTTAAATGATTAAACGGACGGACAGCTCTTATAACGAGTACAGTGAATTTCTTCTCTTTGGTAGACTCTCTCTTTACTGGAAATATTTCGCTTTCTCTATTATGTTTCGGTAACCATTCTTCAATTCCGTGGTAATCTTAGTTATGCCCTAAATGCACCCAACCACTTATATTATATAATGAATATAGATATTGCTAAGAGTCTAGTCAATTATAAAGCATATATTTGATATATAAAGAAAGTTACTGTAGTAATCATCTTAAGTGAGCAATTCATTAGTAACACCTTATGGTAACAGTTTTGCAGACAGCTGCTTTTATTTCTCATGCCCTTAATTCTCCACAATTCTTTCACCAGAAATTTGCTCTGTGCCGGAAACTACAGTTCATGTAGTCAAATTTCAAATTCATTTTGTATTTACTACCATAACTTGTAGTACCAATTTTGCAATTACTTTTTGCTGTTGAATTTATTTTCCATTAACGAAATGTTACTACAACCGATTTCCACCGTGTTGGGAGTAGAACTTTCAAATGGCTTTATAAATATTGAATGTATAACAAGTTTCCTAGAAATTTAA
Source organism: Bactrocera neohumeralis (assembly GCF_024586455.1). Taxonomy (NCBI): domain Eukaryota; kingdom Metazoa; phylum Arthropoda; class Insecta; order Diptera; family Tephritidae; genus Bactrocera; species Bactrocera neohumeralis. Next base: position 9,573,692 of record NC_065919.1, on the reverse strand, counting down.
GCGCTGTCTTTGTACAAAAATATACTCTTGAAAGTATATTTATGTGCCGCTTAGTACAATTCCGCACTCACCGCATACGGTTGCTTGCAAGAATTTCCCTACGGAACTTGCACACAGTGTGAGTAGGCTTCAATGCCCGTTTGCTCAAATATTCTTCTTCTCTTTTAGGAGAAAGAATTAGAAAACTTTCTGCAAGTAGCATGCTGTCTTGGTAGTGTTGGAATTTGGCTGCGAGCAAAAGTTCAAATAAGTGGAATTGTTTCTTACGGCATTGACGAATAATACACTCTGAAGCTTTGCAAATATGCTTGCATATACATTTGCACATTATTTTTAAAGCAATATTAAATATTAAGGTGTATTTAGATTATGCTGTCTATGAATGTTTGAGCCACAATTTTCAGCAGCGAGGTGGACTTATAAGTCTCTTATCAATTTTGAAATTGAATGCAGTGTAAGTACTCGGAGTGCTCTCTATGGTGATGTAGGAAAATCTTCGCAGACAATCATAGTTGTTTTCAATATAGAGAAGGCATTTTTTTTTTATCTATGGTCCCACCTCTTAGATAACCATTGATAAATAGAAATAGTCAAGTGAGAGTTTCTGATTACTAAGGTTTATTCGAATTTTTCTGCTACAATCGGAGTATAGTGAGTATTTAGGAAAAATATGAGGGAAATGATAAGCAGCAAATTATACTGAGTTTACATAACACGTAGCTTACACATAACGGTTTGTATAACACTACAAAAGCTATAGTAAAAGAGCACGAAGACATACTGAGTGCACCAAAAAATTCATCGACTTCCACAAAATTCCAGAAAATCTCATTACTTTAAGTTTGGTAAACTTGCGTTGTACTAGGACTTCTTGCAATTCATATAATAAATACAAATGGCAAATCGATATTTTCCGTTATTAAGCATACATGTCACATTAATCAATTCCAAACTGTGTTTTAGTTCATAAAGGCATAATAATCTGATCAATAATCCTCAATCCACATAAACCGCTCACACTCGTAAATCATTTATAACACATGTAATCGTGTGTGATCAGTAAAGTCAACAAAACGTATGAACGACTGCCAGCAAAGGAGCCCCACAACGTTTCGACGAATAAGCGTTTACTACTACACTTAAACAGTCGTACAGTGGTGTGCAATGAAAGCAGCTCATGCCAACTGTAAAGTTTGTATGCTACACCCGGCAATATTGTTAAGCAATTGAGTGTGTAACACTTCAACTGGTGTTCGAATATTTTGCTTGATTTTCTAACCTTTGTTTCAATTTCAAATCCTGGAAACAATAGCTGACCGATAATACAATTTAAGATATTCAGTTCTTTAGAATATTTGTATTTTTTTTGTCACAGTTGCCAAAAGTTGTCCTGTCGGCGCATATTTTAAATAATATACATATATACATATGTCTCTATTAGGATACCAAACTATACCATCAACGATTTTTCCAGTCCTCGAAACACTTTTCACAAGCACTTTTTGTGATGGCCTTCAGCTCCTTCACTGTAATTCTTTGCTGAAATGCAATTAAATCGAACCATTTCTGAAGCGAATGGTAACAGGAGACGAAAAGTGGATCAAATACGACATTAATGTGCGAATATGAGCATGGTCCTCGGTGAAGCTCAACAAATGAACGCAAAGCCACAATTGATGCCTTGAAAGGTTATGCTGAATGTTTGGTGGGATTGGAAAGGAATCATCCACTATGAGCTGCTTCAGCCTGGTCGAACGATTGATTCTACATTCAGTGTTTGGTGGGATTGAAAAAGAATCATCCACTATGAGCTGCTTCAGCCTGGTCGGATGATTAATTCCACATTTTACTGTCAACAACTGATGATATTGAAGCAGGCAATCGAAAAAACAGTCAGAGCTGATCAACAGAAAGGGCTTCGTCTTTCATCATGACAACGCTAGACCACATACATTTTGATGACTCGACAAAAACTGGGAGAGCTTGGCTGGGAAGTTTTAATGCATCCAGCATAAAGCCTTGACCTTGCACTATCGGACAACCGTTTGTTTTGGTCAATGGAGAACTCTCTTAATGGAGTAAAGTTGGCTTCAAGAGAAGCCTGTGAAAATTACTTGTCGCAGTTTTTCGCCGAGAAATCAGAAAAGTTTTACACTGATGAATGTCTCTAGCGGAAAAATGGCAAAATGGTACATATTTGGTGTATTAAAGTTCATTATAAATATAAAAAAAATAAGTGAAAATTTGATTAGATATACGAAAAGACTTTTTCGACTACCCTATCTATGGGTTAGATATTTGTAAATTAAAGCAAAAATCGAATCACTAGTGTTTTTTAAAAAATACCAGAAATGGTAAGTTTTTAACTATTTTGTCCCACTGTACTAATGTACATTCAAGACACACACACACGCATACATAAAATATTTATAGCTCTTTGTAAACACAAAAACCTGCATATGTAAGATGAAATCTCCAAGCAGGATTAAAATTCGGTTAAACTTGTTTGTGGCTTGTGTATGCAAATGCAATTAGAACATAGCATCTGCGCTTTGAGACATTTTTGCTCCGGCTGAACTATCACAATATCTTGAGTAAAAGCGCATTGGTGCAAATAATGAAGGATTTTATGAAGTAATGATATTTACTTGTATTAGGGAAATATATTAGTGACATTTATAACCACATGTCCAATTGTTGTGTAAATAAGTACACTGGAATATTCATATAAAGAAAATATTCATTATTTTCGAGGCTATAATTAATGAACGTAGCTAGTAATGCTAAGGCCAAATGTGCCAACGATTGCTTGTGGCTATAAATTATCTGCATATTAAGATCAAAAGGCTTTCAATAATAACAGTAAAATGATGCTTCTCAGCCACATTTTCGTATTTCTTGTAACAAGCTGCAGGGCGTATAATACTATATTTGTTTTTGTTGTTGTTATAGAGCTAAGTAGAACAGGTAAAATTTTACTGACTGTTTATATGCATCTGTGTGTTCGTCTGTCTATGCAATAATTGGCGTCAGCACTATTGTGTTCGTACAGGGTTTGTCTGGAAAGTAATAGGACTGAATCGATTTAAAAAAATTTATTGAAGCAATAGTTAGAATTCTTTAAAAATTTCAAAATAGACTGCTTTTGCGTCGGTGCAGCGCTGCCTGCGCGATTTCCAAGCATTTGAAGGCGTCACGGAAGGCATTCTCCGGAATAGCTTGGATCTCCTTTGTCGCCTCATAAGAAAAGGAAGATTGCCTCTTGGTCTCGGAATCATACTCTGAGAGCCACGACTCGTCACCTGTGATTACGTTATTCAAAAATTGGGGTTCACTTTCACACATGTTCAAATTTCTTGGCACACTTTCACTCTCCGCAATTTCTGGTCGTCAGTGAGCACTTTTGGGACCATCTTCACGCACACCTTGCGCATGTTCAAGTGCTCCGTCACGATGTCATGAACCACAGATTTTGATAAATTTAACATCTGGGCAACCAAATGAACGGTCAACATCTGGGTAAGCCTACTTGATCATATCAAACGGCTTTGTCGCAGATTTACCGAGTTCACATAGAATTTAATCGCGTACCTCCGGTCTAACGAACGCTGCATTTTCGGCTTGCACCATTCACAGGAGCATGTCGCTCGAAAAAGTTTGTCCTGACTCTCCAGGTGCTCGGAGACAACTGGCCGGTCGCTACTTCGTTAGCTAGGAACGCTCTCTACCGAATCCAGTCGGTGCGCTTACGCTCCGAAGTACAGTCGCGTCGGAAGTCCTATTACTTTCCGGACAAAATCTGTAGACTAAGGCTTAATTGAATATTTTAACTCACACCTAATCAAGCGTATTGTCTGGTTGTGAACGAAGACAAGAGGAAATATCTCCTGTCATCAAACGAACAGGCTCAATCATCACTGTTGACGTAATAACTTTGAAGTAGTACATACATAATTTTCCCTATCTTAGACCCAGTTTTATCATCAACAACAATATCAGCCTTGACCCCCAATTGAGAAGTAGTAGTAGAGAACTAGAGTCTTCTCTCGACTAACAAAGACTAAACTCTATAAGTTCCTCATTATTCCCATTCTGCTTTATAGTGCGTAGGCATGGACAATAGCATCATCTCTTGAGTCGGCCTTAGCAATGTTCGAGTGAAAGGTTTTGTGAAAAATGTATGCTCCTTTGCGCGTTGGCAACGCCAAATATCGCAGTCGATGGAACGATGAACTACGCGAGATATACAGCGCCATTGACATAGTTCAGCGAATCAACAGACAGTGGCTGTTGTCCGGATGGACAGTTCATCTATAAAAAAGTTGTATCTGTGAAACCCATATATTGTTAGGACACACTTGACCGATGGTTGCGATTATTTGCCTATAAAAAGCTTTGCATTTGCATTGAAATGTTTTATAGTCTCGTCATCAAGTGTCTAACAGTATCTACAATAGTCGTTATATGGTGTTACTAGTTTAACGGCATGTTTACAGATTAGACAGTGACCTGCTAGCACTTCTACTAGAGTTCTCATGTCATTTCTTTTGAATTTTAGTAGTCGCCATGTGCGACTCATATCCATCCAGGCTCAGCTGTATTTATAACATTTTTATCATTAAAACTCTAAAAGTAGCCAAAAAGCATATCAATTCTTTTTTTTATGGAGTCTAATTATAGGATGGTGCCTGTTCTGGCTAGTTCATCTGCTTGACAGTTAGCAGGAAACCATTGCAGATTTATCGTGAAATAGGATGATATGTCGACTAAGTGATCAAGACATTCTTTCGATATCTTTCTCGAAACCCTTAGAAACTTTATTAAATTCAAAACCGACTAGCTATCTGTATAGATAAGTGTAATTTGGTACCAAATTTTGTTGAAAACGCATCACCTTCTACTCGATTATCTAGGTTGGACCCAACTGCTTTGATGCTTATCCCTGTGTAATTGCCCACTCAGCTTCTTTACCAGTCTGTTCTGGTGGGGTGTGCAATATAGGGACCAATTTTAAGTTGAGTTCTATAGGGTTTCGAAAATAGGTATTACGTCGAAACCGGTATTTATTAAGTATCTTAGAATGCTACTTGTTACTGACGATTAACAGCAAGGATTTCAGTCTAAGAACTGATTTTGCTGCCAGCTTCTAACACAACAAGTCTTTTGGCAATAATTTTCAAAGGTGCCTGGTTTGACGTTATTCTAAGACCTCAACTGAAACATATACTACAGTCCTCGAAGTGTAACCAATTAAAAAAGCCATAAATTCGGTTTGGAAAATTATTTTTATTTATTTTAAAATACAAAATGTGTGAAAATATTAATAAATTCAGGACCAATACAAATTTTGCTCGATATGACCACCTCTTGCCTTAACTATGGCCTTAAGACGGTCAAAAACGGAATCGCAAGCTGCCCGATGGTGACTTGCCGGTATTTTGGCCCACTCTCGGACAATGGCTTTCTTCAGCATCTCGAGACTGTTGTATTTTTTACCTCGGACCTTGCTCTCCAAAATAGCTCAGAGAGAATAATCCATTGGATTCGCATCTGGTGAATTCGAGAGCCATTGTGTGGTCGTAATGAAGTTCGGAACGTTGTTTTTCAGCCATTCTTGGTTCACTAGCGCTTTGTGAGACGGTGCTGAGCCTTGTTGAAACGTCCATGGTTTGCGACCAAAATGTTTGTTTGTCCACGGCCTGAAAGCAGCCTCCAGAACACTTTCCCGATAATATGTCGCATTTACTTTGACGCCAGGCTCGATGAAAACAATTGGAGAGCGCCCATCTACGGTGACAGCGGCCCAAACCATTATTTGTGGCGGGTGCTGCCCGCCAAGTCGGTCAAGTAAATCCTATCGTTTTGAGAGTTTACGAATTGCTCAATTGGAAAAATTTTTCGTCAGAAAACACAATGTTCGGAATTTGACCGCTTTCGGCCAAGCGAAGCAACTGCTTCGCTCTCTCAAGTCTTACTTGTTGCTGCTTCGGTGTGAGATCATGGGCCTTTTGGAACTTGTAAGGCTTGACCTTGAGCTCATTTTTCAATATACGTCGGATGCTGCGGTCGGATATTTTCAGTTCTTTAGCCATTTGATTGGCACTTCGTCGTGGATTTCGCTCAAGTCGCTTCTTTACTTTCCGAACCATCTCACGTGACGTTGCAGTCTTTTGATGACCACCTCCATGGCGTTTTGCGATGCTACCAGTATCATTGTAACGAGTAATGGTGCGTTAAACAAAAATTTTATTCACATTAAGGTGTTTGAGCTCACGAACAATTGCTGGCTAAATATAAAGCAATCACACTATTACGCACACTTTGAATTCCATCGCTGATCACTTTTTTTGCGTTCACTTTTGACAAAACGGTTTTGTACACTTGTGAACAATACTCCAAACTGTCATTCAGCAAATTTATAAACAGCTGATTCCAGTGCAACAGTTACACGAACAGTGTGAAGTTGGTTATACTTTGAGTGCCGGACCCTGTAGCTGGTATTTGTATGCTTTTCATAACCCGTACTGTATCGTTTATTGATATTTCCTCTATATTTGCTCTTACAAATGGCAAAAACAATGCATATCACAGAATGTTCCTTGATTTTCGCTTCCGTTTTGTTTACTTCAGCGCATACAATTGACAAGTATAAATCTTATGACAAAACAAGTAAGGAAGGGCTAAGTTCAGATGTGACCGAACAATTTATACTCCTGCAACTTGCAAATATTGGAAATTCCTTCAGATTAACAAAACTAGTATACTTTGTAGCAACAAGTTGCAAGAGTATAAAAAAGTATATTTCTGAGCAGAAATTACGGTGAAGACAGTTGATCTTATGGAGTGGCGCGTGTGCAAACAGCAATCGAAATGTATCTCTGACAGCCTACTGGACAGTGATAAGCGCCAAAATTGATAATTTGCAAGCAGAGCACGTCCCTTTCAGATTGCCTGCACACAGCTGAGTAAGGCAAATAATGGTTTTCGGTTAATTTGCTGAAATTAGGGATAATGGCGGCAATGAGACGATTTAGCTATGCCACTACTTAGTATGTACTTAAAATATACAAATTGGATATTTTGCGATAAGAATGAATGTTGTTTGTGTCTGAGGGAGATCAAAGGCTTTGTGTGATTGTGCAACTCAATCTTAGTAACGGCGCGTACAATTTCAATATTCTACTACACATAAATTCTTTTTCTCGTTTCAGCATTCGAAGGTACAACCAGATATCCACCACATCACCATCGCCCGCCGCCCCAAAATGCGCTCACTTCAAGCGGACACCATCACCCACAACATCACTTTGACTCAATATCGCTAGCAGGCCACCTAGCAGCCTCGTCACTTGTGTCATCCTCATCGCCATCGCTCGCATCATTATCACAGCTCGAGCTGTCCAATGTCATTGTGGACAGTTTCGAAGGTGTGGGTGGTATAGCAGGTGGCGGCGGTGAGCCGCAATTTGAAAATACCACCGAACGCGAGGTGATTGCGGCTGTCGGTACGACCGCACGGTTGCACTGTCGTGTGCGAAATCTGGGAGATCGAGCTGTCTCATGGATACGTAAGCGTGACCTACATATTCTTACCATCGGCATCATGACATACACGAATGATCAGCGTTTTCTGGCGCGTCACACCGACAACTCCGATGAATGGGTGTTGAAGGTGGTGTCGGTGCAGCCGCGCGATGCTGGCGTCTACGAGTGTCAGGTGTCGACAGAGCCGAAAATTAGTCAGGCATACAAGCTGATGGTTGTGAGTGAGTATCGCAAATATGTTTAGTATAACAAACACAAATATGCATATAAATCAATTTGAGTGGTAATAATAACAAATTATTTCTATGCTGGCGACATTGCGCGCTTTTGTCGCACACAATATTTAATGCTTATTGATCAATATGAAAGTGAATTCATTGTTTATTGAAAGTAAATTGCTTACGTTTCATGACAAAGTTAGAAATGCAAGACAAGCCGAACTCAAATATTGCATTCGATCACAATACACACTCAAGTTCGAATCTGACTCGGACTGATATTTTTTTCCTAGATTGGTTCAATATTTTTACGTTCATGTGAAATTTGATCTCCATAAGCCATTTACTGGCTATGGAGGCGTTGAATATGTAAGAAGTGGAAGAACATTGGAGAGTCTATTTTATAAGCACCACAAATGTTTGAGTGACACTAAGTATTTAAAAAAGGTCATGATGCCATCGAAAACTAAATTCATATATGTCATCACTCCAACTTTATTAATGACAAAAGCATCAAAAATTTGGCAATAGAGACTTTACATAAGGTTCTATCATCTCTTATGGATATGATCAATAATTATAATCTGATATTTATAACATCTAAAATGTAACGTTAGAGACCCTTTAAAGTATAAATATAAATGAGTAGCGCGACGTGCTAAGTCAATTTAGCCATGCACGTCTGTCTGTTTGTCCGTCAGTATACATAGGATCTAGATGCTCAGTTTTTGAGATATTGATCTGAAATTTCGCACAGACCCTTTTCTCCTCAAGAAACTGCTCATATGTCAGAATGGCCGATATCGGACCTTTATACCATATAACTGTCATACAAACTGAACGATTGAAACAAAGTGCTTGTATGGAAAACTTTTTGATTTGACGAGATATCTTCAGAAAAGAAATCGCAAGGGATATTGTCGAAAACAGTTATGTATTTTTCGAAGAAACTGTTTAAATCGGATCACTATGGCTTATATGTAGCTGCCATACAAACTGACCAATCAAAGTTGTTCAGAAAAATTATTTTGCATTTGTGAAGTTAACATGTTTTATTTTATTAGTTAATATTTCGGGTATAAATAGTAGCTAGACTCGTCTCAAAAAATATGATGCACGAAATGAGAGTCATCACTTAAGCTTCATTTTCGGCTAGTTTGACTTCCTATGACTTTTTTCTGTTTTCGAAACTCAAAAATCTGCTTCGGGCAACGCACTAGGAGTACTTTAGCCCTATATTTAGAGACTGTACCAATCAAGGAAAAAAATGTAATAATTCGGTTTGCTCGCACAGTTTATATGGAGCAGCGTGCGTAAAATTTTGATCTCCAGTAACTACAAGGCTTATAAATAGTGAATTAGTCACCTCGTGGGTTTAAAGAAAATAACTTAATATGAAATTTTAAAATAAATTACACACATACACATATTACACACTAGAAATATATATGAATTTGTAACAGAAATTACCCCTTCCTTACATTGCGCCATTGCAGCATCATCAATACCTGTTGTAGCCATTCATTATGATAATTTCTTGCATGACACCCACTCTAGCACTGCTTGCTTATCTCCTCCCTTTTAACTAATCGCAAACTATGCTTTTTTCTCTCGCTTTTTCAATGGGCCTACCCGTGCTGACGCCGCTGTTTGATATTCCATTTTGCCTTTTTCGCAATTAACACTGATTACGGCAATGAAATGCAATGGCAATGTAAACGCGCTGGTGACGCTGCCGCCTTTGCCATACACGTCGCTATCTATACCAAATCCAACGCATAATCATGGAACCAATAACACTGCCACAACAACATCAACTCGACTGGTACTCACATTAAATAAATCCACCGAATGCAACACGGACTCGTTGTTCGCTGTACTATTTGTTCGGTTGGCTGGCGATGTTGATGTTGATGATGATGACGTTGATCGGACCGTTTCGACTGCAGCATCGAAAGCGCAGATACTGTCGAATCGTGAGCTTTATATACAAAGCGGCAGCGATATAAATCTGACGTGCATCGCACCGCAAGCGCCCGGCCCGTACACGCATATGATGTGGTACAAGGACAGCGAATTAATTAACGACTCAACGCGCGGTGGTATACGCGTCGTATCGGAGCAGCAAATGAAGACGAGCAATTTGGTGATATCGCGGGTGCTGCACCGGGACTCGGGGAATTACACATGTGCAGCAGATAATTCAAGTAAGTACCGTCCGCTGTGAGCCCCCACCCGCACACCTGTCGGCACATATATAGTTCGAATTTTACTTGCATTTGCAATTGTTTTGTTGTGCGCTCGGCTCTTGCGTATGCGTGTATGCGAATGTACCGTACATACGATTGGCTACTCGGCGCACACATGAGCAGCTCGTGTATACGCGCGAATGCTCATTATGTCGGCATTACTGCAATTGGAAACGTGCACTGTGTCGGGCGGGTGTCGGGCAGGTGTAGGCTGTAATTTGACGTTGATTTTCATATAATTTCGATTGCAGTAGTATATTAATATGTTTGATTAACACTTGTAGATTCGGATAGTGTGTTAGTGCATATCATCAAAAGTGAGCAGCATGCGGCCATGCAACATGAGCTTGCCACGCGCATGCAGACGCCGCGACTGATGCTGGTATTACTGGCATTTTTCTATGTGAGTTGAGTGAGTTTCGCAAATACAAATTTACTAACGCACATACACACACTTACATGTGCGATTGCATACATTTACAGGGGCGAGCATGCCACAAAAATATTAATAATACATATTAGGGTGGATCAAAACAAAAAACAATTTTTTTCGCCTGTTACTATGAGAAATAGGTTCTTAGATATCTCTATGAAAATCATGAGTTCCTAGTTTTGACGAGAAGATCATCTGCTTGAAATATTTCTTTGTTTTTTTTTTTATTATCAGCTAATCATAAAAGGAATCCATATCTCGATTCCTGTTACTTGAAAAATTATATCGCTTCATACATTTTCGAGAGAACTTATTGCTTTACAATATGGTCTTCAACGATTTTTTGTGAACCGAACTGTTTAAAAAACGGTTGAAGTTGGCTTATTTTAAGGCAATTTTTGCTCCTTTTATAAGCCAATGATAAAAATTCAAATTGCAAAACTAATAGTTTTGTAGCAAATTTGCTGCTCTAGAATTTCAGATTACCAAGTAAAAAAAAAATGTTTTTTGACCCACTCTAATATATACATATGCACATATGTGTTCCTAGTTTCACTCTCCTACTCGCCCCTCTAAATGTATGCAGTTGAGCCATTATAACTGTTGGTGGCTAATTTTTATATTTTTCCTCATTACTCTAAAATTCACAGTTATTCGAGCGCGCAATTAAATGAATGGAGTACGGTTGCGCTATGAGTTAGTGTAACTTAAATTAAGGATTAGCAACAAAAACAATAAGATACTTGAAACTATTGAATAAGCAGCAGAAAATAATACTACTAAATAAGTCTTAAAGTTGCAACAGCTTAGCTGTTCGAAGCGCATATGCAGCGAAGAGGCCACAATGGAGATGCGCATGTGAAGGTAGGACGCCAAGCAAACTACATATTGTCACCTAAAATGCAAAATAACGTATCCCGAAAAAAAATGAAATTGAGTTTTTTATTTCGTAAAATTTTCAGCTTTCGCTGTCAGATATAACCCATATAACCAATATATAACCAATATTTAACCAATATATAACCAAAATATAACCAATGTATAACCATTTTATAACCATTATATAACCAAAACTCAAATTTTGTTTGAAAACAAGTGGCTTGTATTATATCGTTTTTCCTTCGCCAGTAAACTTATGAGAAGTGATGTTACATTATTTTGCATTTTAGGTGACGATATGCAAATATAAACTCAATTCTCCGCTTTGTATTGAACCAACTGTTATTTAATTGCGTAAACTAGTCACTGGACTCACCACTCAGCACGCTTGCGTCAGCACTATTGCAGAACCAAAGAAACCAAGTAACCAAGACAACGAATGTGCGTTGAGTTATACGTTGAGGGAAGGATGCGCCGCTGCTGCAGCTCAATTTTCGTACATTTGTGTGCACAAGAGACTTGATAATTGTTAGTTGTTCTTACATATAGCTGTCTGATAGCTGTAACTAATCCTTTACTTGCTGTTAATTTACGATTTTCCATTATTTGGTATTTGCGTTTATTAGCTTTAATGCGATATTTTGTTATGGTTGTATGTATGTATATTCTGAAGCGTTATATTTCACTTGTAAATGTAGTTAATTATACATTATTTGTAAGTATTTTTGTACTTAATAATAGCTGATAAGTTAAGGATTTTAAGTGAATGTGTATGTGTGTGCGAGGGAGTTGAAATTGACAGCAAATCAAAAGTGTAACTCAATAATTCAATGTGTATATATAAAAAAATATGAAACAATAAATATTATTATTAAACCAAAGGCTTTGATATCATTGACAACTACAATGCAAGCATAAGTAAGTAATAGTATGTATATAAGAATTGCCACAGCAGCGCACGTTCAAGTACTGTGTTGCTCATACAACACGGTGTACTGCGTGTAAGCGAATGATGAATAACTACCCTATAATTGAGTATAACTTTAAAAGGCATATTTTTATACAAACAACTAACACCGCCTTTTTTTTATAGAATGCTAAATTCAATAGAAAAATATATTAGCTACAGTAGGGTGCTTACTTGTGAGAAAAATTTGCGGTGTAAAATGTCAAAAAGTAATGGCACATTTTTAAATCAGGCACTATTTAAATTGCAAAGAAGCATTCTATGTTGGATTATTTTTAGCGAAAGACTCAAATTTCATGCGTCAACAAAATAAGACAAAGAAGAAAGACTTTAACTTCGGCTTCCGAAACTCGAATACAAAAGTAACTTAATTTCGGTTGTTCAGTTTGTACGGTAGTTATATGCTATATCGATCCGATCTCATTAATTTCTTCGAGGATTACGTAGCTGCTTTTTGGTGATAAAGCATGCCGAATTGCGTGAAAATGTCTCGTCAAAATCAAAAGTTTTCCATATAAGCACTTCAATCCTATCGTTCAGTTTGTATGGCAGCTATATGCTATAGTGATCCAATCTAATCAATTTCTTACACGATTACTTCACTTATTTAAACAATAATTCATGCCAAATTTCATGAAGATATCTCATCAAATACAAACGTTTTCCATACAACTACTTAATTCAGAAAGTTTAGTTTGTATGGTAGCCACTTGCTACAGTCACCCAATCTGAACAATCTCTTTAACCATTACATTACTGCTTGAAACAATAATGTTAGCTAAATTTCGTGAAGATATCTCGTCAAATACAAAAGTTTTCCATACTAGCACTTGAGTTTGATCGTTTAGTTTGTATGGCAGCTATATGCTATAGTTGTCTGATATCGATGGTTCCGATAAATGAGCAGTTTCGTGAGGAGAAAAGCAGCTGTGCACAACTTCGCATCGATATCTCAAAAGCTGAGGAACTAGTTTGCATACAGATGATCATTTATGAATACAATATATATTATAAACTATGCGACATTTCCTTTTAGGTGCTATAATCTATGAAGCCAACTTGATTTGCCCTGTTCATGGTATAGAAAATACCTTTGGCTTTAATATATACTAATATATGCACCGACATTTATGTAATTTATATATGGCATATACGCTTAAGTCATTCTAATATTTTCCAGTTTTTGTTTTCGCACCAATGTAGATGATATCTCGAAGCTGGCTGTGCAAAAACCTTCAGTACGAGCTTAATTATAAATAATTTCTTAATAAAATTCGTCTGTTAAATTACGTACACGTAGCCCAACTTAATAGCCAGGAACCTGTTACGCGGAGCTATAATTACATACTGACACACCTTAATATATATTTACACACGTGTTACAATCAGAGCAATTTACAACAACAACATTGTAAACGCATATATTTGCATATATGTTTAGCTACGTAAATATCTGCATGTAATCGTTTGTAATGTGGCATAAACAAAAGCAAAATCCTCTAACATAATAGCGAACACAGAGTGACATGTCAATTATGTACGTGGTTAACCACATAACGGTGCAAATAACCCACCTGCGCGCGTCTCACTTGGTGGTGGTGCGCCATACAACTACACACATCCACAGCGGCTTTTGGTGTTTTTCACAAATGCCTCGCGGCCGCTGTCGCCTTTTGTGATTCTCTTTTCCCCCGAGTTTGGTTAATGGCAATACCACGCCCGACGCCGACATAACTGTAATAACAATAATTTTGGAACCATAATTTTAATTGACTGTGATTGTGCGCTGCGCACGGGAAAAGCCGAGGAGAGCACACGTCAACGGAAAGATGGAAGAAAGGAGACGCACCGTAGGATACAAACGCAGCAGCGCATTTTTTCCACGCCAGCAGCAATGAGTGCTATACAAATATTCGCCAGCACACAACTGGGAAAAACGCGTAAGCTTTGTAGAGCTTTTTAGAATGAAGTCGCCCATTCCCAAAGCCATTGAAGTCACTTGACATCGTTGTCAACATTCCAAAGCACACATACTCCTGTTTTTAATTATTGTAAATTATTTTAAAGGAATATAAAGACAAATTATTACCACCGAACCGTTGCACAATACCGTGTAATGGAAGGAGACAAGCAACTTCGAGCGAGGAGCGCCATAAACAGAAACAGCGGATGTGAAAACCCGGCGGCATCGACTTAATATAAATAGCGGTAAATTAATACACTTTGGTATAAGTTAGTAGTATTGAAGGTCTGTGGTAATGGTTCATACGCACATTTTTTGTTTTTTTTTTTGGCTTAAGATTAATTAGTGGACGTTTAAGGGATGTTTTTCAATCAATCGGTGTATGCCTTCCTATAGCCACCCTCTATGGAATATGAGAAGCTGCATGTAATATTATTGTTGAAAAAAATCGGAACTGTGAAATCGCTGCGTCTTCTTTTGCTACAAAAATACCAGATCTATCTGAAAACTCCTCTGGTAAACATATTTTTTGGCAAATTCGGTTTTTTTATTCAACATAGCTCCATTCAGGTGTGATACACTTATTATCAGGTCAATTAACATGGTCTAAGACATAGTTGGCGTCATTAGAATTAAATCCATATGTTTTTTCGTTAGCCATAAACCTTCATGTTCAAAGCCAACGGATCAATAGTTTGTGAATTATACCACTTTAAGTAAAGCAACTTTTTAAAGGGAAAAAATAGAGTTGAAACAAACCATTGGCTTGATGATAAGTTTCCGGGCACTCCTCCTGCAAAATCAACCATCAAGGATTGGTATGCTAAGCTTAGACGTGATGAAATGAGCACCGAAGTCGATGAACGTAGTGGACGCCCAAATAAGGTTTTTAGCAACGAAAACATCAAATAAGTCCAGAAAATAATTATGAATGACCATAAAGTGAAGCTTTTATAGATAGCAGGAACTCCAAAGATTTCAACTGAAAAGGCACATCATATCATTCATTAATATTTTAGTATGAGAAAGCTCTGTGCAAATTGGGTGCCGTGCGAGCTTACTTCTAACCAAAAACAACGACAAGTTGATGATTAGGAGTAGTTTTTAGAGATGTTAAAGCGTAGAACATAGATGAAAACTGCTGCACACGTTGATCTGCTCCAAAGTGTGAAAAAACGAGACAAGGAAATGTTCTATATTTTGGGATGCACTTGGAATAACTTTTATTTATTACCTTGAAAAATAAAGGATCATCAACAGCGACTATTACATAGCGTTAAAACACCGTCGGAAGATCGAAATCATAAAAAAAGGCCAAATTTAAAGAAAAAGAAATTGCTGTTTCCCGCAAACAACGCACGGTGTCACAAATCAGTAAAAACGATGGCATAGCTTCATGAATTGGGCTTCGAATTACCTTCGCATGAGCCTTGTTCTCCACATCTCATAAAGAAATTTTATGGTAATGAAGAGGTAATCGCCGAAACTGAGGCCTATTTTGAAGCAAAGTACAAATCGTACTACAAAAAAGGTATCGAAAAGGGTAAATAATTAGATTCGAAAATTGTTCTGTCCACCACGACGAATACGCTAATTTAGTTATACTTCTGTTGCAAGCTGATGAGTTCGCAAACATGCTGCCACGCATGCCAACAAAATTAACAAATGCGCACAATCTATCAAACAATTCAATGAATATTTCACCTGAAATTTTGCACAACGAAACTATCTATAGGGTATGCTCCTATACATAAATATGATTGATATTTCGCTGTGGGCTTTATTACTTGGTTTGACTGTGGCTTAACCCTTTGGTCTAGCGCAACAGAATTTATGGATTGCGTCGACGGAAATTAGGTAATGAATGCCAGTGATTAATGAGAATTTGGTATAATTATTTATTTGTACGCTACACTGTTATGTCATTAACACGGATGTTGCTGTTGTTACTGCGTTCACGTTATAATTGAAGCGGACGTACGCCCACCACGTCATTGGGTGGAAATGTTTTCTTCGAATTACAGCATTACATACACATGTAATTTTGTTATATGTGAAGCATGTAGAGAATCTGGTGAAACGAAGCGGAAACCAGAAAAGCAGTATGCGGAGCACGCTGTTAATTTAATTGCGCATTGAATTGTGCCGCTGAAATATGAAATCGTGTGGCAGCACAAACGACATATATGTGTGTATCTGTTGTACACAATTATTAATATTTGCCGTGAAGGAAATCAACAGTTCGAGGCAAAATTAAGCGTGATTGGCTTTTAAGCGTGTTTGTATGTACGGCTGACTGTGGAGTAAGCCTCCTTCCTTTTCCCTTTAACCATTCGCAATACAAATATTTAATACATTTATGTCAGGATATCTTCTGTTATATGCTTTTGAGTTTCGCCCTCAAGGAATTAATTGGATGTCATGCCGTGAAAACCATCCGGTCTTATCGCTTTTACTTTTTGCTAAGGATGTAATATTGTTTGGCGGCATGAAAGTATGAAATGAGTTTAAAAATAGTGTCTCTTATAATTGAAATTATTTAATTTATGTTCTTTACAATTTATGCGGCCTATTTTTTGGAGGCAAATTCGTAGTGTGGTGTCGAAAATGCGCGAAATCGGAATGCGAGTTCTCGCTTCTGTCGCAGTTCAAGTTTTTACGGTTATGTTCGATGCCTTTTTGAAAATTGAATAACAATTTAATAATGGAACTTTCTAATACATCTTCAACCTGATTAAAAAAATTTTGGAAACTATATTTTCACTATAAAAATCATTCGACATAGACAGTATGAATCAGTAATCACACAGTAAGAAGTAGTAAAAACAACTGTCCAACAAAGCACCCGGAGATTCTGAAGAAATCAGAACGGTCAGGGCGACTGTAAATCTTGGCTAGACCGCCGGTTATGCCGATTCAACCACAACTGGTTTCGCATTGAGTTGTCGTAAGCGGCCTGTTATTTTCAGCAGTTACTCATTAACTGCTCCAGAGTGCAGTCTTTTGCAGAGAAGTGAATATCCAGTTCGATAGCAGAGCGGGTTTACCAGACTTGAGCTAACTAACTATGCATTCAAAACTGCCTAACTGCCGTATGTCAAACCTCGTTATCAATGGCATCGATGCATATAATTGAAAACCTGATGATCAGGCAACAAAAAGCAACCTAGTCCCGCTAACAGTAGAATGGGAACTAGTCGAGGCTTCACTTTTCTTTTGTTCTGCTATTGAATAGCTGAGATTTGCGTTAGCTCGGCCAGTTCTGATCTGCTATAAGAAGTCGATTGAAAAATTTCCGGCATGTCATAGTACCCTCTATGGACAATATACTGATTATAACCACTTTTTGTAGTATAATTATACTTTGCTTCAAACTAGGCCTCAGTTTCATCGATCACCTCTTCGTTCGACGAAAACGCCTTCTCAGCGAACATTCCTTTAAGATCTGAGAAAAGGAAATAGAGGGATCTGGAAAATAATGTGGATGTGGAAACAATTCGAAGCCAAATTGAAGGACTTTTACCACCGTTTTCACTGACTTATGATAACATACCATTTTTGTTCTTCAAATGTGGCCGCTTTTAGGATATTCCGTCCTTCAAATGGTCTAATAACGCTCTGTAATTGTCGCTGTTGATACGCCTTCCCTTTTTAATATATTCAAGAATTATTATTCCATGCGCATCCCAAACAGATGACATAATTTTCCTTCCTGACTGTTGCATTTTTCCATGATTTAGTGCGAGTTCATCGTCTGAAGTCCCCTCGGATGAGTGTCGATTAAACTTTGAAGTGAAATGATGGAGCTACGTTGTAACCCTTAACACATATCGATGCAAAAATTCAGGGTTTTTCGCCCGAACATCTCCAAACACTGCTCAGAATCATCATTTTGGGGCAAAAGTGAGTTCGCGCATCATGCACAGAGCTTTATCATACCTAAATATTCGTGAATTATAGGATATACACTTCCATTTAATATTTTAAGAATGCCTGCTTTCACGAAAAATTTTACTTTACGGTCATCCAAAACTACTTGGGGACTTTTTGATGCTTTCGTCGGTAACAGCATCAATAAGACATCCATCACCATGATTGTCTTCGATACTCATTTCACCTCATTCAAACTTAGCAAAACACTTTCCAGTGCTTGATTTTCGTAATGCAGAGTCCAAATTCCGTTGATCGATTTAAATCTTGGCTGACCTGTTAGGTTTTAACGCTGTCGTAAAGTTCTTTTTAGACCAAGGTTGATAGTCGGAGATCCAGTGAGCTCTTTACCCTCAGTAACTCTAACCTCTTCCTAGGTGTGGGAGTTCTAACCAGGTCATTGGTCTAGCAACGCCCACGCTATAATGTTGAGAATCTTACCGAATGGCAACTGCAATAGCTGTATGGAAGAAGAATAGGTGGTAACCTGTTAACACTTCCTTTTTGATTGTCTCGCGTTTGCGATATAAAGGCTGGAAGGCTTAAACTTATAAATATCCTACTTCCCTGGTGAATGGTGGAGTATTGGTCGCAAAGCTTCACAAATCACTAAATAGTAGTTTAACTGAAAACCAGCCAACGAACCTATCCTAACCATCCACTTCAGATATGAAACGATTTTGCTGCGATTCAGCAGTGATGGTAACTCGGTCCTGGAAATTTTCCTTGTTATTTTTATCACAAATATTTCGAAACAAAGAAAGAAGATCAGCTTTAGACGACTGACAACCACTTTAAAGAAATTCTATGCTTGAAAGATATCACTTCCGAAAGTATAGGAACACAAAAAGCATAAATTGCAAGAGCTCTTCGTGCAAAACTAATGACTACAACAATTTTGAAAAAATTACATGGATATATTTTAATTAGCACATTCGCAACGGGTTAAGCCTTCCACATAGCGCATTTTGTTGCTATTTAATTATGTTGAAATTGCTTAATAACTTCCCTTTTATTATCACTTTAAATCGCCGTAAGTTAAAGCGTAAAAAAATTTTACAAAATTTACACAGCAACCGAGGGGCAAAAAATGTAAAGCTCCCCGTAGATTTACGCCGGCAGACAGCGTTCTGTAACGCAATTTGTTGCTGTTGCCGCGACGCAAGCTCGCCAGAATTAAGGCAATCATACGAAAAGTAATTGCGGACCCGAAAGGCTTGCTGTCGAGAGAAACGTGCATGCTGCGCCAATATTAACAGCAATAACAACAACAACCATAATAAGCAGTTTGTTGTGTGATTTATGCTTAAATGCTTCAGCGATTTATGAGTGTAACGAGAGAAAGCCAGCAACATGGCGTGCAGTGCGCGACTGTGTGCTGAAATGCTAAAAACAAAGAAGGCAACAACAAAAACACAGCGCGGCAACATAAATGCTGTTTGCCAAAATAACTAAAATTTCATGGAGTTGCTTGTACGTAATGCGAGTAAGTCGACAGCCAACGAAGAAGTGCTGTAATTTTGAATACTTAATAAATGCAACAACAACTTCACAGCACATAAATTCAAAAGCTGGGCACAGCGCTGAATGCGCAAAGGTCGCAGCAGTGCAGAGAGATTGCTGTGAAATCGTTGTGAAACTGTGACAGCATTTATACAAAATATTTTAATTGATTTGTCGCCTGTGCGGAGCAGTCGCCCTGCTGCTGCGTGGACACAGTGCATGGTGTATCATTTCGGATGTTACTCATACGCACTGTCGGTCATGTCAGTACACTGGTCATACGTATACTTCGGTACCATAAGCTTGCTTTGGTTGCATATGCATATAAATGTGCAATTATTTTGTTGACGAATTGTTTAAGGAAACAGCATAACAATAACAACAACAAAAACCAAGTGACGCTTTACAGCTGCAAATTGTAGTTGGGTCGCAGTCCAGTTGCCGAACAAATTATTTACATTTTTGCGCAGTTCTCCACATCCATGTTCTTGGCATTTACAATAGCAACAATTACCAACACATTTACAAAATATGCTGGCTAAGTGCGCATTGTCTCAGAATTACAGCATCAAAGCCGAAATTGGTATTCCTTTCTTCACTCTAGTTGTTGCCGCTTGCGTGCGTTGTATGCGCTCAAAGCATGGCAATAATCAAGCAAGCGTCTAAAAACAGTCAGCTATTCTGTTTGAAATCAGATTGATGTGCTGTGATGTGTTGGTTGCCTTCATAAACTCCGCAGGCTGCTGTAGCTCCATTCCATTTTCGAATTTGGCGCGCCGCTTAGCTAAATTGCTGCCGCTGGCATTGTATGCAAATTGAAAACACAATCAGCTCACCAAATGCAGCAGTGGTTCTCTGCAGAATCGTGGCTTAGTGAACTTAATAGCAATTTCCTGTTGGAGGTTCGAGAATCTGTGCAAGAGCAAAAATCAGTCAAAGTTGAGCATTCAAATCGGAATTTTTACTAAATAAGCACCATAATTGGCAACCGATACCGGTTTGCAGCAAAGTTTCACCTTTTTTTATGAGTGCTTTGCTGCAGCTCCTACTTCTGCTTAATATTCGTGTTTCATTCAGACTCCAGTACAACTGTAGGGCGCATTTATACTCTTGTTTGAAAATAACAATAATAAGGAAGCAATGCATTTGATACATCTGTGTCATCAAAACTCAAAGACCAGCGTTTCTAACTGCTTAGTCGATTTTTAAATACCATTTGGATACCCAATGTCTAAGTTAAATTGCGATATTTCAACATTTTCATTACATCTAACATTTAGTATGAGAATAGTATAAATATACCAGCTGTTATTTAAAGGAAATAGTTTTCACAATAAACTGTATAGAGAGTGTGATATTTGTTGGTTAAGCAGTGGCAACGGGAGACACAATTGGTTGATACAGCCTTACATAAACTTTATAGTACATTAAAATTACAATATTCGATTGTCATCTTCTGGATATGTGGGCGAAACTGAATAATAGAAAATCGCACTTAAGCCCCAGAAGTTGATCGTATAAATGTAAAACTTAAATTATAAAAATATAGCGGAATTGCGCAAAAGTTAACACGCGAGAAAGTTAACCCTTCGGCTAAGTTGACCGATTTTGTGCGTCTAAAAAATTAACTTTTCTTTTTTGAACTTATTTATTTCTTCCAACCCAAGCGTTTGTAAAGGAATAAAATCAATTGCTACAGCCGTTGACAGCTAATTAGAAACGCGACTTAGTTTGAAGTAAATGAAATTATTTTCGAATAAATCACTTATTTTTACCGTTTTTTTCACTCGTTTTATTGATACTTACATTAAACTTAAACTCTAATAGTAAAAATTTTAATTAAAAATCCGTTTTTTTCTTTAAGATTTTAACAAAAATGTTTGGAATCAAAGATTTGAGTGCGACAACTAATTAGAAACATTTTTTTTTTTTTCAGAAAAGAATACTGCTATTAAAAAGGATTGCTTATTTTCAGTTAGTATTTTGTTGCTTCACCATTTTACTTTAATACTGCTTCACATCCATTGCGGATTGTGGTTATAAGACTCTTGCTTGCCATGCCGTCCTAATTTCATCAAAAAGGACATCCATATTTGTGATAGTTTTGGTACCTACAGTTTTTTTGACATCAACAGAGATGTGTTCTTTGCAGGTCACTTCAAAACATTGATGGAATTTTCTACAAAAAACTTTTGTGTTGATTTTGCTATGTGATTTGGATTATTATTTTGTTGGAATTTCCAAATAACAGGCAAATTCCTCCTTAGTCCATGGCAGAATGACATTTTTTAGGATGTCGACGTATTTCTCCTTATTTCAAATTCCATCAATCATATAGAGCGGATCTACACCACCCCAAATTCCCACATCATGATTGATCCTCCGCCATGCCTCACTACGCGGGAAACATAGCGAGGATCAAATTCTTGTTAGATTGGTCGGCAAACATACCTTCGACCATCAGGATCTATGCGATTTATTTTGTTACATAGCTCTAAACAACATACATCCATTTATATGTTGTCTAAGATCAATAAGCGTTGAAAAAGTCTACACATTCTTTCCTTTGAATTTTAATTAGAAGTGGTTTCATGCGTGCTGTTCTGCCGTGAAATCCAAATTCGACTAAACGCCGGGCAATTGTTTTCTTGGATATTTGGACATTATACTCGTCTCGAATTGTATGTAGAATGTTAGTGGAACCCTTTTGTTGGGTCTTCTCGGGAGATGGTAGTAATCTGCGGTATATGTCTGTTGAAGTCTTTTGGGTTTTTTCTTCGCGTGCAACGTTGAAAATAGTTTTTAAATTCTTTGTATGCTTAAGGGCATTGGAAACAACTTCTTTTGAGCATTTGATCTGATTCGAAATTTGTTTGTACGTCATTCCAGACTGACGAAGGTCAAAAATGTAACTATGTAGGGCGGGGAGCGTTTACTCATTAAAAAACTTGAATAATACATTTTAATATATTTTAAACCATAACTTTAAAATACACCCTTACCAGAAATCAATAATATTATTAATAAAAATTAACACTTTGAGGAATTTTAATTATTTACACAACTGTTTCTAATTAGCTGTCACACTTAATTCACCTTTTATACCGTAACGCATTTACTATTTGAAGAAAAATTAAGAAAAAACAAAAAAAACTTCAACTTCACAACTAGAAAACAGAGTGAATTTAGGAGTAAATAGAGTAACACGAACAATGCACGACTTTTAGGAATATAAATAACGGTATATTAAAATTTTTTTATCATCATACTCATCAGCCACTTACAAAAAAGGGAGCATTTCTAATTAGCTGTCAACGGCTGTATATATTCCTCGAATTTCTATGTAAAAAATTATGGTCGGTGTCACGAGTGTGTTAAAATATGCAAACAAATCAGAAAAAATCATTGCAAATCCGATTAAAATCCATCAAAGAGCTGAGATTTTAATTAAACTCGATGAAGGTATTCATAGAAATCGATTGGCATTGGATTATAATGTATCTAAGGCGGCCATCTCAAAAATAAAGAAAAAACGTCATGAAATTTTGAAGTCAGTGGCAAACACGCAATAAAGTTGGAATATTCCGTTCTTGAGGCAAGGTTGTATAAATGGTTCTTTAGTCAAAGACAGCGTAATTGTGCAATGAGTGGTCCAATTTGAAAGGCAAGAGCCAAGCTCGAATTTGCCAAATTGCGCTCTGGAAAACAATTTCATGCAAGTGATGGATGGCTGGCAAATTTTAAGAAACGATACGGCATTTGTTTGAAAATTCTCTCAAGCGACAAGTCAAAAATAGCAACGTTAATTCGTAATTTGTGGGCAAAAATGAATAAAGTGATAAAACAATTGTCGCGGCAAACGAGAAGACGGCACCTGCCCGAAAAATAGCCACGGATAGAATCACATTTATGTTGTGTGCAAACGAAAATGGTTCGCATAAGTTGAAACCATTGATAATTGGTAAATGCGTAAACCTCCGTAACTTCAAGGGGTTTGAAAACCCATTGGAACTTTCTAATTTGTAAAAGTCTTGAATGAATTCAGAGCTATTATTCCGCTGGTTCTATGATTTGTTTATTAAAAAGGTAAACTTATTTTTTTTTGTCATTTTAAATTTTTATGCAAGCTAAAATACATATTTTTCCGGTTAACAAAGTTTCTGCTGAAAATAATTTTCCACCAAGGGCATTATTGCTGATTGACAACTGAACTGCACATAAACTAAATTAACAAGTTACAGTCAGATTATGAAAGCATTGCGGCAATGCTTTTGTCATCTAACGTGACTGTTGTTTTGCAGCCCATGGATCAAAATCTCAAAAGACTGCTCAAGTTAGGATACCGGGCTAAACTGTTATGGAACACTGTAGAACAAAAAAAACTTCTGGTTGAGAATATTTTGAAACGACATTCAATTCGTAATGCCATCTTGCTGCTTAAAATAGCATGGCTTGAATTGACAATTATAAAGCTTGGAAAAATATAAAACAATGACACGATGATCAATACGGCAGCAAAAACGAAATTCCACTGCTTACATTGACAAGATCAACTAGATCTCACTATGGTAAACTTCGACAGGTACAATCGGGGGGGTGGTGTTGACGTCAGCAGTGAAGACGTCGAAAATTAGAACGACGATTAAAATAAGGAAGATGATGAAGATTTCTAAGTGCTTGGCAATGAAATTTAAGAACCGGTTATCGAGGAAGATGTCCAACAACAGAAGGCCATTTCCATTAATTTCAATGATGATTTCGGCTGATTTTTGATGAATTCAGGCACACTTTCAATGGAATTTCCGGTGATCACGGATTTTGATTGGCCCACATGTTGATCGTCATTTATGTCCTCGCGACCACTTTGAAAGCGTTGAAACCACTCGTGCACTCTGCTACGGGATAGGCAATCATCGCCATAAACTTGTTTCATCAATTGAAATGTTTCGGTAAAAGTTTTACCAATTTGAAAACAAAATTTAATGTTGGCTCTTTGTTCGAAGCTCATTTTCGCACCGATAACACAAACATACTGACACTTAAAACGCAATAGCTTCACTTCCAATCTATGAAATGTCATGAAATTTCCACTGGCCAATCGATAAAGATAGCAGATTCTAACGCATTCGACATGTAGATGGCGCCACCAGGGGGCGCTAGATTAAAAAAGTCTTGTTTACTTTGGAACGCACCTTGTATTCATCTAAAACCAAAATAGCGATCGCCAGCGATCCAACAACGAGTCTACATTATTAAAATTTACTACACTAAGTCCAATTTATGATCGTCATAATTGTCCTGTCAGATCAACAAATGAGCGTCTAGTGGAAAAATTTGCATCCACAGACGCAGTGCAAAATGTTCCCGTGTCAGTGAGACAAAGAAGTGTCACAAGCCACACAGCGAATGTCACACAATCGATTTATTGAAAACCAAGTTTGGTGAACATTTTATCTCAAGAAATGGCCCAGTCACTTGGCCGCTTTGGTAGTGCGATTTGATGCCGTTAGACTATTTTCTGTGGCGCTACGTCAAGCCAATGCCAACAAGCCAGCGACGATTGATGGACTTCACAAAAATATCGAACGTGAAATTGCACCAGAATCGGCCGATTTATGCTTGAAAACCGTCGAAAATCGGGTTCAGCGTTTGAGCTTCTGCAAGCGTGCCCATGGTGGCCATGCAAAAGAAAGGTCGAATTCCATACATAATGCCATCAAATGTACTTTCACAGCAATAAAGAATTTTATTGATATTGCAAAAAAAAAAAAAACAAATAATCACGAAAAAAAACGTTTTCCTGAATTTTATTTCCTAAATTTTTTTTTGAAAATCCTTAATCGGTGTGAAATGTAACTGCGTACATATATATTTATTGACACCTTAACAAAGTTGAATAACATATTGAATATTGGCGCTTACATGTGCTAATTGACTGTTCAATAATTTACTTAGACTGCTGTTGACACAAATTTAATTATAATAGATGTTGTAGTAGCCACACGTTGTTTACCAATTATGTTCCTGTTTGTGGTATATTGAGGTGATGATAATTGTAAAATTGAGTTTTCAAAGCCGACTAAAATGGTTCAGTGATTTGCAATTATTTCAATGTGTTGCAGAGCGAGAGCTCTGGCTAAGGTTGAAAGCCGCATGACTTTTACTTGCTGCTACTAAGCAGCGTAGAAACAAAAGTGTGTGCTATTCTGCTTTTGTGGACAACTAAAGACTCTTCCCAACGAGATTGACCTAAATATTTCAATGTAACATACCAGCCCCAGCATTAGCTTTTGTTATTTATAAGCGCATCTGTAATTCCACTGGCACACACACACACACAAACGAATAGGCGGTATGTGATGTGCCATAAATCAGGTTTTAAAGCCTGATACCGTATCGAGGACAGACACGTTCGTTATTAAGGAATTGTGGCGAGGTATAACGCCTTCAGGCTGGTAATTGTTTGCACTTAACTTGGCAGATGCTCTCCGAGGCGAGCAGAGCAAATTAAAGCTACGATGGCACGCTACGCGTAGTCTAAAAGTATGAAGATATATTAATGCGGCAGCAAAATCAAAGAAATCGAGTATTGAGTGCCACAAGGCAAGCAAATTTATTTGATTTTAATCGTACTTCGTTATTGGCAATATATTTATTAACTCAAGCTCAAGCTTCTACGTAGTAGTTCTTCCAGTTCCAGATTCTGAGTTCACTTTAGACATGCTGTAGCGCACATTTCTGTTCGCCAATGCAACTGCGTTGCAACACTCGTGCAGACAGAGTTTCCACATAGTCTCGTGCACCAGTGCTTTGGCTGCATTTGGCTTGCATGCTATGGAGCATTAAAAGACCAAACAATAAATCATCTATGCCTTTTAAAAGTGTTTGTATAAATTTCCAATTTATTTGCCAGTGTTGTTTATAGCCAAGCTTCTTCTCTTCAAATTCTAGTACTTAAGCGCATCCGCAGAAGCTTGGTACGGTCCACGCGTACATACATACAGACTAAAGTAATTTTGTATTTCCGTTGGTGTGTGGTTATAATTACATTACTAGAATAAACTCATTTATTATAAACGACTTAGAAAGCATTGTGTTGCTGTTGTTTACAACACTTCACAGTTATCGTGGATTTTAGTCTAATAACAGCTTCGGAGAGCTGTGCTTTAAGAGATAAGGCAAAGCTTAAATTTAACGCAAAATTGAACGTAAATTTCAACCACATGCAGATGGGGCACGGGTTTCGAACAAAAGGATATATTATATATATTTTTGTGTTCTTTTTGTTTTTTAGATGCGTGATTTTCAGTAATGAGGGGTATGGAGTCATGAGTAGAAGCTCACGCAAGAGAGGAAAGTTCCCTGATTGCCATTCACTTGGGAGTGGCCAGAAGTGATTATTTTACATAAGGCTCAAGCAGCTCACGACTTCCGGTCCTAGACCAAGTAGTTGGGTAGCCTAACAACATCCGTTCGAAGGCGAGCTAAAGTGAGAAGGCGAAGCATCCCCTCTACAGCGTTGTGCGCTGGCTTTGGGACCCGCCACGTAAAACACGCCCCCCAATAAAAAAGTTTAAGCAACCTCGGATGAGAAACCTCTCATTTGATGACGAGCACAGCAAACATAATAAGACCAATAATTTAAGGAGTGTCTGGTCGCTTAATTGGTAAGGCTGACATCACCGCCGTTCAAGAAGTGCGATGGACACGACAAGGACAAAGACGAGTAGGTCTGTGGTACTAGGTTCCAGCATTTAAAAATTAACCAAGCCACCTGACTGTCTTCGGATCGAAAAGTCTCCAACCTAAAATCGACTTGGACCACCATCCATCCAAGATACGGACCTTCCTCTGTGCAGCAATAAACGTACGTCAACAAACACAAGGAAAGTTCGACGTCAAGAAGCTGCAATCACTACAGACAGCAGAACGATTTTCGACTCGACTTGCACTTCTGCTCTCTGAGAGCACTTGTCAACCATTCGATATAAGGGAATTGTGGGACGGCATTTCAAGCACCTTACGTACAGTTGCAACTGAAACCATCGGTTTTCGGAAAATGCAAAAGAACAGCTGGTGCGGTGAAAAGTGCCGTGTTGCAGCGGAGAGACTACCTACCTCGCAACGTTACAATCGACCACAACACGTGCGGGTTGGGATAGATGCCGAGAGTTGAAGAGGGAACCTAGACACATTTGAAGACCTAAAAAGAGAGAGGTCAAAATGCTTGAGTACGAAGAGCTTTACAAGCTGGCCTTTGGGGGTGACGCTCGGAAATTCTACGAAATGATACGGACACTGGCAGAAGGTTTTAAGACCGGAGCATACTCTTGTCGAACCCCCAGAGGTGATCTGGTAACCGATGCCCAGAGCATATTAAAATTATGGAGGGACCTCTTCTCCAACATGCTGAATGGCAGTGAAAGCATAAAACCAGGAGATGATGAACCCGATATACCAATCAGTGACGATAGAGCGAACGTTCCATTGCCCGCCAATGAAAAAGTTGGAATAGAAACTATTTGTCTGAATAAGAACAAACCGGTGTGTCGCTGGATTGCCGGCTGAGCTACTCAAATTCGGTGGTTTAGAACTGACAAGTTGAATGCATGAGCTTCTTTGCAAGATTTGGTCGGATGCTAAGTGTGCTCTGTCCAATCCACAAACAGAGAAACCTTACAAACTGCTAAGCCTCCAAATGGCTAAAATTTTAACTATTTACAAGTATATCAGTTTAGCATATACATATATTTACATGAGCGCTATATACATTACGAAAATTGCTTTTTATATTTCGAGACAACACAACTGCAGAACAAGCAACAAATACTATTCGTAAAAAATCACTTTATTGTTATTCCGAATGTTCTTCATCTCTCAGATTTTTTCCTCATTTTTGTAGTTCCGTTGAAGGCGTATTTTGGTTTTGCTTTCAATGAAAACGCTAATGCAACAAATGAGTTAATATATATGAATGCTTAAATGCCTGATGACGAGCAAAAAATTGTCTGTTTGTGTTGCGCATTTGTACTTTCTGTCACGCAAGTAATAAACATAGACACGACATTACATATTATTTAATCGTGCGCATGCATTTTCTTGTTTATTGTACACGTGTGGTGCTACAAGGAGTTTTCCAAAGTAAGCAGGACTTTTTTAATCTAGCGCCCCCTGGTGGCGCCATCTATATATCAACTAGTGCGTTAGAAACAGCTATCTTTATCGATTGTCCAGTGGAAATTTCATGACATTTCATAGATTGGAAGTGAAGCTATTGCGTTTTAAGTGTCAGTATGCTTGTGTTATCGGTGCGAAAATGAGCTTCGAAGAAAGAGCCAACATTAAATTTTGTTTTAAAATTGGTAAAACTTTTACCGAAACGTTTCAATTGATGAAACAAGTTTATGGCGATGATTGCTTATCCCGTAGCAGACTGCACGAATGGTTTCAACGTTTTCAAAGTGGTCGTGAGGTCATGCTTGCAAATGACGATCAACATGTGGTCCAATCAAAATCCGTGATCACCGGAAATTCCATAGAAACTGTGCGTGAATTCATCAAAAACCAGCCGAAGTCATCATTACAGTTCATGAAAATGGAATTGGACATTTCCGAAACATCGATTTATCGCATTTTGACCGAACATTTGGGCTTACGAAAGGTGTGTGCACGGTTTGTTTCCGCACAAATTGACTGACAATCAAAAATTGCTCAGAACGATCGACGCTTGTGACCGATTATTTGACCAAAAATCACACTTTAACCATTAACCCTCCCCGTATTCACCCGATATGGCAGCGTGCGTCTTCTTCCTTTTCGGAAAAATTCGGAAAATGCATGCTGGGTTTTTTTTTTTCAAAGTCCTGTTTACTTTGGAATGCAACTTGTATATTAATGTATCGAAGAAATAAACAGAATTGCTACTTAGTCACAGATTAGAATGCATATTTTCGCTGTTATATAATTTGCGTGCCTGGAGCACTCATTTCGGAGATTTTTTTTTGTATTGGCGAAAAAAATACACCTGCGACTGGCAAACGCTGAATGGCAAAAGTTAGCACCACATACACTCGTTACTAATTGAATATTAATATAGTATTTTTCTATGATTTTGGTAGTGAAATATTTTACGGGGAAACAGCAGTTTACAACAGAAAAACCGATTATGCAAAAATGCTGGGTATGTTTTGCAAAGATGACAAAATCCATGGAATGTGCATAACGACAAATGCTTTGCTGGAATTGCAAAGGGTAAACGGAAAATATCAAAATTTAATATATTGCTGCGTCAACGGTGCTACAGCGTAAGCTTAGCCGAGTAGCATTGACAAGTAGCATTGAATAAAAACCAAAACCAAAAGCGTATCATTTGAAATAACTTTTAATGCTATGTTTGATTGCCACGAGCTAACATCCGTATTATAGTTTGTCATGTCTGTGTTCACTGCTCGTCTTAAAACCAAGCTGAAAGCACAAAGCACCAGAGAACCCTAGCGGTGAAGAGAACTCTTAAATTTAATGTTAGTTCATTATTCTCTAAAAATTCTAAAAATACTAAATTCTCTTCTCTAAAAACATATCAACACGAATAGAATATACGGAAAGGATTTGGAGGGGAACATTGCACGAGGCGGCATCAGAGATCATTAGTGATGCGGTCAAGTACATCCAAGTTGATACTGAATGAATTTTCACCATTAGAAACATATGAATATTGCTGAAAAATCCTCCTGATGTATTACTCGTACTTGACGGGAGCTTTACCTGATGGTAGGATATTTAGTCCTGGATAGGAGCATGAAATGACCTGCCTGGGTAACATAACTGCAAAAGTTATTGGTAAAACGTTAGTTAGGAAATATACAAACTTCCTACGGGCAATTGATAGAAGAGGCTTTAGGAATATGATTGGAATACACACTGTCGGCGATACATGCCTGCAGAATGGAGCTGGCAGATTGCGAAGACATCAGGGAAACTATAGAGCACCCCTTTTTTCCCGCATATGTAAGGCTACCATTTGAGGCCACTTTGTGGTGAGACACAAAATGAAGAGGATCGTTAGTGAGGCCACAGAGTTCGATGAAATTCACGTCAAGCGCAGGCATGTTTAAGTCTAACTACTCCTTATAGACTTCATAACGAGACTCTATTTGGTATCGTAAAGGAGCAAACCGAGCCAGGTTTTGATTCAGACTAACTTAACCTAACCTAATGAAATGAACTAACTGACTAAATATATATATGGGTATAAATATAACCCAGTCAAAATTCACACTATCAGCTACAAATATGAGCTAAGAATCTCACACACGAGCGGACAACTGACAGCAACAAGAAAAATCACAAACAAAAGTTGCTGCCGCAAAACTAAGCGTGCTCAAGCTGAAACCAAATGTCGAGCCGTGTTCACGAGCAGCAATTGGAGCGATTCGCCTGAATTAAATTACTGAATTAACATTTGGCCTGCAGTCTTCGGATTTTATGTCTGCGTTACGGCCAGCTACGTATGCGCCTGCGTAAATTGTGCTAAAGTCATTGTGTCGCCGATAGCTGTGCTTATTAAACAGACAGACAGACCTAACTGCAACATCAACAAATTAAGCCAGCGCCCGTTCCGCCACGCTGCGCCGCCTGCGAATCAGAGCACAGGTGTCCTGCTGCGTTAACGACCAACAGACGTGCTCTGGCCAACTGCCGCGCCCTTGCCACCGCAATCAGCAGCGCATTCAACTAATTGTTGTTGTTGCCATACTCGCATGTTCACAAATTGTTGCTGGTGCTTGTTGGACGCTGGCGCTTGTACATTTAATGGCTGTGCTGCAGTGTTCTTGTTGCAACATTCTTTTTGTTCGCACAAACATAAAGTACACAGAAGCAAAACAATTCTGTTCCAGCCGAAGGCGCTGCTGTTACAGCACAATGCAAACAGCGTGCAGAGGCAACCAAGCGACATACACACGTGTGTGTGTGTGTGTTCCAATCGTGTATGGAGTTTTTGTTTACTATTCTCAGCGAAAACTGCGTCGGAGCCGGGCAATTGTGCTTTTATTATGCCTGCCGTTGCTGTTATTGTTGTTGGCGCTTGTGGTGGTAATGTTTTCTTTGGCGGCCGCAATTTGTAATGAAATTTTCAAAATTCTCCCATAAACTTTTGTTGTTGTGCGCCATCAAGTATTTGCATTTATACTCGCTTATTGTTTTCGTTGCAGTTGAAGGTAAAAACAATCACATCAACCAACAACAACTGCTCTACGGTGAAGTAGCGAAGCATTGCACAATAAAACCACATTAGCTAGAACTAAGAGTCCTTGCGCATTCAGAGCGAAGGATTTTGTGCGGCATCGCTGCCCTCTTCACCTGGCTCCTTGCTCAGCAGCGTTTCCTTTACGGCGCTTAGATAGGTTGCCAGTCTCACCACCGGGTTGCGGTTTTTGCATAATACAATTATGACAAGGAGACAATAGTTGGACAATTTCTTGCAAATCAGATAAAGAATAGTAAAGTTGCAGCATAAATATATTGTACCAAGAATTGGCTTATTCATCTAGCAACCTGTATGTGTATGTGCAGGCAGTGTATAAGTAAATAAGTGCATAGCAGCAACGGCAGCAAAAATTATTTGTTTGCAAATTCTGTGAGTTGAATTTGTAATGCTCGAGCTGCGTTGATTTGGTCATGTCCGTCGGCCCGGCCGAAAGTTTGTTCGTCAGTCTGTGTATATGCGAACTAGTCCAACAGTATTTGAGATATCGATTTGAAATTTTGCTTACGTCTTTTTCCCTCCAAGAAGTTGCTAATTTGTTAGAACTACCGAAATCAGACCATTATTGCATATAGCTGCCATACAAATTCAAGCATCGGAATCAAACTCTTGTATAAAAAACTTATTGATTTA
This sequence comes from Bactrocera neohumeralis, assembly GCF_024586455.1. Classification (NCBI taxonomy): domain Eukaryota; kingdom Metazoa; phylum Arthropoda; class Insecta; order Diptera; family Tephritidae; genus Bactrocera; species Bactrocera neohumeralis. Next base: position 9,541,107 of record NC_065919.1, on the reverse strand, counting down.
ACGAGCTATCTTCACTAAATTTGGCATAGATTATTGTCTACGGTATATATGCAATATCCGAAGAAATTGTTTAGATCGAATCACTACAGCATATAGCTGCCATACAAACTCAACGATCGGAATCAAGCGCTTGTATGGAAAACTTTTTCATTTGATCAGATATCTTTACTAAATTTGGCATGAAATATTGTCTTCCGCAATGATGTAATCCACGAAGAAATTGTTTCAATCGGATCTTTATAATATATAGCTGCCATACAAACGGACCGCTCAAAAAAAACTTTTTGTAATGAATTTTGATATTTTGATTCCAGCTTTATTTGCGGCTCAGTTAACGGAAAGTTTTTTGCTTTTTGCAGACGCCGGAATGAAATTTTTCGGATATTTTCTTCCAAAGAAAAATATTATCCAATGGATTTTATTTCAATTTACAGCGTGTCAAAAAAATAAATAATTTCACTTTTCTTGCGTGTGCAGCATGGTAATTTTTGATTTATATTGCTAATAAATCAAAAACATTGAAATCAAGATATTCTAATTCAACAAATAAACTTAATTTTTTCCATTTTTGTCCATAAAAACATGCCTTTAAAAGTTAAATTTAAATATTAGTGGTTCATACGGTACACCATGGCGTATGAGCAACATATAAAGCACACATCGCATACATATGAGACGGCTCAGTATATTTGAGGAAAAACAGTAACTGCATAGAACAGTAAGAGGAATGTTTTTTTTCAGGAATAAAAGCAGAATCGCCTTGTGAAACAACGGACATCCTAATAAGAGGTTGTCAAAAAAGTCTTGCTGTATTTTTATTGAATTTTTTTTTATATTAAAATTGAAATGAATTTTTGATGACTCATGCCCAGCTCTTGACCGATGCTACGGCTGCTACTTTGCCGGTCTCCTTCGACCAATTCACCGATTTTAGCGCAATATTCGACGACTAGCCTTCCGGAGCGTGGCGCATCTTCGATCACCTCTACACCAGAACGAAAACGTTGAAATTATAAATATTTCGGAACTATATGAGACCAAAGTATACCCTCAGTATTCACAGAGTATTATTCGGTGCGTCATGCGGACTTTAATTCCACCAGCCATCCTTTATTTGTATGTCACTACTGTAGACAAAATATGGTCGAAATGGTGTTTTAGCTTCGTCAACTGTGAAGATTAATTGAAATGGCGGCAAATTTAAATTTTTCTATAATTTTGAGGTACCCATTATACCTGTAAGCAGTTATATTTGTATATGCAGTACTTACAAAGCTGCTGTTGGATTAAGTGGCGAATCGCATTGAAATTTTCGGTAAGTTGCTTTAATGCTCCTAAAATGTAAAATAGTTTAGAAGGATTTTGTGTGAATGCAAATGTCACTTAGTCACCACAAATTAGTGTGTGTGGTCAAAAACGGTGAACATGTATGTGAATGTGTACAATAACACTAAATTTTAGCTGTCAGCTCTGATGACACAGTGTGGTTTGCATTAATTAGGCGATTTTTATACCCTAAACAGGGTATATTGTGTACGAAATCAAGCGCTTGTATGGATAACTTTTTTATTTGACGAGCTATCTTCATGAAATTTGGCATGGATTATTTTCTAAGACAACACTACAATATCCGAAGAAATAATTCAGATCGGATACTTATAACATAGAGCTGCCATACGAACTGAATGATCGGAATAAAAAACTTGTATGGCTAACTTTTTTATTTGATGAGATATCTTCATGAAATTTCGCATAATATGCAATATAATATATTATATTATTTTCCAAAACAGCTATGTACCAACCGAAGAAATTATTGTGAACGGATCATTACAGCATATAGGTGCCATACAAACGGAATATTTAAAACCAAGTTCTTGTATGAAAATCTTCTGACGAGATATCTATACAAAATTTGGCATGAGTTACTTTCTAAGACAACGCTACAATATGTGACGAAATTTTTTAGATCGGATAACTATAACATATAGCCGCCATACAAACTGAACGTTCTGAATCAAGTTCTTGTATGAAAATGTGAATTTCAGAATTTGTGAGAGGTATTCCAGCTTCGGTGCGACGAAAGTTGACATATTTTTCCATATTTTAGTATTTCTGATTACTTTAATATCCTTGTATGGTTAGCTATTGACTTACTTTAAGTTTGCACAATATGCAATATTCAATTTTTAGAGAAATTGTTTAAATAGCACTTCTTTTCGATCTAGTATTTCTCGCAAATTAATTTCAGTTATTGAGGCTTTGATGTGCTGGACAATAGCAAAAGTAGCGTTAGCTTTTAACAGAACATTTCAACATTACAAGCACACACGCACACATACATACGTCAGCTGGAAAACGGTCCGTTCAAGCATTAAATTTACTTGTCTTGTTGATCCTTCGGAGAATTGAGTGCTTTGTGAAACTATTCAAATAATCTGAGCACAAACGGAGTCAAAAGGATTTGAAGATTTTATATGCCAAAGCAAAGGTGATGATTGAATGCTATGTAGATCAAAAGTGCTGCAACACATAACGGTACTTAGTAAAACCAATTACTCTGCTCGGATACGTATTTTTTATTCCAAATGTGAATTGATTTTTTTCGCCGCCACTGCAAGCTATTCAGTTTGTTCTATCTGTAAATTCACAGAACTCATATTCATAAATGCATAAATCTATAAGACACATATGTATAAGCGGAGAACTCATATGTGCATATACTTTTTACACAGAGCAAGTCGTCGTTGGAAGCATTCGAGCTCTGTGACTTAACTCGAAAAACTTAAAGTGTTCGATAAAAGTGATACAAATCCGCCTACTGAGCCATTTCTGCTGACAGCTGCCAAAACTTGTTGTCGAACGTTCAACTAATGTGTCGGTTTATCTGCAACTTTTCCAATCAATTTTCCTTTCCATGGATTTTGTATTTGTGCAGCAATGGAAAGTGCACGTGAAGAAGCACTTACGCTTTTGCTGGCAAATGGTTTCCATTGAGTTTTCGTTATTTCTGTTGCTATGACAACAAATGCTCTTTTCTCCCACCAGCACTAGCACGGACAGCGAAAGCTGTGTGTCGCGCAAAAGGCAAAAAGCGGAAACGATTCACCTACGCTTCCTCTTTTGTATAACGTAAACGTATTTGGTGTGTTTGCTTCCGCCTACATTCATATAATCTATCTATGTGCATGCTATATGTACATATACACACATGAGCATATGTCCCCTTGCTCAGTTAGTTTTTTGCCGTTAGAGTGTCTAGAAAATTTCTCGGCGCCGTCATACGTAATCGTATGTATGTGTTCACGTCGGACCTGCCAGTGAAATGCAATTGCATATTCCTTCAGCGCTAAGTGAATTTCTTTTTGTCTACAAGTTTGTTGTTGTTGTACCACTTTCATTTTGTTTGCGCTCAAAACATCAATTTCTTTTGCTTTTATTGTAGTAGAGTTGTGAAAAGTAGGATTACGCAGCAGTGAAATTGCAGCTTAAAGTGGCAAATGCGTGGGGCAGTGCGTATTAGTGATGCCCAAGCAAGCAGTCTCAATTCAAAGTGATATGCTTGTGTGCGTGTTTTATAGCATTCACTCTTTTCTCTGAGTTCGTTTGAGAACATATACTGCTGTAAAGCGACTATCTTTAGTCAATATTAAATTTCTTTGCAATCGCTACGAATTGACGCGATATTAGCGCTAGTTGAGATTGAGTTTGGCAAGGAGATGTGAAGAATAATTAAAATCTTCAGTCATCAAAGCTTTTTACTATTTATTATGCTACTTGCACAACATGTCTGTTTCTCCATTTTTAGTAATGAAGCAAGTTGCTATCATGAATAGAAAATTTAATCAATATTTTTCACAGTCTAACCGATATTTTCGTTAGAAAATCACGCATCGACACTGTGGTACGACGGAATATGGGCTCTTGAAATGTTTTAAGGCGATTTCAACTTTTAATTGCATTGGGTGCCACACCGTGATGATACTATTCAAGCAAAGTCACATTTCAATTGTTATACTCTGTTGCAACCTGTTGTGACAACAAATAAGCAATGGGTTAGTAATTGCAGTCAAAGATGGCCTTCGTGATGTGAAATTATTGTATAGCAACCTAAATATGTATTTCGTTTATGTACGTGGTGTGCGTGTGTGTGTGCTGTATGGCGTATGAGTCATGATGGTTCAAATTTTATTGCTGCGCACACATTACACAAATGCTATATATGTATTAGTGATATGTTTAGGTAAAATATACAATTTTACGTAATTTTCAGTTATAAACAAATAAATAGAGCATAAAAATAATGACTCATTAATTATCAGTTTGGCATGTAATGAAAACATAGTTGTGGATGTGAAAGTCAATGGCCACACATTATTGAAAGCAATTACCGTCATTAGACTTTCAAAACAAAAAAAAGGTAGTGAAGCTCATGAGAAACCAACCATATTGACGTCTTTGTCAATGGTAGAATATATTATATGTATATTTAATTTATAATAAGGGGTTAGGTTGGGTTCGAAATTTTCAAAAAATCAATATTTTTTGTCTTATTATTGCAATATACTATTTTTAAAATATTCTCCCAAAATTTTAAATCGATGAGAGTAAAATTCTAAGAGATAGACTTTTCGGAAGTTCCGCCCATCAGGCCAAGTTGGAGTAGGGCACCAACTTTAAATGCGTTGTTCTCAAACTCCTTTTTTGAAGTCGGTGAAAAAGATTTTTCGAAAAGTTATGAACCGATTTAGTTCGAATTGAGCAAATATCGTAAAAAATAACGTTATGTAATTATTGAATGAAGGATTTCTTTCATTACAACTTACTTTTTTAAGCCAACATTGGCGAAAATGTGACTAAAAAATGAGATTTTTTGTTCAAAGTCTGAGAAAATACGAAAACTCTAATTTTTTTCCTTCGTTCAAATACGAGATTTATATATGTACTAACGGAATATTTTTGGTTTTTTAATTTTAGATCAACCAATAATATATAAGTTATGCTGTCCACGGCGAGAGCACTTTTTTTGTGAGACCCCCAGGGAGTTGAGTTTTCAACGGCTGAATTTTCAACATTTTCATATCAAAACTCTCTCTCCTACATTGCTGAAATATGTATCTTTGATATGCTCTTTGATATGCTATATTATACTTTGAATTATATGATTGTTTATATTAAAAAAATCGTAATAATACCTTTTTTTCTTACATGCGAAACTCACCTAACTCCTTAAACACCATCAAATATGTCCTAATGATGAAAAATTTATGTGTATATAATGCAAACTGATTAGTTATTATCGATATTTGAATAAAAGCTAGTTAAAAGTGAGTACTGGAACCCATCTAAATGATTTCATAAGCGCCTTAAGGAGCTGCAACCAATTGTAAGTCAGAAAAAAAAAAAATTTATTTGTGAATTTTTATGAAGAGGCATTTCATTTAATAAATACAATAATATATAATGTGCTTTTACAGAACTTAATGTACATACTTGTATGATTGGTGGTCCATTTTTTTAAAGTGTAAGTTCTCCCGATTCCGTAGTCGACACCACATGGGACTTTTGGAAGAAGCGGTCAGGTGGTGTGGAAAATTTTTCTCTTTCAAATTATAGCAAATAAAAATTCTAAAAAAAAAATATTATTATAGATACGAGGTTGCATTTTATATTTTGGGAATAGAGAACACAAACAGATATCAATCATGGAAAATCGCTTGCTTATTTTTCAAAATATTCTTCATAAGATCTATACACATTTGCATGCGCAGAAATTAATTGCCGAAGCATTTTCGCCACTCTAACTGAGGTATGAGATATTCAAAACATGTGCTTTGAACGCATCAACAGCCAGAAGGTGAACAGCTAGTCACAATGTGTCGTAAAACATTGGTCTTTTAGTTTATTTCTTTGTACGCGTGTCGTACGCGACTATCTTGTTTTGGATTCGGGTCAACTGAAAACAACATTACAGTCAACTGCTGTTTATTTTCGAACTCATAGCGTAAATCGACGATTTATCGCTTATCATGATATCATACACGTGTTTTGAAGCACTTTTACCTTTTTTTTCTCGTCAAATGTTCATGCAATATTGAATGCATGCTAAATGCTAATGTCTACTGCTATAAGAAAAAATAGTAAAACTTTGTTCATAATTTTAAAATTCCTAAGAAATTCGGCCCCTAATTCCGGGCGGAAGGAATTCGGAGTGCATTGTAACTCGGCAATCGAAGAAAGTTGCCAAAAAACGTTTATTTTTGACCCGCCTTGACGAGGTTTTTTCGGCTTCGGCTCATATTCGGCCGATTGATCGTCTGGTTACGTGTCGTAAGCTTTTGGAAAATATTGAGGATATTTTGGAACCAATTGTGCATTCACTTTTCTTAGGCCCAAGAGATATTTCATAATGGCTTATGGTTTTCACTGATCATTCCTATATTCCAACGATGTCAGTTAGACCTTTGACAGTTAATTGTCGATTCTCAAGCACCAATTCCCTTATTTCCCTTCCCTTAATTTTTTCCTCTGAGGTGTTGGTCATCAGTTGTTGTCGATGGCCAGCCTGGGAATGGTTCGTCGCCTACGCGTTCTCGCGTATACTAAACACTAATCAATATCATCAGTAGTTTCCGGAACAACAAGTGATTTTGGAAAACCTTTACAAAAACCCGGCCGAGGTGAATGCTTTATGTCACTGTAAATGACACAAATAGACAAAAAAGTCAAATTTTTCCGTAAAGTTGTGTTTGTGTTTGTTTACCATATTGTCCAACATTAGTCTTGCTGAATTCCGAAATACTAAAGACAGGCAGTTAACGAAAGACGTTATGCAACTCCGTTCACAATCAGGCAGATTGTAGTTATTTCGAAGACATTATCCGTCCTCATTTGGCTTGCTGTTTCAGATATAACATTCATGAATGATGTGCATTATTTACATGCAGGACGTCTGCAACTTCAATTCCTAAACAGCAATATTAAATTATGTCAAAAGCACTCCCAGTAACGGAGATGTTCTTCTGCATATCTGCTTACTGTTAATGGCATAGTGACATAAATATACTTTACATACTACGACATTGGCGGACACATATCTTCATACGTGTACTCAAATCTAGATATGTCTAATTTGACTATACGCGTATGAGATAGACTGACCTTAATGAGGGCGCCGTTGTGTGCCTTACAGACTGATATGCTGGGCCTCCAATGCCACTAAATCTAAGATGAAGCAGGCACCGGCAGCTGAATGTGCGTAGGTAAGTAGGTGTGAACATGGAGCAGAGCTAAGCAACCAGCGTGTGAGCTTAAATGAGAATAAATGCAGCGTGTTGTAAGTTATCTTCATAGCCTTAATGTATGCTACGGCATTTAATACTGGAATCAGCAGCAAAGAGCAGCATGTGGAAAAATATACTATTATACATATAAGGAAATACCTATTTTTAGCAGGCACAACTAAGCAGCGCTTGCTTACAAATATAATATGGTGTGCACACATAAATACCTACGTACTTCTTTGTACGTATGTGTACTTAGGTGGTGGAGTTAATGTGCGTTTATATGGAAACACATTGTGGTGTATGTGGCGATGTCAACGCCATGGCTTATAAATAAGCGTATTTGTGTAAAGATAAGTACGTAAGTACACAACAATGTAGGCAATAAAAAAATTCGTAGGAAAAGCATAAGAAAAGATGCCTGCAATATGTACCATATCTAGAACAGAGCAGTAAAAGCAGAAAAAACGCAGACAGAGATAACAAAGCCAAACTACAAACGACCCGGCAGTAAAGCAGCGAGTCAATCAGTGCATCAGTTGTAGGGGTGTGGTGAAAGCTCGCCGTAACAGCCGAAAAATCGGTGCTGGTAAGTGAATAAGTGATGGCCTAAGTAACTTCAAGCCGCTGCCTGTAAAAGTCAGTCAGTTTGAGTGCCGCTCCCGCGCACCGCCAGCTTTGCATTTGCAGCGGACATTCGAGGAGCATATACATACATTCGTTCTGCGAGCCGCCGCTACCACAATACTTGTATGTATATGTGTGTACTTATATGCTTAAGAGCTTCTGCCCGTTTGGTACTGGTGTACGTGGGCGTCATACGTTGTGCTTCCTGCTTTGCCTAATTCGTATGACTTCTATGCTGTGCACCCGAATTTCGCTTGACTTTTGTTGTATACTTACCGGTTTGGCTGCCATTTGCCACTTTTTATACTCTCTTTGTTTTTGTCTATTTTTCTGCGGCTTCGCTATGCCCACGCGGTTTTTGTGCTGGCAGCTTTCATGTTGACAATAAAATGCGCTAGGAGACGGCAAAAGAAAAATCTCAATTACGCATGCATATTTGGCTATATTTACTCCTAGCAGCGACAGACAGGCATATCTAAAATGTATAATGCTTTTAAAATTCAGCTTGTCGCAATGCTGAAATAGGCTTCATATTGTGGTAAAAGTCAACCACTTTGCCGTTTACCATAATGTGAATGCTGCGTGGCAGGCAAAAGTGAAAGCAAACTCCGAATATAAAAGCCATCAGGCTTTAACGGTTTTGTGAATACAAATTCCACCGCCATAGCTTACATACATAAGCTCTCATAGTTGAGTTTCTTTGTGACTTGGGGAAAAAATTTAAAAAAGCTTAATTCATATATATTAAGTATGACATACTGTTATTATTATACAAGCAAATATTAGTGGCAATAATTTTATTTTGTGCTACATTGACCAATCGCAATCCACTTCTTCGTTGACATGGTTTCTTGGAAGACATTGACGGCAGAACTTAGAACATATCCTCACCTAAAATGCAAAATAACGTAACATCACTTTACAAAAGTTTACAGGCGAAGGAAATACGATATAATAGAAACCACTAATATTGAAACATAATTTGAATATTGGTTATAAAATGGTTATATATTGGTTATTATATCTGACAACGATTTTCAGTTTTTTTTTTTTTTTTTGATGATACGTTGTTTTGCATTTTAGATGGATCTCTGGACACCGTCAACGGGTTAACATAAGGGTATACCAATGTGGTAGCTAGATGGGCGGAAATGAGCGATTAAGCTGTCAATCCAATAAATCAGAACTGGAGTTATTTACCAGAAGGTAAAAACTCCGGAAGGTACTCTATTCTTCATAATTCAGCCTCATACTTCATTGAAAGTTTGCATGAAGGTCCAGTATTGAGGTGAGGGTGAGAAAGGCATTGGTTACCTTATATTGTTGTAAATGAATGATGATGAAAATGATGTTGCGAATCCTCCCTAACTTCGGCTGCAACCGAAAGTACTTGTACTACTGCGCCGCGGAACTTAGTCCCAGCGGCATCTTCTCCGCGTACTTACTAGCGAGAGATATGTTGGTGTCGAAGTCATTGATGAAGAGGCGCTGTGGGCTTTTCAATGAATAGATCGAGGCTCAAGGGTTATGTTTGCGAGAGGTGGGAGATTTTCTGTCGGAAGCTTTCAATCAACTCTTGTTTCAGACTGCCAGACGAGTTTAGTGTCTTTCAGTCAGCAGTGACAACCATCAAGGTAGCCACAGATGTATTGCGCCGAAGTAGCATCCACTCCGATACTAGCGCTCGCTGACAGTGAACTCAATGCCAGTTTAGGTGTGCATGAGCCCAATAGCAGTAGCATCAAGCTACTTCCACATCAAATTTGTATGGGTCCATGGCAACAACAGTATTCAAGTAAATACATCCGTCGAGCTCAGCAAGCAATGATCAGTAACTTGTGGTATCACGAAAGCCTTCTGGCTCACAATACGCTGAACTGCTAGGTCTTACCATGTCTCACACCGCCCCAATGATGGATGTCCTCACTGGACAACTTGTCAATGTTGCAATAAGAAGAAATATAAGGAAATATATACACAATTTTTTATCCATTGTCCAACTTTCGCAAAACATCACGGTTGCCAAACTTTTTGCAAACCTGGAAAATTGGTCTCAATAAATTTGTGGCAGATCCTGCGCAATTTGACGACATGCGACGGTCATCACAGCGGACAAGTGCCTCTTGCTGTCCAAGTGGTATTATTCGTGGCCTCTCGAGAAATTAGCCTACTAACATAACCAAACCTACTCAAACGTTAATGATACGATTTATGAGTTGAAAGCACTTATTCTTATACTTATTAAAAATAATCGAAAACCATCTCTTTTGAAATCCAAATTGTTTAGGCATTCAGGAATTGTACATGTTTTAAAAATATTTTCTTAATTATCTGGATGACACTGCAGACTTTCACCATATAATAAATGTATAATGTATATAAAGTGTTTGCTATGAGCATAACTGTAATTATATAGCAACGGCGGAGTAAAATCTCAACTTTGCACTGTCATAAAATGACCACTCAAGTGCGCTCTCACACACCATTTGAGCTGTAGTGCTCGACAAAGGATGGCAGACGACAAAGAAGAATACAAGCATGTGGCTGAAGAATGACATTCAAGTTTCTTTACCGTTACACATAACGACGCCCACATGCATGTGCACAGGTGCAGTGACATTGTTGAAGACACGCCAAAATCAGACGCTCCCACACACACACATACACACTACGCGCACATACTATACATATGAATTGTGTTATTTTCGCATTAGCTTGTATTTTTTTGCTCATACGGCTTTCTGCTGAAGAGCTTCTAAGCAACACAGCAAGAAATGCAATCTCGTGTTGTATGTGGCAAGCTGGAAGATTATAACAACAATAATTGTAACCGTGCACCCTTTTTCATTGCTCTTTTGTACTTATATGTGCTGTTGGATTATTCTTTCCTGTTTGTTTTTCTTTGCCTCAAGTACGCACTTAGTCATGCAACACTTGTGTGGTTGCCTCATACATGCAATTATTCTATTCAGAATTTCAAGCTGACATGTAATTTTGCTTCTCTTCTTAGTTGCTGAGTTCGAAAATATCTATCCTGCAGCGCGTTTGGTTTGTAAATATGAGTAGTCATACCGAGCTATTTGACTTCATATTTATAAATTCGGGTATTTTAATAAAATTGTAAAAGGAAATAAACTTTCGTCAAAATTTTGAATTGGTATTTTCGACTTAAATTGTTGTGAACATTTTAATATTTCTCTCTTGGTTATTTTAGTTATAAATTTTAATTTTTTAAGGTTTCTTTGCAGTGATTTTCAATTTATTAGGCAGGAAAGTATTTTTCATTGAATTCTGCTTCCAATCAAAGTGTACAAGCCTGAGAATAATTGTTTAAATTTGATTTGTAAATATATGCAAAGTCTCAATTTTTGTTCTGAAATATAATATTTAAACAACATAAGTAACTTTTTGATTTTCAATTTACACTGTGCCAAAATATTGTTTCTTTATATTTCATATATTCGTATTAAAAATATGTCTACAACCTCGATAAGAGCATATTCTAATACAAATTCTTGCACTCTACCAAAAAGGTTAAAATTTTTTTCATAAAAACATTGCTTTAAAGGCTATGGGGAGTTAAGACATTCAGCAATTGTACCGAGTGCCTTATGAATTATTTGTTGCTCATACGCCATGGTGTACTGTACTGTACCTGCCTATACGGAGTTTTTTTAAGAGCATTAAGCATAAAATTGTATCGGTTCTTTATTTGAAACGTTAGCCATTTACTTTTTGAAGATTTTCATTTAAATGTTGACTCATAACAAGATGGCCATGCCACACAGTGCGATTCTATGGCCATTTTGAGGGAAAACTATCTCAAGAAATACCTGTTGGCCTATATTTAACGCCTTTAGACTATTTTTTGTGGGGCTACGTCAAGTCAACTACAGAAATAAGCCAGCAACTATTCCAGCTTTGGAAGACAACATTTCCGAAGAAATTCGGGCTATTCCGGCCGATATGCTCGAAAAAAAGAAATTATCTTCAAAAAGTAAATGTCATGAACCAATCTAACGTTTCTTGAGATTTTGCAAATTTTCTTAAAAAATCACCCGATATTTGGTTATCGATGTGAAATTTAGCACACCTCTTTTTCTCTTCCAGAAGCTGCTAATATGTCGAAATCGCCGATATCGGATTACTACACGCTATAGCTGTCATACAAACTGAACGATCGGAATCAAGGCCTTGTAAGGAAAACTTTCTTATTTGAGAAGATATCATCACAAAATTTGGCACGAGCTCTTATCTAAAATAAGGATATAAACTCCGGAAAAATTGTTCAGATCGGATTACTATAGCATATAGCTGTCATACAAACTGAACGATCATAATCAAAGTCCTGTAAGGAAATGTTGCATTTGTGAGGGGTATTATAGCTACGGTTGTATAGCTAGCTGTTTTCAATATTATTAGTTAACATTTATATGTGCAAAGAAGGTGACAAGTAGGTACAAAATTCAGCGAGCCATAGATTGCTTCTAAATAAAAAAGAAAAAAAAACTTGCATTAGAATTGGAAATTAGCTAACATTTTTTAACAATGTGTAATACCACTCAGCTTGGTACCGAAAGACACTTTTTTAACGAAATAGTATCGCCTTAATTGAATGCGATGTCCCGCACTTAGGAGAATATATATGGTTGCAAGTCAATTAAATATACTATAAAATGTATCTACCCCTGAACCCGCTTTGTAAAGAAACTACCACACAGCAAGAGCACCAAGACCTACGATAACTTGTTTGATATTAAACGAACAATCTTCTAAGTTCAATAGACTGATGGTATATAAAATGATTTCGATTGCTTTCATTTCCAAGATTTGCATCAAGAAGTGGCACACTAAATTGTGAAAATCTAAAAGTTTTGTATAATTGTTAACCTGCTACATATTTGTGAGGACCTTTGCTTGCTCTTGCCTTTAAAAGTAATTTTAAAGAGTTCTGTCTCCATTGACTATGATACTTCTTGTCAAATTTTGAATTATTTTGGCCAATTATTACTTCCGATATCGCCCATATGCAGTACCAACCTCTCAACAGTATGCATTTCTCTTGCCACCTAAGCACTTTGTACCCGGTGCGTGGAACATTACATAATGAGTTCTGTATATTGGATATCCGAGCAGTCGCTTAGCTGCTACAAACAACGCAATTATAATTCAAATACAATTAAAACGAGTACTTGAAGGGTTAATCATAAACTTAATTAATGCCACTTGCAATGCGATGACGGATAGAAATGCAAAACAATTCCAAGTACTGCCAAATCTTGCAGACAAAGGCAATGCGAAACCAAATCTGTCATCTATCTTGTTTGTCTAACCGAAATCTGACTGTAATAATATATCCAAAATCAACTCGAAACTTTGTGGAAAATTAAGGCAACACCCGCACGCTGCCCAAATATTAGCCATGTGACACTTCAAGGAGCTTGAAGACAATGGCTGATTGACACGCTGGCATGGGCGAATTTGAGGCGTGAGTAGCGAGGGTGAAGAAGTTGTGCGTCAGTGGCAAGGGTGAAGAAGTTGTGTGTGTGCACTTAAGCAGCCAACAAGTCCAAAGCCGCTTCAGCGATTGGATTTAGAAATGCTGACATCATTGCAATTGTACGGGCCGGAGAGTGTGGCAAAAAGCGATTGTGCTGCGAAACAATTGACGCGTTTGCTTCTGCAAAGTCACGGTATCTTTTTATTCTTGTTCTTTGACGCTTGCTGGTGGAATTTTAATGGCAATGTTCACTGTGGTTTTGTCGCGACAGATGGCGAGGCAGCTGAAGGCAAGTGTGCGTTTCGGTTGACTTTTTGCGATTTGATTTTTCAATGTAACCAGTCAACAACAAAGTCGGCATTAAAATATTTAGTCATCCAGTGGCGCTCGTCGGATGGGAAATAATTTGGAAAAACAAAAGACAAACAACTTCTTTGCCAGGCTTCGAAAAACGCAGTAAAGAGAGATGCCAAAGCAACAAAGCGTTCACCGCATTCGCAGCGCCCCAAAAAAGTGCCATTGGTACCAACAACAAGACAAAACATTTTCGAGTGGCGCAGTCGTAAGTAGATGGATGCCTAAGAATCCACGTACCGCGGCGCTGACTGCTGAGGATTATGTGTTTAATCCTTTTACAATGATTTCTGTGCTTTTGTCGCTGGCAGCGTCGTCGTTTGTCTTTGAGGCTTTTAGCAGTCGCGGCGTATTTGTGGAGACCGCCGCTTTGCGAAGAGTCTAAAAACATGGAAAGAGTGGGGAACTGGCCTGGCGAAATGTAGCTCCATTCATGTTGTCAGTGGAGCTTTGTCTGTGCTTTTGTTGTGGTTGAATTTATTTTTCGTTTTGTTCTTGCTCGGCTATTTTGGGTGCTGCCGAGCGAGCTAATGTAGGTACGAGTAAATGCTGTAAATCAGCAACATCAACGGGGAAAAGAAACAACAAAGTTTGCTTGTAATTAAAATCCGCAAATTTATTAAAATGAGCTTTGCGCTGCGAATATTTTGTACCGCTACTGTGCTGCTAATTCAAACTGACGAAAGGACAGTTGTTGGCTTAACAATGAGGAATACAATTGCGGTTACAAAAACAAAGCATAATTTAGAGATTCAAATTTAAGCGTTTTTCCGTTGTATTATTTAATTTGTGCTCATTTCATGGTAGCTTGTGTGTGTGTTGATAATTTCAGTTTGAAAAGACTGTAGGCGTAATTAATATCATTTTCTGCATATTTATATACATAATCAAGCGTGTTTCCAATATTTTAACCTTGGGTATAAGGTACCGCGATAACTTGAGTTCGAAGTCATCATTTGTTTCTCAAATTTATTCCTTTAAATATGGGATTGCACTGTGATGAACTTTGCTGAAGTTTGGTACGCCGAAAAAGGTAATAAAACAATCCCTGATCCCTTTAGTTCAGATCTTACACAGAGCTTTCGAACCAAAAGCTTTATAGATAGGTAAGTAGGTGAGCTGCCACCAAGGGCTCAATTAGCACTGGATGCGCTATTTTGATCCACAATCCTTTGGACCTTTTCATATTGCTAACTCAATGAAACTCCTTATATTCATGATGCTTTTTGTAAACAGCTACTCAAGGTTTGGTGCCAGCTGGGTTCTAAGTATCTTCTATCGGGTTTGTGTTTGAGCTAGACATATACAGAAAAAGTGAAAAAATAGTTTCCATGTTGCCTTCTAGCTTGCAGCTGCAACAAAATTATTATGAAGTAAGTGGAACGATCAGCGCTTTTTATAACTAGTAGCTGTAAGTCAGTATATAAAACTTCTGGACCTATTTAGTAAGCCCTTGCTTATATTCTCGGCGTGCTAACACTATATTTGCTTTGTTATTTTGCAGCTTGTTATTGTTTTCTTTGCATACAAAGCTTTTTTTATCATTTTCATTGGACATGGTTTTAACTCCGCCTAGGATTCGTCTAAAGTGGCGTTGAAATAATCAAATAATAAATGCTTTTATTCGTATTTTTGGTCTAGGTGGAAGGGACATCTTTTCAATCTTGGTCGGGTTCGAGGCCGATCTAAAACCTTTGCCGCGCTGTGGGTTCGGCACCCGGCCGCAGTGTGACTCCATACTGGATTGAATTTTCTAATCCTACTTGCCTTTAGGCTTAAACCACAGCCACCACGAAGCTCTCCAAAGGGTCAAACCTAGTGAGTAGATTGAAGCGAACTCCAAAGGCTAACTGCTCCCCGTATCAGACTTAAGCCTTCTGTCAAACTTTGTAGCTTTTGCTACTACCAGTTGAGCAACCCATTAACACAATGCCTGGTGACATTTGTCGTTTACACTTCAAATGTCTTTTCATTGTAAGTACTCTCATCCAAAGTCCATAATATAATTTCAAGCCGAATATTACAGCACTATTTCTGACAAAGACTATACAGAAACTTCTAGGCAAACCAAAAATACAGACCCAGTTCATATGGATTTTAGTCGCCTCTTACGACGGCATACCTTACCGCGGACAAATTCTACGTCCTGTCCGCTGTGAGATCCAAATGATGGATAAGTAGAGTTGACCTGTCTATGACCATAAAGCCTTCCTGCAATTGTTGACTACGCTGGAACTAACCTGTGTCGTCAACAATATCAGCAATGCCGCCTGTCTATCCAAGTTCATGGTTGTTTTCTGCTTCCTCCGGTAGTTATGCTATGGAACTCTACAGGCCTTCTCTATACCTTGTACTTTCGCTCGAAAAATGCCGATCAAATTCGTATTGAAAGAGAAGAGATGTAAAGATCATTGGCGCATACCCCAGCCTCTGCTCCGCAGTCCATATTTGACCCATCGTTAAAGAAAGAGGTAGTATACTTCTCCTCTACTAAACCTCTTCTCCAATTATGGCTAGAGGGTAACCTTACGCGAAAACGTCTATTATCTAAACTTGAGAGGAGAAAGTTTTCCTTGGGTTTAGCTTATTCAGAATAGCGCGATGTCCAAAATCTTTCCGACTCCAATCTCCTAATTCCATTAATCTCTTAGCATAACTTACTGCAACACACAGTTTAATACAAAGTGATAATGATGATCCAGTTTGAGTCAATCTCACAGTAAATGAGAAGTTTCTAACGAGCTGAGTCCATTCATCCGAATGTCTCTATATACGCGAAATAAACGCTTAGTTTTTGAGATATCAATTTGAAAGTTTGTATAAGTCCTTTTGTCCCCAAGAAATTGCTCATTTGTCGAAACTGCCGCTGTCGAACCGCTATAACAAATATATGCCAAGTCAACTGACCGATCAAATCAAATTTTTGTATGAAAACCTTTTTTATTTGACAATACATATGTCTTCCCGAAATCAGTATTGTTCGGATCGAATGAAAATGGCATATAGTTGTGATATATATTGTGTGGTCAAACTCAAATTCTTGTATGGAAACTTTTTCATTTTTGAAGTGTATTATAGCTAAATTAACGTTTAGTCTTGCTTTTGAATGAAAGTAATGCCTTAATTTCCTTCTATTCAGCAAACAGAGGGTTCAGAATACATTTCTTACAAATTTAAATGTTTAAATTGCTGTTAATCTTTTCAAATTTTCGAAGCCGCCTGCAAGGACTGAAAACCCATTTGAAACTGAGAACTCTAACACAGTAAATTACTGATTCAGTAAACTGACATGATCAAGCCATTTTGGGGTGGGTGCTTCGCATGTCAGGAAGGGCATGAGTAAGCAACAAAACCCGCAATGATTACACACGTTCACTTCAATACTTATATATATGTATATGTATATATCCACCAAATGTTGTGTACTTTGAAGCCACTTCCATAACAACCGTTGTGAAATGGTATCTCATAATACGGAGGCATGAATAAATAAAGGTAAGCAGGCCAATCGTTGCGGGTAGAGAGAAATGTGAAAGCATGCACGCGAATATTTGTAGGCGGCTGAAGATGTGAGTGCTTGTGTGAGTGTGTGTTTAAAATGCCACTGAAAGAAAAGAGCAAACACATTGCGGGGCTAATACGCACGCACTGCTTATGCGCGATCCAAGTGTGAATATAACAAACACACGAAGGCATGCATACATAAAGGAACACGCATGAAAATACCGAAGATGGCGTGTGCGGCTTTGCACACGTGTGGTTGAAGTGCCAATAATAATTCCAGAACTCGTAATATCCAATAATGCGATTTGCATATTTCTATGAGTATATTTGCAGAGTTTTTTATTAAGTACACATGCACAAACATACATATCTATATCTATGATATGCAAAAGTGTTCTTGTAATTGCAAATTACTAAATTAAGCTTGAAAGCCTCATTAACCTTCATATAAATCAAGATAATGAGCAAATTGAGTTTTCAATATTTGTCACATTTACTTTAAGAGCATAGCGATAAGTTTTCCCCGTTTGCTTTCAAAGGAAACATATACGAATGTGGATGGTGAAGAGCGCATTCTGATAAGAAACTAAGTCTAATTGGTAATGTTCGACTCAGCACTGTGGCACTCATGTGTGTTATCGTAACGATAATAATTTGTGAAAAGAAATTACAGATTAGCTAAATATTTTGACATATTGGTTAGTCGAAAAAGACTTTTCGTATCTCTAATCAAATTTTAATTTATTATTTTCATATTTATAATAATAAGTAAACAAATATATACCATCTTGGTCGAGCACTCAAATTTCAAAATATGGCGAATTTCTTCATTATTTTCACTCATTTTTGAACTGCAGTAACATTTTTTCAATTTCCCCGAATATTTTTTTCGGTGAATGAGGCTTAAAATCGTTAAAATCTCACTAATTTTACAGTATATGGTATGCCACAATGTGATTGGTAGCACTGGAGATATACGACTGCAACAACATTTATTGACAAAATACGTAAAGACTTTTTCGACTACCCAAATACTACTCATATTCAAACAAAATTTAGTTTTGGTTATAAAATTGTTATATATTGGTTATATATGACAGCAGAAGCCGAAAACTGTATGCTGCAAATACATATGTAATATGATGTAATGAATCGTAAGCAATAAAAAACTCAATTTCGTTTTTTTTTTTTGCTTTTGTTGTTTTTCACATTATGTGGCGATATACTTCTTAGTTCCCTTATTTGATTTTTTTGACACGCAGTGTTTTGCCTTATGTAGTCCAGAAGATACTTTATTAGAGTCATTCCAGTCAATATTAAAATTGTATCGGGTGATTTTTTAAGAGCTTGATAACTTTTTTTAAAAAAAAAACGCATAAAATTTGCAAAATCTCATCGGTTCTTTATTTGAAACGTTAGATTGGTTCATGACATTACTTTTTGAAGATAATTTCATTTAAATGTTGACCGCGGCTGCGTCTTAGGTGGTCCATTCGAAAGTCCAATTTTGGGCAACTTTTTCGAGCATTTCGGCCGGAATAGCCCGAATTTCGGAAATGTTGTTTCCAAAGCTGGAATAGTTGCTGGCTTATTTCTGTAGACTTTAGACTTGACGTAGCCCCACAAAAAATAGAAGAAGTAACTGCCCATGCCTCCCGAAAAATGCACTGTTTGGTGTGGTTTGTACGCTGGTGGAATCATTGGACCGTATTTTTTCAAAGATGCTGTTGGACGCAACGTTACGGTGAATGGCGATCGCTATCGTTCGATGCTAACAAACTTTTTGTTGCCAAAAATGGAAGAACTGAACTTGGTTGACATGTGGTTTCAACAAGATGGCGCTACATGCCACACAGCTTTATTCTATGGCCATTTTGAGGGAAAACTCTTTCTCAAGAAATGGACCCGTAAGTTGGCCAATGCGATTTAACGCCTTTAGACTATTTTTTGTGGGGCTACGTCAAGTCTAAAGTCACAGAAATAAGCCAGCAACTATTCCAGCTTTGGAAGACAACATTTCCGAAGAAATTCGGGCTATTCCGGCCGAAATGCTCGAAAAAGTTGCCCAAAATTGGAGTTTCCGAATGGACCACCAAAGACGCAGCCGCGGTCAACATTTAAATGAAATTAACGTTTCAAATAAAGAACCGATGAGATTTTGCAAATTTTATGCGTTTTTTTTTTAAAAAAAGTTATCAAGCTCTTAAAAAATCACCCGATAAATGGGCGTATATTATTGTTACCACAACCGCGTAGACTTTCTACCATATATGTACATATGTGTGTAATAATTTTAAGTTCCCCCTGAATCTTTTAGTACAACATATACACGTGGCACCAAAGGCAGTGTTTAAAATTTTGCAGTTATTTTCTCATTAAAAATACTTACGTGCTCTATGATGCTCATAAAAAATTACGCTCATCTTATGCACTCGTAGTATATCATATGCTTACCAATAGGAATAGCCAATAATCTTTCTTCGGCAACATGTTGCTTTTGCATAAATTTTTCCGAAATGTCGCAGTAATATTACTCCGAAATGTAGCGGCAATATATCGCTATTTTTGTTATTTTTCGTTGTCAGAGAAATTTACAATGCGTTCTCGTTGCTCTCGTTAGTCTCTCTGGCACGACGCTACCTACAGCAACATCTGTTTTGTTGAACCGTAGCAACATTATTCGAAAGCAATGAATGCTCTCAGTGCACTTGCTACATTCTCTGTGAGCTACCTTCGATAAGCAGCATTTGCGCCTCCTATTTTGTTGTTGCGCCTGCCGCAGAATACTCTCGCCGGCAATTCAGTTCTTCCGCGTAGGTCATCGTGCGAAGATATTCAAATTTAAACGTTTCTTTGTGACATTAAATAGACGAAATTTTTGTCGAGAGGCAAATGTCAAACCGTGTCTTAAAATTCTTTCGCAGATTAAATTTAATGATTAAATTTTGAGATGGATTTTATTGGTAGCCTACACTAAAAATCTAAACATTTTGCTTAAGTAACTTAAATTAAACTCTACAAATACATCACTATACTTAGAAGTTGGTATCGGCTACAGTTTCGATGAATACTAAACGGAAAAGTTTGGTAAGAAAAGTTTTCTTCAATGGCTGCTACTCTTCGACAGCCTATAGGGTACCCTTGATTCGTAAGCATCATTTTCATATAGAAATATGTTTATGTATAATATATTTGCGTATACATATCTATACATACATATGTAAATCATTGAATAATTAGTACTTATACAAATAGTATATAGCTGATGTGGAGTGTTGGGTCAACGAGAAGCATAAAATGGGGGCGTTGCTTAATCTTACTCTTTAGCACCTTTCTAAGCGGTGCTTAATATGTTGTTCAAAATTTTTTGCTTCATGCTAATGCTTCACTACATATACAAAAATATCTGGGAGGTAAAATACTAAATGGGGCTATGCTTTTGTGCTTATTTAATATTATCCAAGATTCATCTTCCACTCTCAATTCTTTGTCTGATACATATATTGAAGGAATTCTGCGCCAATCTGCGATATTAATATTTGAATGTTTTCCTTTTTAATTTTGCAAGAAGTTGAGCTATTTATTTTAAGAGCATACCTGTAAGTTTACTTTCAAAGGAGACATATATGATTGAGTATAGTGAAGAGCGTATACTGATAAGAATTTTGCAAAAAGGTGAGCCAAAAATACTATCATTTATTTCTATTTTTTGTGAAACTGTGTTATAAGATCTATCTATTTTGAATTTCGTTGTAACTTGTATTATTCCAAGTACCAAACAATGGCACATTTTCCATTAGTAACCTTAAAGTTTTGTTAACTCAACTACTAATTTCCGATTTTGGCAATTTTTATCGATTTCTCGTTTTTCCGATGGTATGGTAGCACTTCCAATAGCTCCAGTTGCATTGTTAAGAAAATAAATAAACTATAATATAACTTATAGAAAGGAATAAAGTGCTTTTAAGTGGGTATATAATGGGTATACTCGGTTAGATAAAGTTCGTAAAACATTCTTATAGATTTTCAGTTTTCAGATTCAAATCTGCATAAAGGAAAATATCTCTATAGATCAGGGTAGATAATTTTTGAAAGTAGAAAAAAATCGTAGTAAACTGTAGCTATTGGAAACGAAAGATAAATAAAAGAAAATATTTTACGGGCGATCTGTGTTCGGGAAAAGGAAATTTTAAGCCTTCAAAAGGGCTTAACACGAGTTACGGAAAATCGACGAGTCGTATAGAAAAAAGTTCTATGCAAAAGTTGTTGTTAAAAAACCATCTAAAACCTTTTTGACAAGGTTTTGGTTTTTGAATTTTTTTTATATCTTCTATCTTAAGTTTAAGCTTTCCTTCTTGTTTCCCAAGCCCAAAAATTTTTTTATTTTTTTTTTTTTTTGCAATATCAGCCAGGAAATCTTATTTCGATTTAAAATCGCAAACACCCTAATTCACTATCAAAATTTAAAATTCTTACTGCGAAATATCAGTTCCTAGAAAAATACAAATAAAACCAAAACAACTCAGATGTAGTACTTAAGTTTACAACTTACAGAATCTTCCAGAAAATATCTAATTTTTTGTAATAATTTAGTATAGGACTTTGGGCTGGGCACTGTATCAGTAAGAAATTTAGGTCGGCAAGGCATTACTTCACTATTTTGGATGCATATTTTGGGTCGTCATCATGTTGGAATATGACTTCTTCTTTAAAAAAGTATGCAGATAGTCTCCTTTTCTCTTTATTCCATCAATTTTTTATAGACGCACAATATGCCAGTATGTGAAGTCACTCCAAACCATGACGTCCCTTCCACCATATTTTACTATTTGTGTAACATGGTTCCTTTGGATAGCCTCCACAATGACAATGGCAGCAATTTTGTTGCCAATTGGTTGAAAATAATTAAATGTCGGTGCTCTCTGGCGAGTTTCAACTGTTCGTTAACATTCTATACTGACAATACAGGTTTTTATGTTTTACCGCTGCTATGTAGCCAATGTCGCGGAGTACGCTTCTGGTATTCCATTTACTAAGAAGCTTATTCTTTTGGTGTCTAGAGCTTGTTCCTTTTCTTATGTTTTATCATAGATAAGACGTGCGTCTGCATTCATCAAAACTTTATTATGCCCTTTGACTCGTGTTTTCAGAACAATGGATCGTCTTTTCCGAACTCTGATGATCATTGATTGGCTTAGATATCATTCGTGTAGAAGATCTGCTCTTGTGGTGACCCTCCTCAATGTATGAAGATAGCTTATTCGTTATTTTGAAGGCCAATTAAATACATGTATTAACATTAGAAAATCATTTTTTTATTTATTAAAAAGGTGTTACCAAGCGCAATAAAGCACAATATCAGTTAAACGTTTTATTTAAGTCGTGAACAATGTAAACTTGCGGCAAACATTGATATCTTTTATTGAATATGTAAAGGGTGCATTATTGAGTGAATGTGAGTTGTTTTCGTTTACATATTTTTTTTTTCTTAGAATAACTTAGATAACTTATTTTTGTTTTTATTATTAATAATTTTGTTTGGAATTGAACATGAACTAAAAGAATAAAAAGCTTTTTAAAATTTCTTTGCTTCTTCTATATTTATGAAGGTATAAAGGCTTCATTATCTTTACAAATTTTTAAAATCTTATAATTTTTTAAGAGCTTAACTCAAAATGCACGTTAGCACACCCCCAAATACCAAGTGAAAACTAAGTGAATTTTACACCAATCAAAAACTTGCATGTCAAGCTTTCCTTCTTATTTGCCAAAAAAATATTTTTGTTATATTTAGAACTTAAAATCGAAAAGAACCCAAATTCATAACCAAAATTTCTCATATCAATATATCAGTTTTATTTTGAAGTCAGTATACTTTCTGTTTGCTAAGGTCTCTACTTTCTAATGGTATAAGAATATATATTTATATATTTCTATAATAAATTTTCTCAAAATATGCGAAAAAAAGATCCCACCATGAATTTCTCTCACTTTTTACCATTTCCAGAGGTTTCTGCACTGGTCTATTAGCTCTAAGATGAAACTCTATACTCCTGCAACTGTCATAGAAGAATAGTTTTAAATCTGATTTTATCAAAAAATGTTATATACTACAGTCGCATATATATATACATATTATGTAGTTGATGCGGTTATATCATACCTGTTCTTTCTTCTTCCTCATACAAATCAAAAGTTTAGAAGCAGCGCTATCCATATGCTGCGTTCGTATAATTCGCGGGTAATGAATATGTGTTCATCAATTTGCAATTGCGCTCCTTATGCTAAAGAGACTACTATAAAATAATCAATACCTCGTATTTTGCTCGTTTTATGTGCCTTCTATGCAATTTGTAGACAAAGCATAATAAATTCTACTCTCAGTGCTGTGGCTTTCAGCATCAACAAGTAGCAATCAGTAAGCGGGGCAACGAAGGTGGCACAAGGGTGCGACTGTGGTCTTATATCGGGAGCAAATACCAAGGCAAGCTGATGGCATACAACAGAAAACTTGCGTTCAGAAGCAAATCCGGCTGAGTCAACATAAGAGGTTGAGCTTGTTGTTTCAAACAACACACACACACAATTCACAAATCAATTTGCCAAGAAAATCGAGGCGTAATCCAAGAGACAGAACGCATAACTGTACGCGCAAATGGAAAATTGTGAAATGGAAATCAGTGACAGACAATGCAAGCCAATAACTCCAGTAAAACAATATCGTCATCAACGCGAGCGCAAGCGCTAAGTGCGGAAATTTACACGTCTTGCAGAATATTTATGATGCAATGCGGGCATGTACTAAGAACAGACAAATACAACAAAGGCACACGCAACACAAAAGCTTGAGCTTGTGTGTGAGTGTGAGTAAGCCTGCTTGGCGTTACAAATGTGGCGATATTAGTCACAATAACCGCGCAACATATTCCGTATTCCGTCCCTCTCCACAGCGCACGCATATCGCTGTTTGGCTGGCTTTGGGCTGAGCGCAGCAGCTGAGTGACGTGACTAATGGCAAACGAGACGGTGAAAAATGCGTGAATCCTTAGACAAATAGGCAGCCGAGTGGCATATGTGCAAATGCATCTAGCGCCAAAGCACAACAACAACAAAATCGTTTAGCATCGTACGGCATCGCTAGTGTAGGAGGCCGCGTCGGCTTCACTTCGCATATGTTCTGTATTACATAAGGAATTATGCAAATCCTACAAGAGGCTCAGCGAGAAGCTGGGCTGCTGTTGAAATGACGTTGCCTGGGGTTGATGGAGCGGCGGTGGCAGTAGTGGTTGGTGAGATCACCCTCCTTGGGGACAAGGTAACGGCACAAGCCTGCTGCTGAATTTTATAGTGGTGTGATTGCAGTGCACTGAGAGTTACGGGCCACACCTTGTGTGAAATTGTTGAATTGTCAAAAAATGAAATTTTCTTTCAGATTTCCATAAGCTAATCCTGTAAAAATAACATACTGAAATGTTATGTTTATAGCACAAAAGGTTTTTGAGTTATGACTTTCTAAATTGTACCCACTCAGTTCAATGAGTTCCGTCAGCATTTATGATAATGCTTTTCGAATGATCATTTTCGAATTTACTGCAATAATTACTCGGGAACAAATCATTCAATCAGTATCAATCAGCTTGATGTCTGTTTTTACACTGTCTAGTTCCTTAGTTTTTGAGTTATTGTTCCGAAATTTGCATCTGTTCTTTTCTCACCCAAAAATTGCTCATTTGTCGAAACGGCCGATATCGGACACACAGCTGCCATACAAACCGAATGATCGGAATCAAATTCTTCTGAGAAACCTTTTGTATTTGTGATGCGTATTACAGTTTCGTTGCAATCGAAGTCAAAGATTTTTTTCATCAACGGAGAAGGCCAGCTTTGTTTAGAGCGATCGGAGAACGCTTGTAACTCGAAAAGGTTTAAATTCTTTCGTAAAAAATGATATAGTGTATTCCTAAAACATGTAGATTTGACATTCAGACTTCTATATTTAGGCGTATGTGGAATTAACTAACAGTAACTTTTAACATACTAAATTAATAAATCGACTTTCATGTTTACATTACTTGAATTCCCCCAGGTCATAATAATACTTGTACACAGAGAGTTACTTTCACCCTTTAAAATAACTCTCGAGCCAAATCAACCAGTGCCGCAAGCGTGCGCCTCTGCATGAAATCTCAACCGGCTGTGTTTTGTTGTTATTTTTGCAGTCTTTGTTTTACTACGTCGGCAGCATAGCAAATATATTTTTAAATCCTCGCGACCAGACAAGTAGATTTGTTTTGCTCATAAATACAGACAAGGGCCACATTTGATCGTGTTCACACACACAGGCTTACACGTCCGAGAGCAGCAGAAAGCACATATCCGGGGGTGGTATGTTTTGAAAAACTGTAACCGCTTGCTTGTGTACTTGAAAACTAAATGGAAACATTTGAAAATGAAACTAGCTGAATGTGTTCGTACTCGTGCATTTGAAATTCATCAAAGAGTATTTACCAAGTGTATACATACATATGTAGGTTTACACATACATACATGTATGTGAAATAAATAAAAATGTCATCTAAAATGCAAAACAGCGTATCATCAAAAAAAAAAAATATATATATTAATTAATTAAAAATCGCTGTCAGATATGTATAATACCCAATATATAACCGTTTTATAACCAAAACTCAAATTTTGTTTCATTATGAGTGGTTTCTATTATATCATTTTTCCTCAGCCTCTAAACTCATGAAAAGTGATGTTACGTTATTTTTCATTTCAGGTGACTATATGTATGTATATAGCATAATAAAAGCAAATAAAAGAGGCTACAATTCGTAACCGCTCTTTAGCTAAGCGCTGCTGTTCCGAGCAAGCATTGTCACTCGAGCTGATTGGCGGCAAATTTAAAGCTTTAAAGTCATATTTCACGCAAAGCAAAGTGGATCTTAAATATATCTTTATATATAAAAATTACGTGTCACGTTGTCACCGATTTTAGGTAAAATTTAGCACACTGTGTCCAGTTCGAACCAACTTAGAAGATAGGATAGTAAAACCAAAAAAAACAATACAGTGAAAGCTCTATTAAATGGGCGCTCTATTAAGCCGACATCCCCATTAATCATGAACATTGACCGATTCCACATTTTGTTGATGTTTACTAAGTACAATCTATTATGTGGACAACTCTATTAACTGAACAGAAAGGCTGGTAACCAAACATTGTGAAAGCAGTCTTAAATTCTTTACTTTTTCCAATGAAATTTTTTTGCATGAACTTATTCAAAATTAAACTTCAAGTGCAATCCCTTGAATTCATATACCGACAAAAAAATTTTCGCCATTATGCGTAAATAAAATTTTCACTATGTTGCATAGTTTATTATATGAATAATAGTATAAAATATATGCCATAGCAACGCGTGGCCGGATCAACTAGTATATATGTATATATATTATGGAAATACTTATGAACGAATTGCCTTATCCTTCCTATACGGGCGCGCTAGCCTCCAAGTTTTGTAGATATCGATCTGAAATATTGCACACATACTTTCCTAGTCGAAATTATTATTATTTGTCGGAACTGCTGATATCGGATTACTATAGCATATAGCTGTCATACAAACTGATCAAATAAAGTACTTGTGTGAACAACTTTTTTAATTGACGAGATGTCTTCTCGAAATTTAGCATGAATCATTGGTTAAAATCCATCCAAAAGAACTGTTCAGATCTGATCACTAGCTGTCATACAAGCTGAACGATCAAAATCAAGTTCTTGTGGGGAAAACTTTTTTATCTAACAAAATATCTTCACGAAATTTTGTAAATAATATTATATAAGGCAAAGCTATAATCCTTGAAAAATATTGCCAGATCGGATCTCTATAGCTTAAAGCTACCAAACAAACTTAAGGATCAAAATCAAGTCTTTGTATGGAAAACTTTTTTAATAGTAAGAAAAAAAAGTACAAATATTCTAACAAAATGCTAATATTCAAGCAACTTCTACAAATTTAGAATTTTTTATTCATTTCCACTTAAATGTTCCTTTCTAACATGAATTCTTAATAAACTGATTGAATAATGGCAAAATCCAAAACAAATTGCTTTAAGAATCATATTGTCGGCGCCAGCGCTTTTATCCAAACGCTTCTCAGTAACCACGAACCTTGCCATGCTTGAATAGTTCTAACCTCATTTGAATGCCGCACAAGCGTTTCTCAAAGTCCTTCATAAGCTTGTGGATGTGTGCGTTGGTGGTCGCCATCCCCTACAACGGCATGTCTTCGGTGACAGCCACTTAAAAGCGGCGCCTGTGGGACGCTGTTGCTTTGCCACTTCACCTTCATAGTGTTGTCGTAAACAATCAACAAAACAAAAGAAGAACTGAGCTTTCTAAAAAATGAAAATAATGTAAATTTGATTCGCTGTTGTTTGAAATTATACTTCCGAACTTGCTACTATAAATAAAATACAAACAATTCAAACAGATTCATTCAATATTTGCTAGTCCACGTGGAAGCGCATTATGTGGCAGGGCGGGGTGTTACAAACAGAAAGCATGTAACGTAATATCTACTCCTCTGTAAAAGCAGATACTGACTTTAATTATCTGCTATACAAATGAATATATTTAGATAGATATTTTTTCAACATTAATATTGCTATATTTAAAGCGATTTGAGGATTTGAAGAATATTTGTCAAGCTTTAATATCAATATCGTTCATTGTATACCGAATTCGTGCTGTAAATTACTTCAATTCCAGTACCAATTATTCAATTCAATCCAAAGTCAATAGCTAGTATTTATTGCAGCTCAAATTCTTAAATTAATTGGATTCCATAGTTGGAAATAACGAAAATCTGCTTAGCATGAAAACCATTCAAAATGCATTTGCAAATATTATTATATTCATAAAATACTAAAACAATGAAAGTAGATTGGTAATTTATTTCTTTTTCCAGCAAATGCTTTATTAAACAAACTTTAAACACAGATTTCATATGAATACACGTTTATTTAGAAGCACCAAAAGCTCTTAAATTAATTAAAATTTTCCAATATTCATGTCAAGCGGCTTTAAATATATTTCGGTGATTTATGAAAACAGTTTTTTAGAGAAAAAATATTGTGGGCAAAAAATAGTAAGACTTTTTAATTTATGCTGCGAAAGTCTATTCGTTGTAATATTTTATTTCTAAGTTATTATGACTATCAATGATATCTGTGCCACTAAAGTTCATAGAGTGAATTCCGCGATTTCTACGATGAAATTACTCAACAAAGAAGTTGGAATATCGAAAGTATCAGTGAAACTCATTTTAAAAGGTTATTTGAGCATCAAAGCCCGATTGGCTCCAAAATGACTGATTTTTTTCAAAAAACAACGTCGCTCTAACTTCTGTGAAACTACTCTTTCCGACTACCAGGATGACGATGAGTCTTGGGCTTTTGCTTACAATGCCGAAACAGACGATCAGACGGCCAAATTTTGTGGCAAAGGTGAGCCGAAGCCGAAAAACCGACGTCAAAACTGCTCAAAAACCAAGGTTAAGGCGACAGTTTTCATCGATTATCGAGATAAGGTGAACTGTGAACTCTTTCCGACAGGCCAAACTGTTTACAAGAAATACTATATAAGTGCGCCCAATTATTCGTTAAAAGAGGCCGGAATTATGAGCCGACAACTCTTGGTTTTTTCACCAACTACCTTGTTGGCTTGATTTAGCTCCGTGTGACCTCTGGCTATTCAGCGAATTCAAACGACCGCTCCAGGGAAACCAAGACCGAGTCAACTGAAGACATTAAACGTGAAATCGCTACGTGAATTGAAGGTAATTCTGGAAATTGACTTTAACAACTGTTTCGAAGACTTAAAAAAAACTTTAACACAAGTTTATTAGGGCAAAGCGGGAGATTACTTTGAGGGCGACAACACAGATTTTGAAGAATAAATTAAGAATTTTAAAATTATGAGCAAAGTCTTATTTCTTGCTCATAGCACTTAGCGCAGCAGCGTGTTAAGGCTTAAAGAAGTCTTTAAAATTTCAAATATTTTCTGGCTTCTGCACAGCTCACGAGCACATGACTATGAAATAGAAGCTCAAGGGGATAAGCTTTGGGTCAATTAAGCCATATGCATGTATAAAATACGAGCTATGTGCACACACAGGCATCGGGTATGCGAAAGTAATTGAAATGTATTTATTTTAAGCCCGACAAGCATGAGAAAGGCACTGACACATGTCGGTTATTTACCTTGCGAATACCAAGACATAAATAAGCTGAAGCAGACGCATGTAAGTGGCATGTAAATGGCATGTTTACTGTCATTGCGGAGAGTAGCTGCAAACTCTTTGTTTTCAGCGATATATTTAACTTACAAAAAGAAGGCAACTTTTGTCAATCCATATTAGACATCTTGGTCTAGTACTTTCATACGCCTTTGTCTTTACTTTATTATATTCCGAAAAGCGTATATTAAGTTTGCCAAAAAGTTTGTAATACTTACCAGGAAGCGTGGAAGGCTCTATAAAATATATATTTAGAATATTTTCCTAAATTTTTAAGTTGATCCGCGTAATAGTTTCGGAGATACAGCCTTCAGAACTTGTGCGCTCGCAGCTAGCTAGGCTAAGTGCGACATCTTTGAACGCGTTTTTCTGGCAGCTGCGTTTTTGAAGTCGGCTGGCAAGATTTCTCGAGAGTTACTCAACTGATCTTCATGACATTTTACACAGGTCTTTGCGATGAAATCCTTAAAGACTTGGATGAAGGTTTTTTTTCGATTACAACTATTTGAAAAAAAATATCGCGAAATTTTCACTGAAATTTTAATTTTTTTTGTAAAAATTTCTGTCGAAAATCCAATTTTCAGTTTTTTTCCTTCGTCCAAGTTCTAAATTAAGAGTTTAACTAAAACATTTAATTTTAAATGATTCTGTAAGAAGTTATTCTGCCAACGCGGGCGTATCTTCATTCCCAGGGGTCACCAGAAATGGCATCGCAATGGCCGAGTTTAAAATATTTTTTTCCAAAAATTTGAGATGTTCTTTTTTAATAGTGTATGTTTGTAACAATAAAAAATTTTAATTAAATATTTCATTTTTTATTTGAGAAAAAATTGGTGAAAAAATGCTGTTTTTTACCCGAGGAAACCCATGTAACCCCTAAGATCTTGACCTCGAAAAGTTCTTCTTTTGAAGAGTTTCCTCCACCTTGCGCACGACTTGTTCAACAGCTGGTCCTGGCTGTTCTGAAACCATATTATCGCACCGATAGTTCGCCAGCATTGTCGTAGGTGGCTATAATGCAGGGTTTCAGTAGTAGGTCTCCTGCTGTCTGTATGCTGTCTATGTCTTTGTGGGCCTCCTTAGTCAAATATTATATGTTCACCATTCTTAATTACAAAAAAATATTAATTTTTAATTATTATTTTTTTAATTAGTAATTTTCATAATAATGGTCTTGTCATAATTATCGATAAGCACAAAAACATAAAATTTTCTTGTATGACTATTGCATTAATTGTCCTACAATACTGTTTTCGCCGAACTCAAATTTCCACAATTCCCTTACCGCAATTACCGAAATGTAAATGTCGACCTTGATCTGTCTTAAAATCCATCATATTTGCAAAACAATGCAATGCACAATGCGTGCGGACGAACCAATTATGTTTTCGTATGTGGCTATGTTCTCAAGACCAACAGCTCCTGCGTGTGCACAGACGTCCATCTAATTCATTTGCATGTTTGTGCAATCAATTTCCGTAGAAAGATGCTTTAGCTTGAAAGTGGTTCAGTTCATTGTCTCGCTTGACTCATACTGAGAGATCTATTTTAGACGTAATTGCTCTAACAATAAAATTCTTAACTAGTTCTCGGGCATCGAACAAAACCAATGAGCAAGGTTTGAAAGCCAGGATGTCTGCAGGAAATGGAGTGGTCATAACGCCAGGAAATACCATGTTTGTGCATATGTAAGTAATATTGCAGTGAAAGTGGCTTAAAAGGATTTGGCGGCATGGCAAAGATATTTTCAACTTCATAAAAGTACTAATCCTCAATGTTTTCATCACATAAAGGGTATATCGACGCTAAATGATATACTATTATTGCACTATATTTTTTGGTTTTCTTGATTATCATACCTGTACCTCAGAGCACTTATACAAAGTCAGTCATTTATTTAGCCAAATATAAAAACTAGTTTGAGTCTATTTTTCTAAAGTGAAAGAACTTGCGTACACCACAATTCTGAGTTTTTGAGAAAGCAAACTACTGGCTAAACAGCGAATTTCATTTCTATGCTATTGTGAGACTACTTCCAAAGCCATGCTATTATGAAATAGCCATTCGTTTGTAAAGCTCTTCGACTATAAACCCACTTATTTCGGTAAAGCTCCAAAAAAAAAATATACATATGCATATGTATGTGTTTACAGAAGATTACCAGGTGTGTATATAAATTTAGCTCTTTTGGTTTGCGCTAAAATATGAAAAAATACAGAATATCATAGCTTAGCAATTCACTTTCTAGCCAATGTCCCTTTTTGTTGGAAACATATGCTGAATTTGTGGCTGTTGCTGGATTATGAAGGTTGTAATGTGTTCATATCAACAATGTATTCTGATTATGCGACACTTGTTACCGCTATTATAGGATTGTGGGTCGCCTGCTCGGGAGCTGTTTACATTTGCACATCATACAAAATTTACATTTATTTCTGACCTTTTGAAAGGGGTCTAAACTTTGAAAGGGCATTACAATTTTCAGCTTCGCTCGGCCGCTGAAATGATGCAACAAATGTTGTGCGAATGTGTTAAATGAAATATTCTTAAGATTTTATATCAACATCAGTTGTGTTGTATGCTGGGGATAGTTGAACGCTTTGAGGTCTTGAATGGTTATATCCACCTGTCAATTTCAAAAAATCTTTTTTTTTGCATATCCATCGAATGTACATATGTACATTTGAAAATAATTTCCAAAAATTTCAAGTTTATGTGGAAAAAAGTTTCGGAGTAATAAGCGTGTCTGTAAGAATTTTTGACTTAGTGCTTAGCTCAAAAAATTTTAAACGGGCTTCTCTCGAAGCAGTGTTCTCCCAAACGGCGGGACTGATCAACTTGAACTTTTCGTGCGATCTTTGAAAATATATTTGTTTGGTAGTGGTCGAAGTTATAAGAGTTTTGATAACGATTTCGATTATTTTAGCCATTCTAAGTTACAAATTTTTTCACAAAAAACGCCTTTTTAGGAAGCGTCTATTTTTATTAAAACGTTGAATGGTTCTATTATTGAGTGTACTCATATATTGTGTAGTCGAAAAAGTATTTTCGTATTTTACCAATAGATGTCATTGCAGTCGTATATCATCAGTGCTACCAATCACATTGTGCCATATCATATATTGTTGGAAAGGTAAGATCTTAGGCTTCATTTAAGCAAAATAAAAAGATAATTCGGTGAAGTTGAAAAAAAAGTTACAGCTGTTCAAAAATGAGTGAAAATTATGAAGACGCTATATTTTGAAATTTTTGTTTAAAAAAAAGAAGAATGCCACAAATGGAATTTGTGAAGTTTACGAAGACTATGGTGTATCAGTTCGTGTAGCACTCCAATGGTTCGCACGCTTCTGTTCTGTAAATTTTAATGTGAAAGATGCACCTCGCTCTAGTCGACCTATCGTTGAAAAAGTCGATGAAATTGTGGAAAGGATTGAACAGGACCGCAACATAAGCAGCCATGACATCACTAAGGAACTTAACATTCTTCATCAAACAGTTTTGAACCATTTAAAAAAGGCTGGCTATAAAAAAATGGATAATATACGACAATAATGTGCGAAAAAGATCATGGTTCAAGCGTAGTGAGCTCAACAAATAATCGCAAAGTCAGAATTGACGAGTTGATAAGTTATGCTGAATGTTTGTTGGGATTGGAAAGGAGTTATTATGATAATTATGAACTATGAGCTGTTCCAGCCTAGTTGAGCGATTGATTCTACATTTCGCACTCAACAATTGATGAGATTGAAACAAGCAATCGAAAAAAACGGCCAGAACTGATCAACAGAAAGGCTTTGTATTCCATTAGGACAACGCTAGACCACACACATCTTTGATGACTCGACAAAAACTGGGAGAGCTTGGTTGGGAAGTTTTGATGTATCCACCATATAGCCCTGACTTTGCACCATCGGAATACCACAGAACTCTCTTAATGAAGTAAAATTGGCTTCAAGAGAAACCTGTGAAAATTACTTGTCGCAGTTTTTCGCCTAGAAACCAAAAAGTTTTACACTGATGGAATAATGTTTCTAGCGGAAAAATGGCAAAAAGTGGTCGACCAAAATGTTACATATTTGATTCATTAAATTTCTTTATAAATATAATATAAAACAAAAAAAATAAGTTGAAATTTTATTAAAAATACGAAAAGACTTTTTCGACTACCCAATAATACTTTAGAGACCACTTCATCAGACATCCACCATACATATGTAGCTGCAAATGAGCGCTTTGTGTTAGTAATATACAATCTCAAATATATTTTTAGAAAATATTCAAAAAAAATGTCGATCTCGACTTCAAGCTCGTAAATCTACGTTGAAAACTTTAAACCTGTTGTTGTTATTTGAAATAGAACATAAAAAAGAAATATTGCTGTAAAAGCAGATATAAATTCCTTTTAATTATGCAACGCAATAACTATTAATCATTTAGCGAGTCTTCCCTGAGGACCTCTTATTTCGAGCTGTGTTTTAATACATCACTTTGCCTTTCCGCTGAAATTCTACTCTTAAAGAAATATGCCTTAATTTTATTTTCAATTTTATTTAAATGTTGCCACCTTGTCCTTTATAGACGCCGAGCAACACTCCAGCACGTGCGTTTGCCCTTAACGTATACGAGTCTAAATGTAAAGACAACAATAAAACGAAAGCATTCATCGCAATTTAGACGAACACTTTGGTAAGAGGAGAAGAGCTCTGCCGAATTCCTGCCTCAATTCGTCTGTTGCCGTCGTAGTCGTCTTTTGTTACCTACGGCCGCCATTACAGTACCGTTTCTGTGTACATATAAAGCAGACGTTTCGCAATAGATTTGAGCTTCGAGCATCGCTGCGGGGCCAATAATAATCGCATAAAACCGACGTTAGTTAGTTATTGAGTAAAATATGCAAAGCATGAGCTGAGCAACGACGCCTGCCAAGTGCAAAGAGACGGCAGCAAAGGCGCACAGTGCCAAGGATCAGCGACTGCCAAGGGCATTTACTGGGTGAATGTGGAGTAGACATACACACATATGTAGCACGAGTATATTAGCGAATGAATGTGCGAGTGGGCGCTAGGGCAGGCGTTTGCCTCTCACTTTGCACTGCGTGTAATGAATCCTGGCAACGGCAATTTGTAGGTCAAATATGAGCATGTCGTTGTGTGACCCGCAAATGCCATGGATATTTTGTCAATCTTTCGAGTGTAGTAAATCACGTGTAAAAGTGTGTGTGTGTGTGTGTTAGTGGTAGTATTACGAGTCGCTTGGCGTTTCAGCAATATGCTTAAGACATACCTATGGGATCTCGAAATAACGCCCACGGCACACACGTGTAAATTTCATAAGTTTAAGGCTTTCACTGGTCCTGTCCTCGCATTGTTTTTACAAAAGTATGTAAGTGTGTGTACGGATGTGTATATGGCTTGGTCTAATAGGAGGTTAGACTTCATTTCATGGCATTTTTGAAGGACGAGCCATTGACGAGCTCTCAAAATGCCGTGTGCACATTGTTACTTTGTTTGCTATGTCGCATGGCAAATAGCACAGTTTTTGTGCGTTTGACTCCGGTTTTATTTTTCTTCATTTTAAGTACGTTCAACAGCACAAATTTTATATTCTCGTTTATTTGCATAATTTTTATCTAACGTTAGACTATAAACATCCACAGCGCAAGTTTTAAGACTACAAATGGATATGAATGGAGAGTTCAACACTGAAAAATTTCACCAGATCATTTGTCGGCTTGTTTTAAAGCACCCTCCCTTTCATTTGATAAATTAATTGACATTTTCGCGAAGATGAACGAAAAAGACTTTGGAGAGTGTGCGGCCGAAGCGGGTGTAATCTAAAACGTTGTATAGTATATGGTCAAGGTAAATAATGGAGGGTGAAACAGTATAATTTATTTCCGTTGTACTTAGTTTCA
Organism: Bactrocera neohumeralis; assembly: GCF_024586455.1. Taxonomy (NCBI): domain Eukaryota; kingdom Metazoa; phylum Arthropoda; class Insecta; order Diptera; family Tephritidae; genus Bactrocera; species Bactrocera neohumeralis. The sequence continues at coordinate 9,505,620 of NC_065919.1, read as the reverse complement.
ACATTTGCTTGTCGACAATTTTTTTGGTCAGTTGTCTTCATGAAATTATGTTAAAGTAAATTTCGCAGAATAATGGATAACGAAGAAGATAAAGGAACTTCGTTTGCACCGAATATTATTTCATCTGCGTGGCCACCACGGGCACGCTGGCAGAAGTCTAGTAAATCGGCCGATACCGCTGCAATTTTACGTTCGATATTCGTACGTACATAAGTCGTCGCTGGCTTGTTGGCATAGACTATTGACTTGACGTGGGCCCACAGGAAATAGTTTATGGCGTCAAATCGCACAACTGAGGCGGCCAATTAACTGGGCCATTTCGTGAGATAACACGTTCTTCAAACTTGGTTTTCAATTAATCGATTCCGACATTTGCTTTTTGTTATTGAGCGTTAACGTTTCCCATTCACAGTAAAGCGCCGGTCTTGGACATCACGGCAGAAGTACGGCCCAATGACGCCACCGTAATTTTTTCGGGATGCAAAGGTGACTCATGAAGTACGTGTTGATTGCTGCCTGACCAATAACGCATATTTTGCTTACTGACGAAGCCAAGATATTTTCGCAAAATTCGCCACAACGACGTCACAGCGATGCCCAATGCTTGAAAACGACGTGTGAGAGACTGATTTGTGTCTCTCTCAATTGATGCGCCAGCGGCAGCAATATTATCGACATTACGGGCTCTTCTTTGTCTCATTGGCACGGGAACATTTTTTACTGTTCTTGTGAAATAAAATTTTTCCACTAGACGCTCAGTTGTTAATCTGACAGGACCATAAATTGGACGTAGTGCTCTTAAAGTTGAGGCCACTGACTCCGAATATCGGCACTGAATTTTAATAATATCGAATCGTTGTTGGATCGTATTTCTTTCCATGATAAAATGGCAAACTTTACTGAAGAGAAATGTCAAAACAGCGAGAAAAAATATGGCGTCGTTTGCTGTCACTATCAAACCGATTGTAGCGTCCCTATTGAAAAACCTGTTATATCTTATGGGGTCTCCCACACTTTCTTCTGTATACCGTAAGTAATTATATATTACTAACTTTGGTGCCCACTATTTAGTATTTGTGTATCAGTAATCGGTATTCATATGGCAAGTAACTATTAAAGCTTGTCATTGCAGTCATTACCCTACCTAAGCGCCCCACAAGCTATTTAATGACGGTTTATTGACAGACAAAGGCACAAAGTGTTGCGGCAACAATAGCTCACCAACAAGTGCACAGGTACATATTCAAGACTTCAGTATGCGCGCATTAAATAGTTACGTAACTTTAATATATTCCAACGCACCGCCTGAACGCCTTACTTCGCCCCATACATGCGCATATGTATGTTTGGATGTGCCCGTGTAAACATAAGTATAAGCTGCCCTAAGCGCTATTGTGCACGTCACGTTAGACCGTTTTGTTCGACATTGATAAAGGTTAGTTTATATGCAACATTAACGGTGAACGCCAAGTGCTCTCAACAGTGTGCATTTTCTTCGAAGGTCTGCCGCCAAACATGTCTGCCGTTGAAAGTGAGTGACTTAACTGGCAAGTTCACCATGAAGTGAAGTTAAAGTTTTCATGTTCACACATACACACAAGCACACACACTAACGTGTTGATTTCTGACCTTCCACTTCCGTTATGTAGTTACGCTTCACTTAACAAGTTTCGTTGGCGACTTTTGGCAAAGAACTGTGTATGTAAATATGCTTGGCAGGCGTCGCTAATGTCGCTGTTGACGCAAGTTAATAACTTTTGTTCCGGTTCAGTGGCGCGCTCATATGTTGGCGGCGTGCAACGCCAGGCAAATATTGAGACGCTTTGTACAACGCGTTTTCTAATAGATTTTGGAGCTGTTTACTTAAATATCTTACACTAATTACTTGCTAAGTGTTTGTTTGCGCTCACAGTGTTGCGCGTCACGGTACCGTGTCGCTGGCAGTTCGGGGCTCATTTTAGGCAAATTAAGATAATTGATGACTTTGAAAATAACAGTGTAAAATTACGATTACTCTTGCGGTGGTTTACGCTCATTATCTTACCTATTAAAGTCTTTATTATTTACCTAAAAACCTTAGTTGCTTATTAAAGTCGAGTGTATACTTTGCTGCTATATCCCTGAACAAAATGCCGCATGCTGTGCGATTATCTTGACCGCTGGTACGATCTACGAAGTTGATGCCATTTCCTACGCAAATCTTGTGATTTCCTTCAAAAATTCAATTTCGCTAATTGCATATAACTCAGATGTGTCAAGTCGTCACAAAATTGTGATTCAATTACATTTAAGTCTCTTTTCATTTGAGCGAAAAAAAATTTCAGAAGTTTACAGCTGAAGAACATGCATGGCTTTGCGAACGCTGACGCGATGCAGCGGTGATATATGTACCAGCTAAAGGATTTTTTAACACTGTTTTTATACATAAAACAAAAATGAATGCTGCTGGAAGGTCTGGCGAATGAAATTATAGCATGGAAATGTCCAAAAAAGTGCTCAAAGCATAACAAAGTACAAAGAGGCTTGACACGAAGTTTCTCCCGCCATTAACCAAGAGCATAGAAAAGTTTTTATGGGCAAAAAAGGTAAACGTAGTCACACTGTAACCACTGCCGGTTTTACGTTTCTTCTGCCTGACTAAGGCTCGCGTCACTGTGATTGGCGAATGTAGCTGCTAATGAAGATTTAAAGGAACTAAGCTTGAATAACCCGCTTACTACTCGCATTATTTTTATTGTTTCAATTGTGTACTACTAACAAGCGTACTATTTGCAACACCTTCCCATCTAGAGACCCATCATTCATTATTGGATAATATTTGACCGAATAGACTACGTCTAGCACGCAGTGAGTGAAATATAATAGCCGTAACTGAAAGTGTACGGGACATGGACTCACGTATGAAACAAGTGAGGAAATTTTACTGATCGCCATTCAAATAAAAGAAGCGTAATAAACGACTCTTTTACATATGACTCAAGCATATCGCTTCGCACTATGGGTTCTTCGAAAGTATCCAAAAAAAAATCTTAACGTTTTCCTAAGAACATCCGTTCGAAGGTGATGCTGAAAGTGAGAAGGCGACGTGATCTCGGCGACATTTGGGTTGTGCGATGGTTTGGGACCCGCCACGTAAAAAGCCTATCTCCAATGAAAAGAAAACAGCTTCGGTGATGAGAAACCCCTTTTGTTTTGATTGACGACCAAGATGGCATATCACACCGTTACACCTTTTTCCTATAAATATATGAAGTATAAAGTGTACGGGCAATCACATGGATTTACGTATGAAAAAACTTCCGGATGTCATTCGACAGTTACAAGATCTTAAATAAAACGAGTCATCGAAAAATGAACACAACGAATAGACCATCTTACTCGTAACCACGGCTAACATTTGAAACAGATAATCTTCAAAAAAAATCTAACGTTTATTTCATACTATGTTCCAATATAATGCCCTGGCTCATTAAATTTGATGTCTGAAAAAAAAGCACGTGAAGCTACATTTGGTTTCAACAAGATGGTGCATTTTTCCAGACATCGTTCATTATTCTCTCAATAGCACTTTTGATAGAAAATGGGGTATAAAACGGCTCTTAACTTAAGTCATTTTAAATATGCTATAGTGATACGAGATAATAATTTATACTAAATTTCGAGAAGATATTTTGTTTATTAAAAAAGTTTGGAGTGTTCTCATCTATCCGTCCAACATGGCCAGCAAGGGTAACCGCTGTCCCAGTAGGACTCGTACAGCTTATCGTTCCATCGGCTGCGTTATTCGCCGCTGCTAATGCGGCAAAAAGCTTCCGTAAAGCCTTTTTCCCGAACATTCCTAATGTCGATCCATAAGTTATTATTGTTGTAACGGTTATGTAACCTCTACGTGGGTGGTATGGTTCAGACTGCTGTTTTGACGGTTTCGGACCATATGGAGAGGGCTGTTAAATGTTTAGGGTTGGCTGAGCATGGAAAAAGGTTAGGGTTATGCGATCTCCGATCTCGTCGTCTGCAATTGATGGTGGTGTGATTCCAAGTACGCCATTTACTTATAGGGATCAGAGGTTAATGCAATTTTGAAGTGGGTTTTGTCCGAAGTCTGTTGGGCGTACTGTCTAATGTCGTCGACTTTGTTAAGGAAACTCTTCTTCACGCAGGCGATTGGCGGATTGGTTTCTGCGAAAACATCATTCATTCCTTAATCGGAAACATACGGGCCTCACTGTGTATGATCAAAAGGCTTCCCGTTACAGTCCGAAGTGCAGTATTCTGGCATGTCTGAAGCTTTCTCGCCTGTGTTTCACTGCAATTAGGCGACTATATTAGTGCGGAATAATTAGAAACCGGCCTTGTATGTTGTCAACAACGTTTCTTTATCTTTTCCCAAGGTGTTGGCGGCTAGCGATTTGAGGATTTTGTTGCGGCTCTGTAGCTTGACAGTTATCGCAGTCGTATGAGGAATGAGGGTTGTCTAGTATTACACTTAAAATCTTAGGATTATTAACAGTCGGAATTTAACGTCATCGACCGCAATGTTAAGGTCTAGTCTGTACTCTTTTGTTCAGTTTGCCAATAGCTGTGCCTTTGTCGGGGGAGAAGATTAGGCTACTTGCAGAGAAGAAGCGATACAGGTCTGAGTGATAGCTGTTTACTTTTAGCACATGTCCTCGATTTCATTGTTGTCATTGTCTATGCATCCACACTATATAACAGAGCGGGAATGACGAGGTACTTATAAAATTTGGTCTTAGTATTAAGTGACACGATATGATAAGTCTTCCCACTCAAATGCAGATTTCGTTGTATCACCTCCGACCAAGATTATGCTGTTCTACCTGTATTTAGTTTTGCTCACAATACTACTTTCTTGCTTTTATAGCTTTGTAAGGCATAACACATAGTCCAAGTAGCACTAAAGATAGTTTTTGTATTTATGGAAAAAGGTAATTAAAATAGGTCTATGTATTTCCGCTGGCTCGATATAACTTGTATATTTATTCAGCTGCTCACTTTAAATCGACGTTTGTGGTAGCTATTCTTTTAATTTTCCACCACGTAACCAAAAGCAGCAATAAAATATGCGTCTGAAGGCTATTTTCCTTGTTCGGGCGTGCTTGCATTTTTGCGTATTTTTCTATGAAAGTCTTCCAGTCATTGCTCGCCAGCTGCTTGAAACCGTAGCCAGAATGCCAGCACTTGCTCGTGTACTTCTCTTTTCTATGGTGTGAATAGTAGTGGTAGTGAAAGTTATCAGTTTCACTGTTATATTAAATATAAGAGCGTTTTACTGCATCTTTTATTGCTGGCCATATCCGTTGGGAGACGAAGCGTTGTGCAGGGCGTAACTTTTAGTGCCAAAATTGCGATTTATTTAATCGTAAAACTGGTCGCTTTGCATAGAAGCGCTTCGTATGTAATATATTTGTCCAAAATGCACTTTAACTTTCAAACAATAATAATTTAGAATTGGGAACTATAAAAGCAAATAATTGCATTAAATTTTAAATATTATATGTAAAGAGCTGGTTAGATTATATAAAATTTGTGGGATTTCACGGCGACCGTCTGTCTACTGTGTTCTCTCTTGTTCTTACAATACTTCGTTTAACCCAGTTAAATAAAAGAGGTTTAATGGTTGCAATGCGCTCTCAAACCGAATGTAACTGACCGATAGCCTGACAGCAGTGACCCACAAGCTGCCTTATTTTGTCTCTGGGAAAGACGATAGGTTTCTTGAACCATGAAACAACCCCGCCTGTCGAAACCCAGGCACTTGTTGCCAATGTCAACTTCTACTAACCCTTTCTTCTTACCTCTTTTCGAAGCTCTTCTCTTAAAATGTGGACCCTCAGCGAAGAAGGTTCCAGAAATACACCGAGTTTATTTTACTGATTGATTAGATAAATTACTGTTTCTAGTGAAATCCCCGTTAAGCACTTTGATGCACCCCACTATCATTGTTGATTTGAATTCAACGGATCAAATTGCCGGAAGTGCCGCTTGACTATCACTGATTATGAAAATTCGTTCCTCGTGATAGTTCCTCTCTACACATCAACTAATGACATAGACCTCAGCTTGAAAAATGCATTGAAACCTACCCCTGGGCACTGACAGTTTAGTAAGTAATCCAATTCAGTCTGACGTTTCGTCTGTATACCATTGCATCATAAGGATAAAGTCCTACCATTTACTTTTGCAGCTTAATTAGATTTTAAATCCATTTTCAAAATAGATTTTCTTTTTAATAATATCTCTTGGAAAAATGGCAATGGCGCGCTCTGATTTTGAGTGCTTAATACCCTGTTCTTACCATGTTTTGGTAACAGCAGTGCTAAGATAGACCTTTCTGCTCTGTCTCCACATTAATATGGGGCGGAGTGAAGTCCTGAAACACCTGTAGTGCAGTGGATGGATAGTACCTGACTATCGTTAGTATATCCAAGGTAGTATGCTTGGTTTTCAACCCCAGGTTCTAGCATCTAGACAACACCATTAAAGAGCTGGTGGCTTCCGCAATCGTGGAATCTACGCGCTTCTTCCATCTATGTTTTAAATCTAGTACCAGCCCTAGGTATACTATATTATTTCATCAACCCTGGCCACTTTCACTATATTGGGCGTTAAGATTCTTAGAAATTATTGACAGCTTTGTCTCTTCAGCTGCTTTGACTAGGGCCTTTTGTACCTTTGAAGCCGCTAGGATTGTTAACAAAATCTTGCAGAACTTGCTGAAGTTGTCTTTCTTGGCGTTACGTACCTCGTAGCTGTGTAAATGTATAGTAAGTCTTGCTCTATAGTCATTCGAAACTCCAGTGTGCTTCTCTCTGTTAAAGAGGCTGTGTACCGATTTGCTTAGAGTCGAAAGTTCGGTACTGTTTATGAAACTTTTAACTAAATGCTTGTGCTTAGTAAACTTGCTATTGTTTGGTAAAGAATTTCTATTGCCAATGAACATTTTATTTTGAAATCAATTATGGACTCAGATGCATAATTTAAACTCTCTGTGCACAAAAATTTTTGACATTATGCGCTGTTGCAGAACAATAATACAACAACGGACAGCAGACAGCAAATGTGAACAGAGAAAGAAGTAACAAACAAATTTTAATTAATAATTAGAGAAGTAATAATTGCAAAAGTTTGTCATATGCAACGCACAAGCGCAGTCAGCTAGATTTGGACACACGTACGCAAGTTATATGGTGACATTCATATGACCATTAGGGTGCACCTTATTTTCAAAGTTGATTTCTTGTTGGTTCATGGCACCTCAAGTTTCAGTTTTGCACTTAAAAAAAGTATACAACACAAGTTTTCCATTTTTCATGCACACAGTGCTTTTTTCCATCCATTTTCCATAATAAGATAAACCTACAACTTTGAGAATATAATATTAATAAGCAAAATGTTTAGCTTTACAAAAAAGTTCTTAAAGAATTTCTTATAAAACCCTTTTTTCAAAATATACGCATTTAAAGTCCTGCATCAAATGTGCTGAGTCTTCAAACAAGTAAACAGGACTTTAAAAAAAAAACACAAAAAAACGTTAACTTCGGCTGCACCGAAGCTGATATACCCTTCACATGTGCATTTTTTAGTAACTATGAGTTCAGTTTATATGGAAGCTATATGCTATTGTAATCCGATCTGAACAATTTTTTCGGAGATTATATTATTACCTTAAGCAGTAACCATGTCAGATATCGTGAAGATACCACGTCAACTGCGAAAGTTTTCCATACAAGCCCTTGATTCCGATCGTTCGGTTTGTATGGCAGCTTTATGCTATAGTAATCCGATCTCAACAATTTCTTCGGAGATTACATTGTTGCTTTAAAAAATAAATTTGTACTAAATTTCGTGAACATATCTTGTCAAATGCAAAAGTTTTCCATACAAGAACTTTTTTCCGATCATTCAGTTTGTATGGCAGCTATATGTTTTAGTGGTCCGATATCGGCAGTTCCGACAAATGAGCAGCTTCTGGAAGAGAAAATGACGTTTGCAAAATTTCAAAACGATGTCTTAAAAACTGAATGACTAGTTCGTATATATACAGACAGACGGACGGACAGATAGACAGACGGGCATGGCTAAATCGACTCAGCTCAACATATTGATCATTTATATATATACTCTATAGGGTCTCCGACGCTTCCTTCTGGGTGTTACAAACTTCGTGAAAAACTTAACACACCCTGTTCAGGATATAAAAAAACAGAACAAATGTTTTTTGGCAAAATCAATTTATTTTATTCAAAATAGTCTCTTTCTGTATCAATACAGCGTTTTGCACCGTCCCAAAGCATATCGAAAGAGTGTTTTAGCTCGTTGGCCGGTATGGCCGCCAGTATGCCAGTGTAAGCCTTTTGAATGGCCTCTACATCTGCATAACGCTTTCCATCATGGGCGAATGCCGAATGCCTTCCGAGAAGGAAGAAGTCGCACGGTGCCATATCAGGTGAATATGGGGAGTGGTTAAGGGTTAAAATGTGATTTTTTATCAAATAGGTGAATTTTTCACAAGAACTTTTGGACATAGCTCGTTGAGCAGCGGATCGGCGGATAAAATGACCACCTAACCTCACGCTATATCTGGAAGATCCGACTTCAGGTGACGCTAAAAGAAGGTGAATGGCGAAGGGGCAGACGAACCACCAGCACAACTCTTAACATACTTGTATATGTTTGCACACGAAAATCTGAAATGACTGATGAAGTGGGCGCCGGAATCTATTGCAAGGAGATAGATCTCGGGCGACCCTTCAAGCTGCCGGACTATTGAATTATCTTCCAGGCAGAAGGCTTGGCGGTGAGGAAATAATCTCACAACGCATTGTGTCAGAAAATGTCCTTAGAAGCAGAGAGGCAGTAGCAAGTCATTAGAAACAAGTCGTGAAAAATAAAAAGCAATGAGTTTTCCGAAAAGGGTAGCAGACGGTTTAGGGGCATGAGAAAAGCATGAGAAAGACATTGGAACATTCTCCCTGCTTATGTTCGGCCTTACCTCGAACTCTGCTTCGATATCTAGGAGTCTCGTAGTTCAAGTGTCTGGAGAATGTATCACAATTAGACCTGAAGGACTATATAAGACATGGAAGCGAACCAGAGTAATCTAACCTAACCCAGGCATGGGTTAAATTGAAAATAAAAAGCTTTTTTTTTTGGATTGAATACTTTTAGGTGCAAAAACTGAGACATCAGGTGTTTTCTTACAAAAACAAAAAAGTAATTTTTTAGAAACATCGCACTCTTTAGGACACCCTAATGGGCAAGTACATGTGCGCATGTGAGTTTGCAAGTACAAATATTACATGCTCGTTGCGTGCATGCAATCCCGTGTTAACACACGCAAATGTAACCGATAGTGCCCAAGCACACTCACCCGCACCCACACCCACACTCACACTCATATACACACATATACGCTTAAGCATAAGTTAGAGATTGTTGTAGAGTGTCAGTCAATGGTGTTGCAGTTTGCTTTGCTGGCCAAACACGTGCGTGTGTGGGCGTGTGGGAAAAGGTTGAAAAGCAAAATCGTAGAGGGAAAAGCGAAAATTGCTTGACGCTTGCAAACTTTGCCAATAAGTTGCTTTACTTTACGAGCGCATTAGCATATGAGTAGTGTGCGGTGTGCGAGGTGCGAGCTGCGCATGCAACAGGCGTTGGTGGGTGGTGTGTGCCTTGCCTAAAAGCCTGCTTCTTTTACATTGGACTAGCAAACGCCATGACACCAGCTGCATATTGATGCGGAAACTTCTGAACTGTTTGCTGAATACAATTGTTGTCAAAAGTTTGCTGGCAACACATCCTGATGCAAATGCATCACTGCACGTATGAATAGCGCTGTAGCTTTGAGGCAGAGGATGCGTCATGCAAAACACATCACTTGCCCTTTTTGTGGGATTTTGTTGACATTTTACTGCTTCACTGTCTACTGACTTATGCCGCCATTGTTGCCAGCACAAGTGCTGCTGTTGCTAAGCTGATGAGCTGCTTGCTTCGCAAATTGCACCTGCTTCTACCAATTTACGTTTACTCTTGGGGGCTTCAGTATTTTTTCATGTTCTCTTTTGTTTCTTTTGTTGCTAATTGTTACTCGCAACAGGCTATGTAATCTATCTCAGCTCGTTGTGTGCATTAGCAAAGAATGCTTTCTGACTTTTATATGACGGTAGAAGTAATAGCCACAAAGTAATTCTAAAATTTATAAAAAAAAATGGAAATTATATTTTGCTATGAGGCATTTGTTCATCAGTTTTCCAAAACATTTTCCGCATGTCACGTATGTGGCTCTCTTCACTATATTTCATCTAACATTTCACAACATGTTTAAGTAGTTTGCTTTTGGGATTTGGCAACCCTGGTATTGTATCTGGCAATTCATTAATGTATCGTGAAGTTTGACATTTTTGCTAATTCACTTACTAAGAACGTTTTGACATACGAACGCTACTTGTTTACAGTAACTTAAAATATTCATCTCGACCAAAAATGGTAATAAATCGCAAATATTTTCGCGTGATCATTTTTTACAACTTCCGACGTTGATTTACTTTTTGCTCCCGTGCGCAAGAAATAAAGTAGTTGGTCAACGTTTTGGAGATACCTACATCAGAGTCGCAAAAAGTTTCGAAAATTTATTCAAACGCATGCAAAAGTACATAGATCTTAATCGACTACACTTTAAAAACAATAGAGTGCTTTTCGTTGATTAATATTTATTTTTGTGTCCTAATACCGAAATAAAATATTAAAGGTAACCGACGTAGTACTTACCGTAAGTGCTGTCACGACTCTGATTACAACAAAGTAATTGTGTAATTTTTCGCTTTAACGAGCCATTTAGTCTTACACGACACCTTAGGAAATTGCGGCGCCCTCGTTGCAATATACACACACGTATGGGCGTGTTATATATTATTCGGCACCTGTTGCACGCACATACTTGAGGCAAATTTGCAGCACTTTCGCTGAAGGTGTGCGATTTCTTCTGAAGAAGTTTGTAGCAAACTCAAACTGAAGACTCAGAGAATACAGTTGTGTAGCTGTTGGCTCAATGTTGTAATCGGAGAAGTGAATGCCTTTAAAGTGTTCGCCAAAGTGCGACAACAACAAAAGTGACAGGCTAACGAGCGCTAGACAGCTGACTGAAACGCTGACATGCGGAATAGCGATAACAATAATAACATTGCGGGCAGCTGACACGCACGCAAGTGTCGCGGAGTAAATTGAAGACTTTCGTCTACTACGCTTGTGCACCGTGGCAATAGATAGAGTCACATGACTTAAGTATGGCTTTGTTGAAGAAAAGCAAATTGTTTTCAGAACTTGCGCGTTATTTAACTTCTTCAGCACATATGCTTTTACTTTCTTGTGCATTATGACTTTTAGCACTTAAAATATGGGAAGGCACTAAATTCGAAACGGCTAACGCAGTGGGGGCCGGAATCTATTGCTTTGAGCTGGATAACAGGCAACCCTTCAAGCATTCGAAATTCCTGCAGTATCTTCCAGGCGGAGGTCTTTACAGTTGTCAGAGAATGTCTTTAAAAGCAGAGAAGCAGTAGATGAAGCTGCTGCATATATTGGGTAGTCGTATTTTGTCAATAGATGTCTTTGCAGTCGTATAGTATATCTTCAGTGCTACTAATAAGGAGACGAAAAGTGAATCAAATGCGACAATAATGTGCGAAAATGATCGTGGTCTGAACGTGGTGAAGCTCACCAAATGGTGGCAAAGCCAGGATTGACGCTTAGAAAGGTTATGCTGTGGTGGGATTGGATAGGAATCATCCATTATCAGCTGCACCGGTCGGCTCGAACGATTGATTCGACATTTTTATGTCAACAACTGATGAGATTCAAGCAACCAATCGAAAAAGACAGCCAGAAGTGATCAACAGAAAGAGCTTCGTCTTCCATCAGGACAACGCTTTGTCGCACTTTTTCTTCTACCCTCTAGTATATAGGGTCCGCGCCACAAGGGAGTTCCGAGAAACGAAACGGCAGATGAGATATACCTTTCGCTACCGAACAAGTACAGGAACTACGCAAGTCACTAGAAACGAGATTCAACGAAATTTATGAAAGGGCTGCTGGCGGATCAGGGCGAGATGGAATGCATTCAGTACATGCAGGATCGTCAAGATCATGTGCAAAAGCCCTTTACTCGCTTGCTTCTTACTCACATGGTTTCGAAATGACTACCGGACGACTGTTGGCCGCTTGACATGTCACATCTTACTGGCATCACAATCTAACAGACATAAGTGATAATGATACATACAGAACTACAAACTAATTACAGGAACAGTGCTGAAAATCGTCGTGAAAATCATCCTGTTGGCTTCAGAGAGATATCAGAGAATCTTACTAACTCTTATGTATCGGCTCAATACATTTTCGTTTATGCTCGTGCCAAAAGGTCTGAAACTTTAGTTAATAAACGACGTTGAGTAGAGGTCACAGAAGAGATACAGCAAAAGCAATATTGACGTCGAAACTGTACAACCCTCGTGCAGCTAAAACTCTCCTTTAACTCTTAAGTAAGCGTATGCAGTGTTGATGTTTTCAGTTATTTTAAGGACATTTGTAAACACTTGCCACACAACTTAAAGCTATTATTATGTACTCCCCTAAAATATATAGTACAACAATTAACGGTTCCTTTGCCTATCTGGCCGGTTGGAATATTTCCTTTGACGGTTGTGAAAGCAAAAATACTTCGTACAAAATGCGAATGGTATTTAATTGTGTAACGGCGCCGATCATGCCTCTGAGACTTTAGGTCTTCACACATACAACAGCGCGTGGCTTCAACGACGATTTATTACATTTTCTTGCACAACTGCTTTGTGGAAAAAACGTTGGCTATCGTGCGCATTCTCAAAGCGCCAGATTGAATCAAATTAAATCATAGCGAGAATTAAAATTGCAATGAAAGTCCAACGACTACGTCTCGTAACCGCAATTAAGTAGCAAACTGGCCGACACAAATACATTCGTGCGAACGACTTTTTATTGCAATTGCTTACACGCCATAACTCTTGGCTTCACGCCGAACGCTCTCTGCCTGTAGTGGAATTGCATTGGAAGGGCAAAGCGAGCGCAGAAACAAATTGATGGTAATAAAGCATTTGAGGCGGTCAACCGCAACTCAAATGCCTCAGCGGCGCCCTCTTGTGCGTCGATTGCAGGAATTTCATTTGCAGCACTTTAATCGCTTTGCAATGCTCTCGGCGGCGGCAGCAATTATATTGCGCTAATTCTCCGGTTCCTTTCTTTCCTTGAATGCGCTTGTGTATGCTACACTTGTGCACACTGAGTTCGCGTGAGCGTGCTGTAAGTGAAATAAATGCTTTGAAGCTTCATTGCTGGTTGCACATAATTCGATGTACGAACGTTGTTGGAAAGACTCGAAACAAGACGGAAAGCAAAAATCACAGCAACGGCGGAAGTCAAAGTCATGTGACTTGCAAAACTTCTTCTTGTAGATAGTTAGCAACCAGAGTGTATAAGACATTATATTTCTTCATATTTAATACCTACATGGAAATTGACAAAATGGCGGCATTAAAATGAACTTGTTTGAAGACTGTTCTCTTTGCTTCGAGTTATAATCAGTGTGCTTAATTTCGTGAAGATAAGTCTTCGAATAAAAAAGCTTTTCTTACGACGAAGTGATTTTGATCGTTCAGTTTCTATGACAGCTCTAAGCAATATTGGTCCACTATAAGCGGCTCCGACAAATAAGCAGCTTCTTTGGGAGAAAAGAGCATGTGCAAAATTCCCGAACGATATCTCGAAAATTGAGGGACTAAACAACTCAAACACTATTTAAAATATAAATTTTTAATATGTTTTTATTAAAGCCATAAACTATAGAAAAAAAGAGAAATCGATTTTATTTTATTTCCACATCATATGTGCGCCTTCAACCACAGAAAACTTTGTAAGCTATACAGTACAACAAAATGTCTGCTACGCAACATTTTTCCCCACAAAACCGATGTCTTAACACCAAGCTTTAGGAATGAATATTATACATGAGTAAGCAAACTGTGAGCTTTTGCTGCCTAAAATAACTGGAAGAGGCATAAATCAAAAAGTTGAGAGGCATATAAGAAGAGTTGAACTTATTTGCTCTTTGCCTTAAAGTTAATAATAAATCAAAATCTATTTTGACATTTTGAGTCCCTACACACCTTCATATACGTGCATACGGTAGTTTCCCTCATAAAATATATATACATATATAAATTCATATTTATACTTCAATAATGACCTAAAATATAAAATAGATAAGAGCTCCTGAATAATTTTTTTAAAAGCAGCGAATAATTTGCTCACGCATATGTATTTGAAACACATTTGAAAATACTTGTTTTAAACTTAGAACATCCATTAAAGTTTGCTTTATTTCTTAACCCTCTTTGTGGATTGCGAGGGGTCTAGCACGGCAACAAAAGTAAATAAAACAAAACGAATCAGTTTTAACCGCTTCATTGTGGCATTCATCTAAAGTCCAAGTCGCAAGCTCATTGCAAAGTTTTTCGCTAATGAAAACTAAATCTCGGCACTGAGCAGCCTTTTCAACGCCTTTATATCTTCACTTAATTAATTTATGCGGATTTTCAAAAGCAGTTTAGTTTCCGTTATGCATAAGTGCTTTAATAAGAATGCAAACTCTTTTGTCACATTTTATTGATGATTATTCTTATGTTCTCGCTGCAGGTTAGACAGAGTATAATGTTCAGCAAAATTTTATTTATAACACCTAAAACTAATAGGGATAGATGTAAGGAGTTCATGAGAATATAAACGTATATATGTCTTCATATGAACGTATGTGAAGTTGCATTTCAATCTATCAATCCATTCTTTATTTACAAGTCACTTAGTGTCGCCGTGTCATAGTATTTTTTTACAATGGAAACAATTGAATATCGTGCAGTGATAAAATTCTTACTTTTGGAAGGTGGACCATTACAAACGAATGTTAAAAGTGTATAATAATTGTTCACCTACAATTAGAACAGTAGAAAGATGGGTTACTGAATTTAAACGTGGTCATACATGCCTTGAAGACGATCCACGTGAAAGACGTCGAAAAAGCGCATCAACACCAGAAATCATAGCCAAAATGCAGGATATGGTTTTAGAAGATCGCCAATTGATTGAGAGAGATTTAGTAGAGGGTCTACACATCTCAGTAGGCAGTGTGAGCCATATTTTGAGAGAAATTTTGGGTTTTAGAAAGTTGTTGCACAATGGGTGCCGCATTCGCTAAAAATGGAACGAAAACACTTTCGAATGCGACGTTCTCAGCAGCATTTGGAGCGTTTTAAGAATAATAAAGTAGATTTTGTGCATCTATTCATCACTATGGATAAGACTTGGGTCTACTACCATGATCCTGAATCAAAACAAGAGGCTAAAGAGTGGTGTGAACATCCAGATGTTCGGCTTCGAAACGAGTTCGAGTCCGGAAATCGGCCAAGAAGGTTATGGCATCAGTTGTTTGGGATGCGAGAGGAATTTTGTATGTGGATTACTTGCAAACCAGTAAAACAATTAACTCTGAATATTATTGTAACCTTTTGGACAAGTTGAAGAAAAAAATTTGTGAAAAAAAGACCCGATTTGCTGAAGAAAAAGTGATTTTTCATCAGGACAATGCATCGTGTCACAAGAGCATTTTGACAATGGCTAAATTCCATGAATTAAATTTCGAATTGTTGGAGCATCCACCGTATTCACCAAATTTGGTCCAGATTTGCGGAACTCAAAAAAGTTATGCGTGGCACGCTTGCCATCAAATGAAGAGATCACAACAATGGCTGTTGAAGCGTATTTTGCAGACCTTCCAGATTTTCACTTCAGGATTGGGATCCACAGATTGGAAGATCGCGGGAGCAAGTGTATTATTGTTCAGGGAGATTACACTAAATAACAAAGTGTATTTTGAATCATAGAATTGTGTTTCTCTTTATAAAACGACAAAATTTATTGAACAACCTGCTATACTATGAGCACAGCATAGTCATTTATTCTTCAAAATATATGTTGTCCCTTCAGAGTAACACTAACTAACCAATAAACTGCTGCCAACGTTTTTTCCAAACCTCGAAAAAATTGTTAAAGTCAATTTCCGAAATAGACATTAGTGCGCGTAGCGATTTCACGTTTAAAGTCTTCTCTGTGAGTTCTCGAGGTGCATTCCAAAGTAAACAGGGCTTAAAAAAAACAGAACAAATGATTTTTTTGGCAAAATCAATTTATTTTATTCAAAATAGTCTCCTTCTGCTTCAATATAGCTTCTTGCACGGTCCAAGAGCATGTCGAACGAGTGTTTTAGCTCGTTGGCCGGTATGACCGCCAAGATGCCGGTGCAAGCCTTTTGAATAGCCTCTACGTTTGCATAACGCTTTCCTTTCATGGGCAAATGCATTTTTAAGAATTTTTCCGAAAAGGAAGAACTCGCACGGTGCCATATCGGGTGAATACAGGGTGTGGTTAATGGTTAAAATGTTATTTTTGGTCAAATAATCGGTCACAAGCGTCGATCGATGAGACGGCGCATGCTGGCTTCTGAGCAATTTTTGGTCGTCAGTCAATTTGTGCGGAAATATGAAACATGATTTTGTACTGCGCGAGTAACGGTAAATACGAAATTAAATGTGGAAAATAACGCAAAATGATTTAAAAAGCGAAAATGTATTTCGGCACAATTTGAGTGAATTAAATGGTACAGTTCATGAACTTTGTGAAATTTGTTTCGCAGTTAATTTATTAAACAGCGATAGCTCAACTTTGTTCTCGGCCACATATGTTCCATTGAATTTCACAATTCGACTGAACAAACTGAAATCAATGCTATTATGTTCGCTTATTGCATTTGCAATGTTTGCATGCCAATTTACTTATTTTATATATTTAACATTACAAACTTATGACGCAGAGCAGCCCGATGGAATGGAAATAATGCTGACTGATAAACACAAAGTTGTAAATTTTTAACATATTCGACAAGCAAGATGGACAATTAAACTAAGCATATCAACTAACTTCCGTATACTAACTCTTACAATTTGATGTGGCTTAATGAATTACTAATATTTGCTTAGCAAGTAAGTTGTGTGTACATAATTGCAACTGTGTGCTTGCTTAATGAAATCTGCAAAATTTTGCGTTTAATTAAAATATTTTGGCTTTGCCAGCAACGAATATTGGACTTTATCCTTTAACTTGATCAGTATCTTCATCAGTATCCATATGCGTGCAGGCTTTAACATTTTGATGTTTGATGGTTGAAGAGTAGATAGTAGAGCTGAAACTGCAGATTTTAGTTACAGTTAAAATTAAACTGGTTTGTAGGCTCAAATAATGTAATGTATATTCGTTCAATTTCTCGTGATGTGTACTGCAAATATTCTTGCATTGGCTTTAAATAGAAAATTCTGACAACTGCATTAAAGCAAAGACACAGGTTCTCACAACTCAACACCCCAACTATACAACGACAACTCTTCTTTATATAGATTCGTATATGAAGTTTATTAGTAAATGAGCAATGAACGGTAACTGTTCCGTCAACACACAAATTCACTTAAATATGTGGCTCTGTGGGTCAAAGCCAACGGGAACAGCCAGCCAGCTGTCAGCGGTAATCTGATTTCGCTGCTGGCCGACTTACTTCAACACAGTCGCCAACAACCACACACCGCTTATAAGTGTACTAAGGGGCAACAGTGGTTGGCACAACAGCAACGAATGCGGCCGATTTAACTGTATTCGGTGCTATCAAGCCTTGAAGACCAAGTGGAGCAAAGTACATGGCGAAAGTGAAAGTAAAAGGGAAAGCGAAAGTGGAAAACAAGTGCCAACACAACATAAAAATAAAACAATTGAGTGCGCAAAGTGCCGCCGGGCATTGGCAGCCGCCAAATGACATCGAAACTTTTCAACGACAATGTCGTCGCCATTTAGTTGTATTGTGTTATTTGCAGATTTTGCAGAAGCGAAAATTATTCATTGAATTCTCGTTGATTTCATTTCCTTGCTTTGATTAAAGTGCTTGTTGTTGTTGCTATTGTAGTATTAGTATTTGATTTCGATTTTGTGACAATTTGGCATTCAGTTATTCAGGGTCTTCCGTTTAATTCACACTCTGCCTTTCCACTTATTGGTGCCTGCTGCTGCGGACAGATGGGTATGGAAATTATTGTGGCATACTTTAAGGCGTGCCCACTTTGTGTGCATATAAGTAAAGATTTACATACGAAAACGATCTGTGCATAGCTAGCGTAGTGCCATTATTTGCGGTGTGGCCTTCGATTTTGTCGATTTTGTCGAATCGCATTCGAATTTTATGTCATTCGCTTTGGTTTCATCGATGCCTAATGATATTCATTACCAAGCAAAACAATAAAGGCCAAGATATGCGCAGGCAGAGGCGAGATATACAAGCTTAACTGACAAGCAGAAGATTGCCATCAATACACACACACAAATACATACACACACAGAATATAGCCGACAGGCATTTGTGTAATGACACTGCGCCACAGTTTGGGCATAAAATTTTATTATGGACTAATGCCATACACACGAGACGTTGCCGGGCGGCGGCACCATAAATAAACGCCATCGTTACCAGAGCATGAGGAAAATTATGGCTGCTCACGAAAGGCGTTAAATCGAATTATGTACTTAATATACATATAGTCAAGCTAGTATCCGCAAACATTGGCATTTTTACTATCTGCGTATGAAACGTAAGGTTTTATACTCTAGCGCTGTTCTAATAAAATTTTAAGTGTGAAATGATTTAAGTTTAGCATTCGTTTATAGTCGAGAAAGTATGAGTTTTTTATGATTTTGTCTATTATGACTACCTTACTAGCCTTACCGGCTATGGAGGTCTTGCCAGTATCCAAGCTACCGACGGCATCTCTCTCAGGCGCACTCCACTTACTGAGCCACCTCATGGCTACCAGTTAACAATTCTTTACTTAGAACAAACGTTAACCGTCCCTTAAGATTCTCATTCTCCATAAAGGTTCGTATGTTTTCATGAATATACCAGATCGTTCAATAAGTTTTGTCGTTTGATATGAAAAACACAATTTTATGCTTCAAAATGCACTTTATTATCTATTAATATCGAAATCTGGTGAATACGGTTCATGCTCCAATAATTTGAACTTTAATTCATAGACTTTAGCCATTGTCAAAATGCTCTTGTGACACGGTGCATTGTTCTGATGAAAAAGCATTTTCATCAAACCGGTTCTTTTTTCACGATTTTTTTTCTTCAACTGGCCCAAAAGGTTACAATAATGTTCAAAAATAATTGCTTTATGAGTTTGCAAGTAATCCACAAACAATATTCATCTCGTAACCCAAAAAACTGATGCCATAACCTTCTTGGCCGATTTCCGGACTCGAACTCGTTTCAAAGCCGAACAGCCAGGTTCACACCACTCCTTAGCCCTTGTTTTGATTCAAGATCATGATAGTAGACACTAGTCTCATTCATAGTGATGAGTTGATGCACAAAATCTGCTTTATCCTTTTTAAAACGCTCCAAATGTTGCTGAGAAAATCGCATTAGAAAGTGTTTTTGTTCCATTGTTATCAAATGCGGCACCTATTGTCCACACAGCTTTCTAAAACCCAAAATTTTCACTTCAAATATAGCTCACACTGCCTAGGGAGATGTGTTGAGCCTTTGCTAAATCTCTCTTAGTCAATCGACGACCTTCCAAAACCATATCCATTTAAGATTTCTGGTGTTGATGCGCTTTTCGGACGTCCTTCACGTGGATCGTCTTCAAGGCATGTATGACCACTTTTAAATTTAGCAACCCATCTTTATGCTGTTCTTATAGTAGGTGAACAATCATTGTACACTTTTAACATTCGTTCGTGAACTTCTTTCGGTGCTACACCTTCCAAAAATAAGAATTTTATCACTGCATCTTATTCAATTTTTCCATTGTAAAAAAGTACTGTGACACGGCGACACTAAAGGGCTTGTAAACAAAGAATGAATTGACAGATGTGACAGTAATAAAACTTCACATACCTTCATGTGAAGGGTGCACCAAAAAAACAAAAAAAAAAAAAAAAAAAAATGGGCTAGTAGCAACGCCCTCTCTTATCGAATGACAAAACTTATTCAACAATCTGGTATTGAACTCGTCTTCTCCCTTTGACGATGTTGTCAAGTTTCTCAACGCTAATTGACTTTTCACCACATCAGCTGGCATCGCTTCATTAGATGTGCGGTTTTTCGGCTTCCATATAAGGACATACAAAATTTTATCAGGTTTTCAGTGTTCTATTTCTTCACTACACCAATGAGTGGCTCCTGAAAAGTACGCTTGAAATATACGATGCTGGCAGAAATCGCACAAAAATCACTGAATTGTTTTTCAGCTATCTGTTCTCTCAGAGAGAACTCTAATTTCATTAAGTCTTCGCTTTACTTAAGCAACTTTGCTTTAAAATAAGTAAAATATTTATCCAAAACTAACTAACAATATCTATTTTCAATTGGTATGCGAGTATTAGCTTCTAAATTTAATTTTATATTTAAATGTTTATCGCCAATCAATAAGTTGTACGAAGCAATGAAAAATTGTATAACAAAAATTACCATCAATTGAAAGCAGACAGTCAGACTTGCTTCACAGACCGAAATATACATAAATTATTTTAAATAATTTAATTTAAATTTGAAACCATATTGAACACGAAATATATAACTTGAATGTGTGTGATGCCGTCTTTGAAAATTTATTATTCTCTTATCTAAATAAAATCTTCCACATACTCCATTGCATGTTGCCAAACTCTTACTATTTTTTATCAGTAGCGTGTTATGGCTTCCTACTTTCTCATACTACAGGCAGGAGTTGCAAATACATGTGTACATACCCAGCAAGAAAGCATGAAAAGTTTGCACAATTTCGACGTTCAGCACTAAAGGAACTTCGCATAATTTTCAATTGGTTGCGTACTCTAACATACAAAAATCTTGCATTTGCTGCAAGCAGAATTCGTATGCACAAGTCTTGAGCTACGACACACATGAAGAAAGATGCGTATATTGCCTTTCTCTGCAGGGTCTATATATGTACGAAACTGTATCGATTGGCATGCAACCCTCCGGTTGCATTGTGTTGCTTTGAACCATTTAAAGAAACTGTTTGCTGCGCTGTCACAGAGGAAAGCGAAACGAAAAATGCAATATCAGTTGCTGCTTATTGGAGAGAAAATGCAACGAAAAACGTTTGAACAAGTGTAAACTGCCAAAGGATATTATCCTTAGAAACAAGAAAATAACGCATTAAGAAAGTTGCTGCAGAATAGTGAAAGATAAGAGATATTGCAGCATGGACCCTTCTCATATAAAATCACATTTTTTACTTTAAGGGTAGACGTTGCATTGCGGTTAAATCGTTTAGTTGGTGCCACAAATGCGTGTTTTTCTTTGCCCCAGAATATACATTTGTTTATATCTACATATACCTACATATGCTTATATTGTCTGGTTGGCATTCGAAAACGAGGGTAAATATTGTGCCAGGGTGTGAGTGCGCATGATGTGTGTGCTGCTGCACATTTGACACTTTCAACACTTCGGAGTAAAAATGTAGGTTGACAGTTTGCTTGACCTGCCCGCCGCTCCACGCCACGTTGAAAAACCCAATCTCTCTTCGGTTTGCGGTTGCCACATGTTTCCCTGCTCGCACGCTCGTTCTGAGTGGGAGCGCTGAGCGCTTTTCGTATGTCCGGACGCGTCGGTTATCCTTTGTCAGTTGAATTAAATTACAAGTATTGTAGTAAAAAACAGATGCATTGCATGACTGCATTTGATGAAAGTGTCTGTGGGGTAATGCACACCGTGTATATAATAATTGCTGAAAAACATCTCTGCGCTTGCAAAGATTAAATGATTTTGACTTTAAAATAAAATTCTTAGTGCATGTTGAATATTGAGGTTTTAAAATTTTCGTGCAAAAATAGTCATTTCAAACCTTTCGCCAAAGTACCATCGATTGATGCATGGCTTAATTGGTTCAGCTTAACTTTTTTCGCATTCGCTTGCCGCACGCTGCTATCGATATATGTACATACATGGATAAACAAGTTGCTAAGCAAAAATATTGGTAAATCTAGCACAAACAGTTCGCCAAGCAGCGTTGCTAACCTTGCTGAACTAATTAACCGCTTATGGACAGTTCTACGAAAGCAGCTTAATTGGTAAACGCACGTGTTGTGTTCGCTGCGCTTGGCAAATACACGTGAAGCATGTTTCCATAACGGTTGTCTTAAATTAGGCAGAGTGAATTGGAGTTTTCTTGCCACTAATAATTTGCTTTACTAAATAGTTGGCAGTGTAAAATATTTTGCTAGCAATAGTAAGATGAGGATCATAGATTATTCCAAAAAAGTAATGTCACTTTAGTCTTCATATATTTATTTATGTTAAAGCTTTCATAAAGGAAGGCGTTAAATTAAAGCTCGCTTTTTGAACACACTCTAATTCGTGGTAACAGTTACTGAGCAACTTTTTACGAGTCGGTTCGGAGAAACTAAAGTTAGTCTTATGCACTCATATTCGCTCATCTTCTTTTTACAACTTACAGAAGCGCTTTATTTTCAATTTAAACCGTGTCTAAGCCATGGTTTCTCTTTACTATGTACATATCACGCATTTTTTGTAATATTTTGCATTAAATGACCGAACATTTAGCATTGGAAAAACAATATACTAGTACAAAATCTTCCGTTCTATAGAAAAGTTCTGTATATAATTCTTTTCATTAGAGCGCTCCTTTAAAACTTACATGCAATTAAACTTATGCACCAAATTTAATAATACTCACACAGTACACCATGTCGTATGAGCAACACGGACTGTATATGTACATGTATTGTGTGAATGCTGAAAATATTCGATGCATAATTTTAACTGCGTATAGCTTTTAAAGGCATATGAAAATTAATAAAAAAAAACGTTAACTTTGGTTGCACCGGCGCTATAATGCAAACCACAAAAACCAAAACTTACTTACAAGAAATTGATTCCAACTTTTTAGTTTGTATGGCAGCTATATGCTATAATGGTCCGACCACCATAATTTTTTTGAAGATTGCATCAATGCTTTGGATAATAACCCATGCCACACTGCGTGTGATATCACTTCAAAAGAAAATGTTTTTCATACAAACACTGGACTCCGATCGTTCGGTTTGCATAGCAGCTATATGTAATAGTGGCCCGATATCGGCAGTTCCGACAAATGTGCAACTTCTTTGAGACAAAGGAACGTGTGCAAAAATTTGGATCGATATCTCAAAAACTGACTGACTAGTTTGCGTATAAACACACAGACGGGCAAACGATCTGACAGTCAGACGGACATGGTTGAATCGACTCAGCTCGTCATGCTTATCATTTAAGCATATAAATATTTTATACGTTCTTTGACGTTTTTTCTCGGTGCTACAAACCTCGTGTATATTTCGTATACCAATATAGGGTATAAAATATTCTGGACTTTTTTATAAGCCGTTAAATTTTGTATAAGAATATTTGCATTGCAAATTTGCTTTGGAAATAAAGATATGATTGCAAAAGATTAAAAAGCCTCACCTCAAATATGTACACATACATGGGAAATATAAAATGATTAATGCACGACCGATTTAAGCAAAGATAAATAATTTTTGTAGGGCAAAAAATGAGGCTTCTGAAGGTTCCTACAAAAAAAAAAAAGAGCTCATGAAATAAGGGACACCCAAATATATGTACAACAGTTAAGTTAAAAAGCAAGTAAAGAAGACAAAGTTCTTGTACAACCGATTCTAAATAAAGTAGAATCGTTATATGTGGTATATATGGAAGTGAAGCGTAGTATCGATCCGATTTTATCTCTGTTTAGTAATACCGCATACTATTAACATGCCACATACTAACAAAATGTTTCCTGAATTTCATTAAGGGGGTATTCTCATGCAATCAATTCGAAAAATTGATTTTTCTTTATATTTTGACAGTAAAACCTATTGAAAACATGCTGTGAAAAATTCAGACCGAAATTCATAGTATTTGATAAGTTACAGCTCATAGTCGCCGACGTGTCATAAGCGACTGTCTACCAGACGCCATGGCAAGTCTGCATTTTTCTCGAATCATCATTTTCTGAAACTGTCATGGTCCTAAAAAAAAAGTATTCAACCGATTGCTTTAAAATTTACATACGTTCTTCTACTCATTTGTAGTTATCGTCCCTACCTGAATTGTTTACTTTCGTAAATATTTTCATATCTTTTTTAAACGATTTTTAACAAAAAAAAAACAAGTTTTTCGTGACTTTTTTTTTGAAGTTCGACATTTTTGTTTTTTTTTTTAATGAAATTGGTTATATTTGGTAGGGACGATAGCCGCAGAACTACTGAATAATAATCCATTCGATTTTTTTTATTTCAGACAACATGAACAGCCGCTATCACCATGACCAGTGAACTACTTTGATTTAAAAAAAAAATATATTAAAAATGTAAAAAACGAAAAAAAAAAATTTTTTTTGTACATTTCAAAATACAAATAAAAATATATTGCAAAATTAAAATGATTGAATTTTGTTGTCGCATAAAAAAAATCCTAAAAAGTGGTAAAATGTATGCGTTCACAAGAGAGTACCCCCTTAAGCTACCTTACATACCAGCACAAATCATATAGAGTAAAATCTATCAGAAGTTCGAAAAGCATTGTATTAGCTATATGGCAGCTCACGGAAGTATTAACTCGATTCAACTCACTTTTCACACACTTACATACTATCAGAAAGGTATTCTTCTGAATTTGAATTATACACATATCTCACACAGTGACCGATATTTTCAGTAAAAAAGTCAACTATAGGCATTGGAGCTCACATATTCGGTTACTTGAATAGTTTTCATTCTACTTGAAGAATTTCTGGCCGTTAAGCGGCATTTTCTAAAGGCACTATTTTTGCAAGATTTATCCCATTATTTTAATTGCTTCTTGATTTGTATACTGGAAAGTGAAAGGTTCAAAACGAATTTAATTTTTTTTATATAGGAAATAGCAATGCAAATGCAATAAAGAAATGTCAAAGTATACTGCTTTCGGTTAATCTCTAGAGATGTGTTTTACTTAAAAGGTGGCAGTGCCATGTCCTTTGTACAATTTAGGCATCGGCTCATACAAAGTCTTCTCATATTATTTCATGTTTGAAATATCGGGTCTCTGGCGTATTTATATATTATTTATTGATTTATTTTTCAAATTTCCCGTTGAGCCCCTCAGTGTAACTGTGCGTACACTTTTAAAAATTGATTTTCTTTGTTTTGCCTTTTCACTGGTTTATATTTTATAAAATATCTTGTGAAATCAGTAAGATCGTATCTTGAATAGTTTTTGAATGGCAAAGCTCTAAAGCGAGATCGTTAGCAGGTATATGTAAATCGGATAGTTGAAACGCCTTTTTCTCGAAATGACATTTTTCGAAATTGCTGATATTATAACTCAACGAGACTGACTGACTGGTCGACTTCAAATTGAAACTGGGTATTCTAGGATATATTTACTACACAATGATATACGATCTTTTTGATTGCTTAAAAATTGTCAATTTGACATAAAAAATCGATAATTTTTTACGATTTTTTTTTCAGAATTACGTCACTTTGTTAATTTTTGATAGTAACAGGTCATTGCTTAGAAATTACTGTCAACTTTAATTGCCTTTTTAAATTTTTTTGTTTCAGTTACTCATTCTGCCCGAATTATGTCATCAGTTGGGGAACTTTTTTTTGGCACTTCCGAAGACAGCAATTAACGTTTCTTTGTAGACCCGTGTGCCATGGAAGTCTAATTAAAAGGTTTCCCAATAAAGTTCACATTTACGTGCAATTTGCGGTAGTAATATGTTATATTTTCTCAGTATTGTGGACTACCTTCAACCGATTTGTAATTTACAACTAATTGGTGCAGAGCATTTCAATTATTCCGTTACAAGAAAAGCCACAACTGCTGATTTGCAAACTGCATAAAACATGGCGCGATATTGAATTCAAAGGTGCTATACTATTAATAATATTCATTCACCTGGATATGCGTAGTGTGGTTAGTGGGTGAGAAAGTAGGCAGTAAATAGGTAGAAACGAAATGCAAATTACTTGCAACCGCTGTTGCAGGAATAAGCCAGTGAATATTTCTACTTATACATATGCACACGTGGATATTTGTGTGGCAGCTTTGTATTCAAATAATTTGAAGGACTTAATTAACTGTACATTTGTGCGTTTACAAGTGATATATGGTGCACACTACATGCGATTTATTGCGTTAATTAACTAGCGATGCCTTTCCATACTTATTGCATTTTACGCTAGAGATTATGCTCATCAGAAATTCTCTTCAGCCTGATTAAGCTTGGACTATTAGAGAAATGCCAAGCGCCTACTCTTGCTTTTCCTAACAGAGTTGTATGGGAGGCTAACTTTAAAGTAATGCTTTGCTATTTTTTATCGCAACCGAACTTACGAAATTTTAGTTCTCTTTGTGGCACAGAAATATTTTGTGCTTTCTCATCATAGGTGTTATTTACTTGTATGGCTACGTACGTTCGAAACGCGTTCTACATAGTAGATATTGGGCAAGAAATATGCGAAATTTGTTTTAGGCAATTGAAAGTATATGTCTAGAAAAATTATATATTTAGAGTACAATAAAATATACTCTGCAGCTCCATTGGGAATCAGTTTCCACAAAGCATATCTTATATATAAAAATATGTTGGGTTTCTGTCTGTTCGCTAGAGCTGACTAAACCGTTTCATGAAATGAAAAATGGCCTGAACCACTGGAAGGTAATCCAATGAGAATGGTTTGTAAAAAAAATCAGAAAATATTAATTTTTAACCGATTTACGAGCATAGATTCAGAAAAAGAATATCGTTACTTACTTTTAACAGAGGATGTTAAATTTAGACAAAAAGCTAAGCTGCAAAACACTGATAAGGGCGGTAGTTATAGCGTGAACAATAACAAAAACAACTTTCTTTTTTGATGACCGAGGTGACTGGCAAGACATTTATTGAAAATTTAATATTTGCTAAATTAAAACAATCAGGGAAGATAGCGATAGCAGTTGCTTCGTCAGGAATCGCTGCAACTCTGATAAAGGATGAAAAACATTCATGTTTAAACTTTCGTTATCCATAAGTATTGAACAACAATCGATATGTTCTATGCGCAAAAATGAGCCTTTTGGTTAACTATTGCAAGACGCCTCATTGATTATGTGGAATGAATGCACCATGAGCCATAAAGCACATATAGAGGCCATGGACAGAATATTAAAAAGTTCTTAGAAACTCCTTTCCTCTCATGGGTGTGATAACTTTTGTATTTGCTGGAGATTTCCGACAGACTCTTCCTGTGATTAACGGAGGTACGCGAGCAGATATCATCAAAATATGCTTAATATCGACGTCCTTATGGACTTTAATTGAAAATATAAAATTACGGACGAATCTGAGAGCGCATTGTCATGGAATTACTGATGGTGATTTTCCACAGCAACTGCTTAAACTAGGGGAAGGAATTTTTCGCACTCCAAATTTAAGACGTAATTGTAATATTCTTTTGAATGAGTCTCTAGGCCAAACAGTTCATAGCTTAGAAATTTTAATAGATGCAGCATACCCTGACGTCAAGAATTTGCACGAAAGGAATTTCATTGGTTGTGTTCTATGGCAACAGTTTAGCCCATGAATGATAGTGTTAACGAAATAAACGATCTAATTATTCAAAAAGTTCCCGAAGAATTAAAAAAATACAAATCGATGGACACCGTGACTAATATCGAAGACGAAGTCCATTATCTCCAGGAGTTTTTAAATTCATTAAACCCTGCTGGACTGCCACCACATGAGTTTGCTTTAAAAATTGGGTTTCCAGTTATGCTTTTGAGGAATTTAAGTCCTCCAAGCATGCGCAACGGACGAGGCTGCTTATTAAGAAATTAAAGCAGCTAATATCATCGGACCAGCAGCTGGTCAACTAGCTTATATACCAAGGACTCCAATGATCCCAAGTGATCTGCCAATCTCATTTAAATGGCTTCAATTTCTGGTGAAACTTCTCGCGCTCAAATTATTAACCAGTCTTAAGACCAAACTTACGAAATAGTAGGGATTGACCTATGAAGAGAATGTTTTACTCATAACCAACTGTAAGTTGATCTATCGCAGGCCGGAGGTCCTGAAAATCAATTTATATTGCTGCCATGAAATAAATTAACATCAAATACCGTTCACAGGGAAGCTCTGATTCAATAAATTATTTTGCAGGAGCAGAGAAAGTAAAATATATAGTAAAGGCCTTTTTACAAAATTTAAAAAAATAATAATAGTACAAAAAAATATTCTTTCATGTTCGAATTTCTTTTATTTAACTAATTGTTAAGGACTTCACGCAAAAACGAGAAAGTATGTGTGGGAGAGTGTGTAGAAAATTATAACTTTTGAAATGATTGTTTAATACCCGTCTGAAGCCGGGACGGGTTGCTAGTAATTTATAATAACATCTCAGTATTTTTCTTAGGTAAACTTTTTTAAATAAATATTTGTCTTAATATGCTTACTTGTAAAATCGACCTTTAAGCCAAAGCGTGTAACTATATTTATACAGCAGACTTTTAATTTGTCTTTTTCACTAGTGAAGAGTCCTTTTCTCCCAAGCATATAATTTTAAATAAATTTCCTTTTACTTGTTGGTGCCACTCACGTCCCTCGCCACACAGTTTGCGAGTGTCCTTGCTGTGCAGCGCCCACAACAAACAGCTAAGCTCGCACAACTTCCGCGCCTGAGTGCCACTAAAATTGAGCTCATCCGGCCATTACTCATACGCCACGTGCGCCGCCTTACGCAATTGCCCATCATCGCTAGGATTCGTTCTAGGAAAAGGCAAGACTATGCTTGTATTCGCTGCTTCCAGTTAGTTGTTTCATTTTGTTATCGCCGTCAGCTATAACACTTGCATAAATGTCAATTACCGTTCACCGTAATACTTGTATAATGGTAAGAGATTTTTAATACACCGCTATTTTGCCAGCGCCTAATCGCGCATCAGCTGCTTGTAAGCTTTCACCGAATTACAGAATTAGCACACTATAAAGCAAGCAGTTGCAAGCGTTAGAAGAAGGCGCTTAAATATCGACAAAACATGTTGAGTCTGTCAGCAGGATAGACGAAAAATTCGTATTGTTCTAATGAAAAACGAAACACAATTTGGAATAATGCATTATTTTGTGATAGAGTTAGCATTAACGACAAGTAAAGATGAATTTTTTTGGAAAAAAATATTTTAAACTCGTTCATTGAGGCGCCATTTCCGGTGATCCCCCGGAAAAAAGATGCGCCCACGTTGGCCCACGTCCTTACAAGATCATCAAAGGTGAAAAAATACATGTTTTAGTACAAATCTTAACTTAGAACTTGGACAAAGGAAAACAAGTAAGGAAGGGCTAAGTTCGGGTGTCACAGAACATTTTATACGCTCGCATGATAAAGTGATAATCGAGATTTCATTATCGTCATTTACATATTTTTCAAATACCGTATTTGTGTAAAGTTTTATTCCGCTATCATCATTGGTTCCTAATGCATATATTATACAGAGAAGGCATCAGATGGAATTCAAAATAGCGTTATATTGGAAGAAGGCGTGGTTGTTAACCGATTTCACCCATATTTCGTACATGTCATCAGGGTGTTAAGAAAATATTATATACCGAATTTCATTGAAATCGGTTGAGTAGTTCCCGAGATATGGTTTTTGGTCCATAAGTGGGCGACGCCACGCCCATTTTAAATTAAAAAAAAAGCCTGGGTGCAGCTTCCTTCTGCCATTTCTTCTGTAAAATTTAGTGTTTCTGACGTTTTTTGTTAGTCCGTTAACGCACTTTTAGTGATTTTCAACATAACCTTTGTATGGGAGGTGGGCGTGGTTATTATCCGATTTCTTCCATTTTTGAACTGTACATGGAAATGCCTGAAGGAAACGACTCTGTAGACTTTGGTTGACATAGCTATAGTAGTTTCCGAGATACGTATAAAAATCTTAGTATGGGGCGGGGCCACGCCCACTTTTCCGAAAAAATTACGTACAAATATGTCCTCCCTAATGCGATCTTTTGTGCCAAATTTCACTTTAATATCTTTATTTATGGCTTAGTTATGACACTTTATAGGTTTTCGGTTTTCGCCATTTTGTGGGCGTGGCAGTAGGCCGATTTTGCCCATCTTCGAACTTAATCTTCTTATGGAGCCAAGAAACACGTGTACCAAGTTTCATCATGATAGCTCAATTTTTACTCAAGTTACAGCTTACAGCTTGCACGGACGGAGACAGACATCCGGATTTCAACTCTACTCGTCACCCTGATCAATTTGGTATATATAACTCTATATCTGACTCTTTTAGTTTTAGGACTTACAAACAACCGTTATTTGAACAAAACTATAATACTCTCCTTAGTAACTTTGTTGCGAGAGTATAAAAAATTGCTAATTGGATTTTTAGTAGACATTTTTACGAAATCTTATAGGCCTGTGTAAAATTTCATGAAGATCGGTTGAGGAATGCTCGAGAAAGCTTGCCTACCGACTCCAAAATCACAGTTTAGAGAAAAACACGTTTAAAGACGTCGCACTTAGCCTAGCTAGACTCAAACGCACAAATTCTTAAGGCTGTACCTCCGAAACTATTAGACGGATCAACTTAGAAATTTTATAACAACATTCTAGAAGTGTTGTAGAGTTCAATAAAACAGTAAAAAAGTTAAATTTTTTGTTACCATAATCCATAAATCTTTGTAACCCCTTTAGCGATCATGTTCTTCTACTAACGGCGCATCTATGTAACTAAAATTGATTAAATGGATGGACCAATATCAATTATCCGGTTACTTAACTTCTTATATATTGTTGATGGTATGTGAGATACTTTAATGGAACTTAGACAGTATCTGTTTCTGTTAAAAGTATATAGTTGAAAATTCTCAAGCGTTTTTGAGAAGCGAAAATATACACTGGGAATGCGCGAATTAACTTGAACCCTAATTGCCTGTCACGAAAATTATATATGTATTTGCGAAAAAGATAAAAGACGCGTGCGTTCGGTTATACGGTTCAATTACAATGCCAGTTCTTTATTTCTTAATCTAATTGCTAAGCCTAAATCTTAAAAATAACGGGTTAAACTAGTGGTAACATAAATATGTATTAATAAGGGGTAGTATAATCATCTTCAACTTTTCGTTCAATATTGTAACAGATTATGGTAAGTATTAAGGTAAGTAGTAGATTGGTATTACGAATGCCTTATCAAGGTAAGTATTTTATAATAGATTTTCTTAAATTAATGACGCAACAATAGTAATGCCAAAGATACTTAAAATCGGGTTAATACTACACCTACATATTTCCCATATGCCTAATATAAGATTTCCAAACTACCGTTTGGTCAATATGTAAGATAACTTGGCAGAGTTAACTGAACTTATAATATTAGATGTACCTTAGTTTAACGTCAAAGGTATGTGAAGCTATATTATTTATTATTATAAATATAAAAAAATAGTAAAAATTTGAATAAAAATACGAAAAAACTTTTTCGACTATTCACTATATAAATTTTTTTCTATAATAAAATACTAAATTTTATTGTTATTCCTTAACGATTTTTTCGAATCATGAATTTTGAATTTTTTCGCAACATTTTAAAAATAATGTAATTTCTTGTTAATTTAAGGCAGATCAAAACTTTTTTTTTTAATTTTCATGATTAGTAGTCAAGAGCGCATATATTTACATTTTGAAGCTTATTTAATGAATTCGTTTTGTTTAAAAATCAAAGCAATTATAATGTTTGAGGCGTCATATATACATATGTACTATATATAGTATACGATGCAAAAGCTACACCAACACTCTCCCTTAAATTGACTTATTTCAGTTTTATTGGGAGAATATAATATTTTCTCTCAACTTTGCCAACTTTTCACAGAAATTGCTACAACTTAATTGCTTGAAGCTGAGAAAATGCGGTAATCAATGACGACGCTATTGGAAATGTCAATGTGTGCGTACGACCAAAGTTATTTCATGTTAAATATGTAACCGACTGTTGAGTCTCTGCAGCGGCAAATTGTAAGCAAGTTTCCACAAAGTGGCAAAAGTTAAATTTCTGTTGCCACTTCGATTGCACGTTTCTCTGATTTATTTTACCTTTTCGGTAAGCTTTGAATAGTTTCTTGTTAATTAAAGTTGAATTTCACTTTTAAGTTGTAGTTCGGTTTTTATTTGTCGGCCTTATTTTCTATCGAGACATCACAACATTTCACTCTTGACATACTAGTAATGCAACAACTTTATATTAAGGGCAGCAGATTTTAGGCTCGCCAAATTGCAACAAGAAAGTGGTATTTATAGACATACATATTTCAGATAGTATCAAACGTCGGTATGTAATAAGTCAATCGTTTGTATTGAATTTCGAAAACTGTAATCGAAATATAAACAGAAATAAAAGAAAAATGCAGAAATTTTCAATTCGACCGAATGTAAGAGAAATTCTGGCAAGTTCAAGAAGACTAATACCTTCCGACCGTTATACAATTATTCGTGATCATGTTGAGTACATATTCAGTTGTTGTCTTTGGGTTGCCTGCAGTCTCGAAGAACTTAACTTTAGTGTCATCCAAAATTCGTTTTTGGACTTTTTTGATGTTTTCGCCTGTACAACCCCTTTTCTGCGGCCACTTTGTTCACTGTGTACGGAACACATTTCACCACGTCTTAACTTAGCAGAACAAATCTTGATGAATCCTTCCTGTTGGCCAATTCTGAACGTTTCTAGTCGAACGCCTGCTTCAAGCGGTTCAGTTTTTCGCAGTAGATGGTAGAATTAAGCGTCTGGTCATATGGGAGCACCTCATAGTGGACGATTCCCTTCCAATTCCACCAAACACACCGCAAAACCTTCCTGGCCGTCAATACCGGCTTGGCCACTGTTTGGGACGATTCACCGGCCTTCGACCATGACCGTTTTCGCTTGATATTGTCGTATGTGATCCATTTTTTGTCGTCAGTCACCATCCGCTTCAAAAATGGGTCGAGTTTGTACCGTTTCAACAGCATATCGCAGGCGTTGATTCGGTCCAAAAGTTTTTTTGCGTCAAATCATGCGGCAAGCTCAAGCTTTGTTTTGTATCCAGCCTTCTGCAGATAGTTTACAATGGTTCCCATCTTCTGGGCGATGTCACGAGATGCCACATGCCGGTCTTACTCGATGTTTTTCATGATTGGACCGGTATTCGTCGTCACATGTCTTCCGCCGGCTGGCTTATCCATGGTGTCGTTTTCACCCGCTCGGAATCGTCGAAACGAGCAGTTCGAAGTGATAGAGTACCATCTTCCAAAACACCATTAATCTCAAGTAACGTTTCTCTAGCGGATTTGTCTTTATTGAAGCAAAACTTTAAAATAGCGCGAATTTCGGCGTTAGTGAACTCCATGTTTACACGTCTATAACTGTTGAACGCAATATCCAAACTAATCATGCATATCGTCGTTTTGTAGGTTATGTCAAGACCTTTCAAAGATGTGTAGTATTGCCAGATACGAGCTTTGTAGTGCTTTATACATAGCCGCGAAATTCAAAATTCAAAAGACAAAAAACGGAAGGGAGATATTTGTCAAACTAATAATTCACAAACTAATGATCCGACAGCTGTCAAATTTATACAAGGTTCTTCGGAGGGTTAGGGCTAATTAAAAATTCTCTGTATTAAATTCTAGTAATACCATTTATGTGTCAGAGGCACTTTTCTATTGACCATACACAGATGCTTTAAGTGACATTTCCACACAAGGAATATGTTCAGAACTTAAACATAAATAATTTAATATCCATACTTTCGCTGTTTAAAGAATAAATGATTTATAGTTGGAATTAGCTAGCGAAGTAATGCTATTATGTGTATCGCAATAATTGTTTCGCGACGCGTGTAGCTTATAAGCTACATAAAACAGGTGATTGATTTCTTTATAGCCACTCATCGAGCAAATTGCCTGTACTTTGCCACAAGGCTGCCAAATGCCAATATTTCTTTGATATACAATAGAATTTTAATTTGGCAGACACGGCTAAATTGAATTTCTATTGTATGTCAAAGTCAACAAAAACTCGTCCTCATTCGCTTTGAGGACAACTGGAATGATGAAAACTCTTTTAATTTCATACGAAATTTGCACATATGGCTTATAAATTGGATTTATACGATTTTACTTATTTTTATTATGCATGCCGTGACTTCCGCTACAAATATGACACATTGCCTGCACGGCAGCTGTGTGCCTTCTTCCATAAATTGTTTTCATACTATTTGTATTGGTATTATTCGTATAATAAACAACAAAACAGCAAAACAGGTGACTTTATAATAACTACACGGCGAGTGTCATAGCGAACGCTACGTCAATTATTATATTTCATGGTGGCAAGCAGGCGACTTGCTGGTGCCATACATGTGGCGTGTCTGTGTATGAAATGTGACATGCCACTGACAAGCGACAGCCGCGACACAATGTCAGTCAGGGCAACGGCAGCGCTAACAACACTTGTCAATTTTATTGATGTTTCTATGTCGCGTGGCTTGTTTATTATTATCCGTTATTGTCTGCGAGTCTCTTTGTTTTCTCTTCGCGCAGCTTTATTTTCCAGCGTCAACTGCTTTTGTTATTTCTGTGCATTTGCAATTCGTTGCTATTGCGACGACTGTCTGTCTGCCGTTTTACACACATTAACACGCGAACAGAAGTTGCAGGCAACATGCAAAACACGCGAGTCAGTGTAACATATAACGCGAGGACTTCTTACATAATGCGAATCAATAGCTGAATTAATGGCGGTATTCATGCTTTAACTGCTATATCACAGAGATAAATTTATACCTTGTCATTCATGCTATGCGCCTGGAAGCGGTTGGAGAGGAGCGCTTGATTATTTGCATTGTTGGTGAACAATTTATGAATTTTCACGTGAAATTTTCTACAATCAAAAGAGAAGTGCGCGTGGCTTATTATTATTTTTTAAGTCAAAAGAGCCAGCGAAGATTAAATTCTATATGAGTTTGGTTGAAATGTAAAAAAAAAGAGATTCGAGAGGGATGATATGAAAGAGCAAATGACAACTGCATGATAATCAAGTTCATACTCTGTAAGAAAAAACATTAATTTCGGTTGCACTGAAACTATACAATAGCATTCACTCAAACCAAGACTTGCTTTTGATTGTTCAGTTTGTATGACAGCTGTACGCTATAGTGAACCGATCTAAACAATTTCTTTGGAGAATACATCATTGTCTTAAGCAATATACCATGCCAAATTTCTTTAAGATATCTAGTCGAAGCTAAAAGTTTTCCATACAAGTGCTTTGTTGTGATCGTTCAGTTCTATATGGCAGATATATGGTAAAGAAGTCCGATATCGTCCGTTCCGTTGAATTAACAGTTTCGTGGAGAGAAAACAGAGGGTGCAAAATTTCAGTACGATATCTCAAAAACTATGGTAGTGGTTCGTATGCCTATAGACGGCTTAGCTCGTCAAGCTGTTTCTAGAGTCTTAAAAACATTGGGCAAGTTAAACCCTGTCCATGGTATAATGATTGAGTTGATCCATAAGAGATGTAAGAATCTATTAAATGTGACTAGTTCACGGTTATATAGACAGGAAGTCGAATATGTGTATCCGGTGTTTTCTTCTGAGTGTTGAAAACTTAATACACACAGTTAAGGGTACAAAAATTTCGCCATTGAAGGCGTTGCTAAAATTATGAAATTTTTTTTTTCATATTTCAATAGTCCATACCTTTGAAGATACCGTAAAAAAATTTTTAAGTGAATAATTTAATAGTAATAATTTTTTTACTTCTAGAGTGTAGCAGAGCGGCGCAACCTGCGCCATCCGTTTATTTTTATATGTTTTTTCTTAAAAATATATAATTTAAACTTGCTTGAGTAATGACTATAAAATTTGTCTGCATGTTCCATACACGGTTCTGCATGAAATGACCTACCAATTTTTTTATCTAGTTAAAACTCGTATTTAGACGGACCAAAAAGTAGTAAAATTTTGGTTAAAATTCAAGTTATTTTTTTTAACGCCGCTAGTATGTGAATCTTTGATTAATTTTCCTACCGTAAGGCTGGACTATATCCGCTAGTAAGGACTTATTGTTTAAAGATTCCATCTACGAAAAAGGCCGAAATCACTACAGAAATGAAGGACTTGTTTGTTTTTAGCGTCGTTGGAAATCGCGTGTTACTCGAAATATATATTTTTTTTATTTTTTTTTATTTTTTTATTTCTTTTTAAATTTTTTTTTTCAATACTTTTTATTCAAAATTTTGTTTTTTCAATATTTTTTTTCAAACATTTCACTACAAATTTTTTAAAATATCTATAAATATATCTTTACATTTTTAAAAGATGAATACATTTTTTTTTGTTGCATTTAATTACTGTCTAGTTGAGTGTACCTTTTAGTATTATTTCTCAATGAATGAGCTCAAGTACGAATTTCTTCTCAACAATCGTTAAATTATGCGCATTTAGTATATTAATACGTGCTCGTTTCGAGTTGCAGACACTAGATATTTGAATTTAGACGTAAATATTTAAAAGAATTAAATTTGAAAAATCTGAGTGGAGCCGTGGACACGAATAGCAACGCAAAATTCTACACTTTTTTTACAGCATACCTATATACAATTTTGCATTAGTTCTATATGTCTCTACATACACATACATATTTGTTTTCATTGAATTAATGTCACTCATACGCCAATGTGCACCTGCTCCATTGCTTTGGCGCGTCTTTGAAGGAAAACAAACTGCAAAACAAATAAAATAGAAGAAATGTTAAAAGCAAATGTGTGAGAAAAATATGCTTGTGTGAGCGAAATTCCAGCAGTCAAGCCAGAAAATTCACTTCACACTTAGTTTCGGTGGAATGATGAAATTGAGACGCTTCATAAACACATTCAATGTTTAACATCTTTAAAGATTTTTCTCTTTTAAAATCTGTGAAGCAAAGTTTTAGGTCGACTTATGGCACGATTATAAAGCCTTAATTTTGAAAGTTTTAAAAAATTTGTATTGAATTAAATCTGAGGGCAATCCCATGAGTGCCTTTTCGATATTTCAATCGTGCTTTTGAAATAACAAAAATATAATCTTGCTGGCGGCAACCACAAAATCATCAAACGAAAGTGTTGCTCTTCAAAATTATAGCTTAATGCCAGCTTAGCGTTGCGCTTCGCAGTTGTAATCGTAATTACGTACGATCTTATACTGCAAACAACAAGCTCATCTCCCTATTGCTTCGAAAGCTGCAAGGTAAAGGTAATCCATCGCAGTATAAGCACAGTTCTAGATGCACGTAACCTTTGCTTCTTTGTTTTTGTTGTAATTGTGCGCAATATTCTCTTTTTCATTGAAAAATACAATTATTTACTTTGGTGTGCGCTCTTCTTCCTTTCACAGAAAACAGTTTCATTAAGAAATGCACAAGTTTCACACTTCATTCGTTGCACTTCCGTACAACGGAAGCTTAATAATTTTTTTTGTTGCTTCTCTACACACTCATCCTCTGCTTTATAAAGATCCAGTGATCTGCGCACGGAATGCGAATGAATGAATACCCGGAAAAGTTGCGCTGCCCTGTCAGTTGCTGTCGCCTTAGCGCTCGCCTTACACCTCCCGGCCGGCCTCGTCAGTGTTGGCAACTTAAGTGACAACAAAAGCTCCCTCTGTGTCGCCGTCGGCCAAATGAAGTGGCGACGCCTGCAATTAAGCCGACAACGTCAGCAACAACAATGTAAAGCGGCGCTGGGCGTTGCTTTCGTTGCGTTATGCCTTTGTTCGTGTGACGCTAGGAGTGTGTGTGTCTGCGTGCTAGGGTAAGTGTATTGTAGGCCACCTGAAAGCCCGAGTTAAAAATATAGTAATTGCTGACTTAACACAGAGAAGAGAAAATTACTGGCCGGAATTAAGCTTCATTGTTTGCGGCCGTTGTGTGAGTGCGCTGAGCTTGTGTCATTTGTAGGGGTAGACTGAAGCGTACAGCCTTACATATCTACATATGTAAGTGAGGAAACATTTATTGTCAGCACAATTATTTATAAGCCTACTAACTTCCTCCAATTACATTTATTTATACTGTCTGATATAGACGGCTTAGCATTAATAATACCCAATTATTCCATTGTATACAAATATAGAGATGATACGTTATACGAACTTGCTTTAAAACCACGCGCACACATATGTATTGTTTGAAAATACAACTGCAATTGAATGTTCGATTGTAATAAATTTGATTTTCTCTTTTCAGGAGATTTGCACAGCAATAAACCAAGCATCAAATTGCTTGTATTCATCACCTTCCACAACAGAAACAACAGTAATACCAATAACAATAGCGTCACGAAGGCCAAACATATTAGCATGGCTCTGTGGCCAACATATTGAACAGCGCATTCATCATGCGTCGCTGCTGTGCCTGCTTCGAACATTACCGGCATCTTTGCTAACGGGAGGCCAGCCGATCTATTATCATTGATTAATACGTTTCGCCGTAGCGCCTCTTTTGTGCGCGCAACGACTGGCAGTGGACCATTTAGCAGCATACCAATGCAACTCAAGGTAATCCAGGCGAAGTGAGTGCAGCGCAATGTGCATTTGTGTGGGGGCGTGACTGTCGCAAACACTCTATGTGGCGCATAAACAAGGCGATTCAAGGTGTTGCCCCTTGAGGGCAATAGTACAGTCAATTAGCATTCAGTCCAGTGGCGAATGCCGAGATTGTCGAGTGCAGCTTAGTTAATTTGCACCAATGTAGGCATAATTGTCAAGCGCAATTTACTTTGTTGTGACAAATTTCAGGCATTCGCCGTAAGTTACCGGAGCAAGGGTGTCAAGAGCAGAGCGCCCCATTTGCATGCCAACACTGGAGCAAAATTTGCGTATACGCAGACACACATACAAACATATCACAATGCTATGGCGTTTGCTTTGGAAGCAATAATTGTTTTTGTGAGCGAAACTCCGTTATTTATTGTATTTATTGTTGTATGTAAATATGTAAATAGTAAAGAAAAGGGAAAATTACCTTTTTATTTGAATAAAGCGCTCACCTTAAAAATAGTTCACAGCTTTCAATAGTTTTTGATCATTAAGGTAAGTAATAAAAGCCAAAAGCAATTGTTGCACATTTATTGAATTACAAATATTTGTAAATTTTTTATCGCACCGCCGAGAACAATGCTACTCATGTTTATTGCCTGTTAAAGTTCTATTAAGCAATAAAATAAAACTACTCAATTATTCATTGAAATATCTCTTTGTGAATGTTTGAGTGTGTTTATATATGTATGTACATATATACATATATACCATAAAAGCATTAAATTACAGCGTATGAATTCACCGTACCGCAAAACGAGACTAACCGATGAAATACTGCTATAACAGGGAGGGCCGAACCGTAATCAAAGTGGTCAGAAAAAAACTAATTGGTAACTAGTTCCAGCAGATTTTTCAATACAGTGAAATAAATTTGTTGTTACTATATTTAAAGAAAAGTTTCATACTGCAATGGAAGTGGGCAGAAAAAAACTAGTTGGTAACTAGTTTTGGAGTATTTTTGTATATTTTAATACAGACAAATAAATTTGTTGTTAGTTTATTTCGAAAAGAAAGGTTCGGAGTGCAATCGAAGTGGCCAGAAAAACACTAGTTGATAATTAGTGTCGGCAGATTTTTCAATACAGTGAAATAAATTTGTTGTTACTAAATTTTGAAAAAAAAAATCGAACTGCTATCGAAGTGGCCAGAAAAAAACTAGTTGGTAACTAGTTTCGGCGTAGATTTTAACACAGTCAAATAAATTTGTTCTTACTATGTATATATTGAAAAAAAAAGTTTCAAACTGCGATCGGAGTGGTCTGAAAAATACTAGTTGGTAACCAGTTTTGGCGGATTTTTCAATACGTTCAAATAAATTTTCTACTACAAAAAAAACTAGTTATTAATTAGGCAAATACATTTGTCGTTATTATATTTATACTCGTATTTTCTGTAGTAATCTCTTATCTCATAGAATAACAGCAAATGAAAAATACCAGATGCTTGTATTGCAAACAAAAAGCAGTCCGTACAGTCGAGCTTGCTTCCATACTAATTGTAAAGCAGTTTGAACTTCTTCGTTTCACCATGGGGCTCTTACGTGTGTTCATATATTTCACATATTATTTTTATTGTTTTACGGCTTTATTATCATATGCAAATAAATGAAAAGCAATAGAAATAAACACAATCCAGGAAAGTAATTGTAAATGTTATGCAAATTCTCAGCATTACTTTAGGCAGTTTTTGTACAAAATATTTGCTTGATTGAGTGATAAAAATATTTGAAAACAATCAAAGAGAGCTATAACACTGAATTCTGAGTAGGGTATATGAAATTTGCCACAAATTTTGTAGCAAAGAAATAGAATTGTTAAAGACTCTTTAAAGTATATATATGTTTATATAGATGGTCAGCGTGATGAGTTGAATCGATTTAGTCCGTCTCTTTGTATATCGTCAAACAAGGCCCTAAGTTTTTGAGATTTCGATCCGAAACTTGCACACATAAGCTTATTTTCCGCTTATTTGTCAGAATTGTCGATATTGGATCACTTTAGCTTATAACTGCCATTAAAAAATTTTACATTGTTTATCTTCTATAGCAACAGTATAATTTTCGAAAAATCATTATGTCATTTATGTTACAAACTGAGCGATTCAAAA
The DNA here is from genome assembly GCF_024586455.1 of Bactrocera neohumeralis. Taxonomy (NCBI): domain Eukaryota; kingdom Metazoa; phylum Arthropoda; class Insecta; order Diptera; family Tephritidae; genus Bactrocera; species Bactrocera neohumeralis. The sequence goes on along the minus strand of NC_065919.1, from coordinate 9,464,637 downwards.
CAAGTTCATATATAGAAATCTTTTATTTATGAAGGATATTTTATATAGCTCCGGTGCAACTGATTTTTCTTGTTTCAACTTATCATCAAAATTAAATTCTCAAGAGTTCAAATTGTTGAAAACTCCGATCAAATAAAAATAATCACTTCAGTCTATTGAATTAGTTTTATAACACATTTAATTCGGTGCTACGATTATGACAATAACAACTTTGAGATAAAGACAACAAAGACATCGAACCGCTTTGCTCTGCTTGCACAAAAGAGACAGAATCCTCCAGGCGCTAGTGCGATTGTCTGCTTGATGAGTCATTGCTTGCTAGCAGAACGGCAGTGAACTCACTCTTAGAATGACAATTTCACGAAAACGCAATTCAACCTTCACTTGCACAGAGTAGTGCACATTTATTACACATGCAATTTGTTATGCAACAACAAAGTTTATTACGTCTTACAGTATTACGGCAATTAAATGCTGATGTTGATCATATCCTAATCTATATATGCTCGGAATACATTTACTAATAGATGTTTGCATTTACCAGAACTTATTGTCAGCAAGGCTTTTGCTTTCATCTGAACTCGATTTTAGTAAATTTACCTTTATCCTTAAAACAATTTAGATTGGTGTCATGAAATTGAAAATTGAGCAATATTAAACACGTTAATGAAAACCAAGTCAACTCTCCTAACGTTGATAGCAAAATTAGGTGTGACAAACAATAAACGGGAGATCTTGAAATACAAATCAAAAAAAGCAAAAATGTTTAGGAGAACTAGCTCTTATTTATTATTTTTTTAGGTTCTTCATATCAGCGGTCTTTCCATTTTATCTTCGTGTAGCTACACGTTGCACTTCCAAGCAAACACTATTCGTCTACAATAAAAGCAGCACACAAGCCCTGCTCAGTATACCTATAGCCACGCTTTAATTTATAAAATACACAAAGTTTCACTCTAAAGCTATTTATCTCCAACTAGTAGATCTTCGCTGTAAAACATGTTTTATGTAAATCGCCTGACGCAGTCCAGGTCAAACAATTCATATGAACACGCTTGCTTTAGCAGACAAATCCCTTTTATAAGCATCTCACACAAGCACTACTCAAAAAGCTCCACGTACATATGTCACACTGTATGTCGTCCTAAAAACACATTAATTTGATTTGTGTCTCCCGACATGCAGCACATACATATGTGAATGTATGTATAATAAAAAGTTGGCATATTGTTGTAGTCACTTTACTGTCTTTGATTCGTTAAAAAATATTTATTTTACGCCGTCACTTGTCCTTTAGCTGTGACAGCTTTTACTGCAGATTCGCATGCGTCGGTCTTTTGAATGAGTGGGTAAATAACAATCTTGCTTTCAGAAATAAGTGTGTAAATAAACATTGGCCGTAGCAGTGAATATACCTAATTGCTGGGTGACCCTTTTCAGCAGGCTGAAATAGGCATAAAGAGAATATACCTTTAACGCAAATACTAAAAAAAAGCAAGAAAAAAATGTTAGCTTCGGTTGTAACGAAGAACATACTATACATACATAAGAATATAAAGAAAAATACTCAACATAGGAGCATAATGCTATATAAAAAGGGTGTAAGAAGATTTTTAACGTTATTTTGTTCAGTTAGTTTGTATTGGAGCTGATGCTACAGCGGCCAGATCTAAATAATATATTTGAAGATTGTAACGTTGCCTTAAACAGTAATCTACGTGATATTTCATAAAGGCACTTCCATATAAGCATTTCATTTTGATCGGTCAGTTTGTATAAGAGTTTCAGCATACGTACGATTTTGGCGGTTCCAACAAGTGAGCACTTTCATCGGAAGAAAAGGTCGTATGCGAAATTCCAGTTCGTTGTCTCAAAACTGAGAGACCAGGTCACATTTATATATAGAAAAGGAGAGTTCGATAAACAGATGAACATCGCTTCGTTTTGGTAATACAAACTTCGTGGCAAAGTTAATATAACCGGTTCCGGGTGTAACGAATCTTATGGGATAGTGATTAACGGAATTATGCAATGATGTGGCCATTTTGAGAAGTAATGTCAGTTTAGTGTGTAATCTGTCGTTGTGTTTAATACAAATTTTGTAACGAAAAGGAGAGAGTAATGCTCACCACAAGTATTGTTATAAAATATCGCACTGAAGGTTTAGAAAATATATATGGCATCCAAGTGAAATATTCCCTAAAAAAAATAGATGACTGTCTATATTTTTAAAATTTACTCTGTATATTAACAATTTCTTTTCTACGTTGATATTTTAGAACTTAAATATTTAGTTTAGTAACCTTGAATAGTTGATATTTGAGCTTGTCTAGCCGTTGAAAGAATAATGCTCTGAATAATGCTATGCAGTGTAAAATAAATAAATAAATATTCAATTAATGACTTTTTAAGGGGGTATTCTCATGTAATCACGTCGACAAATCGATTTTGTTTTTTATATTTTGACAGTAAAACCTATTGAAAACATGCTGTGAAAAATTCAGACCGAAATTCATAGTATTTGATAAGTTACAGCTCATAGTCGCCGACGTGTCGTAAGCGACTGTCTACCAGGCGCCATGACAAGTCTGCAGCTGCAACGTTTCTAAACGCATTTTTCTCGAATCATCATTTTCTGAAACTGTTATGGTCCTAAAAAAAAAAGTATGCAACCGATTGCTTTAAAATTTACATACGTTCTTCTACTCATTTATAGTTATCGTCCCTACCAGAATTGTTTACTTTCGAAAATATTTTCATATTTTTTTAAACGGTTTTTAACAAAAAAAAAACAAGATTTTCGTGACTTTTTTTTGAAGTTCAACATTTTTTTTTTTTTTTTTTAATGAAATTGATTATATTTGGTAGGGACGATAGCCGCAGAACTACTGAATAATAATCCATTCGATTTTTTTATTTCAGACAACATGAACAGCCGCTATCACCATGACCAGTGAACTACTTATTTTGTTGGGGACTACTTTGATTTAAAAAAAAGAAATATTAAAAATGAAAAACAAAAACGAAAACAAAATTTTTTTTGTACATGTCAAAATACAAATAAAAATATATTAAAAAATTAAAATGATTGAATTTTGTTGTCGCATAAAAAAAATTTTCTAAAAAGTGGCAAAATGTATGCGTTCACATGCGAGTACCCCCTTAAATATACCTTTCGCCGAACCGATCGATTTGCATAAAGTCAATTGAGTTTACATATATCGTAAAATTATGCATAATTAAATCTGCCAGCTGTCACTGAATGTCCGAAACTATACTCGTACAAGTAGAAAATAGTACGATAACATTGTGAAGTGATTAGCATAATTTGTATTTGTATTTGTGTTTGTATTTGTATTTGTATTTGTATTTGTATTTGTATTTGTATTTGTATTTGTATTTGTATTTGTATTTGTATTTGTATTTGTATTTGTATTTGTATTTGTATTTGTATTTGTATTTGTATTTGTATTTGTATTTGTATTTGTATTTGTATTTGTATTTGTATTTGTATTTGTATATGTATATGTATTTGTATTTGTATTTGTATTTGTATTTGTATTTGTATTTGTATTTGTATTTGTGTTTGTATTTTATTTGTATTTGTACGTGTACTTGTGCTAGTATTTGCACTTGTATTTGCATTTGCATATGTATTTGTATTTATATTGAAAAACTAAGTTCAGTTAGTTCAATTGAATGTTAACTGCGAGTAGTGAAATGTTTTTGCTAACGGCAATTTGTATTTGCGTTTGTATTTTTATTTGTAATTGTACGTGTACTTGTGCTAGTATTTGTACTTGTATTTGCATATGTATTTGTATTTATATTGAAAAACTAAGTTCAGTTAATTCAATTGAATGTTAACTGCGATAGGTTTTTGCTGGTAAAAAGCTAGTTTTTTCTCCTTGCTGAAGTCAACTATCGAATTAGCTTCCTGATTTGCGGTAATGCATTCCACGATGCACTCGCTGCTGTAAGTTTTTACGCGTTGTACTTGTTTCAGCCAAAAGGAAATAGCCGCAAAGTGATAAATCCCAGTAAGGACTGCACTAAAGCCACATTTAGGGTCAGTGCGGAAGTTTTATGGCTCTCTAGTTCAACTTTACGAATTAAAGCGCGAGCAGCGCAGAGTAAATATGTATTTGCCAGCAATGTTTTGATTTTCTGCTTGTTGTTGTTGTGCAGGAAAATGTGCTCGGCTCAATAAGCCACATTCTCTTCTTAGCGAGAATGCGCTCTTGTAGTAACATATTACATGCATAAATATGGCATGCTTTGGATTAAGGGCCAGTACTGGTGGTGGGTCGTTGCGTATAATGAACCACATACATACGAGTATATGCATGTGAAACGGTGAAAGGTGTTAACCAAGCGCATTTTCCGTGGAATAGTGGTTCAGGGAACTTTTACTACGCAGTAAATGGTGAACCTCAGTTCAAATTTCCGAAATAATCAAGTTTTTATAGAATTCTTGCACTACATATTTGAAATCTCTGTCTTGAACATTGTGGAAACTTTGTGGAATCTGCCTGCTTTTCTTCTAATTTGCACTTAAAGATAGCTTCAAGATATATAACAGTTAATTGCATTTTCCATGGAATAGTGGTTCACCATGATTTCAGTTCATATTTCTCGTTTCCGTATACTATTATATTATCTTTTTATAGAGTTCTTGAAATCTGTGGAATCTGCCTACTTCATTCGAAAGTCAACACTTTCACAATATAAATGTTATTCTGCTAACTTGCTTCAAGACACATAACAGGAAATTGCATAGCACTAAATTACGTAAGTCAATAGCTTTTTACGTAGAAGTTATTAAGGATGAACAAAAGCACTAAAGGTGTTGCCAGAGGACGAGCTACAACAATCATATTTTGAATTATTTTAATCAGAAGTATATTTTTGCTTTTCAGGAATGGTGTTCACATACACATAAATATGTATATATTATATTATTATGAGAGTTTACTATTAATTGTATTTAATAGAACTATTTTTCAGTTCTGATTTGAGCTGATGTATGATGCAAAAGGGTCATTTAATCCTTAGGTACATTTTCTTAAACTAAAGTCTACACTTTAGAGAGCTCGTAAGCTCGGAAAAGTCCTTGTTCCATGACTATCGAATTTTATCTTCTTGCCGACGTTTGAATCACTACGGTGCATTAGATGAGACCAGCTTTATTGGTACCGTGTTCCATGATTAAGTTTTCGCTAAGATGACTCGAAATCGAATCGTGTACTATTTGGAAATTCTTACTGGTAAAGTTTCATATGCCGCATATTCTTCAAATTAATTCAAAGCTTCATGTTACGAATACACAACGCTATATGCTCTCAGTGTAGTTGTAAAATGTAATTGTACAGGTTGTCACCGTCAAATATGAAGCTTGAAACGTGAAGCTTGTTTATGTAAAACATTCGGAATGCATATATATTATGGAAACTGTACCGCTATAAAAGCTCAGTCTTTCGAACTTCGCTAAGCTCAGTTTTCGAGCTTTTAAAAACTCTGTCTTTCAATCTTTGAAAAGCGTAGTCTAGAAAAGCTCCATTTTACGAACTTTTTAAGTTCTAAATGCTGAGCTTTGCAAAACTACAATTTCCGTTTGGTGAAAAGCTTTCACTTTAGTGCTTTGTGCTCTGTTGTCCTTACTTTCGCGATTTGTGTAATCAAAGTTCCAACTCTCTTATAATAACTATTTTTTCTGCTCTTAATTGCCATAAAATGGTATTAAGGCGTGATTGCTGTAGAGAACCACTACTAAACAGCAGAGGGCGCTTAATGTTCAATCTTGCAACAGAGGTAAGGAAAAGGTGTGGTATAAATATGTTGTAAATATGATGTTGCTGAGTGCATTCACATAGGTGAACTCACTACCGAGAAAATGTCTGTCTTTCTCTTTCGTAACAAGTTTAAAGCTTCAAGTCACGCTATATGCTTTCAGCGGTTAAGCAGATGTAAAATGAACTACATTTAAGGTTGCCACGTTTAAATATTGTGCTTAATCCTGGCATATGTACATAATTCAGAAGGCATATACTATAATATCGAAACCGCGATTCTATAAAGCTCGGTCTTTTGAACTTCGGAAAGCTCAGTTTTCAAGTTTTTTGCGAGTTGCGAAAAGCTTCGTTATTCCTGTTTTTCAAAGTTCTATTTTTTGAGCTTTGCAAAGCTACAATATTTGTACAGTAAACCGCTTTGAAATTTCTAAGCATTAACTTTAACAATTTGTAATCAAAGTTCCAACTCTGATTAAGCAATATTTTTCTCCTTTTAATTTCCATTAAATGTTATTAAGACATAATACTTGCAGTTAAGCACTATCAATCAGCAGGGGTCGCTGAACAAAAACTTTTCAGTAGGAAGAAAGGAAAGGTATGGTATTAATATGTATAATATGTATATGTGATCTATTTAAACAAATGTGAAATTGACAACAGGGAAGAAACCAATTTGTCTTGATACCTTCAATGTGATTGACTACACTTTGAGCACCTTAAATATTTACTGGAGTGTCAATCAGAGTTGTATGCGTGATGCTTCAGGTTTACTAAAGAAGACTAATCTATTTCAATAACTTAGGAAGAATGGGTGCTACCTCAATATAATTAAAGACTTTTCTGAATTCAACTATGGGTTACAGCCAAACTCAACTCTAAATATTCGAAGTTAATGTAAGTAAATATTTTTGGTGAAGTTTAGACTGTTAGTTGTTTTGAGCAATTCTCTTGATATATTAACTTAAAATATATCATTCAAAGCGCTATACCAAAAAATCGCACAAACACAACAATGCATAAATGAAATTCTGTGCAATTTAGTGAATAACTAAGCGTTATTTCGATACAAAACACAAACGCCAAAGTTACGCCCAATTAAATGTTTTAGTTAGCTGCAACAGAACAGAAGAAAAAACAAGAAACATTAGAGACAAATGTGCGCAGCGTTTGTGGCGAGCGTTTTGCGGTGGTGGCATGTCCACATCTGCTGCTAATGTGTCAACAGTTGTAATGCGTTTTATTATCCTATTTCCGCAGACATTTTATATGTGCCCCTTTCCTATTTTGCTGGAACAAATTGTGTGCCGCAACAAAGCTGCTTAAAAAATAGCAAACGGAAAGCGCCAAACAAACCGAGGAATGCAAATTAAAAAACCCCCTAAGAAGCGAAAAAAAAAATGTTGGATGAAAAAATTATGTTGTAAATGCTGCTAATTAAATGCGCACCCGTTTCCCGTTTCCCGTTGCTCGCATATCCGGCATTCTTGCTTTGCTGCTGTGCTTGCGCTTGGACGGATATGATGTTGGGCGCTAGAAAAGGACGCGAAGAGCACAAATGGGTTCTGTCTACAGCTTTTTACTAACAGCATTGCTTTGTTTTTGTGTGTTAGAATGTACATATTTGTGTTTAACTACGTACGGGGAGCTCTAAAGCGCCTGTGATTTATTTTCTTTGATTAAAACAATTAAATTAAATTTTCTTATTGGCGATATTTTGCAAATAGAAAGCAAATGCATTAAGTACAAATGTATTAAATGTTTCAAAATAAATTTGTACGAATTTATGAAATTATTCGCATTCCTCAGCTATATACATATGTATATCCAATACTCCAAGCGTGTGCCGATTAACAAAGTGCCAGAAATGGACTCTGAAAATGAGTAGTAATTAAAATGCTAATGCCAACATACAACCAATTTTCGTGAAGCAACGGTTCGTGACTTTAGAACGCTTGTTTTGTAGTCACCTCAATCTGAGTGGCAAAAGTGTTTCGAAAATTGGTTTCAGCGCATGCAAAGGTATATAGATCTTAATGTAGAAAATATAGAAAGAGAATAAAACGATTTTCTATCATTAAAATCTTTTTTTGTTCTCGAGACCCGAAAAATAATGGGCAACCCTTGAAATTGATTGGAAGTATAATTGGCTGAAAATCAATATATGATGCACTTTCGAAATAGCTTTCAATAGCACAACAACTATACTCGAGTGGTAGTCCTATTTATTGCCTTAAGAGCGATTAGTAATCTTTACTTCAAATGCGGATATATACATTAAAAATTAACAGAGATATATACTATGCTTATGCTTCATTTCTAATCGGTTTTTCCCCTCTTCCCGCTTTTGCTTATTGCTTTTACCCTTGACGAATATAAGCGTAAAGAATAAACAGTCTGAACTTTGCTGAACACTGGAAATATTTCCAAACGAAAGCAACGATCTGAGCTTCACAAAAATGTGTTTGATTTGCAGTGAGCAGGAATTGATAACAAAGAAGTTCAGAGGTTATCACAGATGTAGGTAATACCCGTCCGTGTATAAAACGGTGATAATATTGAAAAGCCAGCTTAAGCGAAACAGTCGCTTGGAGCACGTCGCAGAAATTAAAATGATCCGCTATATATTGCTCCTGTTACTACATTATTTATTGTGGTTTCCCATTAAGAACGTTTGTGGTGAAAGGCTAGATTCAAGCATGATTTATGACTATAATTGTGATGTGCAAATAGATGTCGTTAAAACGTTCATTCAGAAATTGGAAGCTGTGGAAAAGCGGGAAGATGACATTTTGGCACAAATATCTCTAATTGAAACCAAACTGCAATCGGTTGAGGAACAGCTGAGGTACTGCAATCAATTATTTGTAAAGATTATTCGTACTATTTTTGGTAAAATTTCAGTGTTCGAAAGTCGGTGCCTTCAAGTTGTTTGGAGGCAGCAGCTGAGAGCTTCAAAAGTGGTGTTTACAATATAACATTGGAGAAGTTTAGTGGCACACCGTTTGCCGTATACTGTAACGAAGAGGTGGACTATGGTGGTTGGTTGGTTATACAACGGCGTGTCAGTGATGCCGTGGACTTTGATAGAGATTGGCAGCAGTATAAGGACGGTTTCGGGGTGCTGGATGAAAATTATTGGATTGGTTTGGAAAAACTACATGCGTTTACCAGTAGTTGTCAGCATGAGCTCTATATTGAATTGCAGAAATATAGTGGTGAAAGTTATTATGCGCGCTACACGGAATTTATAGTCGGCAGTGAATCGGAGAGCTATCCTCTTAAAATATTGGGTACTTATGCAGGCACTGCTGGTGATAGCTTGAAATATCACCTGGGTATGAAATTCACCACTCGTGATCAGGATAATGACCTCCGTGCCCTTAAAAATTGTGCTTTTCTTTTCAAAGGCGCCTGGTGGTTTAAAGACTGTTATAATAGGTAAGTGCGGCACCGTAAGCTTGTGCCACGTGTATTTGAGATTTATGTGCATATTTGTAGTCATCTTAATGGACCATATGGACAAAGGAAAAGAGGCATCAATTGGAACAACATACATCAGAATGAATCTTTGAAATCAGCACAAATGATGATACGCCCCACAGAGAAGTGCCTAAGGCGCATGTCACTGAAGATCAAATGATTTCATAATTTTTTGGAAACGGTTTTAATTTTTATTAATTAAATATATTATTAATGTCTTCGTAAATTTTTACATTATGTAATTTTTGATTAACACTCTCATAAGAACAAAATAATGCTTTAAATTTTATTAGAATTTTTTTATTGTTGCAAACGCACATATACATAAAAATTCTGAAATTTTTTGAAAAAATATCTTAAACTCGGCCATTTGCGGATTTTTAAAATAAAACTAAAATTTCAGTAAAAATTTCGCGATGTTTTTTTTCAAACACTTGTAATCGAAAAAAGCCTTAGTCCAACTTTTTAAGAATTGTATCTCAAAGACTTGTGTAAAATTTCTTAAAGATCGGTTAAATAGTTCTCGAGAAATACGCCTTCAAAAAATGCGCACTTAGCCTAATTAGCCTTGAGCGCACAAGTTCTCATGGCTGGATCTCCGAAACTATTTCACGGATCAACTTGAAAAATTATAACAACATTGTGGAGGTGTTATAACAATAAAAAATCGATACTTTGAAACCCGTAAGTCCGTATAACTCCTTAATAAGCTTCGATTATTGTTCTTCATTTTACCGTTAGTGATTTCCCTTGGCAATATTAAAGAAAATATGATATTTAAGCAATACAATCTTTGTTCAATATATTCAGACATAGTAAAAATCGAAGCCCAAATAATGGATTTTTTCCATGGTTTTTACTGACTGCATTGTCTTTGTGAAAGAAGCAGCACTTACTTTTTCTTCAAATATTCATGGTCCTTCCTTTTTCAAGGTAGTCAATAAAACTTATTCCATGCGCCAATTCTTTTCAGCCGACTATTATGTTTATCCACGCTTTGGAGTAGATTCATCGTATGTAATTCACTTGGATGACTGTTGATTGGACTTCAAAGTGAAACGATGGAGACATGTTCCATCCATTGTCACATATCGACGCAAAGACTCACAAATATTTGCGATTGATATGATATACACATTCAGTAGATCACTTTAGAGTGCCTGCTATCTCGAACAACTTCACGTTAGAGTCATTCAAATTGTTTTTTGGACCTCTTTTGGGTGTCCACTTTTTGGGTGCTCATTTCACCACGTCTACACTTAGCATAGTAATTCTTGAGGATTGATTTTCCTCGAGAAGTGTCATCAAGCCAAGTTTTTGCTGCAACTGTATATTTTCCCTTCAAAAAGCAATATCTGGTCAACACGTGAAACTCCTTTTTATCCATATTTCTCACAAAAGCAAAAGCTGCTTCACTTAAAAAGATATAATTCACAAACTCAAGATCCGACAACTGTTAAATTAATGCACGCGCCGTTTGAAAGTTTGGGCTTACTAAGGATCACATGTATTTACTTCTAGTGTCCAGCTGGAGACTTTTCTGTTGATCTATTGCGACATGGTGTACTGTGCGAATCAATCTCAAAAACAATAAAATAATAATTGTAGTTCCTAGAATAAAAATTCGTGAAACTGAAGAGATGTCAACCACAAGCCAAAGCTTTCACTTTTAAGTTGGTAGTATTCAAAGCAATTTCATAGAGTTTGGATTTATTTATTTTGGTATATACTATATGTACATACATTTACTAGCAAACTATTTGACTTTGAGTGCAGAAATATTTAATATTCGCATTCCTCTGTTTGAGCGCAGTATCTAAGAAGAGTTCCACAACACCCACAAAGCATTGGCCGGCTATTGTACTATTTTATGCTCAATATTGTGCAACTGAGAGAGCAAAATGGCATAACTATTTATGCAATAAGTTTTACGCAACCCAAGAAGGCAAGTTTTTATCTGCACTTTTAAAGGAATTCTTTTACTTTTATGCCTATCAGAATTGGTAGCGTTCCTATCTTTCTAAATGGATTCATCAACTCAAAATGACCAGCATATTTTCTCATAGTTGATTGCAAATTTATGCTTAAATCATATATGTATGTGTCGGATTATTAACGCAGAACTGTGTTGGAATTCCCAATGAAAAGTAGAGCTGAATTATTGTGCATAGTTGATGGGAAATGCCATAGTAGTATTAAACAGCGGAATGCTATCAAATAAACTCCAATCGCCAGAAAGCAAATGTGAAAAGGTAGTGAAGTGCTATTTTGAAGGCTCTATATAAGCATCTCTGTGCAATTTAATATGAGTTATAGCGGCATCAAAGCATCCGCCATTATATGTATATAAGCAGGCCGTAAGACCATACCCTCCACCCGCTTAGGCAGAGGTAAGCACCGCCAAGCGCAATTAGCTGCAAAGCTAAACAAGCTGCTTATTTTATATGTATGTAAGTATTTGCTCACACTGGTCGCGCGTATGTTTTCAAATATTCTATATGTAAATGCAAGTGTTATTGTGGCTGGCATGGCAGATTAATTAAAAATACGCCTTGCAGCCACTGCCAACTGCATATATATGCGCATGTGTGTGTGCATGAGAAGCAGAAGAATCGTACTCTAATAAGCATTCGCTTACACTAAGCTGGTAATAAAAAAATGCAACATAAAATTAAAGGTCCGCAATACACATTTACATATACATTTACATATATGCATTGACGCATGAAGCTGTGTATATGGTATGTATTTTTGTATTTCTGTATATTTGTATGTATGTATGACTGGAAGCGTACGATATTTCGCTTGTAACGGATGCTATAAAGGTCCTGTTGGCGGGTGTGCATGCGATATGCGGTTATAAATACGGCACTTATAATGTCAGCCTCGACGCTTTGAGTGTGTGCGTGCTGGCCTGTAATTAAATGTAACCAATACCAGCCAAAGGCGCGTAAAAGCAGAAGAAATAAAAATATATACATGTCGTAATCATACATACATATACACAAATGTAATGTGTTTAGCCGTGCAAAGACGAGTTTATGACGTGGGTGTCAGCTCCTTATGCTCCCACCAGTTACAAGCCACATGTGGGTTCACATATATACAAACATATGTATTTTTGCATTTCCGCTACACTAGCATGTTTCCTTTTTGACGTTTTTCGCCTTCAACTTGGCTACATTCATTATGAATTTTTTCTGTCTTTCTTTTACTGTCCTTCAAGCAAATTTCTTATCATTTATTTGCTTAGCCAAATGTTGTTTGCCTTAATGTTGGTGTTGTGTTTTGCGGCTGAGATTGAGTTCCGGTGCGCAACCATGCAAATTCTGCATTAATGTGCAATTATATTGTTTAACAGCAGGAAGCAATGTATAAGGCTCGAAACAAAGGCATTGAAATAAACAAAAGCAGCTTAAAAGATGCAAAGCTTTTAAAATATATGAAATAAAAAATAACGAAATTTTTTTAATTTTAATTTAAGAAAGGCATTACAAACAAAACGAAAATATAAAGTAGTGGAACCTTGCCAGAGTTTGAACAATTAAGAGATTTTCGTCCAACAATAAAAAAAATTTTGATTTATAATTAAAATTTCAAATGTGATATTTCTTTTAGATCGAAGACGTACTGGAAACATAAAAACATAAAACATTAAAATAAGAAAAATGTGGCGAAACTGCATTGTTCCACTTTTTCATACGAAGAATAAGATTTTCTCTTTTACTTTAGTAGTCCGTCCACAATTCTTACACCTTTTTTAACGCGTTCAGCTGCCCCGGCATGCTCTCATACAATACTTTTATGAAATCTGGCGAAAACTGGTGCCCTTCATTATCGACGCGCACCTACAGCTCGTACATGCATTTCAAAAAACTCCATAAGTACTATGTATACAGGGTTTGCGCAGACCTTTTCAGTGTTGACAAAATCGCGATTTTAACCAATTTCGTCCTAAAATCGAAGAGTGTTTAGGATCATTGTCCTGTTGGCATATAATCCGGTTTTCCCACGAGTGAACCATATCCATAGCAATCGATAAATTTTCTTTCAAAATGCCCAGATGTTGTTCTTTTTTCATCTTCCCATCGATTTTAACAATTGGACCAACTCCATACAGCATAATACAATCAAATCTTTAAACATCAACCTCCAAACTTTACAGTTTGCTTTACTTGATGAAGTTGAAGTGGCCCTGAGGTATTTCATCAGTACCAGTAACAGGTGATCATGCTCTTATCAGTTCCTCGCCGTCGTGTTTGCAGAGCTCAGCCGGAAATCCTTCGGTCCCCGCCACTTTGTTGTTCTTCAGACGAGTAATTGATATTCGAGCTCAGGAACTTCTGCTCCATCATCATTGATTGTTCACCATCTTCTGGTGTTATGCTTTCACTACCATTCAGCAGGCTGAAGAAGTGTTCTCTCCACAATTTTAGTATGCTTTGCGCAACAGTCACTAGATCACCTTTCGGGGTTCTACAAGAGTATGCTGCGGTCTTGAAACCTTCTGTTAGTCGCCGCATCTTTTCGTAGAGTTTTTGAGTATTACACCTACCGGCCAGCTTGTCAAGGTATTCGTTCTCACGCATTTCGGCCTCTCTCTTTTCTTGTTTGCAAATGCGTGTCCCTTACTTCTTCAACTCTTCTATCTTCGTGCCAGAAATGTATAAAATATCAGGATTTTCGAACGTTTGACTGATGATTGTTTGTAAGGTAACTTAATGAAACTCAGGGAACATGTTTTAGTATAACAAATCTTATGCTGAATATGTCGGTTAGTGTATGAGTTATATACAGTATTGCTTGATTTCAGACTTTCTTGGTTTCTAGTTGACGTTTTACACCTTAAGTTATATCCCTGGCTTTGATTCTGGCAAGTTACAATCATATAAATGTTCAGTTGCACCCGAACTTAGCCCTTCTTTACTTCTTTAAACTTAAATTTTGCATTATATTTTCCCTCAAAGCAACAGGAACCAAGCTGTTATTGCAGTAGCCCGCTACAGCTGTTGTTGTCATAAATCTTCGACAAGTGTTGTTTGCCATTTGGCACGAGCGTTTATGGCTTTCTAAATGTGCAATATGGTTATGAGCAGAAAGTCCAGCTCGCACATGCAGGCATAGCTATAGTAAGCCTTTGTTGTTAAGGCTCTTTTTATCAGAGGTTATGGTTGGCATGCCGGGCGCGCAGTTGCTGTTGCTATTGCCATGTTTGCTTTTGTGTCAGACAATTAATCAGATATGCACATGTACAAACAAATGTCTCGCATTCAATGCGAAGGTGATTGGCACTGACAGCAGGCCTCCAAGAATATCAACATGCATAGGCATGCATTAAAATTAAAACAAGTAAAACCTTAATAATATCTTTCATAATTCCAAAAATGATCTTAAAAAACAAGAACTGCATCGGTCAGCCTGTATGACACCTATATACTATTTGTATACGATATCGGCGGTTTCGTCATATGAACAACTTTTTGGGGAGAAAAGAACGTGTGCAAATTTTCAGTTTGATATCACAAAAACTGAGAAACTAGTTCGTGTATATACCGACAGACATGGCCAAATCGACTCAACTCGTCATGCTGATTATTTATATACTATATATATTTTATAAGGTGTTTGAGATTTCCTGCTGGTTGTTACAAACTTTACGGTGAACTTAATATACCCTGATTTGGGTATAAAGGCAAAGTGATCCTATTAAAATGAAAACACAATTTTTATATATTGCAAACAAAGCAATTACGATACTAAAGATCGCTCTTCTGCAGTTGCTCGACGTATGTCCATAACCTTGAAACTTAGAATTTTCTCAAACTGGAGCAATGGTTGTGCGCAACGTCTTTCAAATATCTCTATTTCTGAAGTTGCTGTAAAGATGGCTTGCAGAGCTGGACGTCATAACCACGATAATATGTTTATGTGTTCAAATCTACGATTATTGGAGAAGCCAAAAGCACTTGATTGGCATAACGATGCGATAGCGAGCAAATATCAACATAAAAACCACGCACATACATGCACACGATGACAACAACCACGTGCGTGTAATAATCGACACCAGCCCTCACCTTCACAACATCAACGGCAAGCACAAACGATCAACAACAAGTTTCAATGATTGTTCAGAAACCGACAAGTGGCGCTGATGAGATGATTATCACAAATACCATAAACACCGACAGCCTTGCAGAGCAGTACTCCCTATACCCATGGCATTGTTAGTGCAGCATTGTTGTGGTTGATGGCCATACCTTCGATTGCCGACAGCTGCGTATCACTGTAACAACCTGCTAATCAATTTCAATTATGTAAGCTGTGAGAGCAAGTTGACCTCTTATCGGCGACGATTGTCAGTAGCGTAATAGCAATAACAGCAACCATCATTAGCAGCATAACACAAGTGAATCTATAGGTACGTGCGTATCCAAAAGACAGTGCTACAAGTGACAAGCATATGTATACCGCACATTGCTCACATACTTGTGCACAGGAGCTAGTTGGTGCTGGTATTGCTGCTGTTGCTGCCGCTTATCAATCACCATATCTCACATGCAACGGCATTTTGAAGCAATCACGGCCGCAACAGTCGTGCTACGCATGTGATTTAGTCTCGCTTGAGGCCGAATTGCAACACATAAGCGGTTTTGCATAACTGTCTCTCCTATAGTTGTGTCTTGTATAAGGTCCAAACTCTGCTGCCTGTCGGTTAACTTAAGCGCAACATATACCGACTTATATATTATGTATTACCCAGTAATCAAACAGCCAAAATAATATCTAACTCAAAGTGCATTTCTATTGAAATAGACAACACAATCAAAAAAACACAATCAAAGTGCCCGAAAATTTCTCACTTCAGTTGTGATAAAAAATCTCTGAATAGTGGCATAATAAACATCAAATACTTCTTCTTCTTTAATGGCGTAGAAACGTCAAATTCAGTCTAACAAAAACCAAACAAAAATGAAAAATCATGTCCGCAAGACAAATAAATCAAATGTTAACTGTAAAAATCTATTCGATAATAAATGCCAATGAAAGTCTGCCGATTTTCCGAGCGATATTAGCGACCATCAAATAATCGTAAAATTCAATTTAGAATACGAGCTATGCCCGCAGCCATTTAACAGCAGTAAAGGAGGCGACGTCTTTCAAAAATAAGATGTAAGCATAAAAGGAAATCAATGTCTCTATTAAATTGACAGCTTCATTGAAGTCAGAAATCGCACTCAATAACTTTAGCTACATATTTATGTATTTATGTATTTATGAAGTTATGTGCTTGTGTATTGAACAGTTTAATCTACTCGTTATTAACGTCTCCTGCTCCTTTATTATATTATTTGTCTTTCGATTCAATTTACTAATATAAAACCACTTTATTTATGTACTCGTATATAGTACATGTACAGCATTTTCTGATTATTGACATTATGCAAATTACTTAAATTAAGCCTATATTTGTTAATAATATTTACAAAATTTCAAAGCTCAAAGTAATGAAAATATTGCCGTTTAGGAAAGTGTTGTTGAAGGAGGCAATTCGAAAACGTTCTCAAAAATTGATATTGTCTTACACCACAACCTGGTGGATTTTGGCTTGTATCCGTGTACAATTTTTCTCAATCAAGAACTGAAGCCATTTGATTACCGTAAACGTTGTCAATTCACTGATTTTGCCTTAGAATACGTATAACTTGAAAACGAACACGATTTTTTTAAGAAATTCATCTTCTCCAGAGAGGCTCACTTTCATCTGCAATAACTAAACAAAACTGTCGATTCTGGTGCAAAGAAAATCCACAAATTATTCATAAACAACCATTACTTTCACCTAAATTGACAGTTTTTAGTGGTTTTTGGTCAATTGGAATCATCGGTCCGCACTTCTTTCAAAATTAAGCTGCTGACACTGTTTCTGTCAATGGAGAGCGGCATAGATCAATGATAACCAGCTTTTTATGGCCGCAATTGGTTGAAGTTGATCTTGACAACATCTGGTGGCTAAATGCAGGGGCCACGTGCCACATAGCATGTGCAACAAGAGAATTATTGCGAGAAAAGTTTGGAGAATCGATTATTTTAAGAAATTGTGACATTGGATGGCCCCAAGAAGTTGTGATTTATCACCATTAAGGTACTTCTTGTGGGATTATTTCAAGTCTTTGGTCTACAGCAATAACAAAAAAGATTCTCTTCAAACTATAGAAGTCAATATGCAACGTGCCATACATAACTCACGACTGCGGTCGAGCGACAGAGGTCGCATGAGGGAGAAGCCTCCCTTGAAAAAAGACCTATATAAATTTAACGTTCGAACCTTTAGCAAAATCACTAAAAACCCTATCTCAATAGAGCTAGGCCTGTTCGATAACAACACAGAGGGTGGTGCGGTCTCCCGCGAGGAGTGGAAGAGAGTAGCGGCGGCTCAGTCTTCCGTAAGGTATTCAGAAGAAGCCCTGGGTCATCCCAAGGTCTGAGAGTGCCGGATGGAACCATGGCTTCATTAGCTCATTAGATATGCCGATGAGCGATCGGCCGTTCTATCGCTCGGGTGGGGGAGGTATGGAGGAACACCAGGCTGCAGGCTGTGGAAAAGCATACCTTCCGCTTCACCCTAGGGCTCCCGTCTGGTTGCCTGCTGAACCTTCCTCAGAGAGTGAAATTTAGGAAATCCTCAGATACTGCAACCCGTCAATGCGAATGCATGACTGGAGAATATTAAGGCTGCAGTGAACCGAGAACCATATCGGTAAGCGATGATTTTGCTAAATGTGGAGTCCGTCGGTCCTCTCAGCAAAACCAAGAGAGCCATAAGCTATGGGTTCGTAAGGATAGTCCAGAGAACGACCTGAGACATAACGAGCTCTATAGGTGGTTCGTCAAATGGCGACTCCGTCCTCAGTATTGAACAGCTGTTTGAGGAGATGCGGGTCGAGCGCTTCTGGAAAAGAGTCTGTAGGATGAGATTCTTCCAGACTAATCTCCAACATGTGAATCTGCCAATCTCAGCAACGCTGATATGGTGACGACAAAGCTGGAGAGTGACACCGAAGCTTTCTGGTTAATCTCTGCATACATGCCGCACCACCTCCTTTGTTGGTCAGGAAGACCTTGGCTGAAGTATCACGAAGTGGAACCTGTGCCATCATTGTTCCGGCGCCAACTGGGGACATTCAATCTGGGGCAGATCGGACCCCAATAACAGAGGTGCGTCTCTTTTTGATTTCATTGTTGGCGAAAACCTGATCATTAGTAACAGGCAGGGAAGAAGTTCTTCATCTCACACTTATCTCAATTTCTCCATTGATCGCAAACTGGAGGGTCTTTGACGATCGCTCCTTCTCTGATCATAAGTATATCGGGTTCAGTCTAGTCGGAGAATGTCCGCTAGAAACTCTCATAGAAATCCTATAAATATAAACTGGGAAATGTACCGCAAGAGGCTCCGACAACCTCTCCAACTTGCGCCGAGTGTATGCTCATTGGTCTCCATCGACACAATAATTGGAAGTGTAAATAAAGAATTTTATATTAAAGGAGAACATTTATTTAAATCTTGAGAAGTACTACAACTTAGCAAGCAGCACCTTCAGCTTACTTATTACTAAACCGATATAAGTATAGTGATATTAATTTAAGGTTTGCTTATTTCTTTATCAGTAGTTTGGTATCATAAACTAGTGCTACCCACTTGCCGTATATTGCCTCTTCCTGGTTATGCTATTGACTTTGACATATTATCACATATGAGTTAAATTTCCGTTATAATTATAACTAAGTAATACTGTCCTGTTGAAGTTTCCTACATTTCCCATTAAATTTTTTTGATTGATGATGGTTTTCTATGTCGGTTTCTTGGTGTCCTTCTCATATAAACATAGCTCATGTATGTAAATATATCTTATTGACGGAATTGAAGTAATTATTACAACTAGAGCATATTTAATATGTGGTGCTCTAGTTGTCTTCAAAATAACCTAAATGCAAATATTTAGTCAGCCGTTTTTCCAATTCTTCGAGGAACTCTTGGCCAGCATATATACGCTTGCGGGTATCAGGGCACGTCATTAGTTCTTCTGGGCCAGTATCACCCCCATGAAAGGCTATCCAGGCAGGTAGGAATGTGGTAAGGAGAAAGAGCTCTGCGAATATAAATAGAAGGAACATAAATATAAATGCTATGTTAAAAGAGCATGCTTTAGCTTAGGCATCAAAGTTTTTCAAGCACATTGAGTATATGTATAGTATATGGTATATTAGATTACCGAAATATTTTTGCTGCGTACGTTGTTCAAGCAGCTGCACCAAGTTCGGAATTTGCCCCTCAAAACCGATTTTCTGCAGTGTTTCCTTGAATTGTGTGAAATAGAAATACAGCCACTGTGGAAAGTTTTCACGTTGCTCTGAATTCAGCAGCATATAATACGAGTAAATTAGGTCGTTGATCATTGGACCGACATAGGACAACTGATAATCCAATAACATCACATCCAATAATTTTCCCGAACTCGGATCATGCTTGAACATCATATTTTTGCTGTGGAAATCACCGTGGCACAACACATAGAGACCATCATCCTTTGGCGCATCGAAGTATTCCCTGAAGGAGGCAATGGCGCCCTTGAATAACTTTTCGCGTACAGATTCCAGTAGCGGTATATAATTTTGCATTGTAGGCATTGTCTCTAGTTGTCGAATTAAAAGATCAACGCCTTGCGACATGAACTCATTTTCCTCAATTTTCGGCATGGAGAGTAGGCCTTGGCGATAGTTTTCAAAATACTCAGGTTCCTTAAACAAATTAAGATAAAATTATTTTATTTTATTTATGTAAATACATAGTTATATATATGTAAATAAACTCACCTCTAAATTTATTTTGTAGCTTATGGCATGCCATTTGGCTAGTTTCAGGTAGGCCTGCTTGATCTCCTCACTATTTGCATAACGGCCGCGCAGCACTTCATAACCCAATGGTACAATATCTTCAAAGATTATAATCTTTCTGGGGCTTAGCTCATGGAAGAGTATGCTGTGGAGATTTATGTATATAAAAAAAAAAACCAACAATGAGTTAACATAAAGTATAGCAGTGTGTATACGACTCACGGTGCCTTGAGTACTGTATCATCGCCGATGTCTCGCAATATCTGCTCGAAACGTGGTATTACTCTCGTGTACATGTCAATTTCAATTTCAAATATTGTTGAATCTCCAAACATATCTTTCTTGTGTCCATCCATTGCAGGCATTGTTTTCATAATCATCCTTTTTGTCTTCTGCCTGCCATCACACTCGTACTCGACAACAGCACGAAACATAACACTCGCGTAGTGATCTCCTTTGAGTGTGGCGGGCGACAGTTCCGTTTTGAGTAGCTGTAGATCCTTGGCATCGGTCTCAAAATTACGCAACACTTTGGTGAAGAACTCATCGTTCAACCACGCAGGTGCTTCCAATTCATCAGCATTATAGTTTTGGCTATTATTTGGCGGCATTTTCTTGATTTGTTTGACTTGTTACAGCTTGCAGCAATGACCGACTACTGAGGAAAGTCTCGGCTAATAACTCACATTTATATAAATTCGACGGCCGAGATGATATTTCTAAAATAAACAATTTCAGCAGCATTATTGCCACTTGAGTCTGTCACCTATTGTTAACGGTTTGCTTGTATGTGTTTTGAATATGATCAGCAATAAGTTTAAGTGAAACACTGAGAAAGAAAACAAAGTGAAAAGCAAATTTCTTTGTGTGCCCGCAAAGTAGACGCTCAAAGCCGAGCGGAACGTGAATGCACGGCTCATGAAGTAATGCTTTTACTGCCATCATCAACATAGTTCCATAGTTCGCTTGAGAAGTCTCAACGAAAACTTTTTATTTTGAGGCAATGTCTCTGTACGGATAAGGATTAGTGAACTTATAAGTAGAATATGTTTAAAAACGGGGATTTTTCTACAAGCATATTTACTTTTGGTTAAAACTGAACAGGCCCAGCGATTAGTTAGACCAGTCACTTATTCTACGGAGAACAAAACTATTCCTCCAAATTACATAATACTGTTGAAATTGGAACCCCTACTACTGAAACCCTATTTTCAATTATATTTACTTCGGTTTACTTACAGTGTACTATGTTCTTAATTCCAATGCTGATGCATACACTCCTCGTTATAGCATCGTCTCTACATTGATATGAATGATATGAGATGCGCAACACCCAAGCAAATTAGTTGAACACATTTCAATGAACAGCGGCGGTTATAAACATACTGTCATAGTACGTACAATTTAATATTTGCTTAGAGCAGTTATTTATTTAGTATTTTCCTTACACGCTATTTCTAAACAAACGCACACGATTTATCAGTGTCAGCGTGCCTACATACTATATTTAAATGCAGAAAAGTCAACTCATGGCAGTTAATAGAGGTGCGGTAACGCATAGCGGTTTTTTGCGAACAAATTACGCTGTATTAAAAGGCGTGTGTCTGTATGTGAATCGGAATTTCATTTCAAAAATCGTAACTAGTATTAATGAGCGCTTTATACTAAAGCAGCATAAGTTAACTTATGCTGTGTTAGGTTTTAAGAATTCTGATTAAAACGTCTTTATATTTCAGCTCGACTTTATATTTCAGCGCGATTTTATATTTCATCTCGATTTTAGTCTAATCGAAAGCTTTAATTAGCTAAGTCTCAAGATCAATTTTTACTTAAAATAACTCAAATTATCCCAATAACTTTAGTCTGCTTAAGGGTTTATATGCATTTGCAAGGTAGAATCATTTTTTTAAGATTTTTTTTATTATTCGAAGGTACATTTTAATCCAAAAAAAAAATATGTTGTAAATATAAAAAATGGGCATTTACAAAATATCATGTACTTAAAGGGAACATTCCGTGTCACGGTCGATTTTAATTTTTTTTTTCCGATTTTTTCATAGTGAAATGAAAAAGTACAGAACCTCCAACTTTTATTATCGCTACAATGGCACCCATGAAGAAAAGACATAGATAAACGCCGACCATGATTCCAGCAGACTGGCTAACCAGAAATAAAAAAGACAAATATCAATTTAAACTGTAGATAGATGGTTATCCCTAGAACTAGGTTTTTCTAAAAATCTTGAAAACTACTTTTTTTTTAGTGCTTTGAAGCATTAAAACTCACAATTTCATATCGGCGAGTACTGTCGAAAGCATGAAAAAAACGGTTTATATATTCTCAGAAATCTTAGTTTGCCATTCTTAGATATCCACATGAGCCAATTAATTTAAAATTATGAGGTTACATGGGTTTCCTCGGGTAAAAAACTGCATTTTTTCAAAACTTTTTTTCTCATATAAAAAAATACATATTTTATTAGAATTTTTTACTGATACAAACATACACTATTAGCAAAGAAATTTTGAAATTTTTGAATAACAATATTTTATACTCGGTCATTGCGACGCCATTTCCGGTGACCCCTCGGAAAAAAATGCGCCGACGTTGGCAGGAGTCCTTACAGAATAATCTAAATTGAGAAAAACTTAACTTAGAACTTGGTTTACTCGGATCAACTTGAAAATTTAGGAAAATATTTTAGAGATGTTGTAAAATTTAATAAGATAATAAAAAATTAATTTTTTGAAACCCGTCACATGAGCTTAACCCCTTAAACTTTGAGAGCAATCGGTGTAATCGTGGAAAAGAATATCTTGTACGGCACGATTTCGGTAAATTACTTTACCAACACATGCTATGATTGCTGTAGATTAGATTTATGCAAAAAACAAAAAAAAACGATTTTCTGAAACCGTTCCACGGCATGACTTCCTTAATATTTAAAAATATTGTGTTGCCATGTTGCCTTAGCCGATCTCTGAGTGGATCTCCTCCAAAAACAGTTGTCTGGAATGAGCAGGAATTTTTTACTTAAAACTTTCTTAAATACGAAAACAAATAATATGAAGACAAAAAACAAATAACACACAAGTCAAGATTTTGACTTTGAAAGAAATGGTGGGTTTTTAAAATAAACGTACTTTTTGTGAAAGATTTTTACTTCAGATTGGTTTAAAAATCTAAATAATAAGAAACCCTTATTCCCTCGATCATTATCGGAAACATTTATCAAAGAAAGTCATATGAAAATTTCAAGTCGATGTTTTTTGGCGTTTTGGAAAAATTATGCTCACTTTCAAAATTTTGGGAGGCGTTTACAGTACGAATATTTTTTTAATATTCTGGATTACTATAAAATATCTTTAAATATTTGTTCAGACGATAGTTATGCAAAATAATCGATAATTTGAATTCACAATTGCATAGTAACCCTTCAACTCATTTTAACATTTTGCCATATTAGTTGTTTTCGCATATTAGCGAGAACTCGATACAAGAGAGTGATTAGCAAACTTACTCTCTTGCATCGTTATTATTGAACCATTGTAATGTCTTTACTGATATCATTTTGTTTCTACATTTTTGACCAGTTTAGACATTGTAAGGGGCTCAATTGATAATTTACAAAATTTCAAAGCCTAAAAAACAAAGGTCTTCACTTATAGATTTAAAAAACTTCAAAAAATATATTATGTTTGTTTATAGTAGAAGCAATATATCGCTCGCCTCTAAACAGGTATTAAAATATATATATTTATACACCAAAGAAAGAAACAGGCGACGCCTTGTTTGAACAACTGCTATAGTTTGCTCGATTCGTTGTTTGTCAACGCTTGGCGAACCGAATACAGCTTTTATAAAATGCGAGAAAGTAGCCGGAATGAGAGGCATAGTAAGTATTTCCGAATATAAGTGCATTGAATTGATAGTCAAGTCTTATTTCAATTAACAAACTGTGCAATACAACTGGTGCACTCACAAAAATATGTCATGCACAGCGCATAGTTGGAACATACCGACATAAATGTAAGTACTTATCGTCACATAAAATGCAAAACAATGCATAATCAAAAATTCACAATTTAGTTTTTCTTCATCATATTACATTTAAGTATATTCAAAATTAAAAATATTGCTAACAGGATATAACGAAGTTATAACCACTCGGCTATAATCGCGTAAGCGGTGTCTACGCCAATTAAGAACCATTTTATAGCTGATTTATAACCACTTTATAACCGAAATTGAAATTTTGTTTCAAAAATGCAAAATTTCAGTTTTTGTCAACATATTACATATAAGCATGTATACAAATGTTTAATTTGCTACTAAGATATAACCAATTTATAACCAAATTATAACCGATATTGAAACAAATAACATTTCTTCCATCTATTTTTAACTTATGAAAAGTGATGTTACTTTGTTTTGTATTTTAGTTGACGATAAGTAAATAGACGGCATTTGGCAAACAAACAGTTAATTACATACATTTTATTTGTTCTTACTATTTGTTGCGAGAAATTATTCAAGTTCACATTAAGGCGAATATGTAGGTAAATTTGTTTACGCGACTTAAGTGGTTGCAATTAAAGTCTGTGTGTTTTTCGCTGCAAAACAACTTTGTATTTTTATTCTTAAAAGATAGCACTTAATTAAATACAGTTAATTTATGCAAAGTAAATAATTATTGTGATATGTGATGGTAAATGCTGTACTGACAGTATATTACGTTTTACAGCACGCAACTGAGAAATTAATTATATTTTTTTAATACATGTTATTAAATAATGAAATAATAAAACGCAATGTCAATCAGTCACTGTTTGCCATTCTATATCTGTATATGCCTTCAAATTATGACGCCACTTGACTTGTATGTTATTATATAAGTACAAGTTTATTAACATTTTATAAGAAAACTGCTTCTCTACTTTTGACATATGCAAAATATTCCTTAAAGCACTTGATTTTGACAGCTCACTTTGTATGGCAGCTAAGTACATACATATATGCTATAGTTTTCCGATCACAATAATTTCAACGGAGATCTAACTGATGCCTTGGACCATATTTTATCAAATAAGAAGGTTTCCAATACAGGCATTTGATTCTTCACTGATCAATGTGTTATCCTTACTTGTACATCCTAGGGTTTGCAACAATAATTACATGTAAACATCATACATATGGCCTCCAAGAGTTCTTTACAATTTTCGAATAGTTTTTCCATTAAATCAAGTCGTACGCCATGAATAGCACGTTCGATATTAACTGCTAAAGCTTGAAGAGAGTCTGGATTATTGCTAAAGAACAATGACTTCAAATACATGCTACAAGAAGTAGTCCAATGGTGTTAAATCACAAGTTCTGGGAGGCCATTCTATTTCACAATTTCTTGAAATAGTCGAATGTACACACTCTTCTCTGGAAAGGAACCCCGTGAGAACAATTTTATGCGGATGCATGGCCAAATTCTTTCACAAAATTTGCCAGGTTATGATTTGAGGAAGTCCCAGTCCTGGAGAACGCCTTGGAATCGACAAATTGCGGTCTTCAGCAACACTTGCCCGAACGGCAACGATATATTCATTACCTCGAGGGGCTCTTTGTTTAATTGGCACTTGTGCATTATGCTAAGAAAATGTACGTTGTTGATTGTTACGACCATAAAATGCCAAAAGCGCACGGAAAGTTGTAATTGAAGAACGATTATTTTGATAATAAAATTGAATAATTTGTACGCTATTCTTGCGTATATCTTTCCATGCTAAATGTACACTTCGAAATCATATCATGCCTATTGGAAACCCCGGTAGATACTTATATGCACCAACATACCTAGATAAGTACTATTTTTGACTTCGTTCAGATGTAATACAAAGTTGTGAAATGTGCCAAGATGACGGTGCAAAAACTTATTTAATACGGTCACTTTATAGTAGGGATAATAATATTAATGGCAATAAAGATAAATATGGAGGAATCTAAAAAAAATGTGTTATGTGTTTATCAGGTGGCTGAACAGTTTTTATTTGTGCTGACTTGCAGTTAACTTCAAAACTCGGCGAAAACAGCTTTATCAACCAAAATTAGAAAATAGCCAAACAAGGTATAAAAGACAATAATTTGGCATAGTTTAAAATATTAGATAGTAGTCAAGTAGCAGGTAAAAAATATAACTTAGAGTCGCTAGAAATAATCTATGCTATAACAGCAATAGCTTCCTTTTGATTTATTGTATGAGCACAACACATACTCAACGTAGGATCAGACGTAGACAATGAAGCCTATTTTACCTTAGCTACAGCACTAATACTAATGTGCATATGAAGATATTTTTTTATCATAAAATTATCGGTCTCATAATTACACCAAGAGTGAGCGGTTTAATTCAGCATTTATTTATTTTATACCCCGAACAGGGTATATTAAGTTTGTCACGAAGTTTGTAAGACCCAGAAGAAAGCGTCGGAGACCCTATAAAGTATATATATAAATGATCAGTATGTTGAGCTGAGTCGATTTAGCCATGTCTGTCTGTCTGTCTGTATATGTATATATACGAACAAGTCCCTCAGTTTTTAAGATATCGTTTTGAAATTTTGACGTTTTGTAAACGTCATTTTCTCTTCAAGAAGCTGCTCATTTGTCGGAACTGCCGAAATCGGACCACTATAACATATAGCTGTCATACAAACTGAACGATCGGAATGAAGTTCTTGTATGGAAAACTTTCACATTTGACAATGTATCTTCACGAAATTCGGTATGAGTTATACAGCATATATGTAGCTGCCATACAGCGCGATCGGAATCAAGGGCTTGTATGGAAAACTTTCGCATTTGACAATGCATCTTCACGAAATTTGGTATGAGTTATTGTTTATGGAAATAATGTAATATCGATAGAAATTGTTCAGATCGGCTCACTATAGCATATAGCTGCCATACAAACCGAACGATCGGAATCAAGGGCTTGTATGGAAAACTTTCGCATTTGAAGTGGTATCTTTACGAAATTTGACATGGCATACTGCTTAAGGTAATAACATAGTCTCCGAAACAATTCTTCAGATCGGCTCACTATAGCATATAGCTTCCATACAAACTATGCACATAGTTACTAAAAGAAATGCACCTGTGAAGGTTATATTAGCTTCGGTGCAGCCGAAGTTAACGTTTTTTCTTGTTTCTATGTATCTTTTATTGCGTAATTTTTATCAGGAAGAACTATAAATGTTGATTGTATATTCTACTTCCTAGCGATAAAGTTGCGCTTTGTAGTCATTGGCAACCATTGCAGGCTTTTAAGTGCAATTAAACTCGTAAACAAGCTTCTGACCTACGCTGACAGCTGAAGCGCGAATAATTGTTGCACCCAGCGGAAGAAAACGAAACAGCAGCCGGCTGCTTAGTGAGAAATGGCATAATAAGAAGACTTTAATTCAGTTTTCAATTTCCATCTTGTCTTTATTATCAAATCGTAAGCGATAAGTAATATATCTTTCATACGACAAAAACACTTTCGTTCTGCTTTTCTCTGAATATACTATATTCACGTAGCTATAAAGCTTCAAACACAGCATATGTTCCATCAGCTGCTGTTAACCGTTTTCGCACCATTTTTGAGCACGCCTTGAATAACATGAATAATTAAGTATTAGAGACCTTTGATTGTGTTTTTTTTCCAATTTCAGTGTTAATTTTTATGCTTCTAAGAGTTGTTAGGCTTATGTTATGTTTATTTATAAAATGGTCTCTCGTGGGTTTGCATTTCTTCGTCCGGGCTCTGCATCAATTTTTATACACTAAGCAAGTTATAGCTATTAAAAGTAAAAAATGGTAAATACTGATATAATGCGATATAACGAGCAAATCAAATTATTTATTCTTCCAGCAAAGCCATCGTAAAGATGGCGACAAGTGAACAAAAGGTATGAAAAAACCAAGAACAAACCTGCTTCTAGATTTAATCATATTTATTTCTTAAGTAGTATTTGCATATTTTTTTGTTGTTTCGACTTTTGAAATATGCTGAGTTATACTATAGCTATATTGCTTCATTTAGCTTTTTCGTCGGTTTTTAGCAATGTCGTTCTTGCCTCCTTACCCAAACTTTGATAGAGTGGACCGTCGAAGTGGAGTTCATTGAACAGCAAGTAACGGAAACTCAGTGGCAACAATGTCGCGCCGTGGAATCTACTCAACGACGAGAGATGGTAGGAGGATATTAGCAAGTGACCGCTATGCAGCGAGTAAGGGGCAGCCCATAAGACATACTGAAATAATTTTCTTTAAATTATTTCTTAGTGTTCTGTTTTCGAACTTCCTATATTTTCTTTCGACGTATTATGACTCTCAACCGCGTCACAGTGTTTGCAAAGTATTATTTAATTTTCTTTTCAAAATTACTTCATTCAGTCAAGTCAGGACTATACGGAAGCTGGCTCATCAAATCGATGATTTAAGTGCCCAAAATTGCAGTTCTCGCAGTCGATGTGGAGAGTTCGCATTGTCCAAAAGAAGAGCGAATCGTCTGCGGAAGTAGGTTTCCTAATTTCATGACAGACAACTGGCAAACAAATTGTTTAGTAGAACTAAGAAAGTGGTATTATTGCGGCGTGTTCAATTTCTCCAAAAAACAGGCCAACAACTCTTGTCGGATTCAGCTCGTCTGGAAACCTTTTACAGTCGACTGCATAAATAAATACACACTTCATCCCCTGTATTAGGTCAAATGCGTGTTTCGAAGCACCGTTTCCGTATTTTTATTACATTTTTCGGGACCCAACGTCACGAGTCTTTTTTTGATCGAACGCGAACAAATTTTATTTTACAGTCAAATGTCCAAGCCATATTTTTGCTGATTCCCCTAACGGTTATCACAATCTCACAAGCGGTCACATGAAGATCTTGCAATATGAGTTTGCGCACAGCATCAATAATCTCCGGAACAATAACAGATTTTGGACGATCTTGACGAAATTCGTCTTGGAGTGATCTACGACCTCGAAAATATCTTACTCATGTCGAAACGTTGTCACTATTTATACCATCAAACTTGTTGAACTTTACGATAAAGTTGACAGTCATCAGTCATGTAAGGCTAAGGGTTCGAATCACGAGTGATAAAGGATGGATGGAAATTATATATGTAAGTATATCCAATTTGATGAGTAGAAGGATACACACAGCTATTTGTTGGATTTGTGTCGGCTTTGCATTTTATGCACCTCTATCAAAACAAAAGAACAAGGCAATAATATGTGATGATTAAATTTTCTATTTTAAGGTAATAAAAAATATGAATTGTTCATTGTCTTATCATCTTAGCGTTTCTCCTTGTGAGACCTTTAGCTCAGACTTTTCAGTTTCTGTTTCTGTTTTTCTTCTATGGTATTTCGGCTTTGTTAGCTACCACTCAATAACTAATTTCGTAGCAGCAAGGATAACTTTTATATAATTGTTAATGGAATTCATTCGAAGTATGCTTCACACATACTATATGATTGCATATGTGTACGTAAGTGTTTGTATATAACTTTAGGTTAATCCTGCCTTTAGGTGTGCCTAGGTATGTTTTATGTGGAAATAAGCAACCACCAGAGTATGCTTGATTTGCGGTTGCAACAATATTTGCAAAATTCGTCTAATTATATGCCTACTTTGCAATCGATACTTTGTTTACAAAGATATCTCAAGGATATAATTTATATGCAAATTTAGCACACACCTACGCTGGTTATTGACGCCTATATATGTGTGGTACTATATATGTATAATATCACATAGAGGCAATTAAACATACATAGGAACACACAGGCGCGTATTTCTCTATACCTGTTCGTGTTATGTAAACAACGTTTGTATTACATCCTATATTGCAAATCGAAATTTCACGAATTTTTCAAAGTAAGTTGTTATTTAATTGCTCGCATCGCATTACGTCAGATAATATCATTAGAAGCAGGGCAGCAAGTACAGGAAATACAGAAGTCACTAAGAACGAGATGCAATGAAATTTACGAAAGGGTGAAAGACGGATCAGGGCGAGATGGATGTACGATCAACAAAGTCATGTGCAAGAGATTCTCAAAAAACTCGCTTGCTTCTTACTCACACGATCACGAACGTACTGTCAGACAGCTGTTGGTCTCCTGACAGGTCACAGCCTACTGGCATCACATGCCGGATGGACTTTCAGGATGGACATAAATGATAACGATACATGCAGAAAGTGTAGTGAAGTTATTACGAGAGAGACGCTGGATGACCTCCTATGCCTGTGTCCAGCAATAACTAACTCGTCTTAAGTATTTAGCAACTTCAGAGTTCGAGGGTTTAGACGAAGTTTCAAACGTAGACATCAAGCCGTTGTTAAATTTCTCAAAAATCATTGACGTCGTGTGCGATGAATTCTTCAATTCAGACTCTATTTTTCATTTCTAAAGACCAATAGGACTATGTATGGCGTGGTAGCCGGCTAGTATAACCAAACCTGTTATTTGATGAAACTCTTTGCAATGACTGCTTGCACTTTATATCAACAAACGCTTGTTGAAAGTAAATAACCATGTGTGTTTTGTTCGTTTAACTGTCTCGATCACTAAGGGGGTATTCTAGTTTAAGAATTTAAAAACCCGATTCCTTTTTCACAATTCGATAGCTTAGATATTCAGAAACAACTCCTTTAAAGAACTTTTCAAATTTCAAATTATTTCCGAAGATATAGCGAAGTTAAGAGCATGAAAGTTATACGTGTTATACCAAGAGTATCAGTTACGCTACCTGAGGCTTAACGTTAAACCCACAGAATAAAATATGTCATTAATATGGTAGAATAATTCCGTATCGTCTTCTAGCTCCAATCTATTGCATATCTTTCTTCTATATCGGGTACGTGGTGATTTTCGATTCAAGCTGAATTTGTACAGTTTTTGTTGGTCAGTATGTGTGACATTTTATTGAAATCAGGTGAACATGTTTTCTATATCTTTTTAGATGCTTTAAATAAAAAACAAGAAATATGTTTACCAACAATTTTTTAACTATATATTTACTAACACTTCAACAATAAGTAATCAAAAATAAAACGAAAACTCAAACTGTTTAGGCTGTTGAAGTGGAGGTTGAACAAATGGCTCCAAGTCTAACACGATTGCAATGATCTGTAATAGAAAAATTAAAATATTTAATTATTTATACAGTCAAATGCTTCTAATGTAACTAACTAACTTTTTTAACTAAATTAAGCTGATTTATTATCTACTATTTTTTGACTTTTTTGTAATTTTTTTTAGTTTTTTTCTGCCACGATTAGTGCGATAAAATCATACATATATAGAAAAGACTTAACCAAAGCAGTTATGTGGAATCAAGAAACTGTGAAAATATTTTTGAAAAAAGTTGGTTAATATTTTGCCCAATGTAAGCTAGGCCAAAAGACCACCTTAAGGCAATGTGTCACAAGTTAATTTTAGACAAAGCAAAATAGACTTTGAACTGTTCTCAGGTCTTTTAAAAATGCTCGCTGCCGATAGTGAAGTCACCAATAAGGCAGTCTATACTGAAGTAATGGTATTGAGAAATTAGAATATCGCCAAAATTACTATATGATTTTCGGTGAAAAATAAATTCAACAATGATATTGAAATTAAATCAAAACTGTGTCTTTCTTTGATACGTTAGGGGTTTTTTAGTCGGTTTGAAGAGTTACATAGGCAGATACCACTTGAGGTCTTTGCACGTATATTAATGGACGCCGGGTCAACTTATATTGAATATTTGTATCTTCTTGCATAGATGCATAAAACCTTTTAATAATCAGGGCTACAGTCTACCAGTTTCATAGATTTGGCATTTCGTTATTTCCTTAATTACATTACTCAACAAATCTGAAGGAAAAATTTGCGACTGGTGTGCTGAGAGGTCTGTGCGGTATTTGAGGAGTCGTGATTACGAATTCAAGTTTAAAAATTGTTACTCACGTACAGCTAATTTTGTCATTTTAGTAAAAAAAATTCTACGTATAATGAAATTTTTACAGTTTTACTATCATCTTCGGTTTAAGCAGCCCAAAATAAGCAGGCAACAGACTCTAACATCACAATCGCAATAATACTGTATGCTAGTGTTTTTATTTGCCTCTGTAGTAATACTTCTTAAGCATAAAGCTTATCAGAATATGAACTATGTGATGTTGATTAAATATTACCAAAAACTGAGAAAGTATTTTTCACATTTCTAATAGGAGTGGGTATTAATTCTACTTTTGACGAACAAACTTATTTTATTGTGTGGTTTTATCGATAGAACTATAAATTAGTGTTAGTCCTATAATGAATCTATTTTGAAAACATTCTTTTCATTTTGTTGTTTCTAATATTTGAAATAAATTTTCATTGACTTAACTATAATAGTAATACTTTTCAGTTGCATTTGCTTACTTTCGTCCTTAAGTCTCATTCATCATTCAAAGTCTAATTCTCTTCGAAATAGCCCAAATGTAGATATTTTCGCATAAGCTTTTCGAACTCTTCGAGGAACTCTTCATCCGCATATAATTGCTTATGGACAGCATTGGATGTGAATGCTCCTTCCAGGTCAGCCTCACCACGGCGAATGGTTGTCCATGCAGGTAAATATGTCATAAGTAGAAAGAGCTCTATGAGTAAATGCAAAAAAATAAAATATATAAAAATATTGACAAAAGCAACACTTGTCACTAAGCAACAAAAATTGCCAAGCACCGTGCATTTATATACTGTTTTTTATATATATACTATTATATATGCATGCTAATCACTTTACCAAAGTATCTATGCTGCCAGCGTTGTTCATGCAATTGCAGCAAGCTTGGAATTCGTCCTTCAAATCCAATTTTCTGCAGTGTTTCCTTGAAATGTGTGTAATAGAAATACAGCCATTGCTCAAAGTCGCCACGCTGTTCTGAGTCCAGCATCAGGAAGTACGAGTAAATTAGGTCGCTGACTAGTGGACCGACAAAGGACAGCTGAAAATCTAATAACATGACATCCAATAGTTTACCGGAGTTCGGGTCGCGCTTGAACATCATATTTTTGTCGTGAAAATCGCCATGGCACAATACATAAATGGCATCTTCCTTCGGCGCATCGAAGTATTCCTTGGCCGTGCGCTTCGTGCCTTCATATAATTTTCCTTGTATCGACTGAATAAATGGCAAATATTTTCGCATTGCAGGCATTGTCTCCAACTGCTGAATTAAAGCATCAATGCCATGCGTCACTAGCAAGTTTCCTTCGAGATTTGGCATAGAGAATATGCCTATGTGATATTCGTCAAAATATCCTGGTTCCTTAATTCAAATTATTAAGAATAAAGATTTGAGTGCATTAATTACAAACTTTATTTGTGTCAACTCACTTCAATATTTATTTTGTAGCTTATGGCATGCCATTTGGCTAACTTGACGTAGGACTGCTTAATCTCCTCAGCATTTGCATAACGGCCGCGCAGCACCTCATAGCCCAACGGTACTATATCTTCGAATATTATAATCTTTCTGGGGCTTAACTCATGGAACAGTATGCTGTGGTGATGAAAAAAAAAATAATTACAATCAGTTAACATAGAGTATGTCATTGAATATGCGACTTACGGTGCCCTGAGTATGGTATCATCGCCGACGTCTCGTAATATCTGCTCGAAACGTGGTAACACCTGCGTGTACATGCCGATTTCAGTCTCAAATATTATTGACTCCTCAAACACATCCTTCTTGTTTCCATCCTCAAACGGCATTGTTTTAACAATCAACCGTTTTGTCTTATCCTGCCCATCGCACTGGTACTCAACAACGGCACGAAACATAACACTCGCATAGTGATCGCCTTTTAGTGTGGCAGGAAACAATTCCAATTTATTTAAATGCAAATCTTTTGCATCGGTTTCGCAATTGCGCATAACTTTGGTGAAGAACTCATCGTCCAGCCACGCAGGTGCCTCCAATTCATCAGCGTCGTATTCAATGCTATTATTTGGCGCCATTATCTTGCTTTAGTCACAACCTGTTACAGCTTTTGGAAATGCCCGCACACTGAAAAAGATCTCAACTCATAGCTCAAATTTATTTGAAAGCGACGTCTGACGTATTATCTCTAAGAGGCACATCCATTTCGTAATATTGCTACTTAAGAATGTTACTTCTTATCAACTGTCTATTATTAGGTGCGTATAAATCAAGGGAAACACTGAGAAGAAAACAAATTGATCTTAGAAAATCCCATCCTTCTACACGGATAAAATAGTGAATAATAAATGCTAAGGCTATACCACAGCATTGGAAAGCGGTTGTAGCTTACGCGGCTCTACAGTCTTTGGAGAATGGTTCAATATAACTTATGACTTACATTTACCTTAAAATTTTTTATTTTCGTTAGTGTTTTCTTTAAAGCAACTTTTGAGCGACTCGATACCACAATGTTAAGGTATCGACTCTATTACCGGTGCGCTAGACTAACTCCGAGACAATTTACCCGGCATTTGTATCGACATCTTTAATACAAAATGATTCAAAATAATTGTTACCACAAAATTTTTTCAGCGTACAATATATCTTCTTTCTAGTGCAAATACATAGATAGTAATGTAAATAAATATAATTCAATTTTATGAGATGCACAAATTTACTTTCAAAGTGAAAAGGCAAAGCTCATAATAGAGATAATAACGTCATTTTGGAGCACGTACAATATAATACTTGTTTATGATACTTATTTATTTAGTATTATTCACACATGCGATTTCTTCAATAACGTGCCGCCATGTCTACCCATATAAACTTAGATAATGCTAAGTCATCACATGACAAATACAGCAGGTGCGCCATTGCACAGTGTAACTCTGCAAATTAGTTTGCTTAATTGAATAGACATTTTCTCCTCTTTCGCGAGTGTTTTGTGAAGAGAAAATTTTCATCAGAAGGTGAAAAAAGTCTTCTTTGAATAACACATAAAGATCGATGGAGGGCTTAGGTTCATTGTCAATTAGGTCAACCTAAGTTAAACCAAAACGGCAAGTCTCGCATAGGACGAAGTAATCCAAGTTGGAATAATAAAAAGTTTGAGTAAAATATTTCATTATTTATATGAAAACAAAATATTGAAAATAGTCCTTTTTTGTTTTGAAAAATACATGGAACCCTTTTTGAGTTACCCGCGTATTCTCTTTAACGCCTACAACTCTATAACTTAGTTGTTGTTTTCTAATGTATGTTTTTTTAATATAATCTAGAGAGCAGAGAACTGCCTAATCGGAGTGTGTTATTACAAAACATATTATCATATTATTGCCTGTTATTGCCGTTCAACTAGTACTGATCGTGATTTTAGCTACGATTTCGGCACGACCGACCCACTGTGCCATGTAACGCGCGTTCCAAGAGAAGCGGTGCATCATGTACTTATACTTATTTAATTAATACTAATCTAAACAATTATTGCGTCACTTTTGTTGCTGTCATTTGCCACAAGCATTAAGACAAGTTCACACTAAAGCGTTAATGCAAATATGTATGCGAGATTTAAGTGGATAGAATTAAGGACTATGCCTTTAATGCTGAAAATATACATATATGGTAACAAAATAATAACAGTTGTGATAAAAGGTGACAAATAACGGGTTTGTGTCAGAACTGAAAACCACTTATCTGTTACAAATAAATGTATAAGAACAGTTATAAATTTAATCTATAGCAGAAAGGAATAAATTTTAGCGCATTATCTATATTCATTTACTAAGTACTCTGCTACGTCACACATATGTAAATATTGAATTTTACACGGCTTACTTAGGACAAGTAAGGAAGAGCTAAGTTTGCACGACGAAATATTGGCAAGTTTTGAAAAAAACTTGTATGAAAAACATATTCATTTCAAGAGTTATCTTCAAGAGATTTGGTATAAATTATTTTTGAAAGAAAATATGTATTATCGAAGAAATTATTCAGTTCAGATCATTAAAGCACTACATGCAGTGTTGTATGGAAAACTCTTTCGCGTAACGAGATATTTTCACATGTCAAGAGTTATTGTCTACAGCAATAATACTCCTAATAAATACATATAAATTATCGCGGCTATTCGGCATTGCTTCTCTGCACACCTTAAACACAAAGGGTTACGTGGTCTTAAAACAAGTGGTACAAACAAATCATGGCATATGTGAACAAAATAAAGGTCATATAATACAGACATGGATTAGGTTTCTGAGCTATTTATTTGACATGACTTGCAGTTTTTTCGAACAACGTGGAGTACAAAATATACCGTTGCTACAGAATACAAGAATCTGTGATCGCTATCTGCTAAAGTGATATAGTATATTATATGGCCATGAATTAAAAGCAGCTTTGAAAAAACATTAAACTTTTATTTAGTTGGTTCGTCACATGCTGTTACTGTGGAATTTTACAAACATTTGCGAATAACGCGCTTGAGTTGTTCTTGGGATATATATAATAAATCATACATCAATCATATTTATGTTTATAATTTTATTTATATACTATATATATTAATTTTTCTTTCCACCTATTAAGTCCTTGCAAGATATTGCGCAATATTGCTAATGTCTATTGTTGGTTTTTAGCCCAATTAAACTTATAAAGAAACACCTTGGACGGCTGCACTAACAGCAGTAACGCGCATAATTGGTGTACGCTGCGGCGGATCAGGAAATAGCAACCGGTAGCCGGGGACCGTTAAGTAGTTATACAATGCTATACAAGAAGAAAGACAAATTATAAATTGAATCATGAAGAAAGTTTTTAAATGCACAATAGAAGGAGAAAATATAATTTCCTAAGTGAAAAACTATCGGGTGATTTTTTAAGAGCTTGATAACTTTTTTTAAAAAAAAACGCATAAAATTTGCAAAATCTCATCGGTTCTTTATTTGAAACGTTAGATTGGTTCATGACATTTACTTTTTGAAGATAATTTCATTTAAATGTTGACTCATGTGGTTTCAACAAGATGGCGCTACATGCCACACAGCTCGCGATTCTATGGCCATTTTGAGGGAAAACTTCGGAGAACAATTCATCTCAAGAAATGGACCCGTAAGTTGGCCACCAAGATCATGCGATTTAACGCCTTTAGACTATTTTTGTGGGGCTACGTCAAGTCTAAAGTCTACAGAAATAAGCCAGCAACTATTCCAGCTTTGGAAGACAACATTTCCGAAGAAATTCGGGCTATTCCGGCCGAAATGCTTTTTTTTTTCTTAACAAAAAGTTGCCCAAAATTGGACTTTCCGAATGGACCACCTAAGACGCAGCCGCGGTCAACATTTAAATGAAATTATCTTCAAAAAGTAAAGTTTCAAATAAAGAACCGATGAGATTTTGCAAATTTTATGCGTTTTTTTTTAAAAAAAAAGTTATCAAGCTCTTAAAAAATCACCCGATACAACAAAACATTTGTTTGAAAATTTTTATTTATTTCGTTTTTATTTCATCTTTTTACTCTGCATATTTAATAATAACTTCTAACTTTCTTTAACTTCTTCGTCAGTTTCTACCTCTAACGAAGTAAGCCAATTTTCGTTTGTTACACACATTTTGTAAGAATGAACCGTCGAAGTGGAGTTTCTTTAACAGCCAGCAACGGAAACTTAGCCGCGCCACACAGTGAGACAGCCCAATAGTAACCGCGGCAAAAAATGGTTTTTGACGTGTCGTCCAATTTGGATGAAATTTTCATAGTATATTAACAGATATATGAGTAACAATTCCCTGAAATTTCAGCCTCATAACTTCATTACTTTTTGGTCTAGAGCAAGTCAAAGTTGAGGTATGCCAACGCGCTTGAAATATGTTAGTTTAATATGTAATAATCAAAAGCTTATTAAAATGAAAATACATAATAAATGTAACTTTAAAGTATTTTTTTAATTAATTTAGTTATTGTAGAATGAGTAAATGAAAAAATAAATTAAAAAAAAAACACAATTTTTTTTTTCTTAACAACAGAATTGTGGTGCAAAAATTGAACATTTTGCATTTTCAATGGCCTAGGAAATATAGAGCAGCCCCTCGCCCTAGGTGCAGACTTATACCAAATGAAAGTTTGAAATCTCAGCTTTAATTTAACGTAGAGGACATATAGCAAAAGTTTGCAAAAGCACATTAAACATACAAAAAACTACAAAAAGTACGTAACGCGCACATTCTGTCGCTATACGTATGTTAGCATGCAATAGCATGTTTACAACTTTTTACTTTTATTTTTTTTTATTGTTTACTATTCACTTATTGTGCATGAGAATAGTAATAAATTACATTTGTTTTTTGGTAGTTATTCAGAATTATGCTTTAAAGATCATTTATGTTTTAATAAAAATATTCTTGTTTACATAAATTTTATTTACGTTATTAATTTGATAGATAATTTTGTTGAAGGTCATTGACTTTGGGTTAGATAGTTGCTTAATTTTTAATTTAAATTGATATTGCAAGATATTGTTCTTATCTAAGTTGTGTTATGATCACTTTCTAATGTGGTTAGTTTAATTGTTATATTGTAATGCCGCTTGTTGCCTGGCAAGAAAATAGAAAATAGTCTCTTGCATTATAATTATTTTTGTTGTCCAAAGCTCATAAGCAGCCTAATATAGTGAGCATAATTTTGGTTTTGGTTGTTGTTGGTTTTTGGGCATTTTTTCCATCCGCTGAGCCAAACCAGTTTTTTTTTTTGCTCAAACATATGGACATTTGTACACACATAAATTGGCTGGTACTACATGCCCATCACTGTGCATAAAGTTCTCATTCACGGCAGCAAAATGGTATCTGAGGCTATATTGCCAATAGGTTTGTTTGCAATTTTTATTTTTGAAAGTATTTTTTTAAACTTTATTTAATATTAACTTTTTTTTTGCTACAGGAATGTTATCCGAAGAAGCGCAAAAAGCAATGAATAAGGAGTGTAGAAACTGTAGGCTATTCCATACTCGTAAAAATTCACGTAGTTCTACGAATGAAGATGTAATGCACTATTTGCAAATATCATCAGATCCTTATATTAATTCATTTAGAATGAGAAACAAATTGAAAAAATTAGAATACCATGATGATGTTAAAAAATTATTGATTGAATGAAAAAAAAAAAATATATCCCATTTCAATGGGAGGTGGGCGTATTAGTGAGCGTGTTATTGTAATTTTTGCATGAAACATTTTAAATGATATAAATTACAGTAATATAGAATTTGAAGGTTGTATTTAATATATTTTAGAAAATATGGCACTTTTTATGTTGAGGTAGTATGGGTGATGGGGTTAAAAGTGGGCCAAAGTTCAATTCTTATTTCAAATAATGTTTGTAACTATATAACATTCAAGTATATCAAAATTGAAAGTTATACCTAAAGTATTACGGACAATACGGCACTTTACAAATTTCGACTGTATGGCAGGTGGGCGTAAAAGTGGGCGAATTTTCTTAATTTTTTTTTTTTTTAACTGGAATTGTCTCAAAAATAACCTGTGCAAAATTTCAGAGCTTCAATGGCTCCTTGTATTTAATGCCGGCGTTGTCTCACTGTGCGCCATGGACTCCACACAACGAGGAGAGACGGCGGAGATATTTTAGCGTGTGACAGCTATGCAGCGCGAAGTGTCCCAATCCACAGTACGATAACATCGTGCGATATGTATTCTTTGTACTCTGCTTTCGCACTTCCTATATTTCCTTCCTGCTTATTACAACCGGCAACTGTGTCAGTGTGTTCGTTACTTTTTTCCCTTTTTTACACTTACAGATGTTACTCTAGCATTTTTAACATATATTTATGGATATGTGTTGTTTTTCTTTTAACTGGCACTAAACTTATTACCGTTATTAGTTGATAATACTGTTATTTCAAAGTGTTCGAATGCGCTGACGAAAAATTTGGATGTTACAATGTCACGCTAAGTGTCAGAATCACGAGTGGTAAAGGATTATTTATTTATTTATTTATTTAGTAAAGTCTATGAACAATGATTCTTACAGACTAATGAAAAACTAGGATGCATATTAGAATTCTAAAATAATTAAATTACAATAACATGAGTAGATAACTTAAACTAAAAAACAGAATTGAGGGTATTAATGAAGGATACCCTAGAGTGAGAAAAATCAAGTAGAACTTTCTCGGAAATCGAGTTAAACTCCCGCATAGCCCTCTTGAGGGGAGCATATTCAGCAAAATTAGTACTTTCCTTTTTGTAATAAAATCGTGAAATGGATCTGAGACAACGCTGGGGAGTATTGAAGTTAAGTTTTCCGAATAAGTAGGGACAGTCAATTTCCCCGTTAATTACTTTGTAGACAAATGAAGTGAGAGAACGGACCTTCGATTTTCCAGTGAGTTAAGATGTAAAAGCAATGAACGCGATGTATACGATGGTGTTGGGTCAACAAACTTTAAGGAGCGGAGAGCATATTTAAGAAAGATCTTTTGTACACGCTCGATCCTGGTAATTGACGATATGCAATATGGTCTCCAAATAAACACTGCATACTCCAAAATGGACCGCACAAAACATGTGCACAGTAATTTTAACGTATAGGGGTCGGAAAAATTTGTAGAATTTCAACGGACAAAGCCAAGTACAGAAAAAGATTTTGAAGTTATATAGTTGATGTGATTACTGAAAGAAAATCTGTTGTCAAAGATTACCCCAAGATCTTTGATTTCAGTAACGCATTTTAGGACGCAATTAGAAATACTGTAGCTAGAAGGTAAGATGTTGCGTCCCCTACCATAGGAGATCTGTGAGCATTTATCTACATTCAGAAAAAGTTTCGATTTCAGGCACCAATTATGAAAAGCATCAATATCACATTGAAGTTTGAGTACATCTTGTGTGTTATTGATTAATGGATGCAGATCTAACATGGGACAACCCGTTATTAGATGCTTGGGCTGATAAAAAATCCATTCGAGCAATATGATAAGCTCGCAAAGCTATTTGTTGGATTTGGCTCGGCTCTCGAGAAGTATTAATGATAGCGATTTTGACCTCGGACCTTTTTTGTGGCAAATAAAATTTCCTACAAGTTTGTCATAAACATTTTGTTTATAGCTCTTGTCATTTACGAGATATACTTATACAGAAAAATGCGAATTTCGTGGAAAAATCAGGTTTAGAGCCCCTTACTATCTCGGCGTTGTGAATTTCGACTTCATCGCAGTGGGCACTTTTGTAGAGTGTTCAATTTTGAGGAATATGTGTTTAAAGTTATAGAAATTTAAAAATAAAAAGTCACGATTGTCGTGTATTTTCAATGGAAAATTTTTAATTAAATTTTTATTCAAATTAAGAGGTCAAATTTTCGGCGAATTTTTTTTAGGATATTTCCAAGAAAATTTCATGATGGGAATGAAAAAACTTATTAGTTAACAAGTAAGGAAGGGCTAAGTTAGGATGTCACCGAACATTTTATACTCTCGCATGATAAAGTGATAATCGAGATACTGTTATTAGCAACTTTTTTGCGAGAGTATAAAAATGATGCCCTCTGAATTACATGAAAATGTCTGAGAGATTTACCGATATTTTCGGTGAAAAATTAGGTTATGTTAGGTTAGGCACTGAGTTTTTTGTGCTCGATATCAGGGACCTTGAAAAGTTATAGTCCGATCACGACAATTTTTCCACAAGGGTTACCTCAGCTCAAATACCATATTTGTGTAAAGTTTTATTCCGCTATCATCATTGGTTCCTAATGTATATATTATACAGAGAAGGCATCAGATGGAACTCAAAATAGCGTTATATTGGAAAAAGGCGTGGTTGTGAACCGATTTCACCTATATTTCGTACATGTCATCAGGGTGTTAAGAAAATATTATATACCGAATTTCATTGAAATCGGTCGAGTAGTTCCTGAGATATGGTTTTTGGTCCATAAGTGGGCGAAGCCACGCCCATTTTCAATTTTTAAAAAAAGCCTGGGTGCAGCTTCTTCTGCCATTTCTTTTGTAAAATTTAGTGTTTCTGACGTTTTTTTGTTAGTCGGTTAACGCACTTTTAGTGATTTTCAACATAACCTTTGTATGGGAGGTGGGCGTGGTTATTATCCGATTTCTTCCATTTTTCAACTGTATATGGAAATGCCTGAAGGAAACGACTCTATAGAGTTTGGTTGACATAGCTATAGTAGTTTCCGAGATATATACAAAAAACTTAATAGGGGGCGGGGCCACGCCCACTTTTCCAAAAAAATTACATCCAAATATGCCCCTTCCTAATGCGATCCTTTGTGCCAAATTTCACTTTAATATCTTTATTTATGGCTTAGTTATGACACTTTATAGGTTTCGGTTTTCGCCATTTTGTGGGCGTGGCAGAGGGCCGATTTTGCCCATCTTCGAACTTAACCTTCTTATGGAGCCAAGAAATATGTGTACCAAGTTTCATCATGATATCTCAATTTTTACTCAAGTTACAGCTTGCATGGACGGACGGACGGAGACAGACGGACGGACAGACAGACATCCGGATTTCGACTCTACTCGTCGATCACTTTGCCCTGATCACTTTGGTATATATAACCCTATATCTGACTCTTTTAGTTTTAGGACTTACAAACAACCGTTATGTGAACAAAACTATAATACTCTCTTTGGCAACATTGTTGCGAGAGTATAAAAAAAAATATGTTTTATGTCGAAATAGACATCAATCAAAGTTTGCCATTAATTGTTCAGCTCTGGCTTGTGGTTGCAACAATATTTGCAAAATTCGATTAATTATGTGTCTGCTTTACAATCAATGCTTTGTTTACAAAGACAGCTCAAGAATATATTTTATATGCAAATTTGGCATACACACAGGTTATCGCCTAATATCTCTTACAAAGCAAAAAGGCAAGTTATGTGAGTATCAATATTTCATATATAAATAGCCTATTTTGCTTTGAAGCTTGGCACCTTTGTAATGTAGTGCAAGTCAGAATTCCGTGATTTTTCTACAAAGTAAGTTATTTTTAATCAAAATATTGCCTTATAGCTCTATATGGTGGCATTGATTTCAAGTTGTTTAAATGAGAAACACCTCAATTAAAAAGAGAATAACTCAAGTGGAGAAGTTATGAGGTGTAAAATTCCAATGCTTTGCACGAATATACATGGCCGCAGCGCATATGCACACCGGACACAGAGCGCCGTTCACACACTTCTTCGTTTGATTACAATTAATGAAAATGTTATTTAAAAGAGAACTTATATACATATGTTTGTAAGTATTTAACCTTCATCGTGTTAAACTACTGCAAGCTTATTGTGACCATTAACTAAGGAGCGCTTCGGTTTGAAACTAATGTGAGCCTTG
Organism: Bactrocera neohumeralis; assembly: GCF_024586455.1. Lineage (NCBI taxonomy): Eukaryota > Metazoa > Arthropoda > Insecta > Diptera > Tephritidae > Bactrocera > Bactrocera neohumeralis. Next base: position 9,421,097 of record NC_065919.1, on the reverse strand, counting down.
GATTGACTCTTTACAAACGGAAAAATATTGAAAATTTTGCTAAAAACATAAAAAAAATTGTTCAAAGAGGTTTTCTCAAGCACCTGATTACGTGCAGCTAACTCACAATGCCTTAGGTACTTAGCGAGAAACTCATTAATTTGTATTTGCCTTGTGACAAGTGCATATACATATATGTACATATGTATACCAAAATAATGATGTATAAAAAAATTTGCCACCTATACTCATTACTCCATAATTCTACGAAAACCTCCCCAAGCCGCCAACAACCTACCGTACCCTGACGGAAAATAGCTAAGTTCCAAAACACTTTGGTTTTCGTGTGAGTATAATCATTACAAATTTTCATATTCTCCAACCAAACAAAGGAGTACAAAGAACTTCAGCAGGAAGTTCTTGTAACTTCGCCATAATATCGAACCAAGCTTGAAATCTAACTTGAAACACTTCACAATTTTCGGCGTTAAATTATATCGATATAATGTGGGAGGGGCGTAGTCGCTGGAAAAGAGGAGCAGTGAGCCTTTTCTTGGATGGACAGAAGCTCAAGGAGAAGTTTGGAAGTGGAGTCTTCTATCGGCAGCTCTCAATGAACTCTTGTTTCAGATTGTCAATCCAATGTAGTGGCTTACAAGCAGAAGTGACAGTCATAAAGATCAAATCTACTTCTCTGAATTGCTGCTTCTTCTAGAGAGGTGTGCATCTTTTCCGATAGCAGAGCTGCTATAGAGAGAGACCTTGTGATCGTCGAGAGTGAATTCATAACTAATCAAAAGTGCAGGACCTTATTTGCGAAAGTCTTCTAGCTCAGAGTGGAATCTAAAATGTCCACAGAACTGCTAGTTCTTAGCAGAGCTCACATCGCAGTAATGATAGGTGTCCGAACTGGACAATCCCCTCTTTGAACTCACGCGGTGAAGGTAAAGATCTTGGACTTCAACTTGCTACAGTTGCAGTAAAGAAGATGAGGTAGAAACATTTAGCCTTTTTTCCTTCACTGTCCATCATTCGCCAGACTAATGATGAAACATCTCGGTTGCCATGATTTATGCGAACTCGCCGCATTGGCTGGGAGTCTTGTTAACCTGAATTAATTTGTGGAAGACTGTAGTCATTTTGTCGATATGCGACAGGCGTCTCTGGCTGTCCAAGTGGAATTATATGGGGGTCTCAAGAGAAAAAAGTCCAATTACCGAACTTAAGTATGGGTAGATTACTTAGGTTCGGTAATTGGACTTATTTCTGCTTACTCTGACCCAAACAATTCGTTAGCCAACCTCAGTAATTATAATTTTTAAATGGTGAACCATCACCGCTTCCATTTTTCCAGCAAGGTTACATGTACAACAAGCTTGTGCAGCAACTGCCTTGATTTTTTAGTCATGCAGCTCTCTCACTCGTACCGGTTCGTTTGACACACTTCGTCGAATGCTGGAAAATCATTAATCAACTATTTCGTCATATTACGTTAATTTTGTTTATTTCCATTCCACACGTTCGTTGGCCCACTCGACAGGCTGTTGATGCATACCAATTTACCGGGCAGCTTAACCAATGTGATTAGTACGAAATGCAACGGCACCGACCGGCGCGTTAACGAATATTTACGGTTCACCTAACCTTTTTTGAAGGAGCTGCGCAAATACACATAAATAGGCTTGTGCAAGGACAGGGTCATATGCTGGGACGAATACTGCATGTAACGATACTAAAAGGAAGCATTCGCGTTGAGCCAGGCAAATCATTGGTTATCGTATTAAGAGTATTGAATAATTTTTGTTTTTTTTATAATTCTCGTGCATAGATTGCTTCCGTCATCCATCCATGGGTCTCGATTAGGAGGAGCTTTTCGTTGGAACATCATCATCCATGCGTACAACATGTCCTTACCAGCGCATTCGTTGGATTTGTAAGTGCCCTACCATAACCATGTCGCCGTAGTGCTCAAACAGTTCGTGATGCCATCTTCCGCCCATGCGTAATGCTCAATAGCCTTATGCAGAACAGTTCTCTTGACTGTTTTAAGTGCTTTCTCATTTCGGTTAGTCAACGTTCTTGTTTATGCGAGTATAAGAAGGACGAGAATAACGATATACTTATAGAGCGTAATTTTTTCTCGCCGAGAAAGCTATCTGCTTCTTAATTACCTACCGATTCTAAAGTAGCACTTGTTTGCCAGGAATGGTAAATGTAGACAAGGCTTCGAATAGGCAGCTCCAGTCTATGATATCGAAAGCGGTTTTAAATTCTACAAAAGGGTAACAGGTGGCGATATACCTGTCGATGGTCTACTTCACGATTTATTGTGTCGCAAGAACCTGGTCTTTGGTACATTTGTCATGTCTCAAGCCATACTGTTAAGGCTGGTGTTTTCATCAATCTAAATCGTGCTTAACATCTGAAAGACTCGCCATTCCAATACCTGGCACCGGCTTTAAACATGTCAGCCGGAAATCTACCGGCCCCAAGGGCTTCCTTAAGCTGAACGTACTGCTTTTGGTATTTAGTTGTATAGGGAATTGTACCCTTCAAGTTTTGAGTGTACTCTAAGTATCTGTTAATAGGTTTCCATTCCTGTCCTTGTTGTGAGTTTTCTGTAGTCGTCATTGTTTTGGGAGGTCAACACCCGAGGGTTTTATGCTTATTTCCTGTTAGAGTTTTACGTGTCGGGTTCCAAGCCCAGCGGCACAACAGCTGAAAGTAAGGTTTCGTTCATTACATTGCTCCAAGGCAGACAAACTATTGCAGCTGCACCTCCTAGTAGACAGGCGCTGAACCTTATACAGTTCTTAACCCGCTTAGCTCAGAGCGCCAAAATTGACGCAGTCGCCGAAGTAGGGATTGAATATGGAAGCTCACGTAAAGCTGTTTACCTATGGTAACTACCACAGCCCACATACACATCAATATCATGTGATCACTGGAAACAAATTAGATAAAGGTGTTTCATAAGTCTATCTTGAAGTTTTTAGGAACTAATAATGGAATTCCTTTTTAAATAAAAAAAAATAAATTATTCCTTTACCGCCGACTCCCAAATGTGCGATTACTCGACTGACATCTACAGGGGCAGACTTCAGCGAAATACTTCTTCACACAAATTAGCAATGTACATATTGCATTCTCTTGCTCGCATGTTTATTGGTATCAGTGAAAAGCGCATAACTTTCTAATTGCCTACCTGTCAACGGCATACTATGAAATTTTGGCTTAACAAAGAATTCTGGGTTTCGTAATAACGACCACTAACTCCACATACTCCCAAGCACACGCACACGCCTGTAAGCATGCAAATTGAAATTCGCGTCGGTGCATGTATCACGCATTTCTCCTATTCTATCTTCTATAAGCTTAGCCTCGTGACGGGTCGCTCTTGCTGCTGCCTGCCGACTAGATGGCCTGCATTTCGCACTAAGCAAGAGGCCGGATATTAATTAGGATTTCTGGTTTTCGTGGCAATTCATCAACTGATCTGGTATTGTGTCCATTTTGCTGACTGTGGCTGCTGTCGCAGCTGTTGTTGTTGTTGCTGTACTTGCTGTGTGGCACTGTTGTAAATGTTGACTGTTCTGTTGCTTTACTTTGCTTTCGGTTCCACCTACATCTGAATTTGATGTTCACATTTGCTTTGCTCATGTTGAATCTCCCTTTGCTGATTTCTTTGTGTGTGAGTGCATGCGACTCGCTTAAAACCTGTCAATGAAGCCGTCTTTCGAAATGTTTTGCAGGTGGTGGGTTTCATTTAAAGGAAATCGAAAGAAGTTTGATACTTTTGGAAATTGACAGGAATTAAAACATGATTAAAGGGAGTTTGCTCTTTCGATAACTAAAAAATGTCGCTTCTGCAGGTTAATCTAAAATTTCAAAGCTGGAAATTATTGGTCGTTATCGGTTAGGCCAATAAACTTAAGTATAAGTTTGACCTCTGTAAGAACCCTTAGCCGTGCCAACTTGCTTTGAGCAGCGAATCGATAATCTATCTATTCATGGGCTCTATTGCCACAGCATAAACTCCTGAGTTGCTCCAAAATCGCAAAAAAAGGAGTCAGGCTATCGGACAGTTAAATCCGACGAGAGCAGCCGTTGCAATCATTAACCTAGGAGCTATATTGGGTCAAGCGAACTTGAGACCCAGCATTTTTGACTCAATGGGTATGCAAATAAGCAAAGTGAAGAGATTCAAAAGCTATTATTTCGCTCAGAAAAATCAACGGTTTGATGTGGTTTGTGGGTCGGGTGAATTATTAAGATAAAGTATAAAGTCTATACGAAGTATCTCGCTTCGATTCAGGCCTTGAAGTAAAACATCACGCATGTGATTCGTCAGTTACCAGTCAAAATCATCGAACGAGTCATCAAAAATGGACTCAAAGGATGAGCCATCTGAGACGTAGCCGCGGCCAACATTTGAAAAAAATAGTATCAAATCTGGCATGTTAATTTTTGAGTTATAACAAACTATAGAAATTACTTCAAAACATATTTGATGTCGCTCAAAAGTTATTCAGAAGACGACTTAAAAATTATGATTTCATTTTACTATCAGATGATATCTTTCCGGATTTCCCCGTTCATTTTTATCCGAACTCATCATCTGCGTATTTTAACTTGAAATGTTCACCTTCTTCTGCGCTTTGTAAGACATTTTTCATTTCCGTTAATTATTTTCTCTGTTTCTCCGATTTGACCTTTCGCTGCATGCAACCAAATTTCAATCCCTGCCTAAAGTCATAAATAACTCAGCGGCCGCAAGTGCTTGCAGCTCACGCCATACTCAACCGTTATTGTGTTGTGTTCCACACTTTTTCCCTTGTCTTGCCGCTTTGACGTACGAAATTTGTCGCCAAAAATAGCGAACAAAACGCCAAAACGAGCCGAGCAGGCGTTAACAAAAAATATAAGGTTAAAGAAGACAATAATATTATCATGAATTGGTAACAATGCAAGATGAAGTGACTTGCGTGGCAAAGGGATTAGTGATGTAGACTCGAGCGCAAATGCCAATGCCTTGCAAGTACAAGTGCAGAAGCACAGATTTTCGGATAGTGGCAAGAGCGAGTCTTGGTGGGCGTGAAAAAAAGTATCTCTACGAACATTTTTCTTTGCGCCAGCTTCATTATTTTGTCGACATTGTGTTCTATCACTCCCACTTGTTTAATGAAACTGCGGCAAAACAAGATTGCCGACATCTTTTGTGTGCGGCGCTGCACCAACTTACCATGAATGATTACATAATTTAACTAACAAATTTGTGTGGCAATTTATCATAGATTAAAATTCTGACAAATAATTTAGCAGTAAGTTTACTTACATAAATACTCACGCTTAGATTTAAGTAACTGCGTTCAAGCGGCGAAATTTTAATATTTTGTTGACGCAGCACCAAACATACGCACTCCTTCCAAGCACCGCAGTCATGCTGCTTCTACGCTTTTAATTTATGCAACTGCCGTTAATCTTTGCCGATTGTTTGTGTTTACCCATCAGCGTGAAGCCGCCAAGCCTTGCCGCTAACAGTTTCTTGCGGCTTACAATAACGCTTAGTCAAGTTGCAGCGAATAATTACAAAATTCTTTCTTGATCATGTCATAAATTGAAATTTTAATAAGTTTACGCAGAATTTATTACCCAAGCAGCCATTAAGGGAATTTTCATATTAAAAACAAAAACAATTTGAGCAAAGTTGATTAATTTTATGCGTTTTTTTGCAAGCATTGAATAGCGGCCGATATTAAGCGCATAAGTTGGCTTAAGATATTAGCCGAGGAGAGTGGCGTGTAAAAGCTTTCAAATAGTATTTAATAGTCGTTAACGCTACCGTTGCCAAGTTCCTGGAACTCATTCTAAATGTTCTTATTAAATTTAGTTTTAAGTTATAATCTTTCAATGTGTTCAAGCGTCTGTTGTAGTTTTTGTACGAAAAATATTTATCCATTGTAAGTGCTTATTCTGTAATTAGCCTCCATATCTGCATCCGCAACACTATGACATAAGTACCCGTTACATAATTATGCACGATCAGAGTGCGATTGATTGAGTTCCGCTTACAGGTCTATAAGTAAATGATTTAAGTTTCGTTATTGATTTGCTTAATACCTATTATAAGGTTATATAGTCTTACGCAAACAGATGCACGCCTTGTAGACAGGAATTACGAAATTAATACGTTTTAATATGTATACATCACAATACGTTTAATGTTAATTTAGAAAGTATAAACGTTCATTCCACTTATTTTCCCAAGCCCTATTTTTTTATTGAATTAATACCATTCAGATTGTTTAGTATTTTTTAAGAAAAAAAATTGATCGGTTTCAACCAATTTGTGGTTAAAGTACACTTAATTTTCTTAGGTTGATTCGCATATGACCGTTATATAGGGTGCAAAGCCAATCGAAAATAAAATTCTTATATTGAATCTTTGATCAGACATCTAACCTAACCTAACCTATATTGAATATATGTATAAATAAGGGATATTTGGTATTCCGCTTAAGCCAGTAAATGTATAGCTTTGGAAAGTTCTCTAAAAACCCTACACATCAGTCTCATTGATTTTTTGTGCATTCACAGAAGTGCCTTTGAAGTTCAGTGTTGCTCATACGGCATGGTGTACTGTGTGAATATAAAGAGTTTGCGTTATTGGGGAAAAAAGCTGAAATTTCAGACGGCTTGCCAAAAATAAAAATAAATCATTTTTATTTCATAACAAATTCAGTAATTAAGCCGATAAATTACTATTTGAATTTAGTAATAAAACATTAATCGCGATTACTGAGAATTAATTAGTTATAAACAAACCCAGGCATACGCTTTAGCAAAAATCGCGGCTGTTAAGTATTGAATTACATGAGTGGTTTAATTGCAAACGAATTGTAAATGTCAGAGATCAATTGACTTGCGTGTTGCGCAATGCTAAGATTTAACATTTAATCTGCGAATATATATAAAAAATATCAGAAAAAGCAATTTCAACAAATGTTATATTTTGTAATAAATGTTTAATGTTAAGTGGCGGTTAAATAAATTAAAAATTTTATTCAAGAAAAGCGTTTATTTTGGTTTTTATTTCTTCGCACTGTAAACTTTTTTGTCTGTTCTAATAGCGGGGAGTACTGATGCTTATAAACATATACCCTTTCTTCGAATATGCACATACCTAATATGTAAGTAAGTAAGTGCACTCGAAAGCATGTTGACTTTTATGCTGTTTAGAGAAAGTTTGTTTACTTCTTACTTCTTCTCTTGCTTTGAGTATCTCTAACCGCATTTGTGTTTACACGCTTCATACATAATTGTAGACTTTTTTGATGCTTGGTCGCATGTAGACACACACAAACTCAAACAGGATTTTCCCTGGCAAAAATTATTGGATCATGAGGCTCATATGTGGAATTTTAGAGTATCCTGTAAAATGATTTGCTGTGATACAGCAGCGGACCAAAGCACGTCAGCATACCAACTCATTGCTATACGATTACTGCTCGTGTTTTAGGGTTCGTATTCGTCACACTTTGCAAAGTCGACTGAATTTAAATTACCTTAGAGCAATGATTAAAGTGTATGTTTATAAGGTAGTGATGATAGAGTAATGATTACAGATTAATGATTACAGAATAATGATTACAGATTAATGATTACAGAGTAATGATTACAGATTAATGATTACAAAGTAATTATTAGACAGTAATGATTACAGAGTAATGAATATAAATTAATGATTACAAGTAAAGTGATTACAGACTAACGTTTAGAAAGTAATTGATAAAGTGTAAAGATTAGAGATTAATGATTACAAATTATTGATAACAGAGTATTGAAACTAATAACTGTAAATTATTTACAACGCAGTCCCCATATTTTTTCTGATATGTGGTTAAATTTGAAGTACTTTATGGTTAAGGGGGAGTAGTATTACAAAGCAATACCGGAATAGCCGCTCTTTTTGCTGGGTTATAGCAATTTGATGCACAAATTCATATCTTGAATACACAAAGCCTTTTTTTTTTAATTTAATTAACTTTATAATTACGAAATTGAAGCAAAGCTTTAATTAAAATGTGGGCGATACAAAGTCACAAAACCTTACTCGTATTATTTGTTCAAATTGAATATATGTATATAGCATATAGCTGCCATACAAAGTGAACAATCCAATCCATTTAGATCATTTAAATTTAATGGTGTGCTTGAATTTATCTCCTTCTATAAATATATTTTTTTTTTTACTCATACTATGTATATATATGTATATACATATAGGTATTTTGTAGAATTTACCTTCCATCCTTTCTACAAATTAGCATATAAGAAATATGTAAAAAAACGCAAAATATTTAGTTATTCATCAATATTTATTATGTCACCTTCAAAGTAATCCCCACCAGATGTAATACACTTATGCCAACGATTTTTCCAGTCCTAGAAACACTTTTTATAGGCACTTTTTGGGATGGTCTTCAGCTCCTTCAGCGAGTTTCGTTTAATCTCTTAGATTGGTTGAAAACTTTTTCCACGGTATGGAAATTTGTGGAACAAGAAAAAATCACACACAGGCAACACTGGTGAATACAGTGGTTGATCGATGGCATTCATTGTACAAATCGCATAGCACTACTTAGGTGTACAGACTTAAGCAGCTGCTGTAAGCAAACTGGCTTATAGATCGCGCTGCTATTTGACATAGTAATTAAGAACAGTCCTACCAACTTAGCAAAATACGTTTTATTGAAATACAAAAGGAATTTGATAACAATTTCCGGGTGATATTTTGTCAAAATGTAAGTGCATTAGAGTTTCGTATTCGTCGCGTTTCCATTTAGTATTGCTCGAGGTATAAAGTTAGCGGAGAATATCCGCTCAGCTTAAGTTTTCGCAAACACTCCACTATGGAGAGCGTAGAATTCATTCCTTTTGTTTTTATAGACGCTTTTGAATTCCGTTATTTAGACTAGCGTGCAAACGGCAACACTAAATACGCCGCTCAAAGCGGCGAAGTTTTAACAATAGTTGCCGTTATTCACGCGTAAATGAAAACTAAAGCAAAATAAAAATTCGCAAGCGAAGCGAAATTAAAGTAAAATTCGCAACTGAAAGGCATTAACTTAATCTGTTTGATAATAGGTTGTCAAAAAAGTCCTGCGGTATTTTCGCTAGTTGGCGCTGAAAGCGCGTAGTTCTAGTTTTGTTCGTCGCATCGGGTCATGCTATACCTTTTTGGAAAGCTCATTTCACGAGCTAACATGTGTTTGATTGATTGTCGTTTCTTTTAAGTCGTTCGTGAGTTATAGCGTCGCAAACATGGAACAAAATAAAGAGAAAATACGGCATATTTTACAGTACTAATACGATACAGGCAAAAATGCATCTCAAGCCGCCAATAAAATTTGTACAGTTTATTTACCCGATACAGTTTCCATTTCCACCGCACAACGATGTTTTCAACGTTTTCGTTCTGGTGTAGAGGTGGTCGAAGATGCGCCACGCTCCGGAAGGCCTGTCGTCGAAAATTGCGATAAAATCGCTGAATTGGTCAAAAGAGACCGGCATAGTAGCAGACGTAGCATCGGTCAAGAGCTGGGCATGAGTCATCAAAAATTCATTTCAATTTCAATAAAAAAAAAAATTCAATAAAAATACCGCAAGACTTTTTTGACAACCCATTATTAAGTTGCATGCATGCGCTGCTTCTGTGCGAACGGGGGCGCTCTTATTGCAACGAGTCAGCGAATGCGCTGCTAGAACAACAGCAACAATTCCAGCTTACGAGATCTGGGTCAGTGTCAATGCGACAAATAAAGATGCTTACATGGAAGAAACACTAAAAGTAGACTTGGATTGACGCTCAAGGTTTTTGCACTCAAATTCATGCGTTCAAAAAAATAATTCAATGCAAGCTGCATCTCTACTGCGACTACATTTGATAAATAAATTATAGAAACTGTGATCGCATATGAGCAGACATGTTAAATTCACAAATCCTCGTAAGCCAGTGCAACTCAAACTCAAAATTATTGCTTCATGCATAAACGTGTGCAAAGGCTGTCTACGGTTACACTTTACATACGCCAGTTGCTCTGCCTGAACTTGGATTGAGAAAGATGTTTGGTCCACCTGCATCGAACACATTGTAAATTAGTTTTTGTTCCTGCAGGAATATTAATTAAGTGGCCACTCAGGACTCAAAGCACAATGTGCTAAGTTGCTCTCGTGCATTTGTTGAGCCACTGTTTACCAAGTACGAATCCACTACTTACATTGTTTGTGTAGATGAAAAGTGATTGACAAGCTTTTGGATTAGAAATCAACTCTTGCAGTGAAGGTATAGGCAATGGCTTTGTGTTCACATATCGCATATATAATATAACGAGTTTGTTTCTTGACTGCCTTGACACTGATGCCTTGGCTGCCACGTCAGCCTTTTTAATTTTCTTCAAGCTGCCTGAAACCGTAGACACAGCAGCAATTTTCCGCCAAACGACAATTTACATTTTGAGAAATTGAATGTTTCATATTCACATACACATGCAGCCACTTAGCTGATACACGTCAGTCCAGTGTCACCACGAGTTGACACTTTGATATGAGCAGGAGGGTGAGGTCGTGACTTGTGCGACGCACCGCAACTAAGTTGGTTGGCTGCAGCCAATTGACTTCGGCTATGTCGTTGGCTTTGATACATAACAATGGCGACTGGCAACACCAACTATTCCACAAGAAGAGCGTATGTAACTGTATATGCCTGTGAGTGTGCGTAAGCTTAAGAACATATTAAGTGCAATAATATTGCAGCGTGCGATGGCTGAGTATAACGTTATAAAATAATATCACATATAGCCAATGGCAACAAAAAAAAAATGTTGATATTTACTTGAGTAGGGGCTTTGGCTGGCACAAGCAATAGTTGCTTGAATTGTATAGACAGTGTCACCGCAGCTCAAGTGCTGACGACAATTGACCATTCCATTATCATTTCACGTAAATGCTTCGCCATGTCTTCTATAGCTCTCTTTTAGGGTTTAAAGCCGGGAGATGGTCTTAAAAATAGTTTAGAATATGTGGGTTTTGAAAAAGTTACAGTTATATAATATTTGAGGTATCTTCTCCAACTCCAGCTTTAGCTCGTTAAGTAAAGAGTTAAATAAAGTGATCAAGCCTCGAAAAAAGCGTTTATACTGGGTTCCCATGTAATGAGGATATTACGGGAAACGAAATAGTGGATGAGAGTGCCCAAGGTACCATTTATCTGGCTACCGAAACTGTACAGGGAATGTCCATTGTGGAGTTTCTCATAATGACAGACGGATCAGGTTGAAACAGAATGCCTTAAGAACACATAGGAGTGCCAAGATCATGTGCACGGGCACTGGAAGAAAACACGCATACTTTTTGCTCACACGGTCTTGAAAAGTCTGCAGAAACGTTGTTGGCCTAGTCACAGATCACAACTTACTGACATCACATGTGAGCTGGATGTCCATTCGCCACAATCATGCCGGGAAATAGACATGCGACATGACAGTTCTCTAGTATTTTGATGACTCATGCAGAAAATTCAGGAAATTAGATATGAGAAAGACACTGGAACACCTTCTCTACTTCTGTCCGACCTTACTAAGACTCGTCCAAGATATCTATGAGTTTTGCAGTTCAAGTGCTCTTGCGCAGTTGTCCCGCATAGGCAAGACTGCGCTGTAAGAAGGTATCGACAGTGAAGCCTCTTGCCTATTGAAATTCGGGGCAAGCGCAGGCATCTTAAAGGATTACTACTCCTCATTTAAGCAACTAAACTCCATCTGGTATCGCAAAGGGCCAAAACTGGTCCATTCGCGGCATATTGGCCTATCAGATTAACCTAACTTAACCTAAAGTTCAAGTGACAAGATCAAGTATTAAAACCTAATATCAAGTCTCTCTTAAACTTCGAAAAAAAGTGTTGATGTCCTCCATGCGAATTCTTTAGCTCGAAATAAACTGAACCTCCAACTGGCATTACTAAGGACCACTAGATCTATGTAAGGCGTAACAGCTAGCCACTGTACTATAACCTAACATTTGGATCTAACGACCGACTTATATTGAATACCCATATTTATATATCTACTTCTATAAATATCGATATATGGATATACATACTATAAAGTCAACCAGATAGACGAGGACTTAAAAAGGTGGTATACTGGGGACCGAGGCATATTTAAACCGATTTTTGGATCGGAAAGAAATGGAAGTAGATGTACTTGTGAACCAAATTAGACCATTTCACAACTGTGAGAGGTGGTTGTAGGAAATATATTTTAAATAAAATTTGGTTCAATTTGTCGAAAGATTGGCATTTTTACCAATTTTAAGCTTGGCATGGGCAGGTTAACGGTTGGATAGAGCAAAATAAGAAAATCTATTAAACGCGGTATTTTAATCAGGCTCTTTATACACCCCGATTTACTTAATTTCTATGTTATTACAAATAATAAACAAAAAACAAAACTACTATAGCCATCATCAACAATTGAATGACAGTTCACCAACATTTCTGTTGATTATTTCATTTCCAAACAATTATGTTAGCTTAGTACGTGCAGCCAGTAAATAATAAACGCGTTAAGCCGTTAAGCTAATCCGCTTAATGTTGTCCATTTGTACATACACAATGAATACATGTGCAAATGTGTAGGCAGAACACGGAAATATTACGTATACGCCATGTGGACGTAGCAAAATAACAAATTATGTCAGCATTGCTATTCCTGTTTTGTTTTTGATTTTTTTGCATCAATTCCCAAATACTTCTATGGTATAGTATAACTGAGAACTGCGAAAGACATTGGCCTTTAATTGGTATTTTCTATATCTCCTATATTATGTATATCATATTATGAATAGGCTTACATATGGCTATGTACGTACTTCTGGCGTAGCGCCGACAATCACTTTTGAATGTGTGCAAGAACAAAAGTAGAGAGACCGAATTATGTCTTTTTACTATTATACACAGATTATGCGCATGCGAGACGGAAAAGAGGATTAACTAAAGCGGACAAAATAGACGGTGAATGCGAGCCGCGCGCACACGCAGACATCACAGACACACACATGCGTTATGCTTCAATTGCACACAAATCTGCGAGTATTTTGTTTCTACCGTTTTAATTCTATTTAAGTGCACTTAAGCAAATATTCGTGCCGCACAATTGACGTATTAAATATGTGCTTACGCTCTTCACTGCCATTCAGATATTAAAGCTTAGCTTTTGATATAATTAAAATGAGGTATGCTCAATTGTGTGCTTCTTGATTTCAAACTTAATACCTAAACCTACCATTGGTACAATTTCACAGATGTTTTGCTAAATAAAACTGTTTTCCTAGCAAGGGCATGATTTTCATTTTTTACTTTGAATGGCAGCTATTTGCTCCGATATCGGCAAATGAGAAATTTCTTAGAGAGCAAAGTGCGTGTGAAAAATTTCAGGTCGATAACGCAAAACCCGGGGTACTAGTTCACGGGCATGTAAGCGGATACACATAGTTATAAAGGTGTTGGGTGAATTTTGCATACTTGTAATTAGAAAGTAAATTAAAATTAAAATTAGTAAATTAGTAAATTAAAATTTTGCTAAAATTTCGTAAGTATAAGTTAATTAAATTTAAGTAAATGCTTTTAGATATTCTGAATATTTATGTGTACACCATTCAGTTATAACCCAGTAAAGAGAGCGACTACTCCATTAATGCTTTGAAATACCACTCGCCATTATGATTAAGTAATCAAATGTATGTACATAACAGGCAAAATATGAAAACAGCGTAGTACTTAAGTAATTAAAAGATATTATTTTCAATAATAATAATGTAATCATTACTCTTTTATCAATATTTTGTAATCATTAATCTGTAATCTTTACTCCGTAATCATTACTCTCTACGATCTAATTTGTAAATATTAATGTGTAATACTTAATATGTAATCATTACTTTGTAATCATTACTCTCTAACATCTAATTTGTAAATACTAAAATGTAATCCTTAATCTGTAATCATTTCACTTGTAAACATTAATTTGTAATCTTTACTCCGTAATCATTACTCCCTGATAACTACTTTGTAAACATTAGTATGTAATCATTACTCTGTCATCATTACTACGTAATCATTACTCTATAATCACATTCTGCTTGTCAGTCAATTTTGCAATGTGTGACGATTACGAACCCCAAAACACGAACAGTAATCGGATAGCAATGAGCTGGTATGCAGACGTGCGTTGATCTGCTGCTGTATCACAGAAACTAATTTTACAAAATACTCTAATATTCCACATATGAGCCTCATGATCCAATAATTTTTGCCAGGGAAAACCCTGTTTGCATTTGTGTATGTCTACATGCGACCAAGCATAAAAAAAGTCTACAGTTATGTATGAAGCGTGTAAACAGAAATGCGGTTAGAGATACCAAAAGTAACAGCTAAGTAAGAAGTAAACAAACTTTCTCTAAACGGCATAAAGGTCAACATGCTTTCGGGTGAAGTTACTTACTTACATACTAGGGCTGCTATATATATTCTGGCCTAGGGCAACACTAAGTGTTGCCAGTTCCAATCTGACATTTCCATTGGAAAGTTTGACATTTTTTAGCATAACATCACCCAGAACGTTTTGTCATTTAATCGTGAATTGTTTTATTTACAGGGAATTAAAAAATTCATCTCGGCCAAAAAATGGAATTAACTCGTGAACATTTTCGTGCGATCATTTTTCACAATTTTCAACGTGGATTATCACAACAAGAGTGCATCGATGAACTAAAATCTTTGTATGGCTATGAAGCACCATCCTATAGCACTGTGAAAATCTGGTACAACGAATTCAATCGTGGCCGACGCTCGCTCAAAGACGAATTCCGTGAAGGTCGTCCAAAAACAGCCGTTGTGCCAGAAAACATCGATGCCGTACGTGAACTGATAATGCAAGACCGTCATGTAACATACCTTCAGATAGAGGCATGCCTATGCATTTCTCCCACCAGCATACATTCGATATTTCATGAACACCTGACCGTAAAAAAGGTTTGTTCTCGTTGGATCCCGCACAATTTGACAATCGCTCAAAACAAGGCTCGTGTGGATTGGTGTAAAGAAATGCTGAAAAAATACAATCGCGGTGCTTCAAAAGACGTTTATAAGATCGTCACAGGTGAATCATGGATCTATGTATGCGTATGAGCCAGAAACAAAACAGCAATCGACAAAAAAAAAAAACAAAAAAAAACATTTTCGTTGATATATATGCCTATTTACATTATTAGGCCAGAAATATATACAGCAACCTACGCATTATGTGCATATTCGAAGAAAGGGTTTAGGTTAATAAGCATAAGTACTACCCGATATTAGAACAGACAAAAAAGTTTCGGTACAAGGAAATAAAAACAAAAATATACGCTTTTCTGACTGAAATTTTTAATTTAATTAACCGCCACTTAACATTTATTACAAAATATAACATTTGTTGAAATTGTTTTTTCTGATATTTTTTATATATATCCGCAGATTAAATATCAGCATGTAACCAACACGATTCGTTAGTCAATTGATCTGCGAAATTTACAATTCGTTTACAATTAAACCACGCAATAGTTAACAGCCGCGACTTTTACTAAAGCGTATGCCTTTGTATGTTTATAACTAATTAATTCCCAATAATCGCGATTAATGTTTTATTACTAAATTCAAATAGTCAATTGTAGGCTTAAATACTAAATTTGTTATGATGTCAAGTTGAAGTCCCTTTATTTGTGCAAACAGCTCTGATATTGCAGTTTTTCCCTAAATAACGCATCCAACGCACACAAGCTCCTTATGTTCACACCGTACATCATGCCGTATGAGCAACACAGAACTTGTAAGGCACTCCCAAGAATGCACAAAAAATCAATAAGACTTATGTGTAGAGCGAAAATGGTTGTTTTAATATAACACCTTCTCAAAGTTGTAGATTTACTTGCTTAAAGCGAAGTATCGAAAAATCCCATTTTATAATAGGTTGTCAAAAAAGTCTTGCGGCATTTTCGCTAGTTGGCGCTGAAAGCGCGTAGTTCTAGTTTTATTCGTCGCATCGGGTCATGCTATACCTTTTTGGAAAGCTCATTTCACGCGCTAACACGTGTTTTCGTTCGAGTTATAGCGTCGCAAACATGGAGCAAAATAAAGAGAAAATACGGCTAAAATATGCCGTACTACTACGATAAAGGCAAAAATGCATCTCAAGCCGCCAATAAAATTTGTGCAGTTTATGGACCCGATACAGTTTCCATTTCCACCGCACAACGATGGTTTCAACGTTTTCGTTCTGGTGTAGAGGTGGTCGAAGATGCGCCACGCTCCGGAAGGCCTGTCGTCGAAAATTGCGATAAAATCCCTGAAATGGTCGAAAGAGACCGGCATAGTAGCAGCCGTAGCATCGGTCAAGAGCTGGGCATGAGTCATCAAAAATTCATTTCAATTTCAATAAAAAAAATGCAATAAAAATACCGCAAGACTTTTTTGACAGCCATGCGAGCTTAGATCGCATTGTCGACCTGAAATGTCTCTTCTTACTAACAAAGCTGCTTATTTGTTCGAACCACCGATATTGGACCACTATGGCGGTGGTATGTATTTCACTTTAATTTTTCACCACTTTATTTAATAAATTTTCCCAATAAAAACTGTTTCTCAAGCATTCTATCATCTTCATTACGCATTGCAATGTACAATTCGCGGTAGTTACTAAGAAATTAAAAAAAGTTTATAAATGTTATGCACACATTACAACGGTACTTGTGTGAGAGCGCAATGGCATTTACTTATAGAGACATGCATGCTTATTTTACGACCGCAGAACAACCCACTAGAATAACACCAATACTTTTTAATGGAAGCGCCGACACCCACACCGCTGAGTTATCGTTGGACGAGTTAATAATATAACAAGTAAGAAAGGGTTAAGTTAAGCACAAAGAGGCAATGTTATTATAAAAACACGCTTTCCCAAATATATTAATATAAGGAAGTATTGACCCGATTCAATGCATTTTTAACAACTATAGGCACTGGAGTCACACATATTATTAGTTATTCGAATATAAAAATGTTTGGAAAAGTGGGCGTGTCCTCGCTCTTTAATAGATTTAAGTTGTTTAGATCGAATCGTTGTAGTATGTATATACAAAGCTGTCATAGAGACTGATCAATCGGAATCAGGTTTTTGTATGGACAACTTTTTCATTCGTGAAGGCTATTACACCCCCTAAGCCACGGAAGGTAACTTATTTTCTGTCTTTATTTGAAAACATCAGAAAGCACATATTTATACGAACAAATATGCAGGAAAAGTATATATTTTGAATAATATTTTCATGTGGACTGCCCAGCACAGATTAGCTGCTTGAGTGGCCTTTGATTAGATTACTCGTGTGTGTGTATAATAAAAAATATTTTCTTTGTACATATTTCCCAATATTCAGCTCAAGGATTTTTCGTACGAAAATCTGTATTTCGGAAATTACTAGGAACTTTTAAATATTAGATACATAAACATATGTACGTATGTACCTTTAGATTGCGTCGAAGCAGGAGAGACAAATAGTTCTTTTAAACTGCGTGGAAAATGACAAAAGCGCTCCACTGCTGTGATTGACAGAAGGAAGTACCAAAAATATGTTAACTTTGAGCTACTAACTGAAAGAGTACAAAAAAAAACTTTTAAAGCTACTAAATGGAGTATAAATTTTTCGATGTCTGAAGCACACTTCCAATAGAGATATTTTGCATAATAGAAAAATTATATATACACATACGTGGCAATTAAAGACAAAATAGTAAAACAGAAAGCAACAGCGGCTATGAATTTCAGCTCAATGCCGTTGAAGGGTGTAATTTTACCTAGAAAAGCGAGTTGCTCTACGAGAAGATAGCTGAGAAAGCACAGGTATATCAAAATATCTTGAATATCTCAATTTCTTAAAAATATGTCTCAATATGGACTATTGAAGAACCGGCTTATTACTCCCATTTGGAAAAAAATTTAAGCGAAAAATATAATTAATTTGAAAGATAATTTTGATTTATATTTATATTGCTTATTTGCCTTTGGTTTCTCTCTCTGCTCGATCGTACTCGCTACCACTGTGGGCAGAAAATAGTAAGACTTTTTAATTTCAATTTCGCGCGAAACATTTTAATTTTTCGAAATATTTTTTCCATGTTGGTATAACCTTCAGTGACATCAAAACAATCATTAGTGTTTAGTATACGCTTGTCTTTCGGAGGTACATAAAGTGCATTCGACGGTTTTTAAGAAGAGTAAAATTATTCAACAAAAAACTTCCATTAAATTTGGTAAAATGTCCATTACCGAAACGTTCAGAATGCTGGAAAGGCCTTCGGTGACAATTTTCAAATTCTTCAAATAGGGCCGAGAACGCGTAGACGATGAACCACGTTCAAGATGACCATCCACATCAAGTGATGATCAACATAAAATAAAGGAATTGGTGTTTGAGAATCGATAATTAACAATCAGAGATCTAACTGGCATCGTCGCAATGTCGGAAGATGACAACCATTTTAAAAGATCATTTGCGCTTAAGGAAATTGGAAGCATGATTGCTTTCGAAATCTTTTTTTTTTTTTTTTTTTTTGGAAAACAGCGTCCCGTTAAAGTCTGTGAAACAATACTTTCCGACTACCAGGATGCCATAAAACGTATTAATACTGGCGATGAGTCTTGCAGCTATGCTTATGATCCTTTAGCAGACGATCAAATGGCCGAATATCATGGCAAAGGATATCAAGGTATGTAAAAATCAAGGTAGTGTAGACGTTTTCTTCGATTATAGAGGTGTGGTGCACTCTGAAATCGTTCCGACCGGTCAAACTATCAACAAAGAACACCATTTGCTTGTTAACCGTCGTTTGCGTGAAGCGATTCGTAAAAAGAGGCCGCAATTATGGGCCAACAACTCTTGGTTTTGCAATGCCATAATGCGCAGTCGCATAGTGCATTAATTTTTCGTGAGTTTTTTGCCAATTCTCAACCAATGTCGTGCCGCAACTACCGTATTTGCCTGATTTAGCTCCGTGGACTGCTGGCTGTTCAGCAAACTCAAACGACCGCTTCTGGGAAACTGTTTTGAGACAAATGAAGACAGTAAACGTGAATAGCTCTTTGAAAGCTCTTCCGGAAATTGACTTTAACAACTGTTTCGAGGATTGTTAAAACCGTTGGCATATGTATATTGCGGCCAAGGTTGTTTACTTTGAGGGGAACGACATCGACTATGAAGAGTAAATTTTAAAATTATGCTCAAAGTCTTACTATTTTTTGCTCATAGCAAGTAGTAAGTATAATATTTTACCATATTTTTGTCTTTTAAGTCTATTCACACAAATAGAAAACGGAGTTAATTGTTTTGGACTTATGCAATTCACACGCAAACGCACACAAGCACAAGCAATTTCAATTTCGAGAAACCGTTCCAGTTTGAGTGTATTAGCCACATATGTATACTATATAGTATATGTATGTATGTATACTCCACATATGCATAACTTTCGTTATGTGTAAATTCATTCGATTTCCAATATTGTCTATATTTAGCGCTGTTAGCAAGCTATAGGGAAATAAAACTGTCAACCCACTAAGTGACATTGTGAAAAGGGGCCAAATCTGTATCTATGCATATATGTGCTCATATCGTTGTTTGTTTTTGAAAAGTACGTTGTGTGCAGCTAAAATGGGGAAAGTTCAATAGACATGTGGAGCTAAAATGTTCTCGAGCAATGAAGACAAAAAAAGGAAATGAAATGGAAAGCGAAAATGTGCTTGTGCCAGCGCACTCGGTGCTATAATTGTGCAGTTTCCCAATGAATACTTTGATTGTGCACACAATTTGTGCTTGCGAATCTACTCACCATATATATATACATATCTGTATTGTATGTCTGCATTGTGTGCAGTTCATGCAGTTTTATTAGGATTGCAGCCTTGAGCTACTAAAAAATGCAAAACGCTCACAATCCGAATAAAAGCAAAACAAAATTTCGAAAAAGCAAACAGCTCTGCCAATTGAGACTTTTACTTTACTGTTATTTATACACATATATATGCATTTTTATATGTAAGTTATATAGAAATATCAATTCTTATCGATCACGTAGTCGGAGAGTGATGCTGTCACTGGCAGTGACTTTCAACGCTAGTGGGTGATTTCGATGAAGTCAAGTGGTTTGCAACAAATATCGAGGCACGAATCATGGTGCGTGCCGAAATTCGACGAAAGAGACGCGTATGTGGAATACATGTTTGGCTTGTGGATTTGTGGCTCAAATGTTCCCCTTATTTTATCAACGAAATACGCTATCCGGACGAAGTGCTTCACATGTGTCGCCATATGTATGTATGTGTAGGTGCCACTTGCGTTTCTGTATTTACTTTGGACAATTGACATTTTGCATTTTATTGATTTCTGATTTTTATAGTGAACTCAAAAAGCAGAAAAGGCGACTTGAAAATTTTATTTCGTTTTGACTGTTGTTGAGTGAGTTGTTGTATCGTTATTTTGTTTTGCAGCTTCACACGCGCCACAGCACTCGGCAGTAGACACGTGACCATTTTGCGATTGCAGCTTTTACGGCCAAATCAGCGCGAGTGTGGACGTGGTGAAATAAATATTTATAGGAAGTATTGTTCTTGCCGCACGACTCATACTGCCATAAGTGGGGCCAAAATACGAAAATAGTGAATTACATAGCGGAAAATCTGAGTTTATAGTTTAATGGACATATATGTATCAGCATATACCCGAGGAGGGAGATTCCACAATCTGCGTCAACTATCGTGGGATAAGCCTCCTCAACATCGCATTTAAGATTATATCACACGTAGTGTGTGAATGATTAAAGCCACCATCAACAAACTGATTGGACCTGATCAGTGTGAATTCAGGTCTGGAAAATCTACAATCGACCAGATATTCACTAGCCTCCAAGTCTTGGAAAAGACGAGTGAAAAAAGGAACGACACACACCACCTCTTTGCTGATTGAAAAGCTCCTTTGGCAGCACGAAAAGGAGCTGCATTTATGCCGCAATGTCTGAACTTGGTATTCCCGCAAAACGAACACGGCTGTGTAAATTGACGTTGAGCGATAACAAAAGCTCCGTCAGGATCGCGAAGGATCTATCCGAGCCGTTCGATACCAAAGAAGGTTTCAGACAAGGCAACTCCCTTTCGTGCGACTTCTTCACTCTACTGCTGGAGAAAATATTTCGAACTGAAAAGCTAAATAGAGAAGGTACAATCTCCTATAAGAATGTACAACTGTTGGCGTACGCCGATGATATTGATATCATTAGTCTCAACAACCGCGCCGTTACTTCTGTTTTCTCCAGACTCCATAAGGAAGCGAAGCAATGGGGTCTCGTGGTGAATAAGGGCAAGACGAAATATTCAGTCGTCGCATTCGCGGCTTGGCTCACATGTCACAGTTGACAGACATAACACCCAAGCCGTAGATAATTTCGTCTCTCTTGGAACCAGCACTAACACCAGCAACAACGTCAGTCTCGAAATCCAACGCGGAATAACTTTGGACTTGGCTGCACTTGAGATCTCCAGTTGGCGGCAAACAGTGAAAAAGCGGTGTCTACGCTAATAAAGAAGAGGAACATTTACCCGAGGAATCTCGAAAATGTTCGGAAAATTAATAGAAACCGGTGCAGTCTAGCAAACGGTCTAAAAAGTGACAAAACCTTTTCGAAGTCCTTCGAAGTTAGGTTGTTCCTGTGGAGTTCAAAAAAGGAAACTATCTTTTAAGTAGTTTAAAGTAGTAAGTCTTAAGTTGACAAGAATTTGTAATCAGCTTTCTCTTATTTTATAGAATTTTTAAGGTAATATTCTACGTGTTAGAATGCTGAGGTACGAGTTCATATAGTAGTCTACAAGGGTAATATAACGACATTCTATAAAATTCATTGAGTTTAAAGCGTATTTCACTCTTGCATTCTTAAGATTGGACCAGTTTTCACCACATTTCAGAACGAAATTAAAGCTCTTTCTTGTTTTATAATAATTTTTCCCGGAATGCACCAGAGTATATTGGCAATTTTCCTACAATTCTACGACTACGCACTTTTCAGTAACTACCGGCCTTTATATGAGACGTCTCTCATACATATATATTCTTATCAGGCCTCTCTCCAAGTTCAACGTTATTTATTTGTTTGTTGTATAAACTCAATTATCGCAGAAAAGCAAATACTGTACAAAGTAAGTATGTAGACTCTTAAGAAGGTACGATTAAATGAACGTTAATGAAATGATAAAATGTTAATTTAAGGTGCTCTTCACAAACAGTCCCTCAGAGAGCCGCCTCATCAAAGAACCATATTGCAATAAAACTGTTCACAGCACAACACACATACGCACTTGTGTACACAGGCACGTTGACTCGCGTTTGTCAGTGGCGCTGCTGAAGTATGATAAACATAAATCTTAATATTGTATATTTGCCAAAACTGTCATAAATAACGACTCAATGCGGCGGCGACTGTAGTTGCGGCTGGAAGATGTTGTTGAGCCTGAGCGCACGAATGTGGAGAATGTTCATTGGAGCGTATGCATTCGAGTACATACACTCAGTTAGTGTGTAGAAAATGCATGAGCGTATATGCATGGCTATATTACATATCTATTGAGTGTGCAGTTGAGTGTCTCTCTGAATGCGTGAATGGGCATGGCGCGTTTATGACACGAAATCATGATAAACTACGTTTGCCAAGTAATACGTATAATGTTCACATATCTACATACGCAAACATGTACGTGTATTTGACAAATTACCGTATGCACTCGTACGCTGCAGTGAAATCAACTAGTTGCAAGCAAATGTGCGACTAGTAAGAACCTGATAGCCTAACCAGTCCGACTTTACAACTGGTGCGCGCTGGTGTCTTATTGCTAGATTGTGGTCAGATATACATAAATGAGGTTTCATACTGCTTCAAAACAGATGAATAACTTACTGGCTAAATTTACTTATATTAAAAAAAATATTTTTTTTTTGGTCCTCACGCTTTTACTATTGAAATACTCCTTTCCAACTTAAACTTTCTAAAAACATGTCCGTATTCTGTCAGTTTTATGACTAGTGCGTTGTAAGTCAGCCAATTGTGGTTGTAAATTAATATCCAGTTCGATTCGATTTACCTCCGGTTGTAGAAATTTCCATGCTGTTTTATGCCTTGTTATTCTATATGCGTGTAGTAGGGGGTGTGCTGTGTGTGATATTATAATTTATGATGTCTCAAATGCATAAAGAAGAAAACGTGAATAGACCTTCTCACACATGCCTATATAGGTATATACATAGCACAAAAACATGAATGTACAAAAATTAAACACGCCATAATATGGTACATGGAACCACTCACTTATATGTATGTGCTCTCAGCAATGTCTAAGTGTACAGCGAACAAGTACAAATTCACTCCAAGAGAGCTATCCCACACACTATGCTAATATTTATTAGAAAACGGACTAAGCTCTACATTTTGCTTAAGCAAAGCAAGTGTCTAAGTTTTTTGTATTTTTTGATCGGCAAAAATTCAGTACAGAAAACTGGTAGGTCTTTGTATAAAGATCTATGAGGAAGACAGAAATTAATGGTAATTTCGCAGGTTTAAAGAATTCAATAGTGGAATGTTCTTTTGTTATGTTGATATACATATATACATACATTTTCCTGATGAACCATAAAACTTTCAACAATATTCATTGTTTACTTTATCTGTAGCGACCGTTAAAGGCGGTCCCTACGTTGTTTGTTTGTGAATTCTAAGCCACAAACAACACTGTAACAGCGGTGCCTACAACGAGCATCCGTATTTGCCAGACAAGGCTCCGTATTACTTTTCTCAATTTCCAAAACTCAAGAGAAACTTAAAGAACTATCGTTTTACAGTTGAAAAACGCTGAAAGAGCTAAAGGCTGTTTCGGTAATTGTAAAGAAACAACGTAATCTCTCAATTTCATTAAGATAACTTGGCCGATATATGGGATACAGAGTTTGTCCGGAAAGAAATTGGACTGAGTCGATTTAATAAATTTATTGAACCAATTGTTACAATTCTTTAAAGAATTTCAAAATCGGCTCCTTCTGCGTCGATGCAGCGCTGCCAACGCGGTTTTCAAGCATTGAATGTGTCACGGAAGGCATTCTCCGAAATAGCTTTAAGAGCCGAGGTGCATGCTACTTGGATCCCATCTGTAGTGTCAAGATGCTTGCCTTTCATCGGCATTTTCAGCCAAGAAAACAAAAAAGTCCGGGCGGGCCACAACTGGGATATAGGGCGGTAGCTGCTCACAAGAAAGCTGGTGTGAGCCGGGGCGTTGTCGTGGTGCAGCTTTCAATCGGCTGCAATGTCTTGTCGGACTCGATTGACCCTTAGTTTGAGTCTCTTGATGACTTTCACGTAAAACTTGGCGTTGATGGTTAGACCAGCAGAAAAAAAAATCATGGTTAACGATGCCTTTGATGTCAAAAAAAAACAATGAGCATCGTTTTCATTTTGGATTTTCTCATTCTTCTGGTCTTCATCAGCGACCTCTTCCCGGCCCTTCAAAACGGCCTGGTGACACCGAAGCACACCACTTCTTGCTAAGGCAACATCTGGGTAAGCCTGCTTGATCATATCAAACGTCTCTGTCGCAGATTTATCGAGTTTCACATAATATTTAATCGCGTACCTCTGCTCTAACGAACGCTGCATTTACGGCTTGCACACTCACAGGAATATGACACGCCAAAATGTTTGTCCTGACTCTCCGGATATACGGAGACTACTGACCAACCGCTCGATCGCTAGGAACGTCTCTACCAAATCCAGTCGGGCGCGCACGCTCTGAAGTAGAGTCGCGGCGAAAGAAAATCAGTCCTATCACTGTAAAGTCACCCCGAAGTTCGAAAATCTTTATGTTACTATCTCTCTGATTCTCTCTGAATTTCATTTATATTTGAACATATTGACCGATATATTTGGTAAAAAGTCAACTGTAGGTACTGGGGTCCAAACATTCGGCACCGGGGGGTTTGAACAGTTTTAATTTTTGGACTTCAACTCATCACATCATACCGTTCACTTATAACCCTATATCTTAGTCGATTATTTTGAGGTGATACAAACAACCGTTATTCGAAAAATGCTGTTTTAGCAGATTCAACTGAGGTCAGTCAGTACATTTTAGTAGTCTGTAAAGCAAAAACCTTTTTTTAAAAGTGCCCTCCAGCAGTACCCCTTCAGTATATCTGCACCTAATTCTAGCATATTGTTTGTTTTTACTATTTCTTTTATTTTCATTCAAATACTTTATTTCGCTTAACATTTGATATTAAAGATTATAACAATTAAGGCTCTGTGAGTGTATTCTAACATCGAACTCTTAAAAAATGTGGCGCTCAGTCCTTTACTTCTGCATATTTTTGTAAATACATGCCAATGCGTCTGCGGTTCGTCCTTCAGAAACCTCATATGTTAACGAGTTCTAACACACGCGCACCTTCAGCTGCACTTCTTGATGTTGACGACTACACATTACTTACTCGCACTCGTCGAAATTTTAATTATAAAAGTTTTTCAAACGAAAACAAAGTGAAGAAGTTTAACACAAAGAAAAAAAAAAGAAAAAACAACAACAAAAGAGACTTTCTTTTGGATATGTTTTCCTATTTGAATGTAAATTTTTTTTCCTGACACTCATACCTCGCCGTTCTTGCTTTCCTTTCGAGACGAATCATCTCAAGACTATTGTAGTGCTCTTTTATTTGGGATACCAAAATTTCAAAGCGCTTGGCATTGAGCTTCGTGTTGAAAGCGCCCGAATCAGCAGCAGCTCAAGTTGCTGCGTGTGCGAAGACGACGCGCATTTAACTACACATCGAGCACCTGTTGGGCAACAGGGGAGCGGAATTTAAGTACATGTTTTGGAGCCCACTCGTATATGCGTATATGAAAGTTTCTGCACAATTATGTGTAGCTAGATTCAGACAAGTCAGCGGATAGGAACGTTTACACGCACGAAGAAATAAGCACGTTGGGATGCGTTTTGTATTCGATCACAGTGCGCCTTTACTTTGAGCGTTTCGAAAAACTTTAATTAGGAATTTCAATATTAAAGTTTGAAAAATAATTTTACAGAATTTCAAAGGATGTAAATGTCAGTCGAATAAAAGAAAAGTGTATCGTTCTGTAAATGCCATTGACCACGAATAATCATTGAAAATATGTTACATCTTTGAGCAGTTTCTATGTGTGACCTCATAATACTCTCTCTTCTCTTCCTTAAACTACTGATTTTTTTTGGTATATAGCACCGGTGTGATTGTACAACAACATTATTAATAACAATAATGTTGTACTGCAACTGATATATAGTATATGAATATATATGTATATATTCACTCACACGTTGGTAAGTGCTCTTCGTTTGTATTATATTAAGCTGGCTCATGACGCTTTTGTTTTATTTTCTTTAAATATTAATTATTCCGTGTGCGTGTGCCTGTTTACCAAATATGAACAGCTCTCTCTTTAAGTTGTTTGCTGTTACAAAAATAATAGTCAAACAAATGTATGTATGTATGTATCTACCCACAAAACAATAACTGCAATGCATATGC
The DNA here is from genome assembly GCF_024586455.1 of Bactrocera neohumeralis. Classification (NCBI taxonomy): domain Eukaryota; kingdom Metazoa; phylum Arthropoda; class Insecta; order Diptera; family Tephritidae; genus Bactrocera; species Bactrocera neohumeralis. The sequence goes on along the minus strand of NC_065919.1, from coordinate 9,394,376 downwards.
GGCGAATTAGATGGTACGACTCTCACTCTCTCTTTATTAGTCGTGCTGCTGCGCGTTGAGTGAATACAGCAGAAATGAGTAATTCTCAAGTGGCTCGTGCTGAGAGCGAAAGCTCTTATGTGAACTACCGCTCAGCATAGGTATACGTATAATCACAATTAATTTTTTTGGTTTTCTTTTTAAGCAAACTTGATAACGAACTTTCGCAAGAGATTGTTAACAGATTACGACAAATGGTGAGATTAACATTCGCTGCTAGAGTTTTGATAACCAACTTCTGTATTCAGTAACATTATTCGATTATACTGCAGCTCTGTTAATAATATGTTATATGCTGTTATAGTCATTAACATTCCGCGGTTATTCTGCAGCTCTGTTACTAAAATTTTTGTTTTAATTGAGCAGCAATGTAATAATAATGGCCAAGCGTAGGAGAGTAGTCAAACGAACAAACCATACTTATAGTACAAAGTTTGCTTCGATGTTAGTACCACCCAAAAGGTATCCTATAGAGTAAGAAAATATAAGTGAATAATGTAACGAACTGAGTCGATTTAGTCATGGCGCGTTTGTGTGTATATACTGAACTGGTTTTTGAGTTTTTAAAATATTGATCTTATGCTTAGCACACGTTCTTTTCTGCCCAAATTGTTGGTCATTTGTCGGAACCGTTGATATTGGACCACTCTATCATATAACTCCAATATAAACTCAACCATCGGAATCAAGCGCTTGCATAGAAAGCCTTTTCATTTGACGAGATATCTTCACGAAATTTGGCACTGGTTGTTATCTAAGGTAATTGTGCAATCCTCGAAGAAATTGTTCAGATCGGAACACTATAGCATTTAGCTGACATAAAAACTGTTGTTTCAAAATCAAGTCTTGTAAGAAGTCTTTTATATGTATTTATGCAGACTATGATAGCTTTGAAGAGCTTTATGCAAGACATTATTATTTCAGACTCTTCCTATTCCATGGCTATTGCTTTTAATTAATAATTATAATTTTGCTTGCTATTTCTCCACTGCTCCAGAACATTCAAATTTGTTAGTCGTAATAAAAATATAAGAACAACAACGTTTCGTTATCCTTCACCAATTGCAGCTTATGTAACAATTATGTCAGCTGATTTTTCTTGCGTAAAAAGCTTCAGGCACACAAATTTTTATGCGCAAATTGCTGACCAGAAAGTGCTTGACACATTTTCAATCTCAGTAACAGCGCTGTCAATAATTCATATTAAATTATAATCGAATATGCTGGAAGGGAACTTCGCTCATAAAAGCAGCTGCACACCCCAAAGAATATAACTAAAGTAGAAATGCATAAGAAAAATGCAATAAAGCGTATTTGATGCCAATAGGAAGAGTTTTAAAATATGTTGGAATGGGGAAAAAAATTGGAGACATGCTAACAATGACACCGATGAATGAAAACGCTGCTTTAGATGCTCAAGTAATGACAAATTATTCAAAAAAAAACTCAGCGAAATGCCATTCACTTTTTTTTTTTTTAGGAGATTTCGTTTTCAATTTTAACAATTTTTCGCCACTCTTTGGAAATCCGTAGAAAATGCAACTAATTTTTTGCTGTCATCATGAGAAGTGGCATTTGCGCGTGTAAAATGCGCGATTGAGCTTTTAAATTGAAACTATTTGCGTCAGCTCGTTGCCAAGCGCTTTGCGCCCTTGCACGATCACACTGCTGCCAGCAGACAGAGTCATCAATATAACTTTATGCTGCTGATAGTTTTGTTCGTGCTCAGACAAATGCGAAGTTGCTAGTTTAGCACCGGCATGCCGGCGTTCTGCGTCCACGCACCCACTCATATGTTGGCGCGTGGCCACCTGTACCCGCACAGCTTGAGCTAGTTTCTGCGGAGTCTAACCATTTAACGGCAGGAATTCAATTACCAAAGTTTTGACAGTGAAAAATTTCAAACTCACTTGTGTCATTGCTTTTGCGGGGCATGATGTGGCAGACGCGTATACAGGTGTATGAGAAGCAGATAGACACATGACTATTAACGCAACTTCCTTAATGTTTGAATACACATTCTTATGTAAATTTTATAAAAAAAAATACAGAAAATAACAAAAAAAAGTAAATAAATAAAAAATAGATAAGGAACCAGAAGGACAAAAATCGTTTTATTGGGTATATGAGTAATAGGGAAAGGTTTGGACTAATCTACTTTTGACATAAGCCAAAAAAATTAATACAAATTATTTATTTTTCATACAAACTACATACAAACTGAACGATCAAAGTTCTCATAACGAGTTTTTCCAAAAGAGTGCAATAAAACAAAAACGGTTTGGGATATCACATTTCTTATTCCTGTGAAAATACATTCGATGCCATTATGTATGGAACTCGATTTCTTTTGCATGGCCACCACGGGCACGCTTGCGGTTTTCAAGCATAAATCGACCGATACTGCTTCAATTTCACTTTCGATATTTGTACGAAGTTCATCAATCGCCGCTAGCTTGTTAGCATAGGCCACAGACTTGACGTAGCTCTACTTGAAATAGATTCACGGCGTCGAAATGCACGAACGAGGCGGCCAATGGATTGGGCCATTTCGTGAGATAACACGTTATCCAAACTTGATTTTCAAGTTGTTGCTCAGCCAAATCACGAACACGCGACGATTCTGCTGGTCAAGAGGTTTCAGTTCTTACGTTAATTAGATCTTGTAAGGATATGGCCAAGGTATTTTCAAAGAATTCGCCTCTCACTGATTTGGGTCTTCCTTAATTGATGCGCTAGCGGCAGCAATATTCTCGACACTACGAGCACTTCTTTGTCTCACTGGACGTTGCGCTCTTAAAGGTTAGGTCACTGACACCGAATTTCGGTGGTAAATTTTAATGATTTCGACTCGTTGTTAGATCGTACATCTGTCCATGATGAAATAGCAAACCTTACTGAAGCGAAATGTCAAAAGAGCCTAGAAAAATATGGCGTCGTTTGTTGTCCTTATCGCTTTTGTAGCGTTCGTATTGAAAACCCCTTTATGTGGAGGCTGTTTATTGATTTGATTTCTAATTTACCTGTAAAAATTAAATTGCAATCTTTTTTGCAAATAGAAATGCTATAATATTTGCATTTCTATTTGCCGCTTTTATTTTCACACCTGCCCTTCGACCACAACTTCCGTCTATTCTCACTTCATTCTATGATCTACTTGTCAATGCATTTATCCACACTTTTTTCTTGGATTTGCAGTTTTCGTATAGAAATTAATTTGATAAATTACAAATAGCAACAAGTTAGGCAGATAAGAAATCAGCAGCAGTAAAACCACGGAAGGGACACCACGCCATCAAGCGATTCGCACTGCTCGCTTTCCAACTCACTCAAGCGAATTCATTTAATTTTAATTTTCGATTAAGCTTTGTTAATGATTCCAATTGGAGCATGTTTCTAATTGCATTACGCTTGTTGCAATTTAACAATCAAGGTCGTCTCCAAGCGTCCACGTAACCGAGTAGTAGTAATCAAAGCGACCCTCCGAAAAAGAAGTGTTTGCATTTGAAATTGATTTTCAAGAGCTAGCGATGCAACTCCCAGTTACTGCGGTGAAAAGAAAAGAAAAGTGAGTTTGCGTAGACCTTTAAATAACAGTATTCGGTATAGTTTGGATTTCTTCAAATCACTTTTAAGCTGTCGTGGAAATTTAGAATCGCAGTGACTCTAAATCGATCGAACTATTTTTTATATTTTATTTACAGATATACTTTTTACCGTTATTTTGTACTTATCCTTTATCCTACAACATCCTGAAAGAGTTACTTCACATCCAACGCGATTTTTAATTTCCGTTTACTCAGTATTTTTTCTTAAAGCAAGCATGTGTCCTCTCTTGTGTGAAAACATTTCTTATACCTGCATGTATTCCATTTTCCTTTGCGTACTCCGGTCCTGCTCTTTAGTGCATATACAAGTATATGCGTTTCTCCTACTCTTTAGCTACAGATACGTTTTCTTCGGCTGAAGGGCTGATATGTTGAAAGCAACTTTGGTGCATAATCAATCTTGTTGCCTGCTATAATGGTTACATCTAGCGCCACAGCCACTCAACAGCGGCGCAAGCCCGTACCCAGGTGCTCACACACACATACACCGCCGCATTGCTGCAGAAGTTTTTAGATACATTTTCGGGTCGCACTTCCGGTGGCAAACTTAAGATGCCACGCATACTGAAATAGCTGGTAGCAACTTTCTGAGCCACGGTGGGGATGGGACTGAAAACAATTGTACTTGCTTAGCTTAGAAGGATATAATGAAGAACTGAAAGAAATTTCAGCAGCAAACGGTAAGAACGAAGTTGAAGTTATTGCTTTACCTTGGTGGCTTGCGCTGCTTTCTGCGTGTTTGTATTATTCTGCTAGTGTTACCTGTCCATCGGCTGTGCTTGTCTCAGCCGCAACAGGCGTTAAAGGTTGCACCTTGCCTTAACAAGCAGAGCAAACTGTTTGTTTATTTCGCAGCATTCAGCGCATTCACTTTTCTAAGGAGTCTTTATTACTAACTAAAGCAAATGGCTTGCTAAGAGAATATTGCTTGAGCGCTGCTTACCGTTCTTCGTTATGGCGTATTGCAGTGAAGAATTTTAATCAGGACAGTACTACAGTGGTAAGACCCAAGTGCTCCAAATCATGATTAATGTTGCGTATCTAATTTTACTTCTGTGTCTTTATTAATAATGACAGGTAACGAGCGCGCTACGCTTACTTAGTACAGCAATGTGGATAACTAATTGAGGTCTAAACTAGAAAGTGGTATCAAATGGGTTTTCAAGTGATACTTCAATTAATTAATAAACAAGAAAAAACGTCAACTTCGTCTGCACCGAAGTTGTAATACTATTCACAGGTGATACCCTATACATATCTTTATATATAAAATTACGTGTCACGTTGTTTGTCCGCAATGGACTCCTAAACTACTGAACCGATTTTAGTAAAATTTAGCACACTGCGTACAGTTCGAGCCAACTTAGAAGATATGTAGGATAGTAAAAACCATTCATAAATTCATTAAAAAAAAGTTATCTACTCATGTTATTGTAAAATTATTTTAGAATTCTAATTTGCATCCTAGTTTTTCTTTAGTCTGTAAGATTCATTGTTCATAGACTTTAATAAATAAATAAATAAATAAATAAATTAAAAAAAACGGAAAGGCTGGCGGACATTGAGAAGGCAGCCGTAAATTCTTTATTTTATCCAATGAAATTTATTAGTATGAACATATTCAAAATTATATCTGAAGTACAATCCATTGGATTTTTATTCCGTGAAAAACGTTTTCGCCTTTATTTGTAAATAAAATTTTCACTATTTAATAGTTTATTATATGAATAATAGTGTAAAATATATACCACAGCAACGCGTGGCCGGATCCACTAGTAGTTTATATATAATATAGAAGGTATTAACGGTCTTTATCGTGATGTGGATCAGTCAGTTTATATGGTAGCTATAAACAATAGTGATCTGAGCTAAAACATACGTTAGAAGCTAACCTTTGACAGATAATCCATGTCAAATTTCATGAAGATATCTTAACAAATATCTCGTACAGCTCATCGTGCATCGACTGCGATACTCGCAGTAGCAGCACTTGACTCTCAAAAAATCGTAACGTCGACTCAACAGATGCTGTCATCGTGCATGCCTCTGTACCGTATAGAAGGATAGGAATAACAAGTGGCTTACATGTAGTCACATATGTAGTCCCAAATTATTGCTATTATGTATTAGATTAATATATGTACATACTTTCGTCTAACAATCCGTTACGTTTATACATACTAAATACATTAATAAAGACAGGTTTTACACTTCAATCAGACAAGTGATTGAAATTTAAATATTTTTATAGCGATCAGTGCATTATACTATTTTAGGTACAAATTCTGTCACGGAACGCATTCGTATTCTCAATTCATTTGTAGTCTAAGTGCGTTGGAAAAATAATACTTAAATGTGCAATTACTACTTGCTATTCACATAGTGTGGACAGTAAATATTTGATAACAAGTATAAACAGATATGTAAATGTTTATTAACTCACAATTACGCAGCATATTTTTTAAGCGTGCTGTTTAACACAACTTTAACTGTTTCTGAATTATATGTATACCGATTTTTTTTTTTACTGAACACACTTAGAGCCTTATCACACGAGGCAACTTTTGTTGCGGCAACTCTTGGTTTATAGGCGAGGGGGCGACGAGGAGAGGGGAATCGCGCCGAGTTTCCAGTGTTCAGCAACTCGCTTTGTGTTCTTATTCGTAGCAGTTCGCTGCGACGTTTTTCGGCATTCGTGTTCTTTCTTTCGTAGTACATAGTTGCATTTGCGTATATTTTTTTGAAATTAATATTTTGAATATATTTAAAAAATTTAATTTCATCTTTTGGTAAGTAATTTGCAAATATGTTTACAAATATACATAATATAATATAAATATTTTAGAAAATGGAGTATGACGACAAAATCGAATTAATTAAAGATATTGTGAAATGTATGGAGGAAGCCATACAAATTGATTCAGACGATAGTGAAAAGGGTGATATATCTTTGTTTTAAAAAATAAAATGTATTTCTTAATTGACAGAGCTGATTAATATATGTGATAGAGTGGCCCAAATACCTATAAGGAAAAAGAAACGACAATGGGTTAAAGTAAAGTGAAAGAGAATGAGAAAAAAACTCGAGCAGAGTTGCGCAACACAAGTTGCTCGTGTGAAGGTAATGCGACAGCAAAAGAGAATCGCCCGAGAATTAGCAACTAAAGTTGCCCCATGTAATCGCAAACTTATTTTTACTAATGTGAATTTGTCTCTCACATAGAGCAACAAAAGTTAAGCGCTCACAACTCATTTGCTTGCGGACTGAAGAGAAAATTCGTTAACCAAATACTTGCATCTGCGCGGATATTTATATTGCCGCAAATTCAACCGGCTTAGTGGTATACTTAGCCAAGAGAGCGTGCTAACTACTACTACTAAGACGTCTTAAATAATTTCTGCTTTAATGGAAACATGACAGCAACTCGATCACATTGTGGTCTTAATTATTAAAATTGCCTTACAAATAATATTTCAATGTGGCATTTTTAATTGTTCTTAAGCATTATTCATAATAGTTGAGTACTTATTATCTAACTGAGACCGTCTTATGCCATTTCACCTGCAGTTTTACACCCTAAGTGCTAGTATATTGTTGGGTATATACACTTGTGAGTTAACAATGCTCAGCTAAGAACCATCAGACAACTGCTCGAACGGTACTCGAACTGAATATTTATACAAGTATTTATCAAGCAATTTTGCGCTAAGTTAAAAATGATACCCATTTTTGAGTATCAACTTACTATATCATTTATGGTTGTGATGACACCACCAAAATGCCAAAACCAAAACAAAACAAAAAAATACCTGTCTACCTTAAAATACTCTATTTCTGCTACTTGTATAGAATTTCAGAGTAATGATCTTATCTACTTATAAAATGTTGCTTGGTCATTTGAGCGAAATCGCACTCAACGCTTCGCGCTTTAGTATTTAAAGCTACGTTCATTTATCCGCAGATCGCAAAATACGCACAACGATCGACAAATAAACAGTAACTGGCAATATAGAGACAATATGGCACCTAAAGCAGAGGAATACAACGAGGATGAGCTGCAGCCGCCACAATGGTTGGATAGTGAGTTTCTTATGCAAGTGTTGCAGAATTGTGAGCAAAACGCAAGTGATGTGGTGTTGAAAAGCTTCAAACTCACTCCCGCCACTGTTAAGGGTGACCACTATGCCAGCATAATGTTTCGTGCATTGGCCGAGTATCGGTTAGGTGGTGTAGAGAAAAGCAAATCGATGATCATTAAAACAATGCCAGAGGTCGAAGGCATCAAAAAAGATATTTTGGAGAAATTTGACATATTCGAGGTTGAAATTGGCATGTATACGCAGGTACTGCCACGCTTCGAAAAGCAACTGCGCGATATTGGTGATAACACAACGCTGAAAGCACCGTAAGTACCAATCATTGTAGTAAAACATAAAAGTGATACATTTTTTTTTTGCGCTCAAGTGTACTCTACCATGCGTTATCACCACACAAGCTCATCGTATTTGAGGATATCGTGCCACTGGGCTATAATGTAATTCGTGAACGTTTTGCGAATGAGCAAGAAGTAAAAGCTGCTTACGCCAAACTGGCCAAATGGCATGCGATCAGTCACAAGATAATAAAAGAGGTATGTGAGGAGGTTAATTTTGAATTTCATCTAGTAATTTTATTTTACAAACATCGCCTAGGAACCACACTACTTCGATCAATATCGCCACAGTTTCTTCTCGCAGGACAGTATTAGGGAAAATCCATTCTTTATGAACGGTACGAAAACTTTTATGAAATTTGTGCAAAAAACACCAGAGTTGAAGGAATATTTGCCAACTTTTGAGAAACTTTTGGAGAAAGTTGATCTGCTCGATGAGGCTGTTGCTTCCTATAACGAATATCGGGTTGCGCCGCTTGATGACGCTTACTATGTGCTCAATCATGGTGATTTCCATTCGAAAAATATGATGTACAAGCATAATCCAGATACCGGAAAATTTGAGGATGTTATGCTCTTGGACTATCAATTTTCCCATGTTGGTCCAATAACCAGTGATTTGATGTACTCCATATTCATGTTGTTAGATGATAAGTTGCGTCCGCGTACAGCTGAATTCCTGCATTACTACTTCACGATTTTCAAGGAAACTCTTGAGAAAATAGGATACGACGGCCCTTTACCGAGTTTGGTCAAATTGCGGGAGCACTTGTTCCGTCACAGATATACAGGTAAGTGCGCGAAATATTTTCAAGATTTCTTTTAAGCGTTACATAAGCAGACCCAAGATTGCTAATTTTATTTTATTTTCATTTGGAAGAATTGCTGATGATGATGATATTTCTGCCGATGTGGCCTAAATTTTGTCGAGGAGATATCTCACCAGATTTGCTGACAACCGACAAAGAGTACGCTCTTAAGATTTATGACAAAGAATACCTCGACGAGTTGCTCCGGATTATTCCGAATTATTTACATTTGGGTTATCTCGAGGTTTAGTACAAAATTTGAAGTTAGTTTCTATAAGGTGACAAATATGTGAAGGATTTAAGTGCAAGTTAGCGTTAGTTTTATTAAGGCTGTTGTTATAGAAGATGCGATTCAAGCAATAAAGTTGTTATGTCCGGAGAGTTTAATACTTTGCTCGACACAAACAAATAAAGAACCAAATAAAATAAATACTATATTATATATTAGTGATTTTTATTTTCCGAGAATTAATATTAGCGATAAATTTTTTAAACGCCTTTTCGTTACCAAGAAGCAATCACTATAACGATATTGCATCACTATAGCATACAGCTGATATTTAAACTGACCGAGCAAAATCAAAAACAAGATTTTTACTGGCGTAGACACCGCTAACGCGGCTATAGCCGAGTTAACAACAGCGCGCCCGTCGTTTCTTCTTTTCGGAATGTGGCGCCAATGGGAGACTCCAAGTGAAGCCAGGTCTTTTACACCTGGTCTATCCAACCTAGTGGAGGTCTTCCTCTTTCTCAAAAGTGTATATACCCAACAATATACTAGCACTTAGGGTGTTAAACTACAGGTGAAATGGCATAAGGCGGTCTCAGTTAGATAATAAGTATTCAAGTATTATGAATAATGCTTAAGAACAATTAAAAATGGCAGATTGAAATTTTATTTGTAAGGCAATTTTGATAAGTAAGACCACAAAGTGATCGAGTTGCTGTCATGTTTCCATTAAAGCAGAAATTATTTAAGACGTCTTAGTAGTAGTAGTCAGCATGCTCTATTGGCTAAGTATACCACTAAACAGGTTGAGTTTGCGGCAATATGAATATCCGTGCAGATGCAAGTATTTGGTTAACGAATTTTCTCTTCGGTCCGCAAGCAAATGAGTTGTGAGAATTTTACCTTTGTTTCTCTATGCAAGAGATAGGCTATTCTAACAATATATATATGTATATGTATGCATGTATATACTAATGATATAATCTTTAATTAATTCATATATGACAAGATGACTTTGCAATAAAGCGATGGAGCGGCAAGCGTGCTTCTAATTATATGCTTTGTACCTAAACAGTAGCATATGACGTTAGCAGAGAGCAAATGAGCACGATTAGCAAAAAAAAAATTGCGGTAAACAATTCAAAAACAGTTAAGATTGTGTAAAAAAGCACACTGAAAAAATATGCTGCCTAATCGTGAGTTAAAATATATACTCGTATATATAAGCTTATACTTGTTATCAAATATGTAGGTACTGTCAACACTATTTGCATAACAAGTACTAATTGCCCATTTAATCAATATTTTTGCAACGCACTTAGTATTCCCAATAACTGCGTTTAAAGTTTTGGTCGAAGATCCTTGTTGAGCGCCTCAGAATATGGCGCTAATTTTTAAGATTATGGTTTCGTTGTCAGAATATCATTAAAGGTATGAATACTGATTTTGATCGTTCTATTTTGATGGCAGCTATATGCTACTGTGGTCCAATATTGATGGCTCTGGCACATAAACAGCTTCTCTGAGAGGAAAGATCGTGTGCAAATTCAGATTGATATACACAGATGAACATGACTAAGTCGACTCAGCTCATCATGCTTTATATACAAGTATATAAATTTTATAGAGTCTCCCATGTTTGCTGCTGTGTGTTAAACGTGGTAGTAAACTTAATATGTCCTGTTCGGGGTATAAGTATAATAAAAGTTTCGATGATGATCGTTTATTTGAATTCCATTTACATATAGGGTCTCTTTGTGGGCCACTTCATCAAGAACTGCTCACTTTTCACACATTATTTTTTAAACTAAACATATTTCCCTTTATAGGTGTATGGTATACTTACATATATGACATAACGACTTGTGTATATTAAGACATATATATTAAGTGGCTTTGGGTCAGAGATCGGCATTTTATAGCACTCTCGCTTACCTCACACCTGCAGCTTCACTTTATAGTTGGGGCATTGTCCATACAACAATGAGAAAACATCGCGCATGTCAATATGCGAACCATTATACAATTATTAACGTTTTCTGGCGACGTTTAATACATTTCGTGATGTATTTCAATATTTAAATAAAAAATATATGTATGCATTTTTACTGCTGATATGAATAAAAAATAAATAGAGAAATACGCGAATGAAGATAGTATCCAAAGATAAGATAGATAGTTTTCACTATGCTATATTTCCTCTCCAGCCGTCCATCAGCTGAAGTAACGTATGGGAGAGGCAAATGAAATAGAGAATCCGTAGGAAAAGAAAAAGAAAATCAAATTCGTTCTACATGCGAAGTGCAACTTGAAAAAAAACCAGTAGTGATATTTGTTCTAATTAAATAAAATTAAATATATCTATATATATATCTATGTATGTATAATGTGTCAGTGCACTAAAAATTAATTAATAATGTTTGAAAGCTTGCGGCAAGTGTCCTCTATTATTAACGAGTAAGTTTGAGTAAAGTTGAGTCAAGTAATTTACTGTTTAGTTCGAAAACTACTTAAAAGCAATAGAAAGCTTGCTGATAGTTCATAAGTACCACCAGTCAAATGCTTTAACCGTTATATAAATATTTTTTTTTATACTCACGCAACATGTTGCACAGAGTAAAATAGTTTTATTGATTTAAAAAATTATTTTATTCAAGCAAATTTGTTGCGTAAAGTGGTTTCTGGGTCTTAGTATTGGGATGATGGGCGAAATCAAACTGCGGTCATGCCTACTTTTCATATATCACAATTTCATTCTCCATTACGGTACATACCTGTATAACGGTACTTATGTATGTACATATAGAGCGCTCACGAAGTTGAAAATTGTACTGATGAGGACATTTTGGCCGAATTTGTGGTCATCTTAAAAAAAGTTGAGTGGAACAAAGTTCACGAATATAAAATACTCGTTACATCCGAACTTTGTTCTGCCTAACTTTCTTATAAAAAAAGATTTGGCACATGAGAACACTTCACCGCCTTCCGGTTATACGTTCATTAAGCACTCCGCACCACATTATTATTATTTCTTTAATTTTTAGGTACTTATGATTAATAATGACTTTTTTCTTATCATCACCCCTGCATTGATATTGAGTTACAAATATAATAATGATATCAAGTACTATAGTAAGTGCTTAAGGTTGAGTCAATACTTTTATCTGTTTAATTTTACAATGTTTTTTTCATAAATTGTCGACATTTTTATCTATTTGTTTCTTACCTTTTGACGAATGCGTTCTTTTATTCCGTTGAGAAATAAAAAAGGTCTGATGTAATTCAACAAATGAATTACGCTAGCCGTGGGGAAGATACAATTTTAGAGCTCTTTAGTTTTGTTTGCATAATTCGCGGAAAGTAAAGACCAATAACCATTTTAACAGATAATCATAATCATTTCAGAAATAAAAAGAATAAGAAACAAAGACTGTTTGATTAATTTCGCTATTTAGCCTACCAAGGGTTTAAAAATATTTTATGCCTAAATCCGTTTGAACCATCCATACTTTTCTGAGCCGAGCGCATTTTCCTATTTATGCAATACGTAAATTTACGCGAAACAATGGCATGATAATATTATCTACCGAATTAAGTTGAAATCGATCGAGTAGGTCCCGAGATATGAATTTTCACCTAAATGTAGACGGCGTCATGCCCATTGTACAATTTTGTTTTCGGCTCCTATAACACTCCTATCGAAGAATTTAATGTATCTGGTATATTTATTTATTGACTTATCCCACTTTTCTTAGTTTTTAACAAAATCGTTATTTGAGAAGTGGGCGAGTTATAACCGGAATTCATACAAATTAAAAAAAAAAATGATCTCAGCGAACTTGGTAGTTGTAGCTTAATTGATGTGGAAGATATGAATGATACAATAAATTATAATTATTAGGGAGCGAAACCAAGCCCGCTTTAAAAAAGTGTGTCCAAAGATGCCGCTCTTTAATGCAATTCGTTGTAACAGCCTTATATCTTATTGTGGAGCTTACTTAAGACATTTTAAAAGTTTGTGATTAATGGACTTTGGTGGGCGGGGTAATGGTCCGATTCCAGTACCAACTCTCCTTAGAGCCTTATCACACGAGGCAACTTTTGTTGCGGCAACTCTTAGTTTATAGGCGAGGGGGCGACGAGGAGAGGAGAATCGCGCCGAGTTTCCCGTGTTCAGCAACTCGCTTTGTTTTCTTATTCGTAACAGTTCGCTGCGACGTTTTTCGGCATTCGTGTTCTTTCTTTCGTAGTACATAGTTGCATTTGCGTATATTTTTTTGAAATTAATATTTTGAATATATTTAAAAAATTTAATTTCATCTTTTGGTAAGTAATTTGCAAATATGTATACAAATATACATAATATAATATAAATATTTTAGAAAATGGAGTATGACGAAAAAATCGAATTAATTAAAGATATTGTGAAATGTATGGAGGAAGCCATACAAATTGATTCAGACGATAGTAAAAAGGGTGATATATCTTTGTTTTAATAAATAAAATGTATTTCTTAATTGACAGAGCTGATTAATATATGTGATAGAGCGGCCCAAATACCTATAAGGAAAAAGAAGAGACAATGGGTTAAAGTAAAGAGTAGACAATGGGTTAAAGTAAAGTGAAAGAGAATGAGAAAAAAACTCGAGCAGAGTTGCGCAACACAAGTTGCTCGTGTGAAGGTAATGGGCGACAGCAAAAGAGAATCGCCCGAGAATTAGCAACTAAAGTTGCCTCATGTAATCGCAAACTTAGATAGCAAGTAACATGAGACCAAGTTTCAAGATATCTAAATGTTTACTCAGGTTATTGTTTGCTCGTACAGATGGACGAACGAATCGACATTATTTTTTTTCGTTCTTATTCTTTACCCATTGACTATTGACGGCTACACTTATAAAAGCTATAACTTAAACAAAACACTTTCAAATACTGGAAATAAGCTGCACATGCATGTGACGTGTTCCTTACTTAATTAAATTCAATATAATTAAAAATAAGTTATTAATTTCAACTTTAAAAAATAAATTTTTTTTTTATTGTTAATATACAATTTAATCCTCCAAATAGCCTAGATGCAAGTATTTAGGTAAAATGTGCTCCAAATATTTGATATATTCCACCGAATCGTAGAAAGAGCGGCGATATTCGTCGGATGTCATGATAAGTTCCACTTTAGTCTCCTTTTCATTGAGCGCGTACCACATGGGCAAAAATGTCACCAAGATAAACAGTTCTAATGAAAATAGAGAAAGGTATTCCATTGTATATTGGTTAGAAGTATTATATTCGTTATATAATTATTCTACACCGTTATTTGTGAACAATTTTTAAAAGTAATTAAGTGCTCAATACTTGCCCAAGTTTTTATGACGCATATGTTCTTGTCTTATCTGCAAAAGTGTCGGTGAAGTACCCTTAAAACCGATATTGACTAAAGTGTCTTTGAAAACGGTGTAGTAATAGTAAAGCAGTGCTGGAAAGTCTAAACGTAACTTCTCATCCAGCAGACAGTAGATGGAATATATCAAATCATTCACACTCGGACCCACATAACAAACTTGGAAGTCTAACAGCATTACATTGACCATGTCATCACTTTCCTTGTGATGTTTAAACATCATATTTTTAGTATGAAAATCTCCATGACAAAGAACATAACAAGCGCCCTTTTTCGGCGCTTCATGGTACTCGGCATAAGTTTGGCGACAACTTTCAAACAGTTTGGGTTTCAATTTCTCAAAATATGGCAAATAAGCCTGTAAAGAAGGTGTTTTTCTCAGTAGATCTACGAAATTGACTATGCCGGATGTCATAAATGACTGCTTTTCTATGTTCGGCATGTTGAAAAAGCCCTTCTGAAAGTCGTCAAAATACTGCGGTTCCTGAAAATGCATGGAAGAATGTATTTAATTAAAGTCGGATATCCGGTTCAACCAAATATTTTCATATTTTCAAGTGTAGTAAGAACCTCTAGATTGATTTTATAACTGATGGCATGCCACTTGGCTAACGTAGAATAGGCCGCTTTCACTTCGTTCACGGTAAGAGCTCGATCACGCACCACCTCATAACCGGCGGCCACCAGGTCTTCAAAGACAATCACTTGCTTAGGGCTTAAAGCGCTGTATAAACACCTGCAATTATGCGTTCATTTAATTGTACTGTGAAATCGCGGAACATTGTTGTTTATGAAATACTAACTGTACTTTCAGCACTGTATTATCGCCAATGTCGCGTAGGATCTTTTCGAAGCGCGGTAGAATCTTAGTATACATGCTTATTTCCTTTTCAAAAATATCCATCTCGCCTAGCATCTCTTTTTTATGTCCATCGCTTTCTGGCATAGTTTTCAAGATCACAGATTTAGTTTTGTGCACACCATTCACTCGATATTCCAACTGCGCCCGAAACATTACGCTTGCATAGTGATCACCCTTCATGGAAGCTGGTGAAATGTTCACATTCACAATTTCTATTTTGCTTGTTTTCTGCTCACAGTTCTTCAACACCTTCAAGAAGAAATCATTGTCCAACCATTCGGGCGCCTCCAGTTCATCGGCATTGTAATCGTCGGTGTTTCCGGTCATTCTTATTTACACACGCTTCCGTTTATTTTGCGAATTCAATGTGAATTCAATGAAATCACAATTCTAACTGAACGTAAATTTCAAATTACTTAAGCAGCTGAGCATGCATTGATAAGCGATATGGCAAACTATTTAACTAATAGAATACACTGACTGAATGCGAACATTAGTTTCACAACATTACTAAAATATTGAATCAGTTGGCAATATAAAAATTAACAAGCACAATTAAGGAAGAGCAAAGCTCGGGTATAACCGAACTTTTTATACTCTCGCAACTTGGAAGGTGCAAAGCGAGAGAAGTACCTTCAGCTGCCTAATGTTTGTTAGTTATATGTATTCTAGGGCAAGTTTTCACCAAATTTTATTCCTTCTAAGCACAAGTGTGCCTCGTTATTAGAAAAATAAACTCTCTAAATTGTATTAAGATAACTCACATATTGGCCGATGTACCAGTATGCATTATAAATTCACCCGGAAGTTCGAAAATCTTTATATTACCTTTAGGTATATGGGGGCGAATATTGAGCCGATTTAACGCATTTGTGCCACACATACAAACTACTATCAGGAAAGGACTTTCTCTGAATGTCAATTAAATACTGGATAGTCGAAAAAGTCTTTTCGTATTTCTAATCAAATTTCAACTTTTTTTAATATAAATAATAATAAATAAATAAAAAAATGTGTACCATTTTGGTCAACCAATTTTTGTCATTTTTCCGCTAGTACCATTTTGGTCTCAACTGAGAGGAAAAATTTGAATTTTTGTCATTTTTGTGTGGCCGCTCAAACCTCAGACATTATTCTATCACGTGAAATCGAAAAACAGCTGTTTTAATAAAAATAAACAAACAAAAACACAAGTGGATAATAAAGATAGTATGCGTGCAAATGGGTACCATTGTTGTGCAAAATCTTTAAGATAAAATACTTATTTTTATTAACATCTTCTCCTGAAACATCCTGCGCGCTAGACTTCTCAAATTTCATTGGTGGCTTGCGTGACATTCTTCCCATTTTTATACAAAAATTTCAAAATATAGCGAATTTCTTCATTTTTTCACGCACCTTTGAAAAATTTTCTCTTTTTTTAACTTCTCCGAATTATTTTTTATGAATGCTTAAATGAAGCTTAAAATCTCACCTTTCCAATACTATATGGTATGACTCAATGTGATTGGTAGCACTGGACATGTATGACAGCAACGACATCTATTGACAAAATACGAAAAGACTTTTTCGACTACCCAATATAAGTAAATAATCAGCGTGACGAGCTGAGACTTTTTCGACTACCCAATATATTTTGTATTTAGATTCTCCTTTATTTTCTTCTATGTATTACAATACCGACGACTGAACAGCTTTTTATCATCGATTGTAGACTTTGTAGCACGTACATATGTACTTAATTTGATAAAGTTTTTTTTTTTGTATACTTACCTGATAACTTTGTAAAATAAATGCTAACGTTTTCACAAAATTCTAAAGTGTTGTTGATTTTAAAAACCGCCTTTAACAACGGGCAAAATTATAGTTTACAATTGGCGTAAAGGTAATAGAATTTCAAGTGGCATTTGCGACGTCTCTTCTTTACAGCACAATAAGAGTGGATAATCCAGATAATGTGACTAGACATTAGGGAAGCGTCGAGCAAACTAATCAATTACTAAGTATTTTCTGAAACTCGTTGCTATCTCATACGTGCGTGAGAGCTTCTACTGTGAAAGCTTACAGAGTTATGGGATTTTTTAATTAATAACCCTTCAGTTCAACGTAATAATTTCCACATCAGTGTAACATGCAATTATCTTCGCAATTATTGATTTTGTAAATAATTTGAGAGACATTATAATGTCTTATAATTACATATCTTAATTATAGAGAATAAACAATATTGTAGATTTATAACTAAATTTTAATTAAGCATTGAAAAAACACATTGTAATATAAAACTAAATACTTAATTTTCTTATAATGTTATCTTATATTCATGTGTGGGGTTAATTAAGGGGAATTTTTTTTCGAAACAAATTATTTTTAAATGCTGGTTGTTATTATGGAAAATATAGTAAATTTGTGAATCATAAAAACGCAATTAAATTGATACACATACAAAGTAACGGGGTTGCCTTTTATATTTAGAGATTGGAAAACAAAAACAAATAATATACTTGGAAGATTACTATATTGTTTTTCAACTTATTCTCCATTAAGATCTTAACACTACAGATAAATGACAAACAAATAGTTGTAACTGGTCAATTGAGAAGTCTCCGGCCTAGCATAGTGAAGGACATTTTCTGGCAAATTCGTTTCTTTTCTATTCAACATTGTTCTCTTCAAGGGTGATACACTGATTAAAGCAACCCGCCAACTTTTCGATACCTTCCTTGTAGTACGATTCGTAATTTGCTTCAAAATAGGCCTCAGCTTTGGCGATCAGCTCTTAATTCATAAAAAATTTATTCCTAGCGAACATTCTTTTCAGATCTGAAAATATAAAATAGTCGCTGGGGGCAGGATCTGGAAAATACGCTGGATGCGGGAGCAATGTGAAGACGAATTCATGGATTTTTGCAATCGTTTTCACTGATCTGTCACACGGTGCACAGTCTTGGTGAAACAGCACATTCTGCTTCTTCGAATGCGGCCATTTTTCGATGATTTCGTACTTCAACCGATATGTAATAGTCATAGTAACGTTATGTAAAGGTCGCTGTTGATGGTCCTTCCTTTTTCGAGATAGCCAATAAATATTTTTCCATGCGTATCGCAAACTAAAGACGCCATAATCTTTGCCAGCCGACTGTTTTTTGCACGTTTTGGAGCGGGTCCATCGTATTCAGTCCACTCGGTTGACTGTCAGTTGGAGTTCGAAGTGAAATTATGAATCCATTTTCCATCTATTGTCACTCGGTCTTATTACGCTTGAACATATCCAAAGATTACTTTGAATCATCAACTTCACCATCTTCACTGAAAGTTTTGTGCCACTCAATTACATGTGTTCGTAAAAAGTCAAAACTTCAAGCAAAAGCTAGACGAAAATTTCACGTCTTAAAGAAACAGGCGCTAATTGATAAGAGGCGAATGAATTTCAACGGTTGCACCCAAAAATCTAAAGTATTTTGTAACGATTCGGTCTGCGCGCGTAGTTTAAATGAGCCAGCTTCGGTCAAATTGACAAACAAATAGCTTCACTTTGCTAAACTCCCTAAGGAACAGTAGATTCGACGTCGAGCAGTGATGACGATCTTCAGGAAAGCAGACGAATGTGTTGCATTCAGATTACTGATCCACTACTAACTCGGGAGTATTCTGACTATTTAAATATCATAGAAACCATTTGACGCAATAAAATAATTTTTGCAATTATTACACCGACACTTATATATGTATGTGCCTACATAAACAACCGCATATACGTATGTATGTGTACAAGACCTTCCTGGTAGGAAATTCCACAAGCATTGTAAGCTCATTAAATTTAATCTTCTTGGTATGTCTTATAGGTTCAAAAAATAAGAAACAAAACAAAAACGTATCCATACAAGAAGTTGTATTTGATCAATCACTTTATATCGCAGGTATGTATGTATATGCTATAGTGAGCTGAACAATTTGTTCGAGTATAAATCCATGCCAAATTAGAAATTTGTGAAGATATCATCTAAAAATCCAAGAATTTGATCGACAAATGAGCAGAAATGCCTTGTTCTCTTAGTGGATCTAAGCCCCTGTTTCACGACAAAACCACAATGGGTTCCAGGATATAGAGATTTCTGTGAAAACTGTGAATCAGATGAACTAACCAGAACAGGCGCTAAACTACAGAAAAGAGAAAACTTATATGGCACGTCTTAACACTGTCAAATAAGCAGGTATTCCAGTAGACTAGGATCGTCATATAACAACTATTATAGAGGTAGAGAAGACTGTAAGACGCTATACAGGAAACAAATTACAATCACTTGTCGGGGTTTTCTTGATGACGTTTCGTTTTCGAACTGAAAAACTTTATCACGAGCGCGCGATGGTTCCGAGTGGAGACTGTAGAATGAGGAAATTATAGTCCCGGTGGTATTAGCTAGATGCGTAGTTAGACAGCCACTCCAGTCATCTACCTATCTACCTAACCCTGTTTAAATAAATAAATTGCCAACATGAAAAAAACTCGCAATACTAAGCTTGAATTAGCTTGAATTAGCTTTAAAGACTGATTACATGCAAAATTTCTTATAGTGCTGACGCAAAGCACTCATATTTATAAAGCTTACTGTAATTTATTGCTGTTCTCTCGCACAATTACATAATAACCTACAAGCACTTCACATAAGCACTCTTCTCGTTCTCTCCTATAGCATACTCCGCCGTTCACATAAGTATAACCTCCCCGCCCCAACTGTTCTGCACATACGCCAACGCTCATACATGGAATTACGCTCATGGCTTGATAGCAATAAATATTCATTCATATTTGTAATTTGTGCGCTCTCTGGCTGCAGTTTTCTGCTTCACGCTGATTTCTTATATCTCCCGTGCTGTCGTTGTTGTTGTTGCAGTTATTATTGTTAAGCCTTTTGACTTACAACAATGCGGCGGCGATAATTTATGAGCTACATGTGTGAGGATTGTACGGTGGCAGGTAAAAACTGCCGCACAACACACACACATACTCGCATACACAGTAGCTCTGCCGAGCAATGTTTAACATACATTTGAAATGAGAATACAAAAACGGCATAGTTAACGTCATCAGCAGCAATAACGCTAACAAATAAGCAAAATAATTGCTGTGCTGTAATAATGCTTTTTATTTATTGATTCGAAATTAAAATATGGCATTTACAGTACATATCGCGTATACATAGTATTCTGTTACGGATGTATGTAGTGCTCAATTGGAGGTAAAAAAGTTTCGTTGTATTGTTGTAAGTGAAATATGTCAGGCATGCAAAACAATAAAATACCGTAACATAAGTTATGACAGTCAGCACAGGACATGACATGATGCATATGTATGTACATACTTACATATATACATACATACATATTCGGAAAAAACCGCACTATATATTTAAGAGTTATGAGCTAATTATTTATACTTATTAATTGAAAGGATAAAGCTTAGTGAGTGAGGCCTCTTGCTTTCATTTTCCTGAATACTAAAAGCAATATTGTTGTGAGAAATTTCTCGCTCAGTTTGTTCAGCAAATGAAAAACAGTTTATGTGTTCTTGTCACATTTGACTTCCATGAAGTCTGCTTATATTCCTGCTACCACAAACAATGTTTATATTATTTAGTCTCTCACTATATTCGTGTGGTGTGCCAAGAGATGGCGTAACTTGATTATTATGTCATTGTTTCAATATTTCGAACATATGTTAGAAAGCTATTGCCGTTGTCCTTATTTAGATATATGTCGTTCACTTGAAGCGTAATTACATATACATTTTTTTGACGAAATCTGTAAAGTTTTGTGGCTGAAAAAGTGTTTTGCTTCTTCATTTTCTAATATGAATAAAATCTTAGAAGAAAGTCATTGTAATTTGGAGACAATTTATGCTAAGTATAACGTATTTTTCAATAGTGCATCAAAAGTTTTTTTTAAATAAAACAAAAATGGTTGCGAACTTGATCATCATGGAAGAAGTCCAGCTCAATGGCGCCCGCGGCCCATAAACCGCATCAAACCGTAATTTTTTTGGATGCAATGGTGACTCATGGAGTACGTGTGAATTGCTGCCTGACCAATAGTGCATATTTTACTTATTGACAAAGCTTTTCAACCAGATGCTTATTTGATGAAAACTCGGATCTTTTTCAAGTTGTTGCGCAGTCCAATTTACAAATATTCGACGATTTTGGTGGTCAAGCGGCTTCAGTTCATGCGTTTGGAAAAACAGCGCGTGATAAATTTTGTCCCAAACGCCTTACAGCACTTTCAATTATCATTTGCTGCAGTCGATGCAGAATGCTTTTAATGGAAAATGGTTTACATCACAAAAGAGAATCAAAAAGCTTGGCTTGATTCATTCATGGTCGCAAAGTCGTCGTTGTTGTTCGAATACTCCTCTGCATCTAAGCAAAGTTAGCTAGCAAATTCTGGATGTGTGAATATGTGCACTATACCATTTTGCACGACCCCATTTTGGCATTTTTCCTCTAGAGACATTATTCAATCAGTGTAAAAGTTTTCTGGTTTCTCGTCGAAAAACTGCGACAAGTATTTTTCACAGGTAGTCCAACGGTGCAAGGTCAGAGTTATATGGTGAATGCATCAAAACTTCCCAGTCAAGCTCTCCCAATTTGTGCCGAGTCATCAAAGATTGTGTGGTCGAGCGTTGTCCTCGTGGAAGACGATCTGTTGATCAGTTTTGGCCGCTTTTTTCGATTGCTTGCTTCAGTCTCATCATTTGTGGAAAGCAAAATGTAGAATCAAACGTTCGACCAGGCTGGAACAGTCCATAGTGATTAATTCTTTTCCAATCCCACCAAACACTCAGCATAACCTTTCGAGGTGTCAATACTGGCTTTGCGACCATTTGTTGAGCTTCACCCCGCTTGGACCATGACCTTTTTCGCACATTGTTATCGTTTTTGATGCACTTTTCGTCGCGAAATTTTTCACAGACAATTCATGTGGTACCCAATCACCGAGCTTCTTTTTAAAGTCAGGCGTTTTTAAATAGTTCAAAATCGTTAGATAATGAATTTTAAGTTCCTTAGTGATGTCATGCCTGCTTATGTGACGGTCCTGGTCAATCTTTTCCATAATTTCTTCGACTTTTCCAACGATAGGTCTACCAGAGCGAGTTGCATCATTAAAATCGAAATTTCCAGAACGGAACCGAGTTAACCATTGTTGTGCTACAAGAACTAATATAGCATCGTCTTCGTAACCTTCACAAAAATTTCAAAATATAGCGAATTTCTTCATTATTTTCACTTATTTTTGAACAGCTGTAACTTTTTTCAATTTCCCCGAATACAATTTTTGTTGAATGAAGCTTAAAATCTCACCTTTCCAACACTATATGGTATGAGACAATGTGATTGTTAGCACTGGAAATATACGACTGTGACGACATCTATTGACAAAATACGAAAATTCTATAATAATATATGGCTTAATGCTGTTGTCAATGCTGCTGTTGGCACTTCGTCACTTGTCATAACACAATAGAACATCTGAAAATCACAATCCAGTCAAATGCTAATTTTAGCAGGCTGTTTTATCGTTGCCGCTTAAGTAGAAATACAATCACCTGCTGCCAAGGGGCAATTTCTGTATGATAATTTAGCATGCTATTTCCTTTCAACATAGGTTGAATGCGTTGTGCGTTATGGCACAATAGTTTCCAAATTGAAGACAAAGCCTGGATTTGAAAATCTTCCTCAACTTTGAAGAGTTTATCCACTTTATTTAAATAAAATAGACACACAAAGCGGAAGAGAGCGATCAAGGCACATTCATTTATCACATACTCAGTAGTTTTACGTCTCATTGTGTTTATTTGCTCTTCATAATTTTTTGGCAACCTAAAAGCAAATAGAAGGTAGTAAGCCACATATTTCAGATTTTTGTGCAGCGAAAGCCCCACGGCAGCTTAATCATTTGAAATTGTTTCACAGAATAACCAAATCTAGGAATGAGAAAAGAGCATGGCTTTGATAACTCCTCTGTTTATGGCATTAAGGGGGTATTCTGGTTTAAAAATTCGAAAAAGTCGATTTTTTTTGCATATTTTTATAGTATAACCCTTCAAGAAATGTCCCTAAGAAGATTTTTCAAAATTCAAATTATTTACCGAGTTACAGCTCATTTTGTGACGAAACCGTTTCACAGCCTTTCTCAAACTTTATACTCTTTTTTCTCATAACTAATTTTCTAGAAACGGTGTGCATGATATCTCAAGTTCTACTCAACCGATTCACATGAAATTTTACACAGAGTTGTCTTATACATTATAGTATCGCACTACGAAGCTTTCGAAAGAATCTTGTTTTTTATTTTTAAAAAATTCCGAACCACAAAAAAACAAGGAAAATACGAAACTTTTTTTTCAAACCTCCACCATTTTGTAAAATTTTTTTTAAGCGTTTCGTAGTGCGATAACTACACTTTCACTCTTCACGGATTTCGCATAAATTTTCATTTTAGTTCACGGAAAGGATTTATATCCAGCACACCAGGACAAGCCATTGTTTCATCAGTCTCTACTTCGCCGACCTGCAGTTTTTTAAATTTAATTTTTTTTTATATTATTTATGTTTTGTATTCCTAAAATATCAATAAAAACCATGTAAGAAAATGGATAGTCAATATAGTTTTTGATTTTTTTTTAATCAAGTCAAAAAAAATACCTAAAATTCGGGCTTCTAAACCGGAATACCCCCTTAATCGTCGTTGAATTTAGCATAGTTGAACAAATAATTGAATAAACGACATATCAACCTTTGGTTTTAGACACCGAAGTGATACATATTTTATGTTTTGCCGAAAGGTAATTGTCTCACGTCGTCTGCTGTACCGCAACAACTATTGACGCACGTTTCCACAAGTGTGTTATGTTGAGTGTTGTTATGAAGTTTAGACCTCACATTAAGAGGAGATGGCACAGGCGCTCACACCATTCGGAGAAATGACGGGCTTTACGGTGTTCCATTAGCGCAACACGGTTAAATTACTTTCCTTATTACCATTACGTTGTCCGTTTTTTGTGGCAGCCAGTGCGTGTGATTGCTGCGTCAGCTGTCTTTTATGCCATTTTGTCATCGCTACACGTGTTAATGCACCATTTCTTTGTAAAAAAAAAGCTAGGTAGCCACTGTGTTTCCATTTTGCGGTCTCAGCTCTGGATTCTACAAAGTACTCTGGTTCCGCTTTGACAATGTGCTGCATCATACATTTTCTATGTGCTCAATTTCACGTGTTTACAACAAAATTACACATTGAAATTTTGTACAGACGCAAAAACATAGGCAACACAGTGTTTTGTGTGAATTTTACTTGTTTAATGATCGCCTATACAACATGTGACAAAATATTAAAAAATAAAAATAAATGCTAACACTGATGCAGCGATGATTTTAGCTCACCATTACCACCACTCACTACTCATGCCGTGGTGCTACTTGGGTGGGCGCTGCGCTAATGAGCATTCCCTTGTCATGTGCTATCGAGCAGCAAGAATTGTCGCGAATGTAGAAAGTTAAAGTTGCATAATCACAGGATTACTAAAATATTAGCAAACACAAAACTGTTGACTGCTTCTGGTAAAATATTTCGCCCTCACTAATCTTGCTTCATTTGCCACGAATGCAACTAATCCTTATTCTTGCCGAAACTTATGCAATATTATATAAAAGTTGGTGATTTGCCTAATCCGTTTCACATTAGCACCGTTAAAGAATACTAAACGCACGAAAGGACGAGGAATAAGCCTTAGGCATAATCCATACATCGATGAGTAAAGAAAGTTGTCGGAGCGAACGAAGCAAATTTCGAAGAAAAAACTGAATTGGTAGGGGATTTATAAAATTATACCTAATAATTATTATATTAAAGTGAAAACCAAACAGTCCAGAATTGGATCTCTGCGGTTGAATCCGCAGAATACGAATCTGCTTGTGTTGTCAAGAAAATACAAAATCCCACCATGAATGTTCCTTTGCTAAAGCGGATATAACTCTCTCTCAAGGAATATAACAAGAACATTGGGGTAGTATTGGACAGCAAACTGCTGTGGGAGCACAGTGTGGAAGAAAGAGTGCGAAACAAACGTAAGATTTTCATATAGAACCTTTGGGCATAGCTTGGCGGGTAATGGTGCTTTGGCAAGTACCGATTACATGATCCCACTTTTTAACTGGGAAAGAAGGTTCAAAGTAAACATTGAAAAAGATGGTTGGCTGCTCGCGACATACCAAACAATGGGTCGAAAATGAAGGATAGATTTTGTGCCTAGACAGTATAGTTCATCAGTATATTTTCAAGCAGAGGTCTGTGCTTTTGCGAAAGCAGTGGAGCCAGCCTCTAATTCACCACCAGGCAACTCCAGAGTTAGTATCTACGTGGACAGCCAAGCAGCAATCATATCGCATATTTGCCTGAAGTATCTTGGGAAGCAAGGCAGCAGTGGAAAGTGTCACCAAAAAGGGTATACTGGGTATCAGCTCACAATGGCAATGAGATATTGGACGAGATTGAGAGTGGTGTACGGTTGGCACCCGAAAATGAATACTCACTGGTAACTGACTGGTGGCGGAGCAAACCATCAGAATTGAACTAATAGATCGAGAAAACTACAGATAATGTCAAGAGCAAGGCACCAGGCAAACAATAGAGCATCTCTTGTGTGTCTGGGAGCCCCAGTATATGAGAAATTGGAGGAACTATCGATGGTGAGGCCGCAGAGTCTATTGAAATTCGCGTCAAGTGCAGGCTTCCGAAATGATGACTACTCCTCATTGACCTCGTAACTGAACTCCATCTTTTATCGCAAAGGACCAAAACAAATCTAATATAACCTAAAGTGAAAAGAGAGTTCTAACACTCTTTTGCATGATTTTTTTAAAGTTAAAAAAAATAAAAAAATACAAATTTTGGCGCCTTTGGTTCGTGAAAATATCGCCATATCAGAGTTATGCCAACACACTAAACCAGCTAATCAGTGATCGTGGGGTACAGGGTCACATACGTACATAATGTTACGGCCGTAGTGTGCATTGCATGTTGCAAGCGCCAATCTGCAGAAGAAATGCGAAATCGGAAAATTAAATTAGCCAACTAGTGGAGCAGTAAATTCTCAAACGTAGTCTCAAACATGCATGCAAAAAACACACAGTGATAGAAGGGAAGATACAAGCTTTCAAAAGGATATATGAGGGCTAAGGTAAAAAAATTTCTTGAATTACATGCGCAGCCATGTTGACGTCCCCTCACATTTCAGCATTCAGCAGTTCGAAGTCAGTCCACGTAGGAGTAAAGCGGAGGCCATTCAATGAATTACTATCTTCACATACGCCCCAATCCATCAGTTAGTCAGGCAGGTAGTCTGTCAGAAGTAGCATTCAACGTGCTCATCGCTCACTAATGCGATAAAGATCTGGGGTTGGAACACCGGATATGCGCTTGCTCCACTTTCAGCGTGTTGAATTGAGGAAAGAAATAAACTTGAAGAAAAACCGTATGTTCAAGATAACTGTAAAAGGGTGGAAATGTGCTAAAAATCTATTTGCATTCAATTTAAATTTATTAAGCGTTGCTGCGCTAAGCCAAACACACGCACAAACACATGCCTGCACTAGCGAAATCGGTCTAAAATGTTGTTAGATTTAGTTTGTACGGCTTGCTTACCCTCTTACTAATTATATCTGCGCATCGAGCAGCCAATTTCTAGCGTAGACACACATGAAGGCAATACACAAGCTTAGTGCTGCACTTCGTTAGAAACAGACAATTGGAGAAACACAATTCTAACGTATTAATTGCATACCATAAATCGTGGCCTACAGTCAGGCGCAATACTATTGGACTAGCGTATTCGTGCTTCTTGGCGAGCATGTAATATGTAACAAATTGATTCAGTTAGATGCCAGTGGAAACGCTAACGGTGCTCATGTCTATCTGATTCTAATTGTAGATAATGAGCGTGTATGCGCGAGCTGCAAGCAATAAAGGAATTTATTTCACATATATCCATTAAACAAGCACTCATTACCTTCATAGGTACGTGTATTGGTAGAAGACCTGGCGTAAATTCAGGTGAGGCAAAAGCACATAAGACACTCAATACTTAAAGACATGCCGTCTACTGATTTCTCTTAACCGTGGTAGCTTTTTGTTCGAAATTATTCGAACTCGTTGTATGCGTTGTTAATGCCGTCCAACTCTGTTATAATAAGTATTTTCTTAAAGCTGATACGGTGGTCCTACTTGAGCAGGATCATTTTGTATTTGTTGTTTATATTCTAATCGACATGTAAAAGCATATAGATATGGGTATATAAAAGGTTGTGGTTGAGATTTTTATACTCTGAACAGGTCAACACGTCGAAATCCCTACAATAAAGTATGTATTTTAATGATTGGACCACTACTTCATATGCAGCTGTTGACAGCTAATTAGAAACGACACCTGTTTTGAAGTAAATTCAAATTTTAATAGTAAAAATTTTGTTAAAATTCGTTTTTGTTTTGAAGATTTTAACAAAAATATGTGGAATCAGCGATTTGAGCGCGACAACTAATTAGAAACGAAAATATTTTATCAACAAAAAATAGTGATATGTAATGATTTTGCTTACTTTCAACTAGTATTTTATTGGTTATCTCTTTTACTTTGATATTGCCTCACATCGATTCCGAATTTACGTTATAAGATTCTGACAGCGCAAAAATGGTGTAGGTAGCCATGCCATTATAATTTCATCACAAGGAACATTTATATTTGGCATATTTTTGGTACCTACAGTTTTTTTTTACATCACCCAGAGATGTGCTATAAGGTTTAAGTCTGTGGTAGACGATTCCCACTACAAAACATTGATAGAATTTTATTTTTATTAAAAAACTTTTGTGTTAACTTAGACGCATGCTATCAATTGTTATCTTCCTTATAACAGGCAAGTTTTCCTCAACCCATGGCAGCATGACATTTTTTAGGATGTCGAAATATTGCTCCTTGTTTAAAAATCCATCAATCTTATGGAGTGGACAAACACCATTTCAGATAAAACATCCCCACACCATGAGTGATCCTCCACTATACTCAACTACGCGAGGAACATAGCGAGGATCAAATTATTGGTCGGCGAACATATCTTCGATCATCAGGTCCTAAACGATAAATTTTTGTTACATCGTTCCAAGCCGCATACCTCCGTTGATTTGTTGCCTTAGACCAATAAGAGTTGGCAAAGTCTACGCGTCGTTTCTACGAATTTTAGTCAGAAGTAGGGTTCTGCGTGGTACCCTGCCGCGAAGTCCAGATTCGACCAAAAGCCGGGCAATGTTTCTCTTGGATATTTGGATTCCTCTAGAATTTTACGTTGAATGTCAGTGAAACTCTTTTTTTAGGTCTCCTCGGGAGAGAGTAGTAGTTCTGCGGTATATTTCTGTTGAAGTTTTTCGGGTTTTTTCTTTCCGTGCAATATTGAAAATGGGTTTAAAATTCTGCATATGCCTAAAGACATTCAAAACAATTTTTTTGAGCATTTGATCTTATTCGAGATTTCTATGCACATCTTTTCAGACCGAAGATCAGTCTTTGTATGAAAACTTATTTCTTTATTCTGGAAATTCAATGTGGATTTTTATCTAAGACAACAGCACAATCTCCGAAGATTTTGATTGGATCGGACCACTATACATATAGCTGCCATACAAACTGATCTACCACAACTCAGTCATTGTATGGAAAACCTTTTTATTTCAGAATATATCTTTAGGAAATTATGTATGTGCTATAATCCAGGAAAATGACACGATCTCCGAAAAAATTGCTCAAGTCGAACCACTATATAGATGGCCTACAAACAGACCGATCAAAATCAAAAAAATATTTGTATAGCCTTTTATCTTATAAGAAAAACACCTCCGAAGCAGCCGGAGTTAACGATTTTTCTTGATTTTGTTTTTTTTTATTGGCAAGTTCTATCTTTTTCCGAATCGTAATCAGATCATGGTCTGAAGAAACAGCCCAGTTGTAAAATAAAGGGGAACTAAACTATTATCCTTCGATTATATGCAGTATAGCTAATCAGCAAATTATCTGGAATTACGCCTCTTAACAACTTGAACAACTTGGCACAACAGTAAATCATACCATAATTATTGCTAGCTACCACGAAGGTGCACTCGTGTCAACTCGGAAACAACTCTCTGCCCGGCACGCATAAATGTGTACAATTGTAGGTGTAAAATTTATGCGAAGCCTCCTGTGCACCGATTCCCTTGCTCATTTTGCAAGCGTTCCTTAACAAAAGTTTCCTCTTCGTGTGTGTGTGTGTATGCTTTGTTTGTTTGTGTAGATCGCAAAGTCATGTATGCCACGTACTGTGGCAAGTTTTAATGCTTAAGCATTTCATACATAAGTCTTTTAAGCCTATTCTCCACACACGACCATTTGCGAGTACGCTCACGCGTGTATGTGCGCATTCGGCATTGCTGTTTTACGCGCTAATGCGAATAAATGTTTTGCTTGTTGTCGATGTTGGCTTATTTATGTTTTGTGCGTTGCACGCACAAGTGAAAGCACAGCAGATTTATCAGGTGTGATTTAATGTTGCAAATTCCAAAGTGACTTTATTTACTAATGAAGAGGATACAACGCATAATTCACAGAAGTTTTCAAATTGGCCTGAGCTCGATTTAATGATAACAATTGGTGTTTGCCGCTTTTGTTATTTCAGTAGGATCAATGGATTTAATGGACAATTATGTATGCTCCAGTGTAGTCAGGTATTTAGATACCAGGATAATTGATATGTACTATGTCTCAACCAGAAGTTCATTCGATTAAATATCGCCAAAACGATTTTTCAGTCAGTTTTTATACCTTTAATAGTGTTTGTCTCTATATGCCTAATCTATCGCCTACAATTTGGAATTAACGATCTGAAATTTTGCACATACTCTTTTTTCATTAAAAACTGCTCTTATGGCGGAATCGCCTTATCGAACCACTAAAGAATATGATTGCCATACAAATTCACCGTTCAAAATCAACTTCTTGTGTGAAACACATTTTGTTTGACGAGATGTCTCCCGGATATTTTGTATAGATTAATTTCCAAGGCAGCGCTACAAGCTTCGAACCTATTATTCAGATTGGATCATTACTGCATATAGCTGCCATACAAACTGACCGTTCAAAAACAAGTTTTTGTGTGAAACACTTTTTTGACGAGCTAATCCAGTTGAACCGCTTATCTATACCCCTTTATGCTATGAGAAATGCAACTATGAAGAGTATTAAGTAAGTTAACGTTTTTTGCTGTTTTTTCTGAAGACTTCTCTTTAATTTGGAATATGCCTGGCGCTAGCCATCAAGTGAAAACCTAGTTTTTCAACATGGTAATAAAAGAGTGTATTTTCTGAGCTTTTTTTCATCGCCTGCATAGTTTTAGATTAAAACGCTTTTTTTATAAAACATATATCCGAAGCTTTGGATGAAGTCATCGATGCAATCAAGTCTTCGCTTCGCACTTATCATAAACAGGCGGACGTTTGAAACGCATTTAGTTGAAAGTCTACAAAATATTTGGGGCATTTCATCATTTTACGCGACTTCGTGACTAAATTCCCACATTGAAACTAAATTGATTTTTGCTTTTGTAATTTCGCTTTAAGGACTCATTGAAAGTGTCGAATCTTGCCATCAAATCGATTGGGTTCACGTGCGATTTCTGCTCAATTGAAACGCTGCAAATTGCGTTCACAGCAAGTGCATCAAATTATTTGAACAAGTGTTTGTGCGCGTACGTACGTGTGTGCGAGTGTCCTTCCAACTTCGCAGGCTGAGGTACAAAGCAGTCATACATCTATTGTAGTACAATCGTGGAACGCAAATGTAAAAGTAGACGTAAGCAATGGTGAAGGAGAAATGGCAAAAACAAAGCGACAGCGGCGCTGCAGCTAAAAAGTATGCGATAAAGAAGCGTGGGAGGGCACGAACTGTGCAAAGTCAAAAAACTTTCTGCAATAAATCATGAGCGAGTTTTTCGCTTACTTTCTTTCGCACTCGCGCTGCAGAGGAATGCAGAAAGTTTTTCTTTTCGCCACTCATTTATACCTGCTGAGGTGTGTCAGTGCCAAGAGAGGAAGCGCCGCCAGAGCCAAGTGGAGTGGAGCGAACGCTGATATATGATTACTTTTGTTAGCCAAGTGTACATAGGTGGCTGGGCTGTGGGTCTTATGCGATTTTAAGAAACGACAGCAGCACTTTCTCGAACTGATAAGTGTAATTGCGCAAAACTTTCGGTATTTATTATCAAATTTCTACACAGCAAAAATGGTGAGAGAAAGAGGCATATTTAGCCATGTGGAAATTCAAAAAATTTAAGTTGCTAAACTCCTTAGAATTACTTTTTTCTGCCAGACTTTCGCAACTCACAGAACAAATGCATATAAAATTAAATTTATGATTTATAAATAGTGAAATTTCATGCGCGCAGTCGCACCCTGCCTTCCACATTGCTTATTCTGTCTTGCTTATGAACTCAATGTTTGGTGTTGAGGAAATGTGGGGAAGCAACAGTGGACTGGAATTCAAATACTGAAGGAAAACAGCAAGAAATAAGTACAAACAACATGAAAGAAGTAACCGCTACAACAAGCAATAAAAATAAGTACAAGTTCGTATAACTGTATTGAAGGCGTTTGTTACGCCTGGTCTGCAATATTGCTGCCCGAT
Source organism: Bactrocera neohumeralis (assembly GCF_024586455.1). NCBI lineage: Eukaryota > Metazoa > Arthropoda > Insecta > Diptera > Tephritidae > Bactrocera > Bactrocera neohumeralis. The sequence goes on along the minus strand of NC_065919.1, from coordinate 9,362,239 downwards.
CAAGTTTGGAAAGACTTAAAGTATGTTAAGCGAGGAGCGCGTCTACAGCAGCTGCCACAGCGACGCACTCTCATTATCATTGCGAAAAAAGAAACATGCGACGCAATCAGCAGGCGTAGCAGCTTTGCAACAAAGCGTGGTTGATCATTAGGCAACTAATTGTTGGGCTTTAACCGCTCGCGAAATGCAACCCTTTTTAACCCACTTAAAGAGCAGTGTAGTCGGCAAAGAAAGTATTATAAAGAATTGAAAGTGCTGCGACCTTGTAAGCGCCATGCGTTGGAGCAAAGACAAAAATAAGTCTTTAATTCGAATTAATTTCAGATATTTACTGTTGGTTAATAACGCGGGCTGGATTTAAGTCTGTTAATTAATGTTGCGAAGCTGAATATTTACAGGTATTTCCATGTGAAGTTTAGGTTCAATTTAAGAATTTTTAATGAAACTCGCTACTAAATACTAGTGTGCACCATCAGATCATATTTGACCCCGTCCACTCGACTGATCCGGAAAAACTGTGCACGGAAACAGAATTGATAAAAAAACAAAAAACAGTTTTCTATTCGACAAGTAGCCGAAGTATGTCACTTGGGAGTTTGATTGGACTTTAAAACGCAGGTGGCAATCCACGTACCCGGTTCGTCTTCTTCCTTCGCGTCGATCAGCTGAGCCAACTGTGGAGAGCTTCCGTGCGAATTTCGCTGTCTTTTCCGGTCGCAGTAGGTACATCCAGCATGGTGGCATGTCATCGTTGTTGCCACTGTCATGCTCTTCAAACAACGGACGCTTCTTTTGCGATACAGCTTCTGAAAACTTAACTTTCGTTCAGTTCCTTTGTCGCTTTTTCGGTTAATTTTTTGTTTTTAATTATTCTTTTGGTTATTTTTTTTGTTACTTTTTGGGTATCAAGTGTGTCAGTGCTAAACTTGCTCCAAAAAATCTATTGCAGAGGTTCCAAATTCAAGGCTTCGTTTGTGATTATGACGTCGAAACAATTCAACAATCCAGAAAATAGCGTTCCAAAAATGAAACCGAAAAAGTCAAAATTTGCTGAAGGCAGTGAAGTCATCGTAATCGAGATTTATAACAAGTAAAATACTGATTCAGAAGCCTATTTTGATATACATTTGTATTTTGTGGTGGAAGTCCGCGTGAAATTTGAACAGATGATATCTTTTATGCGACGACACATCCTTCTATGGTGATTATTTGTATTAAAATATGTAAATATACGAATAAATGTCAATCCGAGTCAATATTGATCAGAGGGTGCATCTTACGTGGCTGCACAACTTTCGCAGGTGTTAACTTTTAGGGGTTTTAAGTGGATTTCAAAATGACAAAAACTCGGAAGTCATCTTCACTTGAGTATATTTCTTGCATGCCCTAACAAAACTGATGTTATAAATTTCAATTAAATACAAAACTTTGACTTATGCGTTGAAACGAAAGTAAAAGTTTGACATTATTTGACTCAGTTGCGATAAGAGTAGCAGGGAGACAACTATAACAAAAAGAAAGTTGAAAAGCTTTGAAAACAGCCAGAACAAGTGCTATTAAGCGAGAACTGTGAGTGACTTGGAATGTAATTCAAAAACAGCCAAACACATTCGGATTCACGACAGACTGTTTGCGCGTCACAACGTGCAATGAGCAACATGTGTGAAATTGCCAATGACAAAGGCAACACCACAATAGCTATTGACACCGCAAATATTTACAAAAACAACCATGTAACTAAGAACATGCGTCGGTGTGTAAGAATAATTCAAAACAGACAGAAGGGAAAATTTCAATGAAGATACGCAACAACTGTACCAACAGCTAGCCAAAGTAGAAATCGCATCCGGTACAAATTGCTAATAAAATCAAGTTTATTTGAATGAGCTACACGCAATTTGAGCGCGCAACAGTTTTAAAAATTTTTTATTTTTATCAAAAACCAAAACGGAGCAGAACATTTGTCATTTAAGGTTTTCACGCACTTCTCGTCAATATTAGTTCCCATTTTTAGACTTGATTTTTTCATATTATTGAAGAAGTTTGGAGTTCGAAACTTTTTGCTATCTAGACTTTATGCCATTTCAGATTATTATTCAGATATTATTAGTCTGACCGAAGACAAAGCTTTAAAGCAATTTTATTACACTCGATTTCCAATTTTTCATCACATATATACGCTTATTTTGAGTAAGACGAGTGAAGCTTATACTATATACTGTATTCTGATAGTAAATACCTAAAATTTCAAAACTACATCTAAGCAATATGCTTATGCTAGAAATTACCCATGCGACACCTGGAAATTTTATAACCGAGAAGTAAAAAACGAGAGTACTACATACATATGTACATACATCCTGTAGACGTGGGTTCGCAGTTCGCCTTCTGCTGGCGCAGAAAATCAATAGTGAATAGTATCGAAGCCTCGAAACTTATTTGATCCAATGCAACCGTATATGTGCTTGAACAGATTTGCTTCATATAGAATGGCGTTTTTGCTACAACATATATACATATACATATTCATATATACAACATAAGCATATACTATATGTATGTACGTTTATTGATTTTGCTGAGCAATGAAGCATAAGTGCTCACACCCATACATACTTACCAAAGCGAGCCGATGAAATGCTTTTTTCAACAATAAGAGTATAAGGTTGCAGCGAAAGCAGCCGTATTCCTTCATGGTCACATAGCTTTCTTGAGATCACTTTTGGCGAAATTTTAAAAAATTTATGCAATGTTGTTGTTTACTACTCATGGCTTTATGCTGATGTCAGAGTGGAAGTGAAAAGCGATGAATCGCTCAAAGTTGTCAGAGTGAGAGCGAACACCAAAGCGAATTTCAGGTCAAAGCCACAAAGCAGGTTATGCATTGATTTCTCGTTTGAACTCTTCTTGCTATTTTTAGTCTTTGTTGCTTTATTCTTTAACGTTTTGCAATTTTCTTTGTTATTATTAATTTATCATACGGTGAAATAGCGTACTTAATTAAAATTGTCCAATTAGTTTGAGGGGAATGGGGTGCAATTTTATTGAGGATGTAGCTAAATACAAGACTTTCTGGTCCGTAGTCTAGCCTTTGCAAGACTGAGGCTGAAACATGTCGGTAATCTTAGACATAGCATAGAAACTGTATTAGTAGGCCAAACAAATTTGTGATAGGTTCAAAGCGCTTTGTTGATCTGTAAGAATTTTATGATCCAGCTCTTTGGAGTCAATAGGTACCACAGCGGACTGGAGTTAGCTGTCCAGATGAGAACTTTCTTGGATAGTCATTTTAACTTAACCTAACCTACCTGGTGGAATGTCTATTTTTGCGTAGTTATAAAATTTTGCTGAATATTGGTGCAGTTTTAACGATAACATGTTATATTCACGGTTTACATTCCTTCGTTCATTAGTTGAATGTATTCCAGGTCATGTTAACCATAACTTTAAGAATATAAATCTCTTCATCTCAAAAAGCCATGTACAATTGCCACTTTCACTCTACCATTTTAGAGCATCGATCTACGCTTGAACTATTATCGCTCCAGTCTTTGTATCGCTTCCCGCTTCCGCTGCGACCTCAACCTTAGACAAAAAGGTAGAATGTTTCATAAGAACGATGTACAAGGGCCTTGAAAATCCTACAGTTTATCTCATAATATTAGAGAATGCTCATGCTCTAGTAATGTGAAAATATTCGTCATGCGCATTCGTTTTCAGTTCGGTGATATCTGAACTTTGGACAGGAAAACTAAGAACTTTTGAGCAGTTATACGAGGACTCTAACTTGGATTGGTGTTCTTATGATGTAACCTGAAAATCTTGAAATGTTGGATTAATTTGAATTTTTGGATCGACAAGGAGAAACTGTAAAAACGGACAGCATCGAAATGATAAATAATAAAAGCTATGTTGCAATTCATATGTCAAGCGACCTACGAATTGCTTTTGAAACAAAAGCACATGTTGAACGAAAAGGAGACGCTATTTTCTACGAACATAATTTAAAAAAAACAAGTAAGGAAGGGCTAAGTTCGGGTGTCACCGAACATTTTATACTCTCGCATGATAAAGTGATAATCGAGATTTCATTATTCGACATTTACATATTTTTTTATTTTGCTGTAAAATTAATTAGATTAGATCAATTTGTGTACTTTGAGTATTGAATTGTATTTTCATTTCCTAATGTATATATTATACAGAGAAGGCATCAGATGGAATTCAAAATAGCGTTATATTGGGAGAAGGAGTGGTTCTGAACCGATTTCACCCATATTTCGTACATGTGATCAGAGTGTTATATACCGAATTTCATTGAAATCGGTCTAGTAGTTCCTGAGATATGGTTTTTGGTCCATAAGTGGGCGACGCCACGCCCATTTCCGATTTTTAAAACAAGTCTGGGTGCAGCTTCTTTCTGCAGTTCGTTCCGTAAAATCTAGGGTTTCTGACGTTTTTTGTTAGTCGGTTAACGCACTTTTAGTGATTTTCAACGTAACCTTTGTATGGGAAGTGGGCGTGGTTATTATCCGATCTCTTCCATTTTTGAACTGTATATGGAAATGCCTGAAAGAAACGACTCTATAGAGTTTGGTTGACACAGCTATAGTAGTTTCCGAGATATGTACAAAAAACATAGTAGGGGGCGGGGCCACGCCCACTTTTCCAAAAAAAATTACGTCAAAATATGCCCCTCCCTAATGCGATCTTTTGTGCCAAATTTCACTTTAATATTTTTATTTATGGCTTAGTTATGACACTTTATAGGTTTTCGGTTTCCACCATTTTGTGGGCGTGGCAGTAGGCCGATTTTGCCCATCTTCGAACTTAACCTTCTTATGGACCCTAGAAATACGTGTACCAAGTTTCATCATGATATCTCAATTTTTACTCAAGTTACAGCTTGCACGGACGGACGGACAGACGGACGGACGGACAGACAGACATCCGGATTTCAACTCTACTTGTCACCCTGATCACTTTGGTATATATAACCCTATATCTGACTCTTTTAGTTTTAGGACTTACAAACAACCGTTATGTGAACAAAACTATAATACTCTCCTTAGCAACTTTGTTGCGAGTGTACATATAAAAATAAAGAACCAACAACAAACAAACCACCAAAAATCTATTCAGAGAACAATTTTAAGCTTTGATGAATCTTATATTTAGCATCGCAGTGTATTCGTAAGTTCACAGAGATGAGTATTGATTCTACAATCCTGTGCAGTATGACTGAAGACCATCTGATCTTATATCATTTTAGGCTTATAATGTGGAAAATAAACAATGGCTTACACCTATACTACACGTATGCATATATATTTAACACAAAAGCTGATCTCTTTGCCATAAATATTGTTATCACAAAGGGAAAATCAACTAGTATAATATAGAACAATATGTGCCTTGCACAAACAAAAACAAACACATCTAAACTTGAAGCCTTTTCGGCACACGTGCGGCAATAGTGAGCCATACAACAGGAGCAACTATCCCAGGCAATCGAAGTTATAGCAAAATCACGCTCAATTTTATTTTGATGGTATTTATTGATGTTTGCTTTACTCTTCGTTTTATTGCGTGTCGCTGCTTAAATCCTTCGAATAAGTTGAGATGAAAGTCGGGCTGCAGCATACTAAAGTTTTTCGTGCAAAAATATGCAAAATGTAAAAGGAATTTAATAATGAATATTCAAAGACATTTGTACTTTGATAATTTTGTACCTTTAGATTTATACGCATTTTAGAATAATCGGATCCATTAGGTGGAATTAAATCAAGTGCAATAGCGAGCAGAAGCATGTAACGTTATAAAAGATATAAAAATGTGATTTCAACTCGTTATTTGCCTATAGACACATACTATATATGTATTTATAAGCACTCTAACAAATTTTCGATAGCAGATAAAAAAATGTGATTCGTTTTGCAAAATTTTAGATTCGCTTCATCTCGTAGATGTTCTACAGAATGGCTTCTTGAAACGGTATCTGGCATTAAGAATTTTTTTTTTGCTTAAAACTGTCTCAAGTCCAAAAAAAACAAAAATAATATATAAAATATTGGGAAGTAACTGCGACCTTACCACGTCAAGGGGCTCTGGCATGGCGGACCTTTAGTTCCCCTTAAGAAAAGTGGACCCGACAGCTTACCGAGTTGAGCCAAGGGTCGTAAGGAATTGACGTATGATAATGCTAAACAAAAACAAAAACCAACTACAGACACAAAAAGGCAACAAACAAGGCAACAAACAAGGACAACGGCCATGGACAACGAGAAGGACAACAGAATCAGCGCAGCTGCAGGTAAGGGAGGGCAAGGAGCTAAGCGGAAGTTTAGAGGAGCGGTCGCTGTTTGAGAAGCATGCTAGAGAGGACGACGACGCCATGCCCTCATACAGCGGTGCTCTGCAGGCAAAATCGACTGCGGTCGCTGATGAAGTTGCGAGCACTTTCCCCCTCTTTCAGCGGCTGGGCACGATGACCCTCACAGGAAGGGCATGAGCGGAGCCAGCCTGAAGTGGTGCCTGCGGCATCTCCGTGAGGGGAAGACTACTGAGGTGGCGGAGGTTCTAGCCAGGAGCAGAGCCAGGGGTAGTGGTGAATCCCCCGCAAAGGAGCGTGGCAAACCGCGTCTCGCAAACCGCGTCACCCCGACTATAAGGCTAGCTTCCTGCTGATCCAAGAGCCTTGGGTCTACAAAGGAAAGATTCCAACAAGGTAGTCTGAGATCTCTCTAGCGAGAGACCTAGAACTTGTGTAGTAGTCAGGAACAATATTGACTTCTTCTGCTTTTCAGAGTTCCTGACGCAGGATCTGGTGGCGGTGCAAGCCAGGGAATTTGAAGGTACAGACTTTGTCCTGGCATCAGCATATTTTCCAGGGTAGGAATTCACAGCACCCCCAGAGGCTGTGGATAGATTAGTGATATACTGCAGGAGACACAGGGCATTAACATGTGTTTAAAACAAAAAAAATTTAGTTCAGTGAATTTTTTAACGATTGCGTCCAAAAAATGGCGAGATAAACTTTAATTGAACAAAAACAGTGTTGCGACAAAACTGAAAATGGCTCAAAATGAAATTATTAACTAATATTAGTTCAAGGCTTACTCATATTCGTTGTTAAGCGCCAAAAATTATGCCTTGCATAGCGCCAAAGTATAAAGAGAAACAATAATCAACCAAAGAGTGTATGCTGCTACCAAAAGAGTACTAAAGAGCAGATAAGAAGAGTGCCTTAATGTACGTAATAGTTAAGTAAATTAAATACAATTGCATAATTAAAGTGTTTTATGGATATACCAAATTTGCACTGAGTACCTTTGAGAGCCACACGCGCTCTAACGAATTGGCTACAGGTCATTTCGTGCTCGCGCTAGCTCCTCTCTGAAAGCTTTGCCATTCACTCCAGCATACTTGACACTACCAAGACATGTGGCTATATTTTGGTATGTTGATATAGCTATTGTGCTGTTCGCCACTAGACACTCTCACCGCTCTTCGTTTGCGCTCGTATGCACGAACTTAATGACGGCGAATAGATGAAAAGTATGCCGCGCTTTTCGGTCACGCTGTGACGAGGGTATGCAAACAGCCTGGCATGCGACATTTCTTGAAACAGTTTCAGCACGAAAATCCTTCCGAGAGGATGTTAAAATATTAAAGGCGCGTTCGTTACAGCTAACGGTATATACAACAAATATTGTGTTAATAATGCATTGTGAAAACAAATAAGCAGCATATGCAAAAGTGTGTGCATGAAACGCTTCAGTTATAATATATATAAACAAATATTCGTTATAATAAAAAAAAAAAAAACAGAAAAAAACAAAACTACAGATATTAAGGTTTGAAGGAAATGTATGTGTATTAGTGATGTTGCAACTATTTGCAAGCGAAAATATGTACCTTTAATGTTTCTAAATGTTTAATTAAATTATTTAATATGTGCTCACCTTTGCCGAATAATAAAAAATATTGCTTTTGAAAAGTAAAACTAGTGAAAAGCGAAAGAAAATAAAATCACAAAAATCGTTTTAGGTAAAGCTAAGTTAAATCGAGCAATCGATGAAAGTGGCGGCTATCTAGCACGTGTCCATTCTGGCAACAGCCGTTTGGTGTACTCAACTCTTGACGAGCCGCTGGATTATACCACATATATGTTTGTATGTATATATTAATGCATGTCTATATAACGGTAGTTGCGAAATAAGTTGCATCTCAAGTTATTCGTACATATGCTGTGAAGTGATTCAAAATATTTACTTATATACATAAGTGCAAATGTATATGGTGCTAACAGTGTGGTTGTGCAGCCTATAATGTGGCAGATGAATTACGAAAACAAGAGTGATTCACAGAAAATGAGAATTCGATTTGGAAAATTACTTAACAAGTAATCAGTTTGAATAAAGTGGTGAGATCCAAAATTGCATGTTCGGAAAGTGATACGTTTTACTTTAGTTCGACTGACGTATTTAAGGTGTGTGCAAATACTTGGAATACAAAACCAACAAGCAGGTGTACTAGGAAGCCACAAGCCACTGCAAGCGATTTGGTGTCAATCGATAATTAGGTGCAGAACAAATATTTCAGCTATTAAATCAACAATGTAAGCAAATAACGGATACCTTCATCATTTCATGTCATAAAGCAGAGACAAATATTGGTTTAAACCGTAGGCAAGCAATAAATTTTATTTTTATTATTATTTTTCTCTTTTGAATACTTGTATTAATGAAAAGGTAAGTTCTTTGAAGGCATGCTTGAAAACTGGAAGAAATTCGCTGCTCATATACAGAGGTGCAATACATTTTTTATTGAGGTCAAGCCTCGAAGAATGCCTCCTATTCAACCAACAACAAGTTAATTCTGGTTGCACCGAAGCTAAAATGCTCTTCATAAATAAATACATAAGATTCCATAGAAGAAGTAGGTTTTGTAAGTTCGGTTAGTCTGACAGCTGTATGCTATATGTAGATGGGCTCACTATTTCACCAATTTTTACGGGGATTGTTCTGTTGCTTAGGCGATAATTTGTGCAATATTTCGTGAAGATACGTCATCAAATAAGAAAGTTGTCCACATAAGGATATGTTTTTGATTGTTCAGTTTTTTTGGCAAGTAAATGTAATAAGTGTCCCATCTGAAAAATAAGTTCGGAGGTTGTAGTGCTGCCTTGGCAAATAATCTATGCCAAATTTCTTGAAGATAACTCCTCAAACAAAAATTGTTGCACACTTCACAGAACTTGGTTTTGATTGTTCAGTTTCTATGGCAAATATAGTCTATAGTGTTTCGATAACGGCGCCTCCGACAAGCGAGCAGCTTCTTGTTGAGAAACAAACGTGTGCAAAATTTCAAACCTACATTTCAAAATTTGAGAGACTAGTTCGCGTATATACATTTCGTATATTGCCTTTTATATTTTGGATTTGGCAACCCTAGTGTTGCAATCTGGCAACTTACAACTGTATCATAAATTTTGGCTTTTTTGTTGTTATACATCCACAGAACAGCGCTCGTTGTTTGAGTTGTTTGCAGTAACTTAAAATATTCATCTCTGCCAAAAATTTAAATTAAATCACAAACATTTTCGCGCGATTGTTTTTTATAACAGCAACTGCGCAAAGCTGAACTCAGTTAAGTTTTGGGCGATTAAGCTCAATCAAGTACCAGTGTTTATCGATTGCAGAGTGGATTCAATTGAGGTTGTAGATCACTTCAATGCCATTTTCGTATAGGTTAGGATTAGGTTAGGTTAGATGACTGATCAAAGATCGCACGCGGACTACTATGTATATTCTATTAGAACTATAAATTAGCAAAACGCTTTTTAGCCAATACAAATTTGCACAGGCGTTTAATTTCTATTCCCGCCAGCTCTTAAGTCTTCACCTCCCAAACGCGGAACAGTCAAGAAGGAAGTGTTGAGTTGTTTCCACCTTATCTTGTTTCATAAAGCTTCCGCAGATGGCGTCTGATGTGATTCCCAGCGTTACTGCATGGGCGCAAATATGGCAATGGCCTGTTGAAAGCCCAAAACCTAGGGAGACGCTAGTTTTACTGAGTGCAAAGAGATCACTATATCTCTTGGAATCGATTTTCTGTCAAAAGGCTTTTGCAACAGCGTATGTATCGAAGATGGCCCAGCGCTGACCAAGCTTCCGGAAGCCCAGCTGTTTAGTAGTAGAGAAATTTATAGGTCGTTCAAAAGCATTTGTTATTCGGGAGTGATGCTGTGCGCATGCTGCGAGTACCAAATCGTCATGTGACCTGCCGGGAGATTAAGGCAACTATAGGATTAGCGGGTCAAGCATACATGAAAAACTGCATGAACATTTGACTAAAAAAAAAATTTGTTCAAGTTGGATCGCACACAATTTGTCAATCGCTAAAAAAAAGGCTCGTGTCGATTGATCGAGATAAATGTCAATAAAATGTTAACAGGTGATGAATCGTGGACTTACGTATAAGTGTTGTCATATGAGCCGAATATAAGAAAAGTTGTTCACGCACGTAGCACTCCCAAAAAATGGTCGCCTGTTTTTCTTGCAAGAAATCTAAAAAACCAACCGCCAAAAACGGATCACTCACATCGACTGAAATAACTGCATTTTTGAGCAACACTTTGAATTGCTGAATCATACATCATATAGTCCTGACTTGCACCAAACGACTTCTTTTTATACCCGTTCTTAAAAAATGAATTAGAAGTCAGCGTTTCTCGACACTTGAAGCGTCGTTCGATACGTTCAGAATGCATTCTTTGGAGATATCTCAATCAGAGTGACAAAAGTGCTTCGACAATTTGTTCAAACGAATATAAAAGTGCATACAACTTAATGGAGAATATTCTGAAAAATATTAAAGCGATACGATGACTAAAATTCGTTTCTGTTCTCGAATCTCGAAATAAAATCTTCTGCATTCCTCGTTTACATATTTTTTATAGGGATATAGGCAAATCTTTGCTGGTTTTGATATACAATTTTACAAATTCACTCCTCATTTTCGCTCATACATATTTTGAAGCTTCATTGAACTAGCCACAATATGTTGCCAACCTAACCTCAAATCAATGAAAGGTTATTTATAGACAGTTCGACACAGTAAAGGCTCTTTAAGTGTAAATGTACAAACAATAAAGTATATGTACATAAATATACTGTGACAATGTGTTCATCAATATTTATTTTGTCGCGCTCAAAGTAGTCATCACTAGATGCAATACACTTCTGTCAAAAAATTCCTTGAAATACTTTCCAAAAACGCTCCTTCAGCGATTTTTGTTTTATCTGTACGATCGACTGAAAGCGGGTTCCAAGGAGCGGTAATTTCAGTTTGAGTAATAAGAAAATATCACATGAAGCCAAGTCTGGTGAATACAGCGGTTGCTCGATGGTATCCATGAATTGTTCTTTCACAATTTCGGCCATTTTCCATAGATTTTGTCACGCAAACTCCTCAACATAATAATCATATTGAACGTCTGTCCCTCTGAAACAAATTCATAATGCACCAAACAACGAATATAGAAAAGAACAATGAGCATCACCTGAATTTTTGAACGGCTTTGGTTTTTTTGGTTAAGCCTTGCGTTTTTCCCTCTATTTCCATGAGTGTTGACTTGTTTACATGTCAAACTCATAAACTCATGTCTCGTCGGCAGTTGAAATGCTCTCTGAGAATGTGAGGTCGGAAATCGCACGCTTAAGCATGTTCAAAAAACCTTATTACGGCACTCTTTTTGAAAAAAATTCAGCTTTATCGGAACGATTCGAGTAAAAACGCGTTTCATACAAAAATATTCATCAAAATCTTACATATGCACTCCCGAGAGCTGTCGAGCTTTTTTGTCATTTCTCTAACGTTTGCCTGATGATTTTCAGTCACCATATTCTTAACTTTTTTAATATTTTCATCAATTGAAGAGGTCGAAGGTCGTTAAAAGCGGGGCATGTCTTCAAGGAGCACTCGACCGTCTTTGACGGCTTTGTCTCACTCGTAAGCTTGTGTTTTTGATATAACTGAATCACCGTAAGCCTTTTCCAGCAGTCGTAATGATTCCGCATTCAAAATTTGGTTAGAAATATAAAATTTATAAAAAAACTTTTGTTCCATATTTTTATCCAAAGTAAAAATGGCAACTTAGTACTAATGTGTACCGACTTAAACAGCTGCTATAAGCAAACTGGTCCACAGATCGACTCATATTTTGCGTAGTAATTAAGAACAGTCCAGTTTATGAAAAAAATAAAAAAAATTTCATTTAATTTTTTAATTTTTAAAAAATGTATTAACAAAAATGTTTTTTTTGCAAAATCATTTACCCGGTGAATTTTTTACAATTTCCGGTTGCTTTTTTGTGACAATGTTATAAATATATTACATTATATTGTATTAATTGCAAACAAAATTAGACCAACCATTAATCATTGGGGCGTGTGTGCTTACAGTTATATAAGCGCTTGACAATTACTTTGTTTTGACTTTTCTAATCAAGTAATGATACTACTTCCACCAGCTATCCTCATCAATCACTTGCTGTGGTTTTTACATATTGAATACCAAATGAAATACAAATATCCTTGTATATACAATCGTGATATAAAGGTTATCAGATATAAATTTCATCCTTATGAAAATATGACAGAATTTTGATTTTGTAATTAAGCCTATCTTAGCAAAAAGTCTGCAGGCATGTTTCTGTAATCTGTAAATTGGTAATGATCAATGAAAAATATGGTTTAAAGAGCACGTATATCTAAAGTCACATATTTGTATATTCAGTTAGTTTCATTAAAAATATTTCACTTGTGAGCGGACAATTACGATGTAAAGTTACTATGTTATACTTGTATGCTTGCTATTCCAAAGTTTGAATAAATTTCACTCATTTTTGATGCTTCTCATCAGAAAAACTATGTCCGCTTAGATAGGAAACGGAAAGTCGAAAGTCCCTATTATGGCTATATAGCTAAGACGGGAGGGTGTGGACGCAAGTCAGTTACAGTTGCCAGTTATCTTTGTCGTTAACTTAACGAATTTGCTGATATTTCCAGATAATAATTTAAATCTCTAGATAAAGATATGAAAAATTTACCGCGTTCCATTATTCCATGTGAAAATAACTGCTTTTAAGAAGAACTAGTGTGCTAAGTTATATTCTGATATTTTCTCGGCTCTTTTGTTAATCTATCGTAAAGGAAATTATATAGGATTTTCGTTAGAGAGTTAAAGCACTTTGAATATAATATTTTTCTGAAGGGTGAGTGTAGCTATCGAATTTCATGCAATTTTACGCTACATCATGATATGCAGAAAATAAATATTTACACTCAGTTTAACTAGTTTCGTTTTTGGCGACTTGAAGATTAGGTTTCAGAGGGTTTCATAGAGATATGTACGATTTTACTCTTTTCAGAGATGAGAACTGAACTTAAAAATAAGTGTGATGACTTTCTCGCAATTTATTTTTGATAAGGCTTTTGTCTACATTAAGCAATCAGTTGGTCTGAAGATTCTAGTTTCAGTGACAAACTGAACTGATTCTATGATACTCTGTAGTGAAAACTTATAGCGGAATTAATTACAATTGATATCTCCTTATTTCCATAGATTTCACAGTGTTTAAGCACTCTCATTAGTCAAACAACCTAAAAAATATCTTGTCAACCACATATTTAGTTATAAACTCACCTATTGGAAAGAAGGAACTCATTTATTTGTAAAAAGTATGTAATTCTACAGATCTATGGAAATAATTGGAGAAATTACGAGGTTTTCCGTTAAATATGGTGGGTGATTTTAACTCTCGAATTGAGCCCCGTGCAATTGATATAAAAGAGAAATGGTAAAGTCATAGCTTTACTCCTTCGGTTAAGCAGCAACCGCCTGATACAGCAACAATAATAATACACAACTGGTACTTGAAAGCAGACGGTTCGGCTGCGGGTTTAATAGGGTGTAATATTTGCGCAGTTTCTATGGAATTTTGCGCATTGTAAGTGTTAATGAGTGAAAAGTATCCTCCAACTGCAACAGTTGTTGAGCATTTTCGCAAATCTTCATGCACCATTCGCCGTTCGCCGTTCGCCGTTCGCCGTTCGCATTTCGCTATTCTTTTTTCTCATTTTCATTTCGCTGTTATTATTTTTGCCAACGTCGTTTTCACCCCTGGCACATATTTTATAACACAAATAAAAGACGGCGGAGAGAATACGAAACTTCCAATGCAGAAAATAGAGCGAAATAAGATACTGTAATGCAAAATATAGTAAAGAAATAAATAAAAGCTAAAGTGAGGACAATTTCAGGTCAATCTAAATATAAAGGACCTGTTACTGAAAGTGCCGATGACTGCAGCACTTGTACAAAAACTACAGCTCTGCCACTTGTGCACTACTGAGCAGGTCAAGTAGCACGATGAGATAGTTTCATAGTTGGGTAGTATTAAGAAGGAAATGCAACTACTAACAAAAAAGAAAAAAAAAACAAGCAAAATGCTTAGGGCGATGAATGCGATGTTGCCTTGAGTTTAAACATTCGGATTATTGAAGCTGCAGCGATCGATTCGATTTCCTTATTCTCCACTTATTATATCATATTGTCGCTGGAAATTTCTACAGAGTCGCAACGTGCAGCTCACCTTCATTTCATAATGACAAGCTCGGCGTTATGACATGCCTATTCATAGTTTTCGAATTGATATCTACAGATATATGCGCGTGTACTGCATTGCCACTGTTAACTTGTCAAAACAACAACACGGTTAATCCACTCGCCCCACTGCGTGATGCATGCGACACGGCGCTAAAACCACGTAGTTGCATTGTGATGACGCTGAGTGTGTGCAGTTTTGTAGTCGAGAGTGTTGGAAGGCAGCTGGAAGCGTTTTTAATGACTTTGACGCTCTAACTTCTCGCCGCAGTTTGGCATTATAGCAACATTATTTTGCCGCAGCCTCGCACAACCATCTAAAAAAATCAACGGTATTGTGTGAGAACATTGTAAAAACTGCAACCGTAGGCTCTTAGGCAACCTTGTATGAAGTGGGGCATATCATGCGGTATGATTTTCTTTCTGTTTTTGTCTTCCACTCTCCGTTATTACCGCACTCGTTATTTTCTCTTTTCATGGTTATGAAGTTCAAGCTGTCGAGCAGCTGTTACTTTTGGCGCCTAATGGACCGGTGTTGCAGCATAGTGTACATAGAATGCAAAATACACTGCAACAACAAAAACAAACAAGATTTCTGAATGCAAAGCTTAAAGCAACTACAGTTCATGATGAGAGGGGAGAAGCCCCCTTTCAGCGACTGATGTTGGGGTTAGTAAGAAAAACGCTAGCAATATTTGTGGCTGCTCGACTGTCTGTAATCGATGTCAATGCCGCCACTTCCAGTGAATGCTCTGTGTCAAGTTTAACGCGAACATTTACAGCAGCAAACGGCGCTTGAAGCGTGCTTCCTGCAATTATTGCTGTAACAGCTGGTTTTGAACTTTGCAATCCAGTGCGCGTTGGCAGAACTTTGTGTTTTCCTAATGTGCAATAAATACATTGCAAGGTTGTGTCGTTTCACAAAATAAAAAAACTTAAAAATTGCATTTTTTACAAAATATTGAAATTCCGTTGGATTTCAGGATTATATGTACAAGCTATCTACAAATTTACAGCAACTTGCTTGTAAACTGAAAGTTTGCCTTGCTTAGTTGAATTTAATCATATCCAATTAAGCATTTAGTTGTCGAATTACAAAGTTTTGACACCATTCTTCCTTTTAACCTCATCAAGCAATGAAATGCACTATTAACCCAATTCTAGCCAGGAGTCTAGCTAATTGACTTAGCTTGACTTTGTCTTTTCGAAGTTGAAATTTAATTTATTTTGCCAGGATGTTATAAACTTTCAGCGAACTGAATAACTTATCAGTAAAAATCGAAAGCAGTGAATTGAGAAAAATGTTACTTATACGCCATGTAGGTCGCTTTCCTCGCTGTTTGAATAATATACTAATACATTGAACAGGGTATATTGGGTTTAAAATGCTTGCAACATTCAAAAAACAACTGTTGGAGATTCTATAATCTATATATAATGTATATATATACATAGGTACGTATAAAAGGTTAGCCTAACGTTTTGGGCATATCTATCTTCCTATCCGCTTATCTATCAGCACATATGCGTACTAGTCCTATAGTTTTAGAGATATTAAACTGAAATTTTGCACACGTTCTTAACTCATCAACTGGCAGCTCTCTGTTGGAACCGCCGTTATCGAAGCTGTATAGCATATAGCTGCCATACAAACTGATCGTTCCAATCCAAGTCATTGTATGGAATTTTTTTTTATTTGAGAAGATATTTTCATGAAATTTGGCATGGATTATTGCTAAAAATATTGCTGGAATCTCCGAAGAAATTGTTTTAATTGCACCACTATAACATATAGCTGCCATACAAATTGCCAGTTTGAAATAAGGTTTTTGTACAAGAATTTGTTTATTTGAAAAATTTTCTTGACGAAATTTGGCATGAATTATTGCTTAAGTAACGCTTTAATTTCCGAAAAATTTGTTGAGATCAGGCCATTATAACATCTAGCTACCATAGAAACTAACCTATCAAAATGAAGTTCTTGTATGGAACACTTGCTTAGAGTATTAGAGTTTCGGTGCCAGCGCAGTTAAATATTTTTTTTTTGTTTTTGTTTTGCAGTTCGGATAACTTTATCACGATGAATTCTGTCAGTACATATATTACTTTAATGCACTTCACTCTTGATCGTAAGATGGCGTTCGGTTGATTAATTAAGAGTGATTATTATTTGGAATGAGCAGCCTATGTAAAGCTACTTAAAAGTGCGTAAAATAAACTAAAATCTAATGAAATGCCGAGAAGTGCTTTGAGTGATTGCAAATTTCATGTTAACTGCAGACTATTGCGTATTTTGTGTTTTTACATGAAACTTGCTACAAACGTAGAAGCAGCAGTTTCTCAGCGATTCAAGACCACAACATACATAGTTTCTCACTGTAAAGAAGGCAGCGTATTTGCGTTCAAATTCGTGTTCAGATTTACTTTCCGCGCTAAAAATGCTTACCTAGTAAATATTGGCTCATTATGAAGATACGATTTCGTTCGTGTGCCTTGCAACATTTAAGTGCAGACTTGTGCAATTAAAACAGTATCCACAAGTGCACTGCTACTGGTTTATTATAGAACGTTTTTCAAATTAGCCCTGCCGTAAGCTGAATGCAAGCGCTGTTGAGTGCATGAATTTGTATTTGCTTTCGTTTCGACAGCAAAAGTGAGCCACATGGAGGCAAATATGAGCTCGTACATAGTTAGTATTGAAATGCATATAATATTGTATGCTATGTGTATGACATACTTACTTGTGCATATCTGATATATGTATGTAAATAAAAGTGAGTGTACCGTCTATTGCCGCTGGTGGCATTGACACGGTCCTCAAGTGAATTGTGCAGCTGGCAAATACATTTTTTTTTATTTTGCTTTTATTTTTATTTTTAAAAATGCACTATAAGAGCAAGCGGCCGTCACATGATTTTCTGTGCGTTGCACTATTTTCCACTCATGCACCAATTTATTTATATACATACATATGTATATATTTTTGTTGCTTTTCGAAGCAGACATTTAAATACTCGTATCATAATGCAACACAAATCTTAATTGCAAATAAGTAACGAAGCAAAGTCAGCAGACAACCGACAGAAATGTGCTTGCTTAAACCCAGCCCTCACAAACACACACACGGACATATACATATATGTATATATTTATGTATACACATGCTTACCTGCTGTTGTGGGGGGATTTGCATAAACGATCCACCAGTGAGTAGCTTAGCGAGACCTTGCATGCTCAACTTTCGCTTTATGCCTACTGTATGCCAACAACAAGCGGCACTGCACTGAATTAAAAATACTTGAGGATCCTTGAAAATGTTGCAATTACTGCAACATTACAATGTGCAACGCAGCACTTGCAACAGTAGTGGCAAACTAAACTTGGGAAACTGAAATACAGTAATCTTACTGCCACACAGTTTATATACCAATACATATATATACATAGGTATACACACATTTATTCACATACATACTGCTTGTTGTGTAGAAGCAGCCATGTGCATAATTCTAAATATGAAGCAAGCAGCCGTCGGTTGCTGGATGTGCTTATTACAGTGTACCACCGCAGTTGCAAACCAAGTTATACCCATGCATATAAGTTTGCGCTGCTCACCCCACGCTTGCTAGTGCAGTGGCTTTCAGCTTTCTGTTGCTTTCATTGCTTGCCTTCAACCTCAGCGCCGCGTCATTGCTGCCAGTTGTCGGTTAGCAATTGAAATCTCCTTCCACTGCCTACTCCGCCCGCTGGGCTGGCTGTGCTGCGAGGCCAAGTTGTGTGATTATGACTGCCGCAGCGACACATTTACACTTTAACCGGCAACGCATCGGAGGTTAAATACACCGCAACCGACTAGCTCACTTCTGCACGGTCTGAACCCCTTTGGGGCACTTTCCTCCTGCTCACTTTACTGCTGTAGAGGTTCTTGTTTCCGCTTTTATGCCAACGCCTTTTGTCTGGCAACCTCGTCGTAGCTGCGCCTGTTGCAGTCCATTTTATTGTTTTCGCTTTTTTTTGCGAGCCGTTCGCGGTGGATAGGAAATACCTATTGTTTGCATGTGAACGTTTTACTCATTAAACATCACTCAATCGGCGCGGCTTCCTGTGTGTGTTTGGTCTCGTGTGGCCGCCTTGCCTGCAGTGCATATTCACGTCGTTGCACTCATATACATTTTTATTTTTGTTTTTGTAATTATTTCTTAATTAAAGTGTGCATTTGTTAAAAGGCACAAGTGGAATATGAAATGAAGCGAAGCACTTGCAGTGTCTTAACATTAAAGCGCCAAATTGCATTCTCTGTACAGTCATAAAATGATTTCAATGGCTTCACACGCGTCTCCATGTCTCAATAGCGCTCGATAAGGCATGCTTTTGTGACAAGAAGTTGACTTGGCAGATTTTTGATGAGAAGAATTCAATCTGCAGGTAGGTACTGGCAAGCACACTTTACAAATTCCATTCACGGCGCTTCAGCTAAATTTTGCTTGTGATTTAATAGAGCTCTCTGCATGCCATTGTCTTTAGTACATATGTATGTACATGTTGTTATTGTCGTTTTTAAAAGCTTTTCCTTTCTATTATTGCAGACTTTTGCATGAAATTAATGAGATTGCCGCACACAGCACGCCTAAAATAAAACGCTGCAAACAAATCATCATTCCAATGCCAAATTTTGCTGTCAGTTACACGGGCAGCACAATGTGAAAATATCGACCCATAGGTGAAAGTCAACAATGGCGCAATGACAAGCACGGCTGTTAAAGTGAGCAGAAAAGCGAAAAGTGCTCGCGAGTAAGACTTGCTGCGCTACGTGTATAAGACAAAGGAGAAGTGGCCGTGGCGTGAAGGGCGCCAGTGTTGGTTTTGCGCTACACAAATTGCTGTCGAAAATTAAAAGGCAATCATGCTGATGGATCACTTGCGTCGCTTCGGCTTGCTCTTCAGCACCCATTTGTTGCTGCTGATGCTGCTAGGTAAGTGTGCGTTTGCGAATTGTTTGTCCTACACATGCCTGCATATATTTATAAACCTATTCTGGCGTATACATGTGTACTAGTGTGGGTCGTTTTTTTCTTTACAAGCGCGTATGCTGGAAATTTGCTACGGTTTATTCAAAATAACAGTGATTATGGGTCGGAAACCGGTTTGCGAAACAACTATTTTTAAGGCTCAGTTTAAAAAATCTGAATAATCGGTTGTATGGCAACCCATCCAAACCTACTGATTTCGACAAATTATCAATAGCTACGTATTAATTTTCATTCGAAAATCTCAAAAATTGGCGAAACAGTTTTCTAACCCCTAAAAAATACGCCTTAAAAAGCGCTGACTTGAAACCGGTTTTAGACCAAAGGTGTCTTGCAAAAAGTTCTTCAGAATAAACTGTAGAACACTTATCGCAAACGCGACTTTTTCGTTTTTTTTTGTTTTAGATTTCTTTTATCGACCCGCTCTAATACACATGCCTATAATTATAAACTAATGCTGGTGTATTCATGTTTACACACATACTTCGTAAATATCCAGTGTTGAACTAAAAGTGTTTCATTTCTGTTGCAGTTGATTTTAATAAATGTTATGAGATATTTCCGAAATCACAAACTCCTACGGTGCAAATTAATTTTGAATAAATCTTTGACGCAATAATAGTCCAATTGTACTATTCGTAAATGTATTTAATTAAGTTCAGATTTCAGGCAACTTTCAACTGTTCTCAAATTTCAAACAAGCAGTGCTTCTATGACATTAATTAAAATTTATATGTCAAAGTTTTGCCCAAATACGAATTATTTAACAGAAATTATTTATATCTGTATTCTTGTGGCTTCCAGGAATTGTTTTAGGAAAATTCAATGTCTTTGAGCAGAGAAATAAAAATTGCAATAACTTCATGCAGAGACCGATTGATTCAATTGTATTGTAAAGGAATATTTCAAGCTTTTCACGTTTATGCACAAACCCAAATTACATACAACAGCAATTATTTAATTATTGAATATATTCGGTGTTAATATTTGAGCATTTAAAGTCATATCAATTTGCTTGAGTCATATTTCAGCATTACATGCAATTTTTTTCAAGAAATTCACATAAATATTTTTTTCCTCGAATCATCATGTTACTCACGCACATTCGCACCGACATATTTCGCATTGCTATACACGCCTTCCGCTTTTTATAAAGGAATAATTATGGTAATTTCGCTGTGGTATAAGGTAATGACACTGCCAGTCGGGCACCAACTCGTCAGCTGGGTGTCGATGGCCGCGGTGTGTGCGTATCCAGTGCGCTTTGAGTTGGGCCAGCCAGCCAGCTCCCGCCATTCGCCGCTTTGATGTAATATTTTATCAGATAATTTCTGTTGCTTTCACTCAAATTCGCTGCTTGCGTTTAACGTATAGTCGAAACACTATAATTTGCTAAATTATTTCCTTTCCTTTTATTGCCCACGGTATTTTTAGATATTTTTGGCGTGCGTGCTGTTGATTTGCCGAAATTAACACCGGCTTCAGTCTGTATTCAAATTGTCGACATTGCACGGCAAATTTCAGTTAAGCGTGCAATTGGGAAAAGAGAATTTCGACAAACTATTAAAGGGAGTGGCGTAAGCCGTTGCGAGTGGAAAATATGCAGCCGTCTGTTTCAGAGCTGAAAAAATGTGCTGGTTTTAATTTTTATTAATATTATTTTTAGCTGGTTTTATTTGTTTTTAATTATACTTTCCAGAATTTAGTTTGCTCGTTATTACTCTCTTTGGTCTTGCTATTAAATCTATGAAAATATTTTTATGAGTTTATTACTTAAGTATTTATTTAGGCAATGCTAATTTTTAACTGAATAAATTCATTTAGTGTTATGATTTGGTTAACGTGAAACAATTGTTGGAAGGTAAAAACCGTAAAATTAAATTTAGTTGATTCTATGCTGAAATGCATAAAACATTTTCAAGCATATTTACGACATAAGTAATATTAATTACCAGCACCCAGTAAATTTGCAATTGTCTGATGGCAAATTTTTTCATGCATTAAGCAAGCTCTTATTTTTCACAGTAAAGAAACAAAATAAAAGTGTCAATCATATTTTTTGTATAAACGCTGAATTTCTGTTTCATTTTATTTGTAAACTTTACTTTTTACGGGCGTAAACCCTTACCACTCTCTGGTGGCGGCACACGCCGGCAGAATGGAGCTGACAGATTGAGAAGACTGCAGGAAATGTTTAGAGCAGTGCATCAGAGAAACAGTGGAGCATCTCTTGTGTACTTGTCCCGCATTGACAAGACCACGCTGTAAGCATCTGGGGTTCCCACGGTATGATACTCAGAAGGAGGTATCGATAGTGAGGCCGCAGAGTCTGTTAGAATTCGCGTCAAGCTCAAGCATCCTAAAGGATGACTACTTCTCTTGGACCTAGGAACTGAACTCCATCCGGTAACGCAAAGGACCAAAACTACCAGTTTAACCTAACATAAACCCCTGAGTATAATGTTGCAAAAAATTTATTTATTATATCAATACATTTGCGGGTAGAAACTGAAATTAATATTCCATCCTGACTGAAAACATCTTCAGCGCATTCAGCGAATTTTGGCTTGTTCAGTGTCGCCTGCTTTTTGGAGCGACATGTCCGACCGTTTTGACATCATATTCATAAACTCACGTCTCCACACTAATAAGGAAGCATTCGATGAGTGCAAGGTTCTCAGTTACGTTGTCAGCCATTTCCCTTACAACCTTTGTCCGTTGAAATTTTTGCATAACACTCAGGTATTTTGGTACTAGCCTAGCTTTTACCCGCTTCATACCCAAAACAATAACCAAAATGTATTGAGTCAATCGATATAAGACTTTGAAATCCTCTCTTATGTCAATATGAGAATTTTAAGCACATTTTCTGTAATTTCTCCGATTTTAACGTTATTAGTCGAGTTGGAGGGAAGCCTCGCATTCGTATGACATCACAACTTTCAGTGAAAGCCACTAAAATGCTAATACGAGCTTCTGCAATACTCTCAATGATACCGTAGCTGTGATTCTAATCGAAAACAAAATTTTAAATTTTCTCTTTTTTAATTTTTTTTCCATGGTAAAAATTGCCAGAAACACTTTCAGCGTCGCATTCAAAGACACACTAATAGATGTATGGAGTGCAAGCTCGACACGAACATTGAAAAGTGTGGCACCAACAAAGCAAAATTTTGTGTATCTATAATCTAGTACGCGGTCAATTTGATCATACCTGCTGTTCATAAAAAAATTTGTATCAATATTTTAGGAAAAATTTGTTTTTCCAAAGACCAGTCCGAGTCAGAAGTGATCATACCATCTGACCTGTACTTTGCTGCACTGATTACTTCTGCTTGCAGACTACAGTTACAAACTGGAAATTGAAAATTTATCTCATATATTTTAAGTAAGAGCCTATTCGGTAAACTATTCAGTCATAATTCTAAAATATTATATGCAAGTATGTTACAAAAACGCCTTGCTATTGTTGCTCACTATAGAAAAATGAATGCAGTAAAAGCTTCGAAGCCCATATGTATCAATAAGTCAGAAGTGCATAGCAAATCAAAACACCATCAGACAACAACGCTTCTTATTTATTATAAAATTAGATTTTATTGCTGGAAAGTTTTAACATAAAGAAACATAGTATGTTTTTACCGTTTTATATGTGCCGGTTGCAGCTGTTTGAAATGAAGCAACTAATTGCTGCTATTCTGCTCACAAATTGCTTTTAATTAACTAAGTTAAGTTAATTTATTGTACGATACTCCAGCTAACGCGCACAAAAGAAACATCGAAACTATGAAAAAGCACAATAACGGAAAAGTTGAAAGAGAAAATAGAGTAAGCGTTAACGAATGTACTGTTTCGTTTGTACGAATAAATCTATATTAATGTGCAGCTAATTAGTTAGCCATTTATGCGAGTAATCGAATTTCCAGCAAGCCTGAGGGGAGCGGAAAACTCCTACTCTCATGCGTACATGAGAGCTCATGCCAAACTTTCGACATAGATAACATGGCAAATCCAGTGTACGCATTAAAATGGTAAAATGCCGGCCTTCATGGGGCCAATTAAACACAAACTCCGCCAATGAAGCGACAAAACTTTCACCCATCCAAGCGCTTTTACGAACATTGTGTGTTAGTCCATGTGCATGAGTTCACAGTTTCGTATTCGATTACTGACACGGCGTATAACGGACATCGCTAAATGTGGTGAGCGCACCGCAATCAGGCATGCAAGAGTTAAATGAACGCGAAAATAGCAAAATAATTGCGAATAAGCAGAAAGTTTCATGTTAGCATGATATAGCGGAATTACAAATATTAATCAGAATATAAACAAAAATTTACAACACAAACTACTTTGAATTTGCAACAATACATAAATATGAAAGTTGCAAGTACGCTCGGACGCGAGTTACGCATACCCAGCGCACAAACTTCGCAGGCGAACATTTCTGTTGCATTCGAGTTGTGCCACGAATTTTAAATAAAATGTGTTTATTGCATTTTCAGAAAATTGGACAATCGAAATGTATATTTTGTGTACATTCTTTAACTTAAACAATTGTCTAAGCCACGAATTTCAAGCACGAATGGAGTAAGTAAAGGGGTGAACGCCGAAACAAAGAACAAATTGTACTATTGTAATGGTATCGAAAAGTTGGAGGGTCACTATATTCGGTGTATCATCTTTGAAGGGAACTATATGTTGAATAAAACAAAAATTAATTTTCGCAAAAATAAGTGTTTTATTATGGAAGGTCGGCGATTCTTCAATTGACCTGTTTCATTATAAAAAATTGCTTAATACAGAAAAAATATCGGGTGATTTTTTAAGAGCTTGATAACTTTTTTTAAAAAAAAAACGCATAAAATTTGCAAAATCTCATCGGTTCTTTATTTGAAACGTTAGATTGGTTCATGACATTTACTTTTTGAAGATAATTTCATTTAAATTTTGACCGCGGCTGCGTCTTAGGTGGTCCATTCGGAAAGTCCAATTTTGGGCAACTTTTCCAGCCATTCGGCCGGAATAGCCCGAATTTCTTCGGAAATGTTGTCTTCCAAAGCCGGAATAGTTGCTGGCTTAAGTAGTCTAAAGGCGTTAAATCGCATGATCTTGGTGGCCAACTTACGGGTCCATTTCTTGAGATGAATTGTTCTCCGAAGTTTTCCCTCAAAATGGCCATAGAATCGCGAGCTGTGTGGCATGTAGCGCCATCTTGTTGAAACCACATGTCAACCAAGTTCAGTTCTTCCATTTTTGGCAACAAAAAGTTTGTTAATCATCACCCGATACATATGATTTTTGTAAATAAAGTGAAGTTTTACATAAGCGTACACTGGCCGGTTCAGCCTTTCTGTACGTTTAAGGAATTGGCCGCTTAAGGGGTTACATGGGTTTCCTCGGGTAAAAAAAAAAACATTTTTTCAACAATTTTTTTCTCATACAAAAAATAAAATATTGTAATATATTTTTATTGTTACAAACATACACTATTAACAAAAAAATTGTGAAATTTTTGGAAAAAAATTTTAAACTCGGCTATTGCGACGAAAGTGAAAATTTGTGTTTTAGTTAAAATCTTAACTGAGAATTTGAACGAAGGAAAAACGAAAACTGAAAATTGGATTTTTGGCAGACATTTTTACAATAAAGTGAAAGTATCGGTATATTTTTTTCAAATAGCTGTAATCGAAAAAAAAAATTTTTCTTCCAAGTCCTTAAAAATTGTACCTCAAAGAACTATGTTTAATTTCATGAAGAGTGGTTGAATAGTTCCGAGAGATAGTTTCGAGAAAACGCGTTTAGCACAAGTTCTCAAGGCCGTATTTCCAAAACTATTACTCCGATCAACTTGAAGCTTTAGGACAATATTCTGGAGATATTGTAGAATTTAATAAGATAATAAAATCCGCAAACCTATCTTACCCCTTATTAGATTGTCCGTCTTACTGGAAAGAAATCCAGTTGAGAGTCAAGTATATGTATTTTGAAGAACCTATTACGTCTCATAACTTTATAATATGATGCTATGAGCTTATTTATTTAAGCTTTGTAATTTTTCGATTCATGGTATCACAGAAAATTTTGGATAGTCTTCACAAAACATTTCCAGACAAGTGTTTCCTAATCATTTAGTTTTTCTTCAAAGTTCTTATTCAACATAAGCAAAAATCAGCACAAAGCCCGTGTGACGAAAACAGTATTTATATGTGTTCGCTTTAGAGCAAATTAGAAAAACAAAAAATCCCATATACAACGCCAGCCGCTAAAAGTAGACTCTTTTAAAATTTGAATTAAACCGCACACCTGCACAGACCATAGTCCACCGCCACGCCCATTCATAAATAATCGAAATAATGCCATTCGAAGGTGTATACCAAAACGTAATGGTGATTCACCACATTTATTTAATTTCAAATTCAAACCAACTAGACTGGTGGTATGCGTGGTATAAAAATATTTTCCAATAAAAACTTTCGCCAGGAAACAACCGAGTAGCAGAGCAAATAAATATTAATACAAAAGTTTGCTGCGGAAATGCCAAACCACGTTAATGGCATGAATGTTGACCTATCCGTTGTAGCCACTATTGTTATATATACATATATATATATCTTCATACTCATAAATATATTTATATATAGTTGTATGTATATGGTATGCTCATAAATATGCTATAACAGCGCAGCAAAAACAATAACGACAATAGTCGAGTTGAATAATCATATGCGAAAGTTGCCTCCACCGTTGGCCACACCTGCGTATGTATGTGCACGTACATATATTACATATACATTTACATATGCAAACATACATACATATACATATACATACAAACAATACGACATGAATCTCATTAGTGTGTATTCATTGGGTGGAGTGGTATGTTTTGACATTTTGCGCGTCGAACAGGGCGTATACGTAATGTGAAAAGTTGTTCGTTCACTTCTCATTAGGTTTGAATGCATAAAAGTGTGCTGTCACGCATTAGCTGTGTTGTTTGGCCGTGCGGGACTATATTCTACATTTTCGAGGTATTTCTGTGCAAGAAAAATGTGTTCAGCAAAAATTTATGACAATTGGTTAGTTAGCAAAGTGGCTTATATTTCATTTTCCCGCATAAATGTGACAAGCAAAGCAGCTAACTCTGTACATAGCTATATAGAGACAAGTAGCAGGTAAACGCGTTATATTCAATTTATGATCTTAACTAATAAACTAGCTAGAGAACTAGCAGTGATCATTATAATTGAGGTGGCTTGTTCTAGGCAAAAATAATTTTTTTTATTTTTTTTAATTGGCTACTACTGTGACTACTTGCCTTTTAGTCACAGCAAAGAACGTCAAAGACTTCTAAATTTCATACTCTTATTACTAAACTAACGTTGTTACTATGAAGTGTTTAAGTCACTTAATCTCAAACTGAAAAGTCATATAAAGCATTTTGTGAAAAAGATTGATACACATACTTGGCTACACAAACTCTTGAAATTTTAATAAAGCTGGTACACTGAATTTTACTGTATCCTTAATAACATTGGCTGCAAAACTTAAGCAAATATTACTACAAGTAATGCTTTTTGCCATTCTCCTGGTTCAAAGTCTACGCCACTCATGGCTGTACATTTGTGACATGTGTCACAAAAATTTACACTCTTCTTGGTTTTCCCTACTCTGGCATTTTATGGCGCATGTGTATGCATTACGCAAAGCTTTTGTGTTCAACATCTCGTATTTTCGTAAATATACGTTGGATATAAAGCATACACAAAGTTGTATAGCTCTTAACCGGGTTACGTATACCTACCGATGAAGCGTACCCTTTGTGAGCAAAAATGTTGCAGCTGCAGGGTGCGCACGGCAAGAAAACTTTCAATGACAGCGCGACACATGAATTGAACTTTGTACGCAGATGTGAAAACCTTCGCCAACTAGTTGGACAAGCTATTAGCTAAATGACAATGAAAATATAGCTAAAAGCAAGCAAAATAGCAAACACAAGCTCATAATTAGCTAACTTTGGGAAGTATCTTTTGCTGCTTTGTATGTTATCTAATGTATTGAGAGTAAATTTATTAATTTTAAGTGTGAAAATTTCGTATTTCGCATATAAACAAACAACTGTGAAGCCATGCACACTTAAATATCGTCACCTAAAATGCAAAATAACGTAACATCACTTTTCATAAGTTTACAGGCGCAAGAAAAAAGCTATAATAGAAACCACTTGTATTGAATGAAATTTGAGTTTTGGTTATAATTTGGCTATTAAGAGGTTTTGTGTTGGTTATCATATATATATATAATGGTTATATATTGGTTATTTAAACCGATAACGATTTAAATTGTTTTTTTTTTTTATGATACGCTGTTTTGCATTTTAGGTGACGATAAATAATAATATTTAAAACATTGAGTTGCTACACGTCTGTACAATTAGGCTGCGGCTACCACAGTAAGCAACCACTAAGTCAATCCGCAAAGACCGGAGTTGCAAATGGGAAGCAATTTCACATATAATTCGGTTCCAATGTTGGTGGACATGTAGCAGCAATAGCAACATTATTCATGATCGGTGGATCGGAGTCGCAGTGTGGATGTGTAATGCACAGACAAATCCCGCTGACGTTGTTACTGTTGGGTGGGTTCACTTAAAATAGCTATACCACACACATATCTAACGGTAAATTGAATTGAAATGCGCACACATCTAGCAGGAGACAAGCGCTGCCATAAATATTTGCAAACCGAAATAACGGTAAATGCTATGTAAATTCATCTGCAGTCGTACGTGACAGGGTCGCATGTTCAGCGCATAAATTCTGCATATTTGCCAAATGCATTAAAACTTGTGGGACTCAAACTGATATGTATGTACTATATTTTCGATATGCACAATAGCTATGCATTATGCGTAATAGTATATTAGGCGAACTAGTTCGTTACCTCTCGTTCGGGCTGATGGCCTATGAGGTGATAATTTAATAAATTATTTATTTATTGAACACACACACATGCTCATATAGTTCATATGTAAACTCATATATAAACTCTAACATTATTTGTAGGAAAGCTGAACATTTTTGGGCATAATATCGAAATAAATGTGTCCTACCTGTACGCGCAAGTTGAAAAAATTAATAACTCTGTCCAATTTTGTAAAAAATATTTACTTGTAAATAGAGAAACCGCTACAATATTTACCTGGAAATGTAAATAGTACAAGCAAATAAAAAAATGGCAGCATAAATTAATATTAATGAAGCACTTGCGTTGTAATATATGTGAACGTAATTATATATAAATATTTAGTGGCATTTTTATTGACTCAGAATAATTTCTATACAACATATGTGCAGGCTTAAACTTATTTATAAATATTCTAAATAAAAAATAAAAAAATTTAATATAATTCACAATTAATAAAGTTTATTATATGTACAAAGACTTGATTTTGATCAGTCAGTTTGTATGGCAGCTATATGCTATAGTATTCCGATCTAAGCAATTTCTTCGGACATTATAGCGTTACCTTAGATATTAATGCATGTGAAATTTCGTGAAGATATCTTGTCAAATAAAAAAGTTTCCCATATAGTACTTGGTTTATATCGGTCAGTTTGTATGGCAGCTATATGCAATTGTGCTCCGATTTCAACATTTTTTTTAGAAAGTGTACCGTTTTCTAAGATATTAATCCACACCAAATTTTATGTGAATATTTTGTGAAATAAAAAAATATTCCATACAAAGACTTCATTTTGTTCGAACAATTTATATGACAGCTATATGCTATAGTTGTCCGATTTCGTTGATTCCGACAAATAAGTAGCTTGTTAATGTGCAAAAAACGTGTGCAAAATTTCTACTTGATATCTCAAAAACTGAAGGACTCTGCGACGTTTTCTACTGGGAGCTACACTTTTCGGCGTGAACTTCTCTGTACAGTTAAAATAATTTAGCTAATACAGTCTTTGTTACGCTGGCACAACATCTAAAAAATTTATATAAAATTTTCAAACAATTTAGACACTGATTTTACTATAATATTTTATATTTTAATACAATATGCAGCAAAAAAACGCACCTTTCATGTTGACTTGTGCGAAAGTCTCATAAAAATTGAATCGAATTCCAACAGCGACTCCATACAAACATTCATTAATGCAATTCAAGGTGCAATAAGTTGTGTCTAAATTTTTAAAATTTTCCAAAAAAGAAACTATGAGCCCTTGTTTAGAAATATGCACCAAATGTATTACCTAAAATGTCGGCAAACTATTATGTTTAGGGTTTTGTCATTTGCTCAGCGTTTTTTGCTTAAAACATTTCACCATACTTTGTTTTTTTTTTAATAATTTTTCTTGCTATCTAAATAACCTAGTTCAAGGCCACTGCAACATCGCACTGGCGAAAGTTGCCAGTTTTCTCATTACTGTTTGCGACTTTCGATTTCACTTCCTTCTTATACTTGAGTGAGGTGCCTGGTTTTTATAAAACACTGCTACTTGCTGACACATCAATTAACGAATAGGTATTGAGGCGCCGTTTCATTTCCGCTCCGAGCATTTCACTGGCAAGTGCACGTCGCTGCTCTCAACCAACTAGTTTCATTGTTCATTTTGCTTTTGATTTAGCAATTTTTCGATTCCTCCAACCTCTATAATAATTGTCTATGTTTGAATGTAACTGAACTTCTACAAACTTATAATCAAGTTTCCGAACTTTTCATAGTGATTTCTGCGCTGCATTTGGGCACGCCTTGCCCTCCTTACCCATCACTCTGTGCGTACTGTTGACTGCATGCTTTACTGCAGGCAAATGTTACGTATCGTTCAGAGCAAACTTTTCCTTCCAACTCTTCTCAGTTGGCAGCGAAGTGCACTGAAATCGGAGGCAGTCATATTAGTTTTTTCACGGAACTGTGTAATAAACTGCTGCTGTAGAAGGTTCGTTTCAAGGTTGTTGCAATATTAGTTCAAATTACAAATTTACCATTTGTTTGCTCTTCGTACTACATACAAAAATGTGGTTTGGGTTTCGGTGTTATTTCCCTTCAAAGCAAAATTCTTCTTACATAACTAATACTCGTTATATTAATGTACGTAGTCTTTAAGAAACTTATAAATTAAATAAGTAAATTGTTGTAGACAACCTTTGAATCTTTGCGGTTAATAGTTGCGTATTTATATTTCTCATTTTTAATTAATAATGTATTTCAACTCTAAATCGAAGAAAAATTATATTCCGCAAATATTCAATATTAATTTAATTACCTTTCATCAGAACAACTTTTAATAAATATTAGACAATATAAAGTAATCAATGTGAGTGACGGTTCCTTACCTCAGCTTCTTATTTTTCTCAGAAAGTCTAATTATAAAAATCAAAATCAAATACATAGAAGTGCATATAGCAAATAGAAGCATCAATGACCACATTTGCATTTGCAAATACTGCGGTTGTTCCCAAAGCAAAAATTTTTCAAACAAAAACAAAATATGCTGACGAATGCAGTGAACGGTAATGTCGAAATAATATTGCAGATTGCATGATGAGGAAATGAGACAACTGCACATTTGTAATGAGAGTACTTAAATGGAAATTCGAAATTTGGTTGAGTTCTTTTGAGCATTGCCATTTTTCATGTGCTGTCCAACGTCTTTATGACTGAGTGAATACACAACTGTAATAAGAAGAGGCTGTGCCATTCGTTTGCTTGGCAACTGTATCACTTACTCAATACGGGGACTGAAAAGTTCGTATCCCTTAAAGGAACACATATATTTTTCCTAAGTGTTTTAGATTTTAAGATTCTGCACAGACTACTATTGCAATATATTTTATATATTGCTTTAAAGTATTCCTCAGGTTCGATGATTTGCACTGCAATGTTACTTTGGAGTCCGCCGTTTCTTCCGTGGAAGTTGCGCTTGTCCAGTTTTGTATGCGGTTACGGAGCTTGAATCACTTTATATAAACTCCAAGTTGCTTTAATGGACCCCTGCCTCAAACACTATTATATATCGCTGACAAATCTATGCATAGATTACGCCGACCCAATACTAATGAACTAATTGTACACGAGTTTTTTGTTATTATAGCGACTAAAAACATTACTGAAGTAGTTTCGAGGACTGGAGCCGGCTAAAAATCCGAATCCGTTTCCATTACTTAGACTGAACTGTCTTGGAAATGGAACATCCTTTCGTTGATATCTGCGCAACGTCAGTTTTCTCGATCGATTTCCAACTGGTTGTTTGAACTCGTCATGCATTCGAAATGGTACTGTAAAGTTGAAGCTTAGATTATTCAGTTCTAGTGGATTTTAATGATAATTGTACGGTTCTCAAGAACAATCTGTACTTTACTTTGTGTACATGCTTGGCCAACGTCCACTACACTTTAAATAATACAATTTAGTTCTCTAAATTTTCGAGTTTTAGAAAACAAGTGTTGGTCCATATCGTCATTTAATATGAAAAGAATATTATAGAAGTCTTATTAGACACTGTGGAGGGTATATTTAATTTGTAAAATCAGAAGAAAACATTGTAGACATTGTAAAGTATACATACATATATATACAACATATAGCTGCCATACAAACTGATCGATCAAATTCAGAACAAATAATTATTAATTATTTTAGTTAATTTCCTTTCTATTTGTCGAGTAAGTTTGGTGGTTACGTAAGTTGCCTTTGATATTCACATAGCAATAGCAATAAATGCAATTGTGTGGAATTATATTGCAGAACGCAAGAAAATCTGATGGCTTAACATTGCTTTGCATGGAACTCTTTGCCACTGAGAGAATATTTGTTTTCAACAATTTCAATACGATACTTGAACACATTTACTAACCAATCTTAATGCATCGCTGACATTCTACTACAAATCGTAGCTTAAGGTAATACAAGCGTACTAAAGTACGTTTGAGCAAACATGCAATTGAGAGAATCTGCAGATGCAAGTAAAATAAATATTTGCATGCCCACAATGAAGCAGAATTTTCCTGTGGATAGCAGCTAAGTGCATGCCAATATGATATGTGGATCGGGTGGCATGCCAGGTAGCATACATGTATAACTGCTTGCTCCCAAAGTGCTGACCAATGCATATACTATACATACATACATATATGACGATATTGAAATTCTATGATTTTTCAATGGTCCATTCAAATATAGATTACAATTTAAATTGATCATTTCTCCAGTTACATTTCCCTTCAGTACGTCTTGCTGCTATGTAAATATAGTATATACATACATACGTGGCACGGTGTATGCGAATTTCAACTGTGTGTTATGAACAGCTGTCACGCATTCACTCAAAGTACAAGCAAGCACAGCTATGCAAATACACCAATATACATAAATAAACGCCGTCAACCAATTTTCGATATCTTAACATATTTATATAAAGCCGTGTATGCCATGGCACATATCGTTTTCTGTTATTTTGATAAATTTGTTGGAACATTAGTGCTTTAATATCTCGCAGGATCTGCAAATAGCTACATGTGTATATAGCTATATATATAAACGAACGTTTTCAACTACTTTGTGGACGTGTGTTACATGTGTGTTGTGAATTTTACAAAAAAAAAAATTGGAAAATTTTTGAACTCAAGTTCGTAATCAGGACACACGAAGTACCGCTCAGTTTCTTAGCATTTCAGTGGCTAATTTTTTCTTCAAAATTGTTGAGAAGTGTTATAATTTGTTGTCAAAAAAGTCTTGCGGTATTTTTTTTTAAATTTTTTTTTTATTGAAATTGAAATGAATTTTTGATGACTCGTGCCCAGCTCTTGACCGATGCTACGGCTGTTACTATGGCGGTCTCATTTATCGAAAAAAATATGCCGTATTTTCTCATTATTTTGCTCCATGTTTGCACGGCTATAACTCACGAACGACTTAAAAGAAACGACAATCAATCAAAAACGTGTTAGCGCGTGAAATGAGCTTTCCAAAAACGTATAGCATGACCTGATGCGACGAATAAACCTAGAGCGTGGCGCATCTTCGACCACCTCTACACCAGAACGAAACCGTTGAAACCATCGTTGTGCGGTTCAGTGTCTGCATTTTGGTTTTTATCGGTTTCGGATCATTTTTAGAGCGCCATACGCTAGTTAAACCAGGCTCAATAATTTTTGAAAGGGAAAAGAATTTATTGTTCATTAAATTCATCGAAAAAGGAATTTAAATAATAAAAATGAAAGGAACTATAATTTACTGGCGATCTGAGATTGGAAAAAGCAGGAGAACTTTTAAGGGTCTATTGAAAAAAGTTGATAAGCCAAGTTGGTGCTAATGAAAAGAACTACAATTTTCGATTTAACATTTTTACACATAATTTCAAAATTTAAGTGAAAAATTCAAACAAACAAGTTTTTCAATATTTTTTCGAAATTTTGGAGTAACCTAAACTTTGAAGCTACCCAACACAGCCCTCTGTTTTTGATTTAAAATATTTAATTTGACACTTTATATTGACTTAACATCAAGAAAGGATCATAATTGTCAATCGAAATTTTTCTCGGTAAAATATTCCTTTTTTTATTTTTTGTTGTTTCTTTCTTAAGTCGCGAGGCTTTTTTCCTATATTCAATAATTACAGATTTTTTAAGTCGTCATGAAACGTAAGCTCATTCGTTGACTGTTTGCTTATTTTATGACTTGCACAAATAAAATTTATTGCATGACGCCCACGCAGACACTCTAATTAATATTGCAAACAGACAAATGCGAAACGGCCAAGCAAACATGAATCAAACCATAAAGTGAACAATAAAAAAAAATAAACAAAACAAAAAAGTAATAAATATATTACTTAAATAAGGTTATGTGACCATAAAGCAATTTTGCGTTGATCGCTTCGAAATTTTCCACAAAAGTAATCGATATTACAGACGTTGAGAAGTTATGACATTTTGAAACTGATATTTTTGGCTACGATGAAAATCTACAAATATTTATTGCAACTGAAGCACATCAATAATATTGACTAATCAAATTAGGCACACTCGCCATTTGAAGTATAATTTTCACCACCCACAGGTATTTCAACCGAATATAATGTATATGTATTATATAGAAAAGTTATATAATCTTATACATATGAGCGTGTGTACAAGCATAACTATGTCTGGCTAACTGCGTGAATGCACCAACATTTGCCTTTATATCTAATAATATAAGTATACCCAAGCACGGGGACTCGTTCAAGCAGATGAGCATCATTACCTATGAGCACACACATGTATGTGTGTGCACCTGCCCGCTAATAATAAACGCATTATTTATAGTCCGCGTACACTTAAGAGCGTATTATGTTGCCACATAGCTACTTATATACACACACTCTAAGCGAGCTTAAATTAGTTCAAGTGTGACGAAGGGCTGGTTTGTTACTTAATAGCTCGATAATTACAAGCTGAGGTAGCTTTGAGGCACAATACATTGGATTTACCATTAAAGTATTATATATCCATAGACTTAGTTGAAACTGGAATTGAAAGTAGTAAGTTTTTTCTTCTTTGTTGTCATGAAATGAACTATCCATTTTCTAATCGGCATTTCTTGTAGCTGCCGATATAGACGCACTATGTCATATAGGATATGCTATGATATGGCTGCCAAAAAAAAAACTGATCAATAAAAGCCCGGTACATATGTATATGAAAAACTATTTTACTTGATATCTTCTCGAAATTCGCCACAAATTATCATCCAAAGCAATGGAAATTGTTCAGATGAGACTTCAAACCATACAAGTAAAGAATAAATTGGGGTTTTGTGTTTCAGACATCCAATTTCCAAACAAGCGAAATCGTGTCCGCCAGTGAAAAAACACATGTCATTCACCCAGCTATTTGATGAAATGGACAAAATTCACCCTTCAATTTGATCACAGTACATTTGGCACAGCAATTAAGGCCAGTCCCACCAACTTAGCAAAATACATTTTTTTGAAGTATCGTTTACCAGAGGAATTTAAATACAATTTTTGTGTGTTTTTTTGTTTCAATGTGTAATATTATATTAAAAATACATGTTTTTCAAATTAATGTTCGGAGTACTTTGACAACGGTTTGTATTGCTTAAATGTTATATTTTCTCTAATCTTGCCAACGGGAATCATTAACGGTAAAATGGAGAGCAATAATCGAAGCTTATTAAGGACTTATATGGGTTTACGGGTTTCAAAATATCGATTTTTGAATGTTATATTAAATTCTACATCTCTAAAATGTTGTTCGAAATTTTCAATTTGATCCGAAAATAGTACAAACTTGTGCGCTCAAGGCTAGCTAGGCTAAGTGCGCCGTCTTTGAAGGCGTTTTTCTCGAAAACTATTCAACCAATCTTTATGAAATTTTACACAGGTCCCTTTTTATATGAGAAAAAAATTGTTGAGAAAGGCTGTTTTTTACCCAAGGAAACCCATGTAACCTCTTAAAAGCTAAAGCTTTCACGAGCATAAAATAATATGTCAACGATTTTCGACACCTGAAGAGGCGGTTGATGCGTTCCGAACGCATGTTTTGGAGACACCACAAACAGAGTGGCACAAATGCTTCGAGAATTGATTCAAACGCATGCAAAATGGAAGATATTTTTAAAAACAATGAAGCGATTTTCAGTGAATAATTTTTGCTTTTGTTCTCTAATACCGCAAAATCCTAGCAACTCTCTGTCTCTACGTTAAATTCAGTAATTACAAAAGCAAATCCTTTCTCTCGCTTTGAAATTTCACCCCGATCTTAAATTGGAAGCATTATTTTGTTCTTATGAGAGTGTTAATCAAAAATTACATAAAGTACAAATTTAGGAAGACATTAATAATATATTTAATTTATACATATAAATCATTATGCACGTAAATTTCAAAACTTCATTCATATCTATGCCGAACCATATGACGCCAGTGCTCGTTTGTCCATATTCTCCATTAAGATGACTACAAATATGCACATAAATATCTAATACACATCGCACAAGCTGCACTTACCTACTGTAACACTTTTTAAACCAGCAGGCGCCTTTGAAATAAACAGCACAATTTTCGGAACCGAGGTCATTATCCTGATCACGAGTGGTGAATTTCATACCCACATGCCATTTCAAGCTATCGCCAGCAGTGCCTGCATAAGTACCCAATATTTTAAGAGGATAGCCCTCCGACTCACTGCCGACTACAAATTCTGAGTAGCGCGAATAATAACTTTCACCACTATATCTCTCCAATTCAATATAGAGCTTATGCTGACAACTACTGGTGAGGGCATATAGTTTTTCCAAACCAATCCAATAGTTTTCGGCCAGCACCCCGAAACCGTTCTTATACTCCAGCCAATCTCTATAAAAGTCCACAGCATCACTGACACGTGGTTGTATAACCAACCAACCACCATAGTCCACCTACAGTATACGGCAAACGGTGTGACAATAAACTTCTCCAATGTTATATTGCAAACACCACTTCTGAAGCTCTCAGCTGCTGCTTCCAAACAGCCGACTTTCGAACTCTGAAATTTTACCTAAAATAGTAAGAATAATCTTTACTAATAATACATTGCAGTACCTCTGCTGTTTCTCAACCGATTGCAGTTTGGTTTCAATGAGAGATATTTGTGCCAAAATATCATCTTCCCGCTTTTGCACAGCATCCAATTTTTGAATGAACGTTTTAACGACATCTATTTGCACATCGCAATTATAGTCATAAATCGTGCTTGAATCTAGCGTTTCACCGCAAACGTTCTTAATGGGAAACCACAATATATAATGTAGTAACAGGAACAATATACAGCGGAGCATTTTGTTTTCTGCGACGTGCTCTAAGCGACTGTTTCGTTTAAGCTAAGCTGGCGTGCTCACAACTCTTTAATATTATCACCGTATTATACACGGACGGGTATTACCTACATCTGTGATAACCTCCGAACTTCTTTGTTATCAATTCCTGCTCACAGCAAATCAAACACATTCTTGTGAAACTCAGATCGTTGCTTTCGTTTGAAAATATTTCCAGTGTTCAGCAAAGTTCAGACTGTTTATCCTTTATGCTTATATTCGTCAAGGGTAGAACCAATAAATGAAAACGGGAAAAAATGAAAAAAAAACCGATTAGAAATGAAGCATAAGCGTAGTATATATCTCTTTTAATTTTTGATGAATATATCCGCATTTGAAATAGTGATTATTAATCGCTCATAAGGCAAGAAGTAGGATTATCACTCGAGTATAGTACTTGCATATGTTGTTGAGCTATTGAAAGCTATTTCGAAAGTGCATCATATATTGATTTTCAGCAAATTATACGTTCAATCAATTCCAAGAGTTGCTTATTATTTTTCGGGTCTCGAGAACAAAAACAGATTTTAATAATCGAAAATCGCTTTATTCTTTATCTATGTATATATTCTGCATTAAGATCTAAATATCTTTGTATGCGCTGGAACCAATTTTCGAAAATCTTTTCCCACTCAGATTGAGGTGTCTTCAAAACAAGCATTCTAAACACATCAACCGCCGCTTCACGTGTTGTAAAACGTTGACATCTTAGTTTATTTTTCATGTACGGGAAATAAAAGGAATCATTCGGTGCCAAGCCAGTACTAAGTATTGGTGAATGACTCATTAAATCGTTGTTTTAAGTGCACAAAAATGCATCGTTCCTTACTTGTTTAACATTTCTTTGGTCTAATCGACACCGGATTTGCCTTGAGCTATTGATAAATTGTGTAGGACCCAACGTAAACAATGTTTTTTATAGTCAAATGTTCATGCAATATTGAATGTATGCTAGATCTACTAATGCTTATAGTTGTCGTAATCACGTGATAGGTCACATGATGATCTTGCAATATCAGTTAAAGCGTCAATGGTTTCCGGAAGAACAACTGATTTTGGACGAACTTAACGGAATTCGTTTGGAGTGATCTACGACCTCGATTGAATTCACTATCCACTATATATACATATGTATAATTTAAAGAGTCTCTGACATTTCTATTCTAGGTGTTCTGGGTGTTACGAAATTTGTGTTGAACTTCATATACCCTTCTCAGGATTCAGGTTCTCTTTGATTGTTTTCAAATGTTTTTATCACTCAATCAAGCAAACATTTTCTACTAAAACTGCCTGCTGAGAATTTGCATAAAATTTCCAATTACATTCCTGGATTTTATTTATTTCTATTGCTCTTCATTTGTTTGCATATAATAATAAAGCCGTAAAACAATAAAAATAATATATGTGAAATATAACACACGTATGGGCCCCATGGTGAAACAAAGAAGTTCAAACTGCTCTACAATTAGTATGGAAGCAAGTTCGACTGTTCGGACGAATGCTCACCCGAAAATAATTTTCGCCGAAACTGAGGCCTATTTTCATGCAAAATTGAAATCTTAATACAAAACTTGTATCGAAAAGTTGGAGGATCGCTATAATGACACTTTGTATCACTCTTGAATGAAACTAAGTGTGTTAAATAAAAAAACGTATTTTGCGACCAAAAGAATTCGTGGTAGGCCGCGGAATTTTTATTTGTCCTGTTATGATTAAGAAAATTTATTAAGCAGTTATGTTATGACAAAATCTATGTAAAAGAATATGAGAAAAAATAACAAAACAAAAAAAACGTTAATTACTTTTTTATTTATAAACATTTTTTTATAATCCTGATAGGGACGATAACCATTCACATACTTTATAAGAATAAAAGAATTTGTATTTAAGATGATCCAAACATGAGAAATCGAGTCCGTCAGTGAAAAAACGCATCTCATTTATCCAGCTATTTCTCTGACAGATGTCATCAAAAAATTCCAAGAAATTTTGTTTATACACTGCACGGTAGACCAGTTGTGTTGTGGAACAAAAATTTAAAAAAAAATGTGAAAAAAGATATATAAAGATACGCCCCCAATTAATACCCAAAAATTGTCTATTCTCTTCCATGTCACAGTAAGCGTTTCCTTTAACTTCGATTATACTGAATTGCTATTGAGAACTCTCTTCCTTTTGCTACTTTCATTTGCTATATGAAATCATTTGAAAGCAAATTTTGTGCAAATTAAATTCAGCTGCCACCAAACACATTGGAACTCTAAGAATCTGCTCGTGTATGTATATCTGAACACATTATCCATTTGCTGTTACTTATAGTGCCCATACACGAGCAAAGTGCGTTCGATCGGTATGAATTCGTTTGCCCATATACGACACACAAAACCATTTTGCGTCCGTTCTTCACAGAGTTAACATGTGCGACAGGCAAGGGGAACATTTCTTGGAATTTATTTTTAATGTTGCATTTTTATCTATTTCATGGAATTTCGTTAATAAGTTATTCCAACTTTTATTTTTCTTACACTATGTATGTATATATATGAGCGCTTAGGCAAAAAGCGAAAACTTTGAAGCGTGATTTCTCGGTTTTTCATTTTTACGATTATTCTTAATTGGCGGGCAGGATAGAAAAAAAAACTAAACGTCGTATGGAATTAGGCCAAAGTTTATTATCATTGACATAAAATTATCTTATATTTAAACTAAAAAAAATATTAAGAAAAGTCAAGTTTTAACATATTTTTAAACAGCATAAAGTAAAATTCTTTTGATCAAAAACCTCTTCTTATTAAATTTTTAAAAAAATTTTAAATTTTACACTTTTTTTTGGAATTTTTTTAGTTTAACTAGAAGACGCATTATTACAAAATATGAATCTCTCTGAATCTCATCCTGGCCGCCGTCCGAAAAATGTACATGCGAGATGCATCACTTCCCAATGGCAGAATATCAAAGATTTCGTATCCAAAAAATTTGTGAAAGATGTTCAAATATATAACTATAAAGCCTAGAAATTTCGATTGAATCAATAATTTGTTTCCCTCCCAAAAAAATCCTCAAAAAAATCGATTTTTGAAGCCTCGAAAGCAGGCTCTCCCCTTAACTCTTGCCATTGTCCGCGATCTTCACTGTTCGGCGACGCGAGAGAAATGAGATTTTGTGCGCCGACAACGCCATACACGATAAACATGTTCGCGCACCGATCGTAAAAAATCAAACATTTTCGCGAACATTTACACGATAAACCGCAAGCGCACACATTTATCGAACGCACTTGTGTGCTCGTGTATGGGCGCTTTTACGCAAAAAAAATTAATCACGTATTTATAACTTATTCAATACGTACTCAGTACGCATTTGAATTGCTTTGCAGTAACTTTAGGAGAGGAGCTCACACATTTTTTATGTTTTCCATTTCGCTTGGACCAAAGCACCGTAATATTTCGTTTTGCTATTAAATTGTTTACAAACTCAAATTCTTTCATTTGCTTTTCTTCAGTTTGTAACGCTGGCAGAGATAATATCTTCATATTTATGCATTTTTAAATTTTTCGCTTGTACTCAAGTTCTTGTTACTCAACTTGTGTGTGTTTAGCTAGCGATTCGGCGAAGTATTGCGGAAAGAACCATTCAGAATCCTTCAACGGTAGTCGATTACACTTGAAATAGCGTCCTTGTTGTTAGCAATATAGGAAGGGGCCATGTGTAGAAGTTCATGAGAGTGAAGAAATGAAATGAAAATAATAAAACAGCCTTCAAGAAGCTGCAATCACAATAGACAGCCGAATGATTTTCTACTCGATTTGTACTCCTGCTCTCTGAGAACACTCATCAGCAACACGATATTCATATCATTAGCCTCAACCACCGTGCCTTTAGTTCCGCTTTCTCCAGACTGGATAAGGAAGCGAAACAAATGGATCTGGTAGTGAACAAGAACAAGACGAAGTATCTACTGCCATCAAACAAACAGTCATCGCACTTTCGACTTGGTTCCCACGTCACTGTTGACAGTCATCACTTTGAAGTCGTATATAATTTCGTCTGTCTTGGAACAAGCATTAACAGCAACTATAACGTCGGACTCGAAATTCAACACAGAACAACTCTTGCCAACAGGTGCTACTTCAGACTGAGTAAGAAATTGAGAAGTAAAGTCCTCTCTCGACGAACAAAGACCAAATTCTTAATGTCACTCATTTTTCTCGTCCTGCTATAAGGTGCAGAAGCATGTATGATTATGGTCGACTTGCTGTGCTAAACTCGGAATGTGCAGTAGTGGGAAGATATTCAGCAATTTAGTACAGCCGAAATTACTATGAAAAAAATTGCCTCC
The DNA here is from genome assembly GCF_024586455.1 of Bactrocera neohumeralis. Classification (NCBI taxonomy): domain Eukaryota; kingdom Metazoa; phylum Arthropoda; class Insecta; order Diptera; family Tephritidae; genus Bactrocera; species Bactrocera neohumeralis. Next base: position 9,320,334 of record NC_065919.1, on the reverse strand, counting down.
ATACCTACACTAATGTTTGCTGTTGTATAAAGTACGCAGAATTTTAAAAATTATTGAAAGTCTCGCATTGCTTATACGCCCTGCTATCCTTCATAGGCGGTGTGTATATATGAGTAAATAGCTAATGACATTGTTTTTGTGTACGACCACTTTACCAGTTTTAAATTAAATTTTGTGAAATTCCATGGAATATTTGCACTGCAAAAACAATAACATGCTTTTCCCAATAAAAAACAATTCAATTAATGCACACACAATATTTTTATTTACATTTAAAATATGATATAATAAGTTATATTGCGCCTGATTTAAATGCCACACTTGATTTCATAATACACATTTTTGTAGGCTGCTACTTTGCCATATGAATACACATGTACAAATGTACACTTTGCAAGGCTGAAGCTTTTAAAAATGGTAAAAAAATTATAATAAAATAATAGGATGAAACCAACCGGAAAATAAAGACAATACAAGCAAAATGAAAGTAATAAATATTTGCGTGCGATATGTGATCGGGAAGTGCTAGAAGGGGTATGTTGAGTTTTAAATGTAAAAAAATTGTTTATCTAGATATTCGGCAAAATAAAAAGTATGGAAAAATTAACAATTTGTGGCATACAAAGTGTTGCAACTTTTTAATTAACACTTGTTTAACATAAACACGGAATTTATGTAAAAAACTAAAATAAACAAGTGTTTGGTTTTTATTTTTATGTTTAGAAATTTTTTAATAAGAAAATATGAAAATTCTTGCTTATTAAGATTTTATAACAAAAAACACCAACATTTCTTTTCATCCCTTGTGACGGCCGTTTCTTTAAAAGTTTTTTCGTAATTTTTTACATTTACTGAAATGAAACCTCACACAGCTCCCCAGTTTTAATTGTACGAGTATGTATATTAACAAAGCAAATTTCTAAGATTTTGATTTTTTTTAAGAAAAAATATTTTAGATATAAATGTAAATAAAAAATGGCGAGATTTATCGCTCAAATGGCATCCATGAAGGAAAAAAGTTGACGATCGGTGTTCATGAAACCAGCAAAGTGACTAACCCTAAGTCAACAACAAGTAATGAATAGCTAATTTCGGGTATAACCGAACATTATATACTCGTGCACCTTGATTAAATCCAGGCAGGTACCTTCACGTCTATAAAGCTTCTTAGTAATATAGGGTCGAGGGTGGGTTTTCAACTGTTTTAAGAAATCAAGAAGATTCAACCCTTTTGTAACACATGGAAATACTACTATCAGGAAAGGATTCTCTCTAAATTTTAATTGCATATTTCACATATTGGCCGATATTTTCTGTAAGAAGTCAACTATAAGCACTGGGTCCACATATTCAGTACCAAGGGGCTTGAACAGTTTTGGTTCGACTCTTCAGCATGTAACATAAAAAATGACTCGTACCAAATTTGATTGAAATCGGTTTTCCGATTAGTTTTCGAGATATGTGATTTCACGTAAAAGTGGGCGGTGCCACGCTCATCGTCCCATTTTGACCACGGCTCCATTAAAGGCTTCTCATGCCATCCCGGCATAGCCGGGAATGTCTCTGGCGTATTTAGCTATTTATTTGTCGAGCTTTTTGTAGTTTTTAAAAGTACCGCTATATTGGGAGTGAGCGGGGTTTTAATCCGATTTCATTTACTTTCACATTGTCGGTAGGAGTTTTTATGGTATTTGCGCTTAGCGAATTGGTTTGTGCGTTAGGAGATATGTACATACATGACACTTATTAGAAGGCGGGGCCACCCCATTTGAGCGTTTCTTCGCTGTGAACTTGACGCTTGAATTGATTTATAGATTGTACTAACAAGCCATATGATTGCCAATATTTTTCGATTCAACGCAGAAACTAACAACATGAAAACGATACACAATATTCGCTTTCCACAAACATCCCCTCCTCTACTAATTTCGCGATAAACGCCATTTTTCGATAACAAATGATTTCGTATTCACCTTGCAGCAAATTTATTACTATCATCTGTTGTAGCGATTCGGTGAAAAGACAGTTCCAGAATATTCGTATTTACCCGCCTAAAGTGCCATCATTAAAGAGCGTGCCAAGAAAGGCACTCAGCGGTGCGCGGAGCAGAAGTGAACGTAGCAAAGATAACAATGATAAAATATAGCAACGTAAGTGCAGCGCATGCAACATGACTTGATCGAGAGATAATATTATATAAGAGAAAGTGCATTTTAGCAAAATGGCTCAGTTTTCGAAAAGCAAGCAGAAAAAAATGTATAAGCTCTTATATAAAGCACTTATATAAGACACTTTCGTTGCAACTACTTACTTGCTGCCGCACAGCAAACATTATGCGTGCAAAAACAACAAAATACTTAACATGCTCGTAACCGACAACATATGCGTGATAGTGAATTTAGCTTCCATGCGCATAGTCTCAGCCCGGCATCAGTTGTTGCCTCTTCATTTGCTAGTACCTAAAATCCTGTAAACACTTGCACTTAGCTATATGGGTGCATGTGTGTGTGTAATATGTGCTATGCACATGCCATATTTCTGGAAATTTGTTTACCCGTGCCCTGGCAGCGCGTGGAGGGTGGATAAACATACTTGTAGCGGCATAATATTTAGAAGGCAGCAAGTGTTTGGCTAAGTCACTTAGAATTCATAGCTGTCAGTTGATAGAACTTTTGTTGCCGCGTAAGCCTGCGCTTGCTCACTTATTTGTATTATATACATATATTATCCATTTGCGGCGTGGCAAGGACGTTTCGAAGCCTGCCTTTTTGCCAGACCGCCGCCTCATGCCCGCTGTATGCGCTACCAACAGTTTGTAGTGTTATCCAATTGAAATGCACATCTTCACATCTGCATATAAGAATGGCAATTCGCCAACAATGACTTGCATAATTGCATATAATTAATAAAAATAACAATGGAACTGAAATTCTGGCAGTTTGCTGTAGAAGAATACGGAAAGTATTTCTACACATTACTTTTTCCTCATGTGACGGCGTCTTTTGTGCCATATAAATATGGGAGTGCAATAATTTTACCTTTGGCAGCCTCATATGCAACGACTCTCTTGCTTTTGGATTAAAAATATTTCAGTTTTTTTGGACTTATTGCAAACAAATATTTCTTAGCTCTGCCTTTAAGTAAAGCAACCGACTTTCTCTCAATCCATTGCAGTGTTTGCTTTTAAACCATGGTCCTTGATTCATTTTAAATTCACTACTTTTTACTTGCATGCTCGCCGGTTATTAAGTAGTAAGCTTAACTTGGAAGTAGAAATGGTGAACGTCTGTGTGGGGACCAAATACAACGTAGCGCATAAGACTTCGTTAGTAATTTTTTTGTGGCGACTTTTTCTCCACTACCGCAGCAATATTCACATAATGAATAAGAAAATTCAGGATTTATGCGACTTTATTTACTGCTACATGATTTAAAGTGAAAAGATGCAAAACGTTAAGGACAACTCCAAATAAAAGGAAAAAGCAGAAATCATGTGCTCAACCTATTTGCACATTTTTGCTTCTTCCACGCACAACAAAATAAGCCAATTTTAATACACTTCGAAACATTAAAGAAATGACTTATTTATTTCTATAAAAAATTCTTATCTTTGGGTAAGAGACGAGCTTTTCATCTTTCTTAATTTTTAAAGCTCATTGTAACATATCGACTCAAGGTGATTTGGTTTTTATTGTTGCTTTAGCTGGTTCTAAAAATATGCAAATCGCAATTTTATTGCGCAATAGTTGTATCAGAAAAAAAAATTACTGAGCTTCGCTTTAGAGAGCTTAACGATGAGATTTATTTACAATAATTTTTCATAAAATGTAATGCAAAGTGAACATACATGCGTATCTAATAGGGTGTGTCATTCTGAGGCAACCTTTTTTTTCAACTGAAAAACAGGCTAAAAACTTTCAAAAATGTGAAAAAAGTCACTCAAAAGATGAGCTCAATAATATTAAGATTCTATAATCGACTTCGACTACATGAAGATCGATTCCGAAAAACGCGATCGATTATGGTAAACTCGATTCGGACTAGAAAACTCGATTCTCGAGAATGTCAAGAATCGATTCTTAATCGAATCGAAGATTTCCATCCCATTTTACGGAAAACCATCGCGTGCACATATAATAACCTCCGCCTCCTATTAACATGCCTCATATCAAATCAACCATATGGAGTAAAGTCAGCCAGATGTTCGAAAATCCTTTTATCATTTATATAGAGGCTACCTCAAGTTTACGCTCAAATTGATCTATTTTAGGCACAAAGTTACACTTTTATGAGTAAAACACGCTCTGGAATTTTCATTGAGTTAACTCACATATTGGGCAATATATGCGGTACACAGTCACCCAGAAGTTCGAAAATCTGTAAATTAGGTATATGGTGGCTAGATAAATAGTAAATATTGAGGTTTTGCACTGTGACCTATGGTCTATTTTGCCCTCCTCTATACCACATATGGTTTCCAAAGTCCAGCATCCTGACAAATCCAGGAGCCTGCTGGGCGCGACTCAGGTGATGTTATCCTTGTCCATGTAGATGGAACCTAGAACATTTAGCCTGGTTCTGCAAGTTGCTGGGTACCCCAGAATCAGGTGTTCTGTGGTTTCCTGTTTCACATGGCAGAACCGACAGTTTGCCCAGGAGACTATGCTCATGTTGAACAAGTGCTTCCTGCGCCTGCAGTGCCCTGTTTAGGTCGCGACAAGAAGGCGGAATTAGTATATTGGGAGGTTGATTATTTCCATAAACCTTGCGAGGGTGTACCCTCCTAGAAGCAGCTTGGTATGGCGTATTCCTGCTGCCTGATGCCAGTTCTGTTCTCTCCCCTTTTTCTTTCCGTCTTTCAGAGCAGCTCCTTAAAAATGTGGGACCCCACTGCAATGGATAGTGTCTGGCCCCATCATAACGAGTGGAGTTCCTTTATAACAACACAAGTATTTCGTTTCACTTTAAATTTTTTTTTTTTTGGATGCATTTGTGCATTTTATTTTTTTGTGGAAATTTAGTGAAAATTTATATAATCATTCAATGATTCAAATATTTATTAATATCACAAATTTTACCAGAATTAGTTTTTCGTCAATTTCAACGATCTTTTCAGCTATCTGGGAAAAAAATATTAAACGTATTTTTTGGCCCTCCTTAATATATACTCATACATATGTAAATATAAATATCATAATAAGCACTCTAAGGATAAGCAGTTTCCACTGCAATGAATTTAAATAAAAACGAATCTCCTTCTCCGTTTGTGAGTGCTTAACGCTTATTAGCACTTCATAATGCAAATTATTCTTAGAGATTCCAACACTTCATTAGCACCAAATTGTTGCAAATTAAAGAATACTTAAGATATCTCTCTTACAAGTGTATGCCGGTAAGCTGTGCAAAGCAGAAATGTTTTCAAATGCAGCAAACAAGAAAGTCGAAAAAATATTCTTGCAAAAAGTTTCGTAATTAAAATCCTTTTCAAGTAATTGAAAGGTATTTAAATGCTCTTCCGGCCCCTTCACACATTTTGGCAAAGTAAATACATTACAACAAATACTTGAGCCATATTTGTTTATATGCTGAGCGTGTGTGTGTGTTAAATCTAAAAATGAACACACATGCAAGTATATGTTTATGGTTTTATGCTATTCGCAGTCACTTAAATGCTTTCATTCGCTCTGCTGCCACAGCTTCGACTTTAGATGCACACAGCTCCCAAACATCGGGTTGGAATTAACGAAATACTATTTGGCGTAAATATATGTATATATGTATGTATGTATGCCAAGTCTCATATACTGCTCTGAATATTTATGAATACATATATGTGAATAAATCGGGAGTCGGAAAGCCAAATATGCGCCTGTTAGAATAAATGCATTTTACGAGTGTCTGAATAAATCTACACGTACATACATATATGTATAATATAACGGCACAAAAATTCTTATTCAAGCGCACTAAAATTTGGGATTTACCCACACACGCAACGATTATTTGTAAGCGGAAACATTGGAATATTTAAGTGTTGAAATTGAAAAGCAAATATTATGCTAAAATAAATAAGGAAGCTTAAGCTCGTATCAAACATTCTATAATTAAGGAAAATAGTCGAGAACAGGCTATTATGACTAATAAATTGTCTTTAAATTTATTCACCACAACTCAAAAATTCACGATATGCTATGCAGTATAAAGTCAGTCGCAAGTTCGACAATTTGTTATATGTGGATAAATCAGGGATAGTGAAACTTACATTAACCTTTTTTTGATCAGGAATATATCCTTTCGGAATTTCATTAATTTAACTTAACTTTAACTTAACGAGTCGAGTAAGAACGCGTTTCATACCAAAAATATTCACCAAAATCAGTCGAACGAACTAACGAGGGATGTTGAATTCTCTCCATCTCTCTAAAACTTGTCTGACGAATTTCTAGCACCATATTTTTTAATATTTTCATTAGTTGAAGAGATCGAAGGTCGTCCAGATTGAGGCATGTCTTCAACGATCTCTCGACCGTCTTTGTACCACTCGTAGGCTTGTGTTTTTGATAAAACTGAATTACCGTAAGCCTTTTCCAACATTTGCAATGATTCTGCACACGAAAATTGGTTAGAGATACTAAATTTGAGACAAATTGTTTATCGATTATAAAAATCGCAAAGCACTACTGAGGTTTACCGACTTAAGCAGCTGCTGTAAACAAACTGCTTGACAGATCGCGCTCATATTTCGCATAGTAATCAAGGATAGTCTTACCTAAATTATTATACTCTATTATGCAAAATTCTGCCCGAGTACAAAAACAACAACTATGGCTATAGCCACATTTAATGGCAAGATGATGCGATTTTCTCCTAAAACACTGAATTAAATCTTCTTCATTTGAGGAATATCAGCACTAGATACTCGACTACGTTCTAAGTATTATTAAATTACCAAAAACAACTTAAAAACTAACAGGATCAGCGAACAATGGTGTAATATTAAAAGGAAGACATTGCAGCACAGCATGTTGCAAGCATGTCACCAGCAGTAAAGTTGACGCAGAACTTCAGCACTGTGTGGCAGCTAAGTAACACAAGTAAGGGGACTATGTCAGAAATAAAAGAAGAATTCAAGAATAATGCAATAAGTGGAAAGTCAGTTAGCAGGAACTGCCTGCGTCGTTGGCGTTGCACGAATGCCTCTGGAATGCCTGACAGCATTACCGAGCAGCATGTTACGCAGTAAAGTGAAAAGTATTTGAGGAAAAATGTGGAAGGCAAGCAGCGCGCTGTTGCCGATGACATTAGGGTAAACTTATGCTATTATATGTGCGCCTAATGGCTAAATTGAAAATTTATGAAGATAATTTCAGCATAATTTCACATCAAGATGCAGTAAGTGCATTACAAAATTTACATAAGTGCGGGTGGGTACGAGACGGCTTGCAGCACTGTGGCATTTTTAAATTTTATTTTTATTTTTTTACTTTAATGCAGTTAATTGTCTGTAAAAATATATTTTATTCGTGCAGTTTTTTTCGAATTTTAATGCAATCACTTTTTGAAGAAAGCGGCAAATTTCAATTTTTTTGAAATTCACAAATGGATGTAGCACGTGAAGAGCATTAATAATATTTAACTTTAGTAACAAAACTGATAGAGATATGTCGAGAAATATTATCATGTCACCAATTTGATTAATTTTCTTCTAAACGCCACTATTTTCCCTTGACTTTTAGTTTAGATGTGTCCTAAACTTACTCAGTAGCAATACATTCAATAACTTCTAATTTGTTTTCTCGCTTGTAGCAACAAATAAATGCAAAATGTGCCTGTGATATACAAACAGGAATTGAACTTTTATTTTTCCCTATTTTTTATATATTTTTATCTCACAATTTTTTCTTTATACTCCACCAGCTGCAGCTTTTTTATTAAACTATATATAGACATAATAAATAAGTTTGTCCATATATAAATATATGTGTATATATATTTTTAAATTCGCCTCGGAAAACTTATTCATAATTTATGTACATATTTTATTTGCTTAAGTTATTTATGCAAATTCAATTCACACAAAGTTGGCGCAAACGCAGTCCCCACGCACTTAACGGGTGATGTACTTTCGTCAATTGGCTTTTTTTGACAGACCATGTGAGAATCGTGTCAAGCTGTTATGTTATTTTTGTTCAGCATTGTTTGGCAATTCATCGTGGAAGGACTTACGCCTGAACAACGTTTACAAATCATGAGGCCTAGCATTTATTTTTGAATAATATTCGACCAGATAGAACACGTCTAGCATGCAGTGAGGAAAATGTAGCAGCAATAGCAGAGAGTGTACACGAAGTCCGTGGGAGTCGATTCGGCGTATGGAACGACTTTGAGCATATTAGGTCGAGATCTTAAATTGAAAGCGTACAAAATACCTTCCCAAGCGACATTGCTTCGCTCTATTGTTTTTTAAAAAGTTCCGAGAGGATTCGACGTTTTCGTGATAAATTTTGTTCAACGATGAGACCCATTTCTGGCTCAATAGGTATGTAAATAAGCAAAGTTTACGCATTAGTTATGAAAAGTAACCTGAAGAGATTCAAAAGTTGCTATTTAACCTAGAAAAACTAACGGTTTAATGTGGCTTGTAGGTCAGTAGAATCACCGGTCCATATTTCTTTAAAAATGATGCCGATGAGAACGTAACCGGCAATGGTGACCGTAGCGCGCCATGTTTACCGAATATTTGAAGTCTGAAATTGAAACTTGTGATCTCTGCGAATCACACACATCTCATCAATCACTGGTTTTATTGAGAGAAGAATTCGGTGCACAAATAATGCCATGTTTAAGGCCGGTCGATTAATCAAAAAGATCGTGTGGTATCACATCTTTTCCTATGGGGATACGTTAGGTCTAAAGTCTATGTTGACAATCTCGATTCAAGCCTTGGCGCAAAACATCACGCATGTCATTCGCCAGTTACCAGTCGACATGCGCCAACGATAGAAAATTGGACTCAACGGATAGATCTGAGACGTGCCCGCGGCCAACATTTAAAGGAGAAAACCTTCAAAAAAATAACTAAAAAAGAATGTAATTTCGAATGATAATAAAAATTCCCATTAAATTTGAAGTTTCTGTGTTTTTCTTTAAAAAATTGTGGAGCCTCGAAATGGCTCACCCTTTATATGTACACATTGGTTTTTGCGTACATTGTACATTGCGTATTTAAAAAATTACAATAATTTTATTGACATACGATAAAAATTGTGTGTGGGTATTTGTGCAATGCTCAGAAGCTTTAAATTCCGTTGTAAGTGCTGTGTGTGGATGTGAATTTCATTTGTAAATTGCGCCGTGAATTTTGTTTGCAGTGCCTCATTGGAAAATGTCAACAAAAAAATAGGAAAAGTTTAAAATGCTTTAAATTTATGAGCTACCATTTAATATTAAGGTGAATAAAATATTTAATTCTTAGCACCTAATACTTATCTCAACATCCGAAAAGCTTTTGGTGAGTATGTAATAACTAAGGAAACCTGCCCAAAACGGTTTCCACGATTTAAAAGTAGTTATTTGGCATGGAAGAAAAACAACGTTCTACTCGGAGAAAAGGGTTTGAAAATGAAGAACTAGAAGCATTACTCGATGAATGTTGAGCCCAAAAAGTGCTCGCAGAATCTTTGACTATCGTTTCAAAATGTTTAAAAGTTATCGGATATGATCAGTGGCAAGGAAATTGGTTGTTATATTAATGAACTGAGGCCAAGAGATATTGATACACCATATCGCATGCCAGAAATGTTGTTTTAGCGCTGCATTGGTTTGTGACTCGGACTTGTGAAAAATTAATCGACTACTACAATAAATGCAAAAAATCGTATGCGAAACCTGGCCAATCAGGCAAATCAAAGCTGAGTATCTATGACACTAAATTAATGCTATGTACATGTGTTTGGTTGTATCAGATGTGTTCTATTAGGAGCTTATAAAAGAAATTCAGAAAACTGAAATTCGCGACTAGCAATTCTCTCATGAGACAAAAATTTTCCAACATAACAACGCTCGGCTTCATGTTTCAAACCGGTTTAAAAACTATTTGGTAAACAGCGAAGTTTGAAGTCATTTTGTTTAGTAAATTTGAGAAGCTGAAAATTTTCGTATGCACAGTTATCACTGTTATAAATATTAGTTTAATCATATTAAGACAATAAAGAATATGAATTCTTAAAAATCAGTTCTCAACAAAAAAGAGTCCAAAGGCAAATATTTGAAAACAACATAAAGCATTTATAGGTTGACAAAACTTTGATCGCAATTAACCATAACATTGCAACAGTTTTGAGAACTTGTGGCTAGCACGCTTAATCCAGTACATACGCAAGCTGCTGCAATGAAACGCAACGGAAATAAAACATTGGGCAGCATTTCCTGCTGCTGCTGACATTCATTGTCACTTTGTACGCAAGTGAGAAGCCTGACGCTGCCAAGTAGGCCTAGAGACGCAATAGCCTCAAACGGCACTCAACTAAAGTGAACTCGCACGAAATAGGCAACAAAAATGAAAAAACAAAAAACGCAACACATAAAATACAATGAAGCGAGGCGACACATTCAAGTGGAAGCGTTTAGATACAAGCGTTTACTTTTTTGCACTTTTACTTGCAAATTGTGCTACATAACGGCATACTACTAGGGGGGCTGTTTAGTGCAACGCTCCGAGTATTGTTTGGGGCCAGTTCAGAGAAGAAAGTTTTGCCATACAACCGAACACACGCACACACATACACTCAATAGTGTATGAAAGCAACGAATACACACAGGCAGACAGACCGACTGCTGCGCTCGTCCACCGTTGGCGATAACTGAAAATGTCTGCTGTTGGAAATCTGGGTCGAAACGCTCAAGCAGCACGTCTGTGTGTCATCACTTTATAGTACTGTTATTTTTATAGTTTTCCATGTTGATGTTTTTAATTTGCACTTTTTTCTATTTTTTGTTGTCTGTTTTATTTACTTGCCTCCGCTGCGTCACCGGCCGCAGTGGAAGTGCCAGCGTCAGCGCCAAACTGCCGCAATGATATCCACTCGAGCGTGGGTATGTGTGTGGTCGAGCGCTCGACTTTCAGTGCATATGTTCGTTCGGGTAGATGTGTTGATAAATGAAAATGTTTACTTGCATTTAGTTGTGCACATTAAACACAGCACAGTAGTGCTGTGCTTGTTTGTTTGTATGTGTGTGTGTGTGTGTGTGAGCACTCACAGGCATGCATATGCGCGCACACACGTGTACTCCGCACGGAATTCACTCAAAGTGTGTCACCAACTGCTTGTTTGCCAGTGCCGTTTGAAGGTATGAAAGTTCCTATACAAGAACGTGTGTGTATTTGTGCTTGTATTGGTACCAACATAGTTGTGAGGTTTCGTTGAGATTCCTGTCCGTTTTTTAACAAGAGTGTGTGTGTTTGCGCTCATGAATATAAATTCGACTAAATTAAATGTAACATTGTAGTTGTATCTACCGCCAGTTTGGCTGTTTTTCGTACACATTCACTCGCGTGTTCAACATAAATGTGGTTAAGTGCTTTTATGGCATAGCCTCGTAGTTGCGCCCTTGCGCCCCACAATATGCGCGTTTTTAGAAATGCAAATTGCTAAAGAAAACATGAGAAGCACAAGTGGAAAGGCACGCCGAATAGGTCAAGAGTTCCGGAGATTCACAACTAAAAGTAACAGCGAATTGTATTAGCATGCATATTTACTCATGTTCATGAGAGCTGATATTTAATTCATTTGGCAACCTACGGTTATAATAAAGAAAACTAATACAAACCATAAAAGAAAATAAATTTGCAACAAGCGCTAATATTGTTTTTTATATATTCGGTTTACAAATTTATATTAGAAGATATTCGTTTTCTCAAAACCGGAAGTAAGAAGCAAAGTGAAAAAATTCTCGAAATAAAAATGGAGGCTCTCGAAATAAAAATTGAGGCAGCCCAACACATTTGGGTCTGATATGTAAGACATGACTGTCAAAAAATATTGGGTAGTCGAAAAAGTCTTTTCGTATTTTTTCAATAGATGTCGTTACAACCGTACATCTCCAGTACTACCAATCACATTGTGTCACAACATATAGTGTTGGAGAGGTTTTTTTTTTTTTTTTTTTTTTTTTTTTTCAATGCCATTGTAACTAGTTAGTTTTGCTTAATGTATAATAAAAAATAATTAATGGTGCTCTGCGTATAATTGCAGAGAATCTGGTTACTGTATATTGGAGAGGTGAGATTTTGAGAGCTTCGTTTAAACAAAAAAAGATTAATTCGGGAAAGTTGAAAAAAAGTTACAGCTATTCAAAAATGAATGAAAATAATGATGAAATTCGCTTTACTTTGAAATTTTTGTATAAAAAAGGGAAGAATGCCACCGAGCCACCAATGAAATTTGTGAAGTTTACGGACACGATGTTGTATCAGCTCGTCTAGACTAACAATGGTGCGCGTGCTTCCGTTCTGAAAATTTCGATGTGAAAGATGCAACTCACGCTAGTCGATCTATCGTTGAAAAAGTCGGTGAACTTATGGAAAAGATTGACAAGGACTGTCATATAAGCAGCTTTGACATCGCCAAGGATCTTAGCATTCGTCACCAAATGGGTTTGAATCATTTAAAAGAAGCTGGCTGCAAAAAGAAGCTCAATGTTTGGGTACCACATGAAATGCATATATGAGAAAAATTTAAGGGACCGTACTAACATCTGCGATTCTTTACTGAAACGAAATGAAATCGAACCGTTTCTGAAGCGAATGGTAAGAGGAGACGAAAAGTGGATCAAATATGACAATAATGTCTGAAAGAGATCACAGTTCAAGCGTGATGAAGCTCAACAAATGGTTGCAAAACCAGGATTGGCGACTCTAAAGGTTATGCTGAAATCGGGATTTGAAAGGAATCATCCACTATGAGACACTTCAGCCTAGTCGAACGGTTTCCTCTACATTTTACTGTCAACAAAAGATGAGATTGAAGCAAGCAATCGAAAAAATTGCCACAACTGATCAACAGAAGGGGATTCGTCTTCCATCAGGACAACGCTAGACCACACTCATCTTTGATGACTCGGCAAAAACTGGGAGAGCTTGGCTGAGAAATTTTGATGAATCCACCATATAGCCCTGACCTTGCACCATCGGAGTACGATTTGTTTCGGTCAATGCTGAGCTCTGTTAACGTAATAAAGTTGGCTTAAAGAGAAGCCTGTGAAAATTACTTGTCGCAGTTTTTCGCCGAGAAACCAGAAATGTTTTACACTGATGGAATAATGTGTCTAGCGGAAAAATGGCGAAAAGTGGTCGACCAAAGTGGTACATATTTGGCTCATTAAACTTCATTATAAATATAAAAAAATTAGCAAGTTGAAGTTTGATTAGATATACGAAAAAACTTTTCCGACTACCAATATTTTATTAGATTTTTTTATCGTATTTTTCGTATATATTTCTTTCAAATATTTGTAATCGAAAAAACCCTTCGTCCAAATTTTTAAGAATTGTACCTCAAAGACGTGTGTACAATTTCATAAAGATCAGTTGAGTAGTTCTCGAAAAGTCTTGCCAACCGACTTCAAAAACACTGTTTCGAGAGAAACGCGTTTAAAGACGGCGCACTTAGTCGCGCTAGATTCGAGCGCACAAGTTCTCAAGACTTTATCTCCGAAACTATTACTCCGATCTACTTGAAAATTTAGACAATATTCTAGAGGTGTTGTAAGATTTGATAAGATACTAAAAAAAATCGATTTTTTGATATCCATAAACCCTTGTAAGTCCATAAGCAGAATCACATAAAAAAATTAGCGGAAAAAGTCCCTTTGAACAATCAACTTCAAAAACAATAGGATTGGAATACGAAGTACATAGCGTTTCATTTATTTACTTGCTGAAACCGAACGCTGAGCACAATTGCTTCTGCCCCACATACAACACAGCAGAAAGTGAAGCATAGAAAAAATCACAAAGAAGATAAATAAACAGAAAATGTGAGAGGAAGCTTATGTAAAACCGAATTTCGGTGGATTGAGGTGAACTTAAACAAACACTGTTGAAAAATGGCACAGAAGAATAGTAACAAATGGAAAAGTAAGCAAATGCGTTAGCTTTTCGTGACCTTGCACACAGTGCGCTAGGAGAAGGAAGAACAAATATTTACTTCAACCAAAATGGTGAAGTGAAGTATTGGCTCGAGTCCACTTTTGGCAAATTAAAATAAGCAAATGGAGACGTTTTTATGAATATTCAAGAGTGTTAAGTCAAGTAGGTGAATTTTTTCGAAAAAAAAAAATACTAAATTGGCAGCCGGGGACTCCAGTCTGTGTCTAACATTGCTGTTCTACAGAGACATGCTACTAACATTTTAATATTTAATGCAGTAATGTTGAAGGCAGTCGCTTTTTAATTGCTCAGCAAAGAAAATAAATATTTAAATGGCAGGCGGTACGCAGCGCAATTAAAGAGTCAGGACAAATTAATAGAAGTCAACTGAGGCTAATCATTTCCACGTGAATGTACAGAAAAAAATATTGTAAATACGGCTCTTTATACACTTAGAAAAGCAGTTAAAAGGCAATTAACAGCAGCTGTAGACTTCACAAACACTTTATTCCTTGATGAATATATGTATGTATATTATTGGAATTTTGATATATATATATATATATATACATATATATGGTGTATATATATTTTTTTCAAAGAACACAACTTTTAATAGATAGCTGAGAGAGCTCTTAATTATGTCAACTAATGTTCCCAATAATCTACTAGCTTCACAATGGCATCAGCTTATTCTATCTGAATTTTTCTCAAGTGACCTTGCAGTAGTTGGTTTTGCTTCAAAAGCACTACATGCTAATATTAGCGTTAGCCGTGCACTCATGCTATAAAGCTAAAGAACTAAAGATGATTCAGTAGCATTTTTAGTTGTCATCACACATGATCTTCTTCCCACACAATTAATTGCCATACTTTGCCAACTGCCTGTGAATAGCCCTTGGAGCACACGTGCGTATAAGTAACCTTTCTGAAACAATCAAATCGGGTAGCGTACACTTGCGTTTGCTAATAGTCTCCCATGCGGTGAACAAATTCAATTTACACTCCATAAAATAATCCTTACAACACGATTTTAAGCACTTTATCTGCAAAGTACACAACAACAAACTGTTCAAACAGCACCTTTAATGCCTATAAAGCCAAGCACAACTTAAATGCTGATATGCAAATCGTCAACAAAACCCATAAAATACTTTCAATTAATGCCCAAACACCGCTTCATAGAAGAATTTTGATGTGGATAACACTTGAATGCTGTGCGCTTATTCCAAGCAGGTAAATGGCTGACATGGAAATACTGGCATGAGCATGCAGATGTATATTCGTGTGTAAATTTTAGGACAGTTGGCAAAGTTGGTTGACGATTATGAGATTTGAGTACAAGAAAAGGTGCGTCGTTATGTGCTGTGCCGAAGATGTGTCTACATTGGCCAACAGGTATGCGCTGTTAATGAAGGGCATGGCGAATGAACTGCTGGACTGTAAATTAATTATTTTTTAATAGCAAAGTTTAATGGCACGCCAGGTGCGACATTTTGATGGTGTGCATAGAAAACTTGGTAAGTGGATTGAGTACGAAATGCAAGATACGAGTAATAATTGCTTATCGTTTTGAGTTAGGGGGTTCCTCAACAATATGACGGCGCTCCGGACTAGACGCCTCTGCGAAAGCAGGGGAAGCGATAGTTGAGTCGGTTTTTACATTTCGCGTAGCACAAGGGCGTCCCCTCTTCTTTTGAGTAGAACAGGAAAACACAGGCGTAGCGCTTAGGAGCTCAGTTACGACATCCATCTGGAATTTTATAAGTGACACATGCTTGGCGTTTAAATTAACGATTTTGAGATGTCCCCGATAGAGGAGCAAGGAATACTGTGCCTAGGCTCCATTGAAATTTTTTCATGTACCACTTATTGGAGCGTTGTTTCGCATTTCAAAACGATCCCCTGCCAAGCTTTTTCAAGTCTGACTCAGACTTCAGTTCATTGTGTGTAAGCTCGCTCTAGACTCTAACTAACAAGCCTTATGTACCTGTATGTATACATGCTCGTACAAATTAGATCTCCCTTATTTGTACTTCTTACCTTTATCTGCGAAGGTTTGAATTATTCTCATTTAGTTGATAACAATTATGATCAATGCGAACGAAATGAAATATTTATGTTCAGCATTTAATCAAGCCTACGCAGAATACCAAGCATAAATGCGAAGTGCCCGTGAAGGCACAAAACCATGCTTTTGTTTCTTGTTAAGAGTAAATTTTCCGCGAAGTATATGCATATCATAAATATGAGTCAACAATAAAAACAAAACCTGCTTCATATTATTTTCAGCCACCACTCTAGGACTATTCTATCAACCCTTAGGCCAAAAGCTGTCAGTGTGGCGTTTCAATGAGTTCTGCGTAAGAAATACAAGCTTTTACGCTCAATTTTGTTTTGTGTTTTTTTTTACTGGTTTTACTTTCAAATCTGTTTTTACTTTTTCGCATTTAACCGAAACTTTACTACTTTGTGGCTGCGTGCTGTGCGTCAGGACACATATACTGCAGGCCGCCTTTAAACGTAGCCTTGGTCAGCTGTCGGATGTTGGTGTGAATATAATAAAAGCGCAAGGGTTGTGGTCTTAATGCAGTAGTACGCAGAATTATTTGTTTGTTTTTCTGTAAGCCATTTGCGGTTGACCTGAAAAAGAACGTCGAGTGTCTGAAAATTACTCTCGGCTGGTCAGCTGGTCAGCTGTTCGAATTTGGCAAGGCAAACATTTGGCACATATATAAATAGCAGAAAGAGCATTAATAAAGGCAATCAGGCTGAAAAGTTAAATCATGATTTATATTAAGGACTTCACACGGATTACTTATGTACACGCGGCTGAAATTATGGCTGCGGTCGTCATTGACAGGTTTGAAAAGCCATCAAGAAGTCAATCGGCTTTATGCTTTCAATGCGGATTGTTATTAATAAAATAGGATATTGCACACGAATTATGTGTATTTATGATGATCTTTTTTTTTAATATTTTATATATTGCATATATTTGAAAAAAATTCATTAATTTTAATTTAAGGGGCTATACCAATGTGACGCAAGAGAAATTATGCGATTTTCGTGAGTTTTTTTTAAGAGAAAATACGCGCGTGAATATTTCGAACTTCACTGAACGTAATATGGTATATTTTCAGCTATAGTTTAAGATTTTTTTTACAAAAATGTTGAAAAATAACGAAGTTATAGGCTGTCTTAGGAGGTGCCACAAAAAAAGTGCCCCAACTGCTGGCATGGTTCAGGCCGAATGAGTAGCTGAAACAAAAAAATTGAGTTATTTATTTATTTAACAAAAAAGAAATTTTGAAAAATGTCGTTTCGAGGAAAACGCGTTTAAATTTTTACTTATATGTGTTTGCACCTCTGAGCGGCCATTCTTTAGCACGCTGCCATCCAAAAACTATTCAAAATACGATCTTCCCGATTTCAGGATATTTATGAAAATATAGCTATCGAAAAAGCAAAAAAAAATTTTTTTTTTTTTAAAGTGTCACACTGGTATAGCCCCTAAAGTTTAATCAGGATTTATGTTTTGTATTGACTCTACTTAGCTTGTATCAAAAAATAAACTGCAACTGTATACACTCTTCAATTTCACACTGCATTTTTTCCTTTATTCAGCAATATTTGCAATTTATGCTGGCACCAAATACAAAAAATGCATTTTCTTCTTTTACAGAGACCAAGACAATATGTGGAGATGTGCCGCCTCACTATTGGGAAACACCTTATTCTCAGCCCTACTTTGACAACTCGTCGAGACGTGAAGTGACAGCGACAGTGGGCCAGGCGGCGCTGTTGCATTGTCGCGTGCGCAATTTAGGCGATAGAGCGGTAAGTTGCCTACTTTTAGGGGCTCAACACAAATAAAAATCATTCAAGTTCTTCGCATAGAAAATACACTAAGGGAAAAAAATTTAATTTCTACGCCTACAAAAGAGCTGGAAATTGTTTACCAGGAAACACAAAAAAAGACACTTTCCCTTGAAATCGCATCCAATACTCTATATAAATGCATATGCACGCATACTTATGCGGTCTACGTTCATTACATTTCACGAAAAATTTCATAATGGAACTCTGTTTTTAATTTCAAGGTAAAGTCTCTCCACAATTTGTAGTAATTGCACTACTCGCACGTAATTCGCCAAACACCAACTGCGAAGTAGATAAGCGAAAGAAATATTTAAACTGCGAAAGCAAAGGCGCGAGAACAAAGCACATTACAAACAATGAAAACGGAAGTGCCCAACAGGAAAGAACGAGACACAAAAGAAATAAGCAACAGCACGAAAATGCACGTAGATGTGTAATTAAATATATTGTGGCCGCCAACATAATTGTCTATCTGTAAATGCAAGCTGCAGGCGCAAAACAGCATTGCAGCGAGTTATACTGCGCGCCGACAGAAAACTGTGGCAACGCTACAACCGCCCTAGCACGCACAAACCGCCACCAACAGAGGGATAACTACATTTTATTGTTATCTTTAAATTTCGTCGGCACAACACAATAGGCTGCAGTGAAAATGAAGCACAAATAAATACGTGTAAAGAAGCGAACAAACCGAAAGTATGCCCTGCGGTATTTGCCTCAGGCTTTCGCTTAAATGCGAGCGTGTGTGCGATTTACACTCAAGCATTATCCAAAGCACTTGCAGTGGCAGGCTTATGAAGCCTCAGCTACTGCTTGCACAAGTGCCCAAAACAATTGCGGCCCGACAGCACTTGCAACCACATACACATATGTTGATATGTAGATATGTGTATAAAGTGGGCTTTGTGTTTGTGTACAAACTTATTACTTTTATCTGTCTGCGGATTTGCATTCACCTTGGCACATAATAGAAAGAAAAAATCTTAATATAAACTAATAATTTAGCGCAACTGCTGCATTGTGCTATACAAGTATAAAGTAATTTCGCTGTGTGCGGACAAAGATATTTCTATAGCATGTCTACACTTCCTTCTGTGTTCTCATTTCTGCATTTACATGTGGCGCAGTGCAATATAGTCAAACCGATACGTATTCACATCCATTTGCATAGCTGTGGTAGGTGCGTAGGTGCAGATGACTAAATATTAAAGCATTTGTATCGCAACTGCAATTCTCATTAGTCAGATAGTGGTTAGCGCTACCCTGGTTATATCTTGAAATAACTTACAAATATACAAAATATTCTCCATATAACTGATATGTTGTGTCGTTGCGCTCAGGTCATTTGGTGCTCTTAATGCAACTGCTAAGATCCATTATGCTTTTTGTAGACACTTATTATTTGGTGTATGGAGGGTTCCAAGTTTCTTGTGTCGGGTTTGTAATAGGGCTGGCCATTCACAGAAATTATCGGAAATCGTTTCCGTATTCCCTTCTATTTTGAAGTAGCGATGCATATTCTGGTGTAAGGCAGGCACATTTTTGGCGCATGGTCTACAAAAGGCCAGTGCCCGTTATAGTGGCTGGTAGTCTGTATAAAATATTTATGTCCCTACTTAATAAGTTCTTGGTTCTATTCCTGCCATACTTGCGCTATATCTGCCTCGTCATCTTGCAGCTTGCTATTGATTTCCATCTCATCTAAGCCATTTTTTCATAATCATTAATGCACACTTTCGATCGTTCCTAGTGGGTATGGTCTTAAGGAGCCTGCTAGGTTTGCCAACTCGTCAGCCTTTTCGAGAGTGTTACTGAGACAGGGAATCCTAATTGAGGGCATAAATCTTTTCTGCAATTGTGACTTCGAAATATAGGTTAGATATAGGAAGAGGTTATAAAATATCATCCATTTACTTCTAGAGGGTTGCCTCAACTGAAATATACTATTGAAATTTAACCTTCTATAGACTAACTAGCTTACGTTTAGCAGGCTTAGGTTGGCCTTATGTCGATAATTTTCCAATTCCAACAGCTTAATTCCTTTATCCTTGTAGCACAACTTACATATTTCGGGTAAACACGTCTTTGGGAGTTATTGCCGATATATGGTTACCATGTAAAAATCAACCAAAACCTCCGAAATTGTTGAGTTTGTCTTATGGGTTCTCGGGAATTACTCAAACGAATTTATGCATTTTAAACGCCTAATCACAAAAGTTGCCTATTTATCAAGATATTTTGCTATCTAATCGATTTTGCCATAAGCATTCAATTATTTCTAAGTTTCTCATATAATTTTCGCATTTCAACTATTTTCATTATATATACCAATTTCAAACATGGAAGACACTATTGGTGCTAAGTTTTGTTTCGATAACCTAAGCTTGTAAAGTTTAGTTGTCCTTGGAGCTGATAGTATTGTTCAAACTGTATGGGTTTTGAAGCTTACCTTGGACTGTTGGTTAAAAATATATGTACATATGTATATGGGTAATATGTTAAACTTTTTACAGACCGGTGATGCCCATAAGTTTCGGCACTTAAAGGTTGAAATAAATTTATTTGTCAGAAGAACGCACAATTTTGTGAACCTTTTTTTTTGAAAAGGCCATTATTTAGTCAATTAGTAAAACTGTGTATTAAGAAAGATTAACGTTCTTTAATAATCGGCTCTTAAGTAAAAAAACAAACCTCCGTAGAGAGATATCTGGCGATGAGCCAAATTTCAAAAATCTTTCATGCACTGGTGCTACCCAGCTATTGTTATACCAATTCTCCTTTGCGATGCAGTAGTATGTTGGGCAGGCGTACGGAAATCCACCTACCGGAACCCAATGGCCACCTACCGACTATATGACCCCGCTTTTCAACTGAGAAAGAAGCTTTAAGGTAAACATAAAAAAGGATGTCTGGCGTAAAGATATTTTGGCAAGACTAAACATCAGTACGGATGAATCGAAAATGGAAATGGAGTTGGTGCGGGAATATACTTTCCAAAGTTAGGCATAAGGCAACCTTTGAAGTTGCCGGACCACTGCAGTATATTTCAAGCTGAGGTCTTTGCTATTGGGAAAAGGGCAGCAGTAGAAAGTGTTGCCAGTAGTAAGCAATTGTCAAGAATGGTGTACGGCTAACATCCGATAACGTGATAAACATTGGGAAACCCATGCATTGTGTATACGACAAAAGCATGGTAAAGAAAATCAAAACGATGGAATGATCTGCCTGGGTGTAAGACTGCAAAAGTCATGTGCAAAACGGTAAATTGGAAGTACCGGTATTAGAAATGCCTAGAACAGGTCACAGGGAAACAATGAAGCATTTCTTGTCCATTTGTCCCGCATTGGCAAGACTACGCTGCAAGCATCTGGTATCGGTAGGGAGGCCGTAGGATCTGTTAAAATTCGCGTCAAAGGCAGGCATCCTAAAGGATGACATGAGGATCGCAAATCACACTTTACACTACGTGCAAGTAGAGGACACCAATTTATTAGCTTCTCATAATATCTTTAACTGGTAAAAATTCTATTCAATTGTGTGCAGTTCCTGAAAAGGTCCATGTCATAATCGAAACACTTTCGATACTACAGAAGTGAAAATAACTTTCTTTAGTGCTGGCAGTTTATTTTTATCTCTTTTGAATTGCGAACTCATAAAATGCCTTATTAATGGCACATCAATTTATGCAAAGCAAGCTGAATTTCTTATTGCCAAACAGTTCGAGTATGAAATACCTTTTGAAAGGAAACTTTACTTAACTCACTTAACGGTGAGGTGCCTTACCCCGTTGTTAATACGTATATGAGCTAACATGAGCTATGACACACACACGTGCGCTGAGGCTTCTATTATCGTGTAGATTTATGCGCATGTGTTCAGATGCTCAATTTGCTGCCAGCGCCGCATAATTTCGCCGCCACAATGCCCAGCAACAATGGAGGTTACCACGCCAGAATGGGGGTTAAGTTATTACCGAGCGCCAAAGCCATAAAAAATGTTCGCATTAAAAAAATAAGTAATAAGTTTTAAACTCAGATTCGTAGCGAAAAAGATGGAAGCTTGCACATAATTTTTAGTAACCAACAGTTATGGTCTACATACAAAAGATTTGTGCCTGTGTAAGTGCCTTGTGCGCTGCTGGAAAGGTTGCACCTTTTATCCTTTAGGTAATATTTTATGACAACCAATTCGCCATTAAAAGCCATAGAGGCAGCTGGAGAATAAAGAAAAAAGCAAACAAGGCATCAGGCTGATGCAGCAATATCCTAGAGGAAGCGAGGTGAAAATAAATATAAAAGCAAAAAAAAATTAAAAAAAAAAAAAAACCGATAGCGTTATTGAAGTGTTACACTATCGGCCCATAAAATTTACATAAGCGCATTGAAGGCTTAAAATATTCATGGCATGTGAAGGGTCAGCCACTAAACAAGCGCTCGTACACACGCGTACACACAAAAGCGCACGCTTCAGTGTACACCGTGCAGCCACAACTTACACCCAGTAGAGAATAGAATTGAGTGATTAATCACTGAAAGCTTCCAACAGATAGTCAGCAGTACATATATACCACTTAAATTCAGTAATGCTGGTTACGACGGCTTATTAAGTGTAGTGTAGGCACACACGCGGCAGCTTTCGGGTAGTTACTTTTTGTATCGAATTCCAAATGAGTCAGGTTCGTATTTGTTTACTGCACACTTTACTACTGGGATTCGTACGAAATTAGGCACATACATATATAGAGGCATGTGTAGGGCTGGCTTGAGTGGCATAGGCCACTAGATTGTTCGTTATGGGCATTAATAGATAATGACATTTTGAACGTGAGCTGCCAAGCAATTAAGGGATCGAGCTTGGCAGCATGTGCACAAATATTTAAGCTTTCACAAGCGTTGAAATATAGATTTTTTTTGCTTTCTTAAATCTGAACGAATCTATCAGCTAAATGTTGGTCTGTAAAATAATTATTGAAAGTTTTGCCGTAGGTTGATTATAAAAATTTGAAATTATTTCTGATATGAAATTGAAAAATTTCTTTAAAAAATTGAATAAACGCACTTAAAATGCAAATGATATCTTAAGCACAGTTATTCATTTTTTTTTTTAATTTTTCAATTACTGCATTGCATCTCAGAAATAATTTTTATGTTAACACGTACATTTCGCATATTAAACAATTATCTGCGGTAATATAATTTATAACAGGAAACCTGTTGAGCAACTGTAATAAGTAAGAATAGTTCAAAAATTAAAATTTTTTTTTGCAAAAAAAATTTTTGTATACAAAAAAATCCAAAAGTGCAAGAAAAGCAAAAAAAAAATTGTGAAGAATAGGCCAGCTACTTATTTTTATAATGAAATTATTATCTTCGTACAAGCAAATGTTTAAACTTTCTTCATAAGTTGAAATTTTGAAGATTTATATTACTAAGCTTTTCATATTGAGTCGAAGTAAAAAAAAATACGTGTCCCATATTTTGACTCAAGGAACACAAATAAAAATTTCACACAAAAAAAAATTTCGCACCAAAAAAAATTTTGAGGTAAATTTTAGATTGAAAGACCCATTTCCATACCCCAAAACAAGGTATTAAGCGTTATTGCTTATACTAATATTTAATTGCCGGATATAAATGAATATGCAGTAAAAAGTTTGATAAAGTGGTTTCCTAGGGCCAAAAACAACCTTTTTTCAACAATTTTTCTCATAAAAAAATGATATATTTTCTTGGAATTTTGTTTGTTACAAACATACAATATTAGCAAAGATATTCTGAAATTTTTGGAAAAAAATATTTTAAACTTGACCATTGCGATGGCATTTCCGGTGGTTCCTCGGGAAAAAAATGCGCCAGTGTTGGCAGGATAACTCCTTACATGTACATCCAATATTAAAAAATACGTGTTTTAGTTAAAACCTCAACTTAGGACTTGAACGAGAGAAAACAGAAACTTAAAATTTGATTTTTGACAGACATTTTTACAAAAAAACTAAAATTTCATTAATTTTTTTTTAAATAGTTGTAATCGAAAAGAAATCCTTCGTCCAAATCTTTAAGAATTATATCTCAAAGATCTGTGTAAAATTTCATGAAGATCGGTTGAACAATTCTCTAGAAATCTTTCCAACCGACTTCAAAAACACTGTTTCGAGAAAAACGCTTTTAAAGACGGCGCACTTAGCCTTGCTGGCCTCGAGCGCACAAGCTATGAAGGCTATATCTCTGAAACTATTACTTGGATCATCTTGAAAATTTAGACAATATTCTAGCGGTATTGCAAAGTTTAGAATGACAATAAAAAATTCGATTTTTGTAGACCCATGTAACCCCATGTAATAGATTATATCCATGTCCAAGTCAGAAACACGTGTTTTATATATATATGTATGTTTTTATTTTTAGTAAATATTTCATGATGTAATTGACTATGCTAAAACAATCGTCGATTTACTTTAACAAATTTTGTATGCCCTTCTTTAATCTCACTGAGGATCCAAAATATGTTGTCTGGCGTTGCATATATCTCAAGTCCAAAAATCAAAACCAGTTTTAACAATGGGTCAATACACCAAGCACCAGTTTTTTGTCTTACAATTTCAATTTGGCTTAAAGTTTTCCACCCAAAGTGAGTTTCTTTGAGAAGAGTGCGGCGTCAAAGTGGCAATAAATCATTTTCATTGCGCTTCTTTTGCATTTTCTACACCTATTAAAGCTTTTCTCAGCAACTTTCAGTTTCAATTTAGATGATGATGATGATAAAATTTACATTTTTGACCAAATGGCGGCTACTCCAAGAAAACAAATGGTTTTTTGTGGAAGAAATTGCACTTAAGCGTAACTTAAAATATCAAAATTATTGTTACAAAACTTTTTTACCTGACAAGTTTATCTAAAACATTAATGTGAAAATTTAAATATCGATCGCTTTGGAGAAATTTCTTCACCGTCTGAGATACCATTTCAACAAGAACTATAATTACATTTATGACTTTATCCAGAAAATTTGTCGGAAATTCAAACCTTAAATTAAAAAAATAGAATCTCAAAACATGTCATTACTTTGAAATAAAATATACACTTTTCGTTATAAAGTGCGCGTAAAAATACAAATGCCATAAGAGAGCAGTTGTTAAGTAGCTGAATGTATTTTCAAGCTCGCTAATTAATAGCACAATAGCACTGGTTTAAGTGCTTAACAATCATATATCTTCAATCAATCACTTGAATGTGGATTTTACTTGAACGCTGAATTGCTCGAATGCTACTAAGCAGCATTTGGTTGGCTCTTTGCAGGTGTCCTGGATACGTAAACGTGACCTGCATATACTCACTGTCGGCATACTCACCTACACGAATGACCAACGATTCCAGTCACTGCACACTGAGGGCTCCGATGAGTGGACACTGAGGATATCGTCGCCGCAGCCAAGAGATTCTGGCACATATGAGTGTCAAGTGTCCACAGAGCCAAAGATAAGTCAAGGCTTTCGACTGAATGTAGTGGGTGAGTAATGATTAGATATTAGACTGCTTATGCATTTAACTGGTAGTTATATATTTGCAATACTATTTGGTCAGTTGTGTTAGAGTAACTTAAATGTGTTTGTGAATGAATTAAATGGATTTAGTTTGGAATTTAGTATTTTCTGTATATTTTTATTTGCGTTAGTAAATTGAAAAGGAAAAATTATTAAATTTTAAAAGATCGTAAAAATATAACAAGCTGGTATGTTTAAATTTTAGACTTTCTGTGTTCTCCGAAGCGGCTCACTTTCATATGATGCAATAAATAAAAAAAAGTCGATTCTGGTGCGAAGAAAATCCACAAATTATTAATAAACAACCATTACCTTCACCTAAATTGACAGTTTGGTGTCGTTTTTGGTCTATTGGAATCATCGGTCCGTACTTCTTTCGAAATGATGCTGGTGACATTGTTAGTGTCAATGGAGAGTGATATAAATATATAATATTTATATATATATATATATATATTTTTAGATCGATAATAACCAACTTTTGATGACCGTAATTGGAAGAAGTTAACCTTGACAGCATCCGGTTCTTCCAAAACGGCGCTACGTGCCATGCAGGACGTGGCACAACCGAATTATTGCGAGAAAAGTTTAGGGATTCGGTTATCTCAAGAGATTTTGACATTGTATGGTCTCCAAGAAGTTTAGATTTAACACCATTTGACCACTTCTTGTGTAGTTATTTGAAGACATTTGGTTTAAACAGGCTCTCTTCAAGCTTTAACAGTCAATATTGAACGTACTATTCATAAAATAAGATTTGATTTAGGGGAAAAAGTACTCGGAAATGTGGTTCATCATAGTACTTTAATTGGAAACCCCTGTATAAACTTTATTTTAGACTTAAACAAAACTTTTCGTTGCAAACTAGTTTCAGTTGCTTATGCGAAAGTGTAGCTTGCACTTAATTAAGTGCACGAACGGCAAGGTAACTGTAGTAAAAGAACCGCCTTGAAAAGCTCGTTTAATTAGAATAGCAAAGATGTTTTTTGTTTTGTTTTGGTTTGCTGAGTGTTTCGTGGCTGCTTTTTTACACAGCTGTTTCACGTATATATATATGTGTATGCATAACTGTATGTGTTTACTTTTAATTTCCTGACGCTGTTTTTGCCTTTTGTTTTCTTACAGTATCTCGTGCAAAAATTCTTGGCAATGCGGAACTTTTCATCAAAAGCGGCAGTGACATAAATCTCACCTGTCTCGCCATGCAATCGCCCATACCGCCATCCTTTATATATTGGTATAAAGGTAAACGCGTTATGAATTATTCACAACGTGGCGGCATCAATGTCATAACGGAGCGTTCGACGCGTACCAGTAAATTATTGATAGCCAAGGCAACGCCAGCCGATTCTGGGAATTATACATGCTCACCGAGCAGTTCAGGTAAGGTCACACACATTCATCATATACATACTCACACACACACACAACTAAAGAACCCAGCTTAATGCAACCGAGCGAGCATATTTTAATCCCCATCCTCAGCAACAAAGCTACAATAGCACCTTCTTCAATCCGAGACTCCGGTGTAGTTAGTGATCTTCTCCGCGGAGCATGCCCCATAAATGCCACATCACCGCAATAGTTACATATTTGTACGCCATTGTGTTAGTCACACGTGTCTTCAGCCGCAGCTCTGTGCTGGCATTGTTAAAGCACTTGTAGATTAAGTTTGTGGCATGTACGTGTTGCATTACCACTCGTGCATATTATGATTTTTATGGCGCTCAAAATATCAAAATATCATTGCTGCTATACTCGCACGTAACTGTTGACAGTTAGCTTAGCGTCAGTGATGCCACATTGCGATAGTGTTTGGGGATATGGTGAAACGCACACGTGCAACAAAAAGGTTCAACTTACCTTTGAACACAATACTAGCCCTGCAACAACAAACAAATCCAGAAAAATAGTTACGCTTGGAAATTTCTGACAAAAGGTGAAGTAGTCTGAGTAGAGTCCATATATAGGGTCGTTCTTTAAGCAATTTCGGTTTTTAGTGTAATTTAATTACGAATTTTTATTGTTTAAAATATTTTATAAAAATATTTATTCTGCATTTTCTTCCTTTTGCCATATTTCGGGGCAATAGATTGATTGAACGCTCATAAAATTTTTCATCTTTGTAAGCAACAAACTGGTCCAAGTAGTTTGAGGTGAAAGTTATATCCGTAGAAAAATTTGCAGATACTGAAACAAGTAATAGTCCGAAGGTGCCAAAATTCGAGAATGTGGTGCGTAATGTAGCACATCACATTCAAGCTGCAGAAGCTTTTGGCAAGTCATCAAACTTGTATGAGTTCCCGCATTATGCTGATGCAGCATCACACCTTCTCTTTTGATCAATTCTGGCTTCTTCTGTATGAGTGCATCCCTAAATTCTTCCAGCAGATCACAATATACTTCAGAATTAATAGTGGTATTATCGAGCAAACTTCGAGATCAACGATCTCATTGAAATCGCACCAAACATGCAACATAATCTTTCATTTTTGGTGACCACAGACTTCAAAGTGGTTTGAGCTGGCTCATCCTTTTTGGTACATGATCTCTTGCACTTTACATTCTTGTAAGCAACCCATTTTTCCTCGCCAATGACAATGCACTTAAAAATGAATCACTTCTGTGGCTGCTGGATGGATCTTTTCAAGCTTCGATATTAATCCTAGGCTTTTCATGAGCTTGTGAACATTCGGGTTATTCAAAATTTAATTTTTCAGCAATTTTCCGACTTGTTATTCGCCGATTTGCATCGACCAACCACTTTAGTTTAAGGGGTCAGGAGGGTAATCTGGCCTGTTTTTGACATTTTTTTTTCATAGAAATTATTATTCTGCAATAAAACTTTTCTCACATATCATGAGGTATATCGTGGAGTGTATAAACAAACTTTTTCGAAATTTTTTGATGACATCTGTTGGAGAAATGGCTGTGTGAATGAGATGCGTTTTTTCGGACATGATTTCTCATGTTTGGATCATATGAAGCACAGAAACCCAATTTAGTCTTAAAAAGTACGTGAATGGTTATCGTGCCTACTAGAATTATGAAAAAATTTTGAGAAATAAAAAAGTCATTAACGTTTTTTGTTTTAATTTTTCTCCATGTTTTTTTACATAAATCATTGTCAATAAATTATAAAAAATATAAGGAAGATTGCCAGGCGTTTTGTGAACATTTAAAAAAAAAAATAAGAAAATGGGTTGAGTAGTTGTACCGAAATCATGTCCGCCAGTTTAAAAAAGTGTGTTTTGAGAAAAACGCGTTTAAAGTTTGAGGTGTGCACTCCGAGCGCTCCGAACGTTGAGCGGTACTATTATTTTTGAGTCGTTTTCGAAACCTTCCAATGGTAAAGTGGGTTTCTACATTAGTTCTAAGGGTATAAGAGAACAAAAAATGCAAGAAAAAAAAATTTTTTGAAAAAAGATTACCCAACATTGGCTTCAAGATGCCTTCGAAATGCATTCTCAGTATCGAAATTGCCGGAACGAATTTTCGCAAACCAATTTTGGCAGTGGCATTCGGTCAATACATCCCATGATTTTCGCTTTACTTTTCCTGTGCTTTTGACCCTTTTAATAGTAAAGCAGTAAAATATGCCTAAAATGTTGTTACTGACCTTCCATCATCGATAAGGCGCGAAATAAACACTATTCCAAAAAATTAAGGAATTTTGTTTACAAACAAGCTTTTCTATATCAGCTGTTCAAATATATAACTGTTAAGTGTGAAGTTGGCTGGAAAAATTCAATAAGCCCAGCTATTGTTCTCAAACGAAATTACTTAGCAGCAGTATTTTTTTCAATAAAAAAGCTTAACGGCTTCGTAAAATTTAATTAAAATGCTTCTGAGACAGTAATGTATCTGTTTTATGATAAAGAATTTAAAAGTGGTATATTTCTGACCGACTGGCGAAGTTAAAAACAAGCGTTGTTTGGTGCACAATATGCCCGTCGTTTGTGGCTAAAAAGGTAGCAGTGCTCCTTTATGAAACAATAGAAAGGTTTGAGTCCATTTTTACTTTTTTTACTTGGTACTTGTAAGACGTTTCGCTGAATCGAGACACAAATCAATATCATAAATTTATAAGCTCTGCAGAGTATCCAACAAGGTTTTTATTTCGCGAAAACGCAGATGAAATTATGCAATACAGCAAATATTTGGCATTGTCAAACGTCAATTATTTATTTCCGCTCTTTTACCCTACGCTAAAAGAAAAAGAGCAAGCGAAACAAGTACGAGAAATTAATATTTTATGTCGAACCGTAAACTGTTGAATAAAAAAATTATTAAGCAAAAGGCACTTGCTCTCATTCTACTTAAGTGGCAAAATCAACAAAGAAATAACGGGATGTGGCAATCAGTAGGAAGCATCCGGTTTCCATCACTACCCTTATCAAACAGCGTTTGAATGCAAATATTTTCAATTTACTGCTATCCCGGTGTCCTTTATGTGTTATGTGTCCTTTGAGTCAGCATTTGTTTTACTTCCCCTTTTGCTGGAACCGTAAAAGAGTATTTAGATTTTAAGGATACTTAATTGCTGGCTTGTATCCGCAATGGTGAGTGCCACGGAAATGAACAACACAACAAGTGATTGAACAAAAGGCATTGCTAAGGGTTATATTATACCTAATGTAATAATAAACATACATGTCCGTCCGTTTGGTTACTATTGTATTATTGGGATTATGAAGCCCGTATCTTAACTTCTTTGTGAATTTTTTACTCTTCTCAGCTTATGTTCGTTATTATCCTGGCTTTCGCTTAAATTGCAACATTGTTGTTGTTGTGTACTCGAACGTCATTGCCTAGGTCTTGACACTCCATTAGTTTATCTAATGATGCCACAGCTGTTGTTTGGAAAATTGGTTATTAAATTTTCTTTTTTTGCTTCAATTTGTGCACTAACAGAGCTGCTTTTCATAGTCCAGCCAGTGTCTATTGTATTTTTGCTCCTTCTAGTCATTTTTTGTTGTTTCGCTAAACTAGATATTTTACAGATAACGAGGCGTAGTCTGTGCAGACGTCATGCTACTGGTTTGGTGCTGTGTTCGGAACTTGCTCCAATAAACTATTTGTTATTTTACAATCACACACATACATAATTGCACGTGTGCTTGTGTATGAGTGAAAACTAAACAGCCTATATACTTTATATAAACCGATCAAATTTCATAGATTTTGAAAGAGTTTATCAGGTTGCCATGATTCATTTAAGCTGCTTTGTCTCTGTCAATACCAAATGCCTGTTGTTGATTTTATGGGTTATTATATTGTCAACAGGTAAAAAGGAGGCACACATTTCTTCAATTTTTGGGTTGGCCGAAATATGGCAATTGTGCGAAAAGCTATAAGCAACTACTCAAAAGACATATGACATTCACACAGCGGATTTGTTTAATATTACAACCAATTGTAGCAACTCTAGAACTTTACCGAAGTGATTTTCTAATGATCTAACAACAAGGTCTGAATAATTTTTTCCATAAAAATATTCTTTTAAGATTTATACGCATTTAAAGTTTGTATAAAGTCAATCAAATGTTGTCAGCATTTTCACAAGTGACTTGCACAACAGTGTTGCTCATACGACATGGTGTACTGCACATGTGCTCATGGTGAAAAATGACGGTGCATGGCTGCATAAATACTCATGCTGAATTATCTCGCATAACTTTCGTAGCACTATTTTCATCGAAAAATTCTTCAGACCTTTTCTGTAAAGTGAAAAATTGTGTAATAGAATATTCCGCATTCAAAGCTTTTGTTTGCTTTCCCATTTTATAAACATGGTAAAAGAAACATGATTAGGCACAAATTCAACAGAAAATCAAGCTTTAGATGACGTTGAAAGGTTTTCTAGGACAAAAACTGAAACTTCAGGAGTCAAAATTAAAAAAATAATACTTTTTAGTTGACGTACAGCTTTATGGAGTTTCATTTGGTCAGTTAAGGTATTTTTCATTTTTCTTGAAACAACTGCCGTCTTAACTAATTTCAATTATTTTGGGTAGTCGAAAAAGTTGTTTCGTATTTTGTCAATAGATGTCATTATATATCTTTAAGCTTTCTATAGAGCAGTATATGGTCTGACATATACCACCGTAAACACAAGCAGATTTCCTGGTTCTGTAGTATATTATGTATAATATATCAACAACAGCCGCTTCCTTTGGAGAGAGAAGTAATAAAGTAACTTTAAAAGCCATAAAATGCATTCCGACAGCCATAGTTAATATTGGCGTGGTTGTAATAATTTTGAAAACTTTTGATTGGCGTAAGCTTCTTTTGGATTTAAATTTAAAACCTCAACAGCAAATCCTCAAAACTGAAGTATTTTCCAAGCGCAATGCTTCATGGCAAATATTTCCTTGACACAACAGAACAACACAAAACAAAGAAATATATATCAATGCGTGCAAAGTACGCAGCTTCCAACCAAAAATTGGTAACCGTGACGGCGACATTTATTTTTGCGCACACAACGTGTCGCATAATTAATTTGTTGTGACAGCGAAGAACTAAGACATACGATACACACACGTCTAAATACATTATATTAGTATACATATGTGTGTATATATTTGTACGAAATCGCTTGTGTTTACACATAAGTACCGACACATACTTAATTGCACCGAATAAAGACAAAGTGTTTTACCACAAAAATCCATTAACTGCTGTTAAGTCAAAAGTTTTATTGTCGTGAGAACATTTGGATTAAAAGGATTTGCTGAGTGAAGCAAACAGTACACAAAGCATGAGCCAAGTAAGTGCGCTAACACAGTATAGAGTGTACATAAAATTTTCAATGTTAGCGGGTGGTAAATTAAATGAAAGATTTCAAGGTTAAGTTTTCAAACATATTTGCTCATAATGAACCGGCGAAGTTTAGTGCACTGTCAAGACAAATGAATTCATTACTTATAAGTTTGGTTAACTAATTTCAGAGACAGCATCTTAGAAAAGTCAAACTTTTCGAAACCGAAATTTCGAAAATTCAGAAGAGCATAAATACTTGTATAATTATTTTTAGCTGCACTTAACAGCTATTTATAATTGACAAGTGACATGCTGTTGCGACATGCCGCTGTCGAAAATGAGCCGAACTGTTTTCGATAGCGCGACAAACCCAACTTAGACATATTTTAAGTGAAAGCAGTTGATGTAATTCCAGGAAAGCACTTATAACTGAGACGCACCCAACTCACCTTCCCTGCTTCCCAAATGATTGATACAACGTTGCCGCAGCTAACTGTGTGCACAGCAATCACATGAATTATGCCTTGTAAGTAAGTCGGCAGAAATAGAATTACGTGGCTGTGATCACAGCATGGTCAACTGCAGACAAGGGCAGTTCATTAGTGACGAAAACGGCAAATTCAATTACTCACCCAACATTACAGGTAGACTTTAGGTCATTGAGTTGACAGAAGTCAGGAGCCGAATTATTTATTTCTTCTTCTTCTTCTTTAATTTATATCACACACTCATTTATCAAAATTGCGACTTTATATATGCGGCTTTCGTTACTCACTTATAAAGAAGACACTGACATTGTGACATACATATATACTATACTCCACGCACAATCGCGCTCGTTGTGGTATATTGGTGAACGCTGCAGACACTTACACCCGGTCAAGGTGAAGTTTGAAAAATCATAATTTTCTGGCTTGACATCTGACAATATTTACAACTTTTCATCGCTCCTACAATATTTCATATCCCACAAGCACATATACATACATCACACAACTCAGCGGTAGGTATGGATTTATAAGATGAGAATTTCCCGTTAGTTCATTTAAAAGTTCAGGCGAGCGTTAATTCACTTGAACATATAAGTCCGCTGTCAGACGATGGAACGCTTACCGTTGCAAAGATTTAAAATATATACATTAGGGTGGGTAGGAAAAAAAAATATTTCAAAGAGCAGTAAAAATTTTATACAAAACTATTAGTTTAAAAAAAAATTCTATTGATTTAAAAATTCCTAAGCAAAAAATGGCTTAAAATAATCAAACTTCAACTGTTGATATTTTTTAAGCAGTTAGGTTACGAAATAATCGAAAGAGACCATTCTGTAGCGCGTTCAATTTATTACCAAATCTATGAATCGACATTTTTTTCAATTATTGGCAGCGAGATATAATTTGTTCTATCTTAAAATAAGAAAATAATAGAAAACGGTTAGGTGGAGGACCTTCCTGTTACAATTAATTGCCCTTATTTTTATACCCTGAACAGGGTATATTAAGTTTGTCACGAAGTTTGCAACACCCAGAAGGAATCGTCGGAGACCCTATAAAGTATTTATATAAATGATCAGTACGTCGAGCTGAGTCGATTTAGCCATGTCCTTCTGTCTGTCCGTCTGTCTGTCTGTCTGTATATATGCGAACTAGTCCCTCAGTTTTTAAGATATCGTTTTGAACTTTTGCAAAACGTAATTTTCTCTTCAAGAAGCTGCTCATTTGTCGGAACGGCCGATATTGGACCATTATAACATATAGCTGCCATACAAACTGAACGATCGGAATCAAGTTCTTGTATGGACAACTTTCACATTTGACAAGATATATTCACGAAATTTGGTATATATTTTTTCTAAAGGAAAAATGTGCAGATCGGTTGACTATAGCATATAGCTGCCGTACAAACTGAACGATCGGAATCAAGTTCTTCTATGGACAACTTTCACATTTGACAAGATATATTCACGAAATTTGGTATATATTATTTCCTAAAGCAACAATGTAATCTCCGAAGAAATTGATCAGATCGGTTGACTATAGCATATAGCTTCCATACAAACTGAACACATAGTTACTAACAGAAATGCACCTGTGAAGGGTATTTAGATTCGGTGCAACCGAAGTTAACGTTTTTTCTTGCTATTAGCTTTCTTAGAGGTGTTGTTTGTCAAGCAATTTTTCAGAGTACGAAACGAAAAAAAAAATTTAGTGTTTGGTATATGTGTACATATTTATATAAAGCATGTATGTATGTATATACGATGTGTTCATTTTAAATTTTATTATTTTCTCCAATTTTGATTTTATTTTATTTTCTTTTGACCCACCCCAATGTAAATATATACATACATATATAAAGCGTATATACGGGCTGTTCATGTTAATTTTCATTATTTTCTCTAATTTAGATTTTTTGTGACCCACACTAATGTACATATTTATATGAAGCATATACATATACGGGCTGTGCATGTTAATTTTATTATTCCTATTATTTGCTCCAATTTTGATTTTATTTTTATCTTGACCCACCCTAATTTATATATACATACATATGTCTATAAAGTCAAAGAATGTACGTTCTGTTCATGTTAAGTTTTACTATTTGCTCAAAATTTTACATTATTTTTTTGCACACCCTAATATACATATTTATACCAAATAATAATATATGTTCGGGACCCACCCTAATATATATATTCTGTTCATGTTATGTTTTACTATTTGCCCCAATTTTGATTTTCATTTTTCGTTTATTGCGTCGGCCTTTGGTCGTCACACTGGCTGTCACTTACTTTCCTTCAACGCATTTATTTATATTTTTTGTTGCGCTGTCTTGTGCGAAAATATTTAATATCTCAACTTTTATTTTTTTTGCGCTTGTCACATTTTTCAGTTTTTCTTCGAGCTTATTGATGCCGCGATGTCGCAAAGGGCTTAACAAATTGAATTATGCTTACCGAGCGCGAGGGAGTTCTACGAGTTGCTACACGAACAGCCAAGTTGTTGTTGGTGTTATACGTTGCGGTTACTTGTGGTCGGATATCTTCGCAGTACTGTGATATTTCACACTGTTTGGTTTTTTATGGTTTTTCAACGTATAAACTTTTATTTCTTACATTCTTTGTTTTCGCTCAGTTTATCTTCGCAATCCCCAGGCTGCTGCGCTGGGCCTTATTGTAGCTCATTTTTGGCATAATTTAATTTAAAAACTTTTTGTATGTTTTTTATGCGCGCTGGTCAGCCTGACGCGGCGGTCAAGTGGCAAAATCTTCATTTTAAGCAATTTGTTTTACTCGCAGAGCTGTCAATTTTAAAAGTTGTCGCTTGGAATAATTTCATGCTGCCGCCGGGCTCATATTGGTATTATCTAATTAAAGAGTATAAAGAAGATCATTTTGACCGCAAATTACAGCATTTGTTCGAAGCGTATATATGTACATTCGAATTACTGTGAGATACTCTTCAATTCCATTAGTATATATCAGCGGTGTAGATAATTCTAACACTTTCGAATTATTCAAGTTTACTCTATTAAGTATTAAGTTTCTTGAAATTTCCCATTGAAATTAATCACATACATATGTATATGTGAGACTTTATCCAAAATTTCTCTCTCTGTGTTTCTGTTTCACAACCTATCTGTTTGAAATGTTTCTCCTTCCCCGTTGTGGTTTTCACAGTGAGAAACATTTTCAGTCTTTGCAATGCCTATTTCTAACTCGCAATTTAGATGGTATACAAAGAAGCCACACTAATCCAAATCTCTGCACAAATCCTCTTAACTTAAACTAATTAAATATGTCAAGCAATATTTTTCTACTTCCCCACGTTGCATATGTCACTACTAATATATTTCTTGCATACTCTTCTCTTGTACAGATTCTGCATCTGTGGTGGTGCACGTCATCAACGGTGAACATCCGGCCGCCATGCAGCACGGCAACAGCAGCGCTAATCGCCTCTCCAGCACACTACACGGCTATCTCCATCGAATAACCCGACGCGCGCTCACCACACTGGCCGCAAGCTTTACCCAAGTGACAACAACAGCTAAATGTCCAAGTGCACATCGTTTGGTCACCAGCCTGCAGCAACGAACGACAGTGTGGCCGATGACGGTGTTCTGGCGCTTGCTACAACAACTGCTGCTTGCCGCGGCCACAACAAATTGGTGCATCGTGTCTGTGGGCTGGTTGCTCTCCAGGTGGGCCCTGCAATGCGGTCAATGGCAGCACCGTCAAGCACAACTGCAACAACAACAACAATTGCAAATGCCGAGACATGAAGTGCGACGGCCACTAGAGACGCATTGCTGGTGTTGGTGGCGGCATTGGCGGCGATGGTCCGCTAGCGCTTCGTTGCTTAGGTGATTGCGAAATTGAGCAAAAGCGCTCAACTAATCGAGTATAGACGAATACAATGGCATGTAGAGGAGCATATTGACTGCGATTTTACACGTTTAGTGATTGTAGTTGTAATTGTATATATGTAGGTATGTGTATTGTTATTATATTATTTTTTTTTTCTACACTTTTGTTACACCAATCGCTCAGACTCGCTACGGTTCAAACACACAGCTGCATTTCGTAACTATGTGTATTAGAGCTGGTCGATTTGCAAAAAAAAAACGGAAAAATCGCATATGCGGGAAATGTTAAACGGACCATTCTGAACAACTTTGCCTAAGATAGTATGGGTCTAAAACTGGTTTCAATCCAGCGAGTTTTAGGAAAAAGTTTTTCAAGGATTAGAAAGCTTTTTTCGTAAAATTTTGAGATAACTGAAAGAAATATTATTATAAAGAGGCACTTTGATATTCCATTGTTCATTTGTCGAAGTCGACTGGACCGGATAACTATATCACATACCTTCCATACAACCGAGTATTCCGATTATTTAAACTTCGTCATAAAAACAGCTGGCTCGAAACCGGTTTTAGACCCATATTCTCTTAGGCAATGTTGTTCAGAATGATCCGTGGAATATTTCTGTCAAAGGCGATTTTATATAAAAAAATCAAACCGCTCTAATGTGTATATAAGTAAATAATAGGGTGTCCGTTATTTCCTTAGTTTATTTTTTTTCGCAGAACCTCTCCCTGAATTATCGGTTTTGGCGATAAAAAATTAAAAATAATCCTAAATCAAATAACTTTGTTCATATACATGGGATTCTTTGATCCTTTGCTTTAAACAAAGTCTTACAACTTTGAAAAGAGTATTTTTAAACAAAAAAATTTACGCTCTCCAAAAATATTATAACTAGTTTTATCATAAAAAACGTTTCTTTAAAAGTAAAACACAAATAAAGTCATGCACCATGAACTAAGCATTCACAGAGTACACCATGCCGCATGAGCAACACAGTTGTACCATATAAATCACTTGTATGAATGCTCAATATATTTGATGCATAACTTTAACTTCATACAATTTTTGAACGAAAACGTTTTCAAA
This sequence comes from Bactrocera neohumeralis, assembly GCF_024586455.1. NCBI lineage: Eukaryota > Metazoa > Arthropoda > Insecta > Diptera > Tephritidae > Bactrocera > Bactrocera neohumeralis. The sequence goes on along the minus strand of NC_065919.1, from coordinate 9,282,543 downwards.
TCAATTTTTAGAAATCAAAATTTATTGGAATTACCTGTTTTCAAAATTGTAGGTTAACTTGCTTTATGTAAAATATAACAAAATGCCAAATTACATGCTTAAGAAAAGTAAATTGGTTTACGTTGGACAACTTTTTAGCGTTAAAATCGAAACTTCTGCGTGATCAGCTAAAAAAAAATAACTTTGGAAATAACGGTCAGCCTAATATACTTATGTCTGCGGTGAATTTCGCTCACATAGCAGCACTTCATATCCAACAAAAGCATGACATGAGCAATTGCTGCATTCTCATGCAAATACTCGTACATATTCATATATGTATGTGAACAGGTGCTATTCTCTTCGATAAATTTTAATATTGAATTGGTGTGATTGGTTTGCATGGAAATGTGCAGACAGTAATACAACTTTATTTGTACTGCAATTTGATCGGTTTAAATGCGGATTTAATTTTCACGATGCCACGTTGTAGCGAGCAAATCGCATTTTAACCAAATCATGTTTTCAATGTAAATGAAAATTACAAATATATGTAAAAAGGCGAATGAAGCAATTGGTGATGTAAAATAAGAGAATAACTAAGCACAAGCGCCAGCGTATAATTAATGTATTGACTGTGCTGCGTACATTTTTAGAACAATAATTCGTGAAAACAACGCATTTTCCCATTGTATTTGAGCAATGGGTTCATAATTGTAATTAAATCACTTGTTGTAAATGTATATGATAAAGATTAGCATTTATATGGCTTATCAATGGCGAAAAATATTAGTTACAATGCCACAAATTTGTAAAGACTATAGAGTGCTGTCAAGCACAGAAATTTCAAACAGTATTGCAATCAACGAAAATTCGAAAGTTCTTTTGGGGAAACGGTTAAAATATTTACACATGCATTATACTGTCCAAATTCTCTAATATGAACTGAGGTACAATGAACTTTTTTTTATAACAAATTATATTCCAAAACACTGCAACTTTTTTTAATCGAAAAATCGAATCAATCGAAACGCAAATTCGGCCATAACCCCGTAAGGGATGTCTACGCCGGGAAAGAAGTTTCGAAATCCATTCTCTTATGCGAATTTTTCGAATTTTTCTAAATAATGAAATTCTATGGTCATAACACGATTTTTCATGCGCTTTCAACATCCCTTTTACAATTTTTTTTCTACATTTTTTTCTAACCAATAACGGCAAATATGCAATCCAGAGTAACTGTCATTAAAATAAAGTGTAATAAAAATGAAAGAAACTAATATAATTCAAGGTTTTTTTAACTGACAAAGTATACTTCATAGTTTGTGGAATTTGTTCGTTAGTCCAAATATTTCACCCTTTTTCTTTAATCATTTGACGCAAACGTTTGAAGAACGATTTATAAGCGGCATGCAACATACCTTGGCCCATTTCACCGCAAATTTTACTCTGTCCGATTATAGGTGAAGTTTTCTATTCCAAAATTGATAATAAAAAGCAATGCACATAATGTCATTACTAAAACAAAAACGATGGTTTGTAATATGACAGGTTCGGAGAAGCATTACATGTTAGTGTTAAATCAAAAAAATTTTTCTTTGCTTCAAGTACAACAGTTCAATGAATGTTGCTCATGAGTAAGACAAAGGATAAATTAATGTTAAGTGAAATTTTTCCTCAATGGCTGAACAAAAGGAAATATTTTACCTATCGTTGGTAAATTCTATAACTAATCCCTTGCCACATTCTAATCGACTCATCACTCATTATGCGTTTTCCCAACATATTTTTATATGCTGAACGGGGTATATTAAGTTTGCCATGAAGTTTGCTACCCTTTAAAGCAAACAGCGAAAATTCTTTAAAACATAAATATATATATATACATATATGGTCAGCATCACGTGCTGAGTCGATTCAGCCTTGTCCGTCGTTTTTTTATAGTAGAAGGAATCATCGAAAGCCGAGGTACGGGACTTTAAGCCACTAAACCTAACCAACATCCATCTCATGTCTCTTCCACGGGACCACCGGACAAAGTATTACTTCATAGAAGAGAATAAGACATCTAAGTCTCCACTATTGTTCAGACTGACTGACGCCTAATCTGTTGTAAATGTCTTTAACTTGTCATAATTAGAGCTGCCGCTTCGCTGACATCTTTCCATTACACAGAGAACACGTACAAAAGTATAGTCAAATTTTCCACCGGAAAACTACCTCCAACTGTGGTTTTAAGCTTTTCCCTTATACTTGAAAACCTATGGCAATGATAGAGTACGTGTTCATAGTATTCTGTACACATCGGAAAATATGGACTAAAATCATGACGATAGTTTTATAAGTTTCTTATAAAGCACCCATGGCCACTGAGTATTTGGGTCAGATGAAAATACATGTCTCCATGTTGTCTATCTATTCAGTCTGTTTGTCCACCTTCGCATGAAGTCCGCCACCGTTGCTGCCACTTTGGGAGGCTTTTGATGCTATCCTTTCCTTTTGCTGCGGTAAATGTTTCAGATAAGTTATATATTCACGCGAATTTTCCTGCTTGGCTGTTAATCGGCGCAATATTGCCTAATACCTCAGCAGCATCGATGGATATGGTTCGGAAAGCACCTGTCACGAGTATTGCAGAAAGTTTATGCACTGCGTTAATTGGTCTATCGTGTGATTTTATGTTTAGCGCCTAAATCCATATTGAAGCCCCAGTATAACTGAACTCATTACCTTAGCTATTAAAAATCGTCGGCTGGAACGCACACAGCCTTTATATGAAAAATATCTCAATGTGCCTGTGGGCAATTTATACTTAAAGAATATAATATAGAAGTAGCTTGCATCGGTCCTCGTACCTAATCTGCACATTTACATATGCATCAATACTCCAACCATAGCCAATCGCAAATTACCATAAAATGAAATGGTCGGAAGTGTTATAAAACATACAAATTTCAAATTACAATATAATTTCAAACAATTTTGACTTTACTAAGTGTAAGCCGAATAATTTTGCGCACTTGAACCCTGTATTAAAAGTCCCAATGCACACGAGAGCTTTCCCGGTACTATATGCCCTTTCAGCATGATGGCTTATGCTCAGCACCCTACGCATACTTATTTCGCATTACATAATTTTCTGCTCTGTTTCATTGCGTCGACGCACCGGCAGTCAAATCGACGGATGTACGCGCGCATACACTTAAACACCTTAACCACTTCCACATGCATACGCATATACATACATACATATTTTGGCATAGACCCATGAGAATGTACGAGTACAAATGCATGTGTGTAGCGCATAAGCGCGCACGTAAGCGGAAGCAGCGCCAGCACTAAGCGCTCTTGCGTGGCCATGCATGAAATTCGTACGCATACAAACACACTCACACATGGGGAGGGCGTCCACTCATTTCCTCATGCCATGTGGCAATAATTTACTAAAATTTTTATGCACCCATATGTAAGTAATTGTCCTCCACAGCGCTCGTTCATAAAAAATACATTAGGACATAATTTCACGCAACGCCCTTGGTGGTTTGGTGAGCGGGTTTAAAGCGCGCCAAGGAGGCTTAACTACGAGTGGAGGTTGCTTTTCAAGTGTGCGCATATTTTTCGTGTACACAACATTTTTGTGGTAAGAGTTTAGGTAACCAAAAAATTGCGAAGAAAGCGTGTTAGAAAATGTTTGTGTTGTGAAAAACCTATGCAAGTACACACATTTTCTTTATAAATGTAAAAAATTAAATAAAAATATTTGAAGTTTTTCTGTTAAAAATTCAGTAAGTCCCCCTTTCTTGGGTTTGGATATAAATCTAAAATTCTTGAGAGTTTTGTATACGATTAGGTGACTTACTAGGTGTTTTTGCAACAATAAAACTTGATGGTTGATTAAATTTTTTTTTAATTTTTTCGAAAATATTTGAATGGTGATCAGTGTTATAACGGATTTTTCAATAATTACAAATTATGTCTGCAACTCGTTTCTTTTGCATGGCCACCACGGGCACGCTTGCAGAAGACCAGAAGCTGAACCCAATTTTCGCCGGTTTTCAAGCATAAATCGGCCGATAATGCTGCAATTTCACATTTGATATTCGTACGAAGTTCATCAATCGTCACTGGCTAGTTGGCTTAGACCATAGATTTGACGTAGTTCCACAGGAAATAGTCTAACGGCGTCAAATCGTACGACGGAGGCGGCCAATTGACTGGGCGATTTCGTGAGATAACACGTTTACCAAACTTAGTTTTCAATAAATCGTTTGTGACATTCGCTGTGTGGCTTGTGGCTCCGTGCTGTTGGAACCACATACTGACCAAGTTTATATCATCCAATTCTGATCAAAAAAAATTGGTTACCATTGAGCGGCAGCGATTCCCATTCACAGTAACGTCCCGATCTTGATCATCACGGAAGAAGTACGGGACAGTGACGTCGCCGGCCCATAAACCACACAAAACCGTAACTTTTTCGGTATGCAATTGTGACTCATGGAGTACGTGTGGATTGCTGTCTGACCAATAACTCATATTTTGCTTATTGATGAAGCCATTCAGGCAGATTCATCGCTGAAGATGATTTTTCGATGAAAATCCGGATCATTTTCAAGTTGTTTCTTAGCCCAATTCACGAACATACGACGATTCTGGTGGTCAAGCGGCTTCAGTTCTTGCGTCAATTTGATCTTATAAGGTTGCAGGCCAAGATTTTTTTAGCAAAATTCGCCACGACAACGTCACAGAGATACCCAACGCTTGAGAATAACGTGTGTGAGATTGATTTGGGTCTTCTTCAATTGATGCGCTAGTGGCAGCAATATTCACTAAGGACATTTCTTTCTCTCAATAGTACGGAAACATTTTCTTCAGTGCCTGTGTATTCAAATTTTTCCTTTAGATGCTCAATTATTGATCTGACAGTACGATTATGACTACCATAAATTGGATGAAGCTCTCTTAAAGTTGAGCCTATGACTCCGAATTTCGGTAGTAAATTTTAATAATTTCGACTCGTTGTTGAATCGTATATCTTTCGATGATGAAATAGCAACCTTACTGAAGATAAAAGTCAAAAGAGCAGAAAAAACATGGCGTCTGTTTGCTGTCCCTTTCGGTCTACTTTTGTATTGCCCCTATTGAAAAACCTGTTACATTCATTGAAAATAAAATAGAATTAATATTAAAAATTCGATTAAAAAAAAGAAAAAGTTAAATTTGGCGAAACATTCTGCGTAGCTTAATTAAAAAGCTTGCTGTATTTAATTTATTAACCACCCTAATGTTCATCAGCATGCTTTCATACCTGACTTATATACAGTAAACAGCAGCTGCTGGCGCACTTGTCTCTTTTCAACATTTATGCTTAACGGCTGTTTTGTTTGTGCGCCTGCACTCGCACATATGTGTGCATATAGATATGTATTTGTTCGCTCCAGGGAAATATAATTTTATTAATATCATAAAATTTTATGCCACAATAATAAAAGTAGGCCATAATGTTGCCAATGACAGTATTTAATATTTAATTTTGCTTTAAATATTTGTTTTTGTTTTTGTTTATGTTTTTCCTACTGCCATAATTACTTCCTTTGTATGCGCGCATTGTCTATTCCACACGAATTTAATGTCACACGGGAGTTAATTTTTCGGAATCATGTCTCCGCCCATAGATAACTGGAGCATGTAATTTGTGAATGCATTTAAATTGCGAGAATAATGAAATTAATTTTTCATTGTCCTGAAGGATATCGAAAAAAGCTAAAATATTTGCATTTTAATTGCGCCCAGCGCGCGTTACTTTTGAGCATCAATCGAATTAACTTTCAGCGATTTTAATACGTTTTGTGCCTTGCTATAATGCCATATTTTGCGGTGTAAATATTAATTATTGGCATCGGCGCCGATACTTAGCAGACATTAATAACATTATATACATAGCTGATGGCAGTTCTAAAAGTGTTGGGGAAAATTTAAGCCTACAAAAGAGTCCTCAAAATCATTTTTGAAAATTTCGCATAATGTTTTGAAGATTATCTTGAATATCTAATATGACATTTCAGAAATATTGAAAATTGAGTTTTGTTACCACGAAATGAGGAATTTGCCACCAAAATGGTGTTGCAACTGGAATCTGCAATCGAATATTTCCGATACCCTCGAAAGTTCCTAGACCTCATAATTTTCTGCATTTCAAAAACAGTCATTTAACCGTTTATATTTTTTAAGTATGTAAATAGTAATGTACATAAATATATTTGTATATATATAAATGTATATAGAAATTTTGTAGGTTAAATTAAGCAGTTCGTTTTGGCGAATAACGCTACTCATAAACATACATACATACATATACCTTTACATGTAAGAGAATATTACTCAGATGTTGAATGTAAAATTACAGCCACTTAAAACAAAAACAATAAAGCAAAGAATTTTTGAAATGTGAAACCTTGTAACCCAAGAATTACCTTACTCTACCAAGTTGAAAAATTACAAAAAAAAAAAAAAATAAGCTAAAAATAAATTAAAAAGTCGAATGCGAAACCCAAACGTAAAAACCATCTAAACTTAATAAATAAGCAACCAAGCATGAAACAAAGCTAACGATAGTAAGCATGTGGAACTACTGAAATGAGCGTTGTTCAAATCCAAACAAAGCACAAAATATAAATATATTAAATGCTACACGTGTGACTAGAAATGTAAGTTATTGAAAACACTCATCACAACACAGTTGTGAGTCTAAACGGTAAATGTAAGCAAATAAGAACCAAACGAAACGAAGAGAACCAAACTACAAACAACAAATATTGTATGCATTCTTGGCGCTATATGGACTAGAAAGCGGTACATTTCCGCTTAAGCCAGCGCGGGGATGGCAGGAATAGTAGCTGAACATAGTTCCGGTTATACTATTCAGCCGTTGATTACTAATTGTTAGCATTAAATTAGCGTAAGTGACATATACAGCCACAAGCAGTGTCGAACTAGCGGTATTTATAGACGAATAAAGTAAAAAAAAAACAACAAAAGTTAGTTAGTTAAGTTAGTAAAAATAAAAACCAATTAATTACCATTGTAAAAATATTTTTTATTTGTATTGAAGTATTGAGTGTTTTTCGTCGTTCTCTTTAGTTTAGACTATAGAAATTTAAGATTTGGCGGGAGAAGCGATGGCACGAAAGTGTTGTAAAATAAAAAGTATATGTTAAAATTAAAGAAAACAAATCAACGCCTTTTTCCTAATTTTCTGACAGCAGTATCAATGCGGAGAAACAAACTGGAGGTGAGTACTAACATAATGCACGCGTATATGATTTCTTTTTCTTCTTTACTGGCGAAGACACAGCTTACGCGGTTTTAATCGTGTTAACACCAGAGCCATTCGTTTCTTTTTTTCCTATGTGGAGCATATTAATTCCAAACCAAACCAGGTCCTTCTTCATCAGGTCTTTCTAAAGGAGTTGAGGTGTTCCTCTTCCTTTGCTCCCCCGGTGGGTACTGCGTCGAATATTTTTATATTATCTCGAGTACTTCTATGGCCGGCTCTTCAGATGATGTCATTGTCCATGCCTCTGCACCATATAGCAGGATAGGAATAATGAGTGACTTATAGAATTTTGTTTTTTTCGCCGAGAGAGGACTTTACTTCTCATCTACCTACTCGGTCCGAAGTAGAACCAGTTGGCTAGGGATATTCTGCGTTGGATTTCGAAGCTGACATTGTTGCTGCAGTTAATGCCGGTTCCAAGATAGACGAAATTAACTACAACTTCAAGGTTATGACTGTCAACAGTGACGTGAGTGCCAAGTTGTGAGTGCGACGACTGTTTGTTTGATGACAGGAGGTATTTCGTCTTGCCCTCGTTCACTACCAGACCCATTTGCTTTGCTACCTTATCCATTCTGGAGAAAGCAGAACTAACGGCTGGTGTTGAGGCCGATGATATCAGTATCATCGACATACGCCAGCAGCTGTACACTCTAATAGAAGATAGTACCTTCTCTATTTAGTTCTGCAGCGCGAACTATTTTCTCCAGTAGCAGGTTGAAGAAGTCGCACGATAGAGAGTCTCCTTGTCTGAAACACTGTTTCGTATCGATCCCGATTCTGACGGAGCGTTTGGTATTGCTCAACGTCAGTTTACACAGCCATTTTCGTTTATCGGGGATACCAAATTAAAGCATAAAAGCAGCTCCTTTTCATGCTGTGAAAAGCAGTTTTGAAATCGGTGTGTGTCGATTTCCTTTTCACGGGTCTTTTCCAAGATTTGGCGCATGGTGAATATCTGGTCGGTTGTAGATTTTCCAGGCCTAAAGCCACACTGATGAGGTCCAATCAGTTTGTTGACGGTGGGCTGTTATCTTTCATAAAATTCGTCTTATCTCACGGTAGTTGGATAGACACTTAAATTCCAATCGTTTCGCATACTTTCATCCGACCATATTCGACAAAGAAGCTCATGCATGCTGCTTATCAGTTTTTCGCCGCCATGTTTGAATGGCTCGGCCGCTTTGTTGTTCTTCAGACGGGTAATTGCTAATCGATTTGGGAATTGGGTTGGACCTCTCCTGGTGTTACGCTTTCCTGCCATTCATGTTCCCTCCGTAACTTTAGTATGCTCTGGGCATCAGTTACTAGTTCACCTCTGGATGTTCCACAAGAGTATGCTCTGGTCTTGAAACCTTCTGTTAGTCGTCGCATCTTTTCGTAGAATTTTCGATCATTACCCCTGTCGGCCAGCTTATCAAGCACTTCATACTCACGCATTACGGCCTCTCTCTTTTGTTTGTCTACAAATGCGTCTAGCTTTCCTCTTCAGCTCTCGTTATCTATCCCATCCTGCACTTATGCGTATATGAATTTTAGCTATATACTATGAGGCTAGCAAAAAATTTTGTGTTTCTTTTTGGACTGTGTTGCCGTTGTCATATCTGGATACAATTAATAATGAGGAGAAGACGTGCAGAAGTACACAATGTTATTTTTCGCATTGTGCGTCAACGGGAACACAGATAAAACTACGTTGGCGCCAATTTAGCGATTTTCCTTTGCGCATCACTAAACACAGTCATATACAGAAGTACATTTCGCGGCTTTTCTATATGTATAAGAAGGAAATACATATATTGGATAACGTTCACCGCGGACTTTGGATTTTTTTTTTCACTTATTATTATACTAATTTTTTTTTTGTAATTCGGCCGATTTTATTCGATTGTTCATTCAATTATGAATTAAGCCAAAAGCAGGAATTGAACAAATGATTTTTATTTTCATTTGATTAATTTTTTATTAATATTTTTTTATTTATTTTTTACATTCTGCTTTAGGTTTGTCCACATTTTGTTCAAATTTTTCAATAAGCTTTATATACTATTAATATTATCTATTATTTTCTATTGGTCGAATTTCGACACTTAATTTTACATACTTAATCTCCCTTTAAGCGATAAATTATTAGCTGAAAGTTACCAATACATCAATTTCTATGGCAGCTATTTGTTATAGTATTCCGAACCGAATAGTTTGTTCGGATATTTTACGGTTGCTTTTAATAATAATAGCTGGGAAGTTTCGTCAAGATATCTCTTCATTTTTATTTTTCAGTTTGAGTGGCAGCTATATGCTATGGTGTTCCGATATCAGTTACTTGAGGAAGGGGACGTGCACAAAATCGTATGTATATCAATACCTCTAAAACTCAGGGACTAGTTCGCGTATAAACGACTCCTAAAATGAAAAATAACCTAGGGTCAAAAAAAATTTAAATTGAGTTTTTTATTGCTTACGATTCACTACATCAAATATAGGCAATACATAACCAATATATAACCAATGCATGACCAATATATAACCAATGTATATATATAACCAAAACTCAAATTTTGTCAAATATGGTGGTTTCTATTATATTTTTTTTCTTCGCCTGTCGACTTATTAAAAGTGATGTTGGGTTATATTGCGTTTTAGTTGACGATATGCAAAATTATTATTTATAAATGTATGTATACATTCGGGAATCTCTGACAATTCCTTCTGGGTGTAACAACTTCGTAGCTTACTTAATATACACTTTTCAGGATCTACAAACAACAAAATGCAATCGTTTTAATTGTTTAATATATTTTTATTTGTATTTTGAAATGTACAAATAAAAAATTTTTCGTTTTTACATTTTTAATATATTTTTTTTAAATCAAAATAGTCTCCAAACAAAAAAAGTTGTTCACTGGTCATGGTGATAGCGGCTGTTCATGTTGTCTGAAATACAAAAATCGAATGGATTATTATTCTGTAGTTCTGCGGCTATCGTCCCTACCAAATATAATCAATTTCATTAAAAACAAAAAAATGTCGAACTTCAAAAAAAGTCACGAAAATCTTGTTTTTTCGTTAAAAATCGTTTAAAAAAATATGAAAATATTTTCGAAAATAAACAATTCTGGTAGGGACGATAACTATAAATGAGTAGAAGAACATATGTAAATTTTAAAGCAATCGGTTGAATACTTTTTTTTTAGAACCATTACAGTTTCAGAAAATGATGATTCGAGAAAAATGCGTTTAAAGTTTCAAGAGACCGCAGACTTGTCATGGCGGCTGGTAGACAGTCGCTTACGACACGTCGGCGACTATGAGCTGTAACTTATCAAATAGTACTATGAATTTCGGTCTGAATTTTTCACAGCATGTTTTCAATAGGTTTTACTGTTAAAATATAAAAAGAAATCGATTTTTCGAAGTCATTACTTGAGAATCATGCATAAGGTAAATGCTTAGTATAAGACTCCCTCCAACCAAAATTTGCATATTTTTTGCGTTATTTTGAGTATATATTTTTGCCACCGAGTATTTTTGATAATTATGTTTATATGATTGTTGTTGTTGTTGTCGTGGCAGACAACAAGCCTAAAGTCATTTGGTGGAATGGTGTCGAGTTGACAATACTTGTCCGCATTAAAATCTGGATCCCTTGCCTTTAAGTAGACCCGACCGACGACCCGAAGTTAATTGGTAACTGCACATTACTTCGTATTGTCATGATTTATATCAGTTTGATTTATATCATTTTGATTTATATTGAGTTGTAATTATCCGGAAATGTGCTACAATATTGCCATATTTAATGCAGCTTTTATCACTCCCGTTAAAAAATGCAAATATACGCGCATAAAAGTATGCAATTATTAATGCATAAAACTACATATGTAATCCTCGTATATTATGGTTTTTCTATTAAGTCGCATATATAATGGCTTTCATAATCAAAGAGAATTATGTCGCGACCACAATTCAATGCACAAACAAGTACTTACTGCACAGCCATTCGAATAATTAACGAGCTCATTAATTTGAAATTGATTTTTTGTTCGTCATTTAGCTTTTGAAATCATACATTTATGACACAAATGTGATAAAAAAAAGGTTCGGCGAAAAAATTAATCGCTCATTATTTGTGATCAAACTCGTTTATTTATTAAACTAATAAATTTTTTGTCATGTTGCGCCGTCAAATAATATGTTACATGTATCCAGTTCAGCTTTGCACGCTTGTCATTTCAGCGGATAGTGTTGCAGAACTGCCCATACTTTAGGCTTCACCTTCCTGCTGCGCCCCCCACGGCTCCTTGCAACGTGCTGCGTAGTATATGAAAATGAGCGCCTCCATGTACATGACAATGTGAACGACATCCGGCATTTTGAGGCAGGGACGTCAGCAGCAGCTAATTACTATATGACCACGCACGGTTTTGTTTCTATATACTACGATCCAAAGTGGTTTCTTTGCTGCAATTTATTGGCCAAATCTTGAATTTTTTTATATCACATTGAGATCGAATGCTTTTGTTGTGTTTTTTTTAATGAAATTAATTTTTGATTCTTTAAATTTGAATTTGATGTTTTGTTGACATAAAAGAAAAATATATTATTGCAAAGAAAACAAAAGATTTCATGATTACTCACATCTATGAAAGTTTTTACGTATTGGAAAAAAAATAGTAAATTTGCTCATATTAAAGCTAAACCATGAAGACCTGGTTTAGGTAAAAATATTGGGTAGTCCAAAAAGTCTTTTCGTATTTTGTCAATAGATGTGGTTGCAGTCGCATACTCGTACCTCCAGTACTATCACATTGTGTCATACCATATAGTGTTGGAAAGTTGAGATTATATGCTTCATTTAACCAAAAAGAAATAAATTCGAGGAAGTTGAAAAAAGTTGCAGCTGTTCAAAAATTAGTGAAAATAATGAAGAAATTTTCTATTTATTTAGAAATTTTTGTATAAAAGAGGAAAGAATGCCACGCAAGCCATCAGTGAAATTTGTGAATTTTACAGAGGAGACGATGCTGCATCAGTTCGTGTTGCACAACAATGGTTCGCTCGCTACCGTTCTGGAAATTTCGATGTGAAAGATGCAACTCGCTCTAGTCGACTTATCGTTGAAAAAGTTAATGAAATTATGGTAAATATTGACCTCGACCGTCACATAAGCAGCCATGGCAGCGCTAAGGAACTCAACATTCATCATCAAACAGTTTTAAATAATTTAAAAAAGGCTGGCCACAAAAAGAAGCTCGACGTATGGAATACGAAAATACTTTTTCGACTAACCTATATTATTGTCACACAAACTGATCGATCAGGATCAAGTCTTTTTGTGATAAATTAACTTATTTAACAAGATATCTTTGGCAGACATAATTTTCTAAGATAACGCTGCTACAATCTTCAAACAAACTGTTTCTATAGAACTACTATAGCATTTAGCTAACATACAAACTGATGGGTCAAATTGAAGTTCTTGTGAAGTAAACTTTTTTATTTGACACGATATCTTCTCGAACTTTGCCATAGATCATTTTCTAAGCCAATACTACTAACTGCTTACAAAGTGTTCAGATAGTACGGCCATATCATATAGCTGTCATACAAATTGTTGGTTCAAAGTCAAGTCCTTATAGAAAAAACTTTGTTTGAAGAAAGTCAGGGATTGAGGGATTAATTTTTCCACACAAAAGTAATATTCAGCCAGTAAATCAATAAAATTCAGACAACATAATTTATGTCACAGCATTTGCCGTTACATGCGCGCATTCAAGACTTCGTTTGTGTTTATATTCTCACGCATACACACAGCTTATGCGAACTATTATTTTCCCGTTCAGGTTCTCTTTTATTTTTTTCAAATTATCATCTGCAGGTATCGGTTGACGCAGCACTTTATGCAGTTAAACAATACTGGTGCAGCAAGTGGATGCAGTAATGCCGGCGCACTCACTGAATCAACGAACATTAACGTCAGCAGAAGCCATTAAGGCATGTCAATGGATGCGCGCATGTGTTGGTATTCGAATGCATATTAAGCAAGCGCAACTGCATATGTGGATGTGTGTGTGTGCGTGTTTGTATGAATTGCTTGTCGCTTTTTCACGCTTTTTGCCCCTGTGACCCAGTATACCCAATGCGTATGATGATCAAATTTATTGATATTGCAACAGTTGCACAAATACATGCATACGCGCCACACTGCGCCTTTCTTATGCGTATGCGTATTTATGCTCGCATGCCTATGCATCTACAATCGCCCAGAGTTGGTTACGCCAGCAAATTGAATTCATTACAAGCGCTGCATTCACAGTATCCACATTTCCACTCGAACGGTGAATGCAAAGTATGACGGACGATTTCTTTTTCTCTGTGCCTCTCTGTTGTTAATATGTATGCATATTAATATGTATTTATGTGCATATGTTTGAGAGTGTAACGAATAATGAAGGTATACATACAAGGGTGTGTGTACTATGACTTTCAATGCACCGTTGCTAATTCTCAGTTTGTTTGTATTCATAGGTGCAACCCTAATGATGTTATGAACAGCTATACATACATATATATAGTATATAAAATATACATGTGTTCCGAATCTTAATTTTAATGCAAATTATTTGAAAATATCTTAAAATACTTCCCACACCTTGATCAATGGTGAGTACGTCTTATTCCTGGCCGAAATTAGTGCCACTTTACTTGTTGTTATACTCTGAATAGCGTTTTTTAAGTTTGCCACGAAGTTTATAACAGCAAGAAGGATAAAAATATCGAAATTTGTCGTTGATTCAATTTTATCAAAAACACAAGCCTATGAGTGTTACAAAATCTTCAAAGACGGTCGAGAGATTGCTGAAGAACATGCCTCGTTCTGGCTGATCTTCAACCTCTTCAACTGAGGAAAATAAGTGACGCATATGGTGCTTGAAAATCGTCAGGCAAGTATTAGAAAAATAGCACGAAAGCTCGATATATCCGAGTCCGTTCGAACGATTTTGGTGGATGTTTTGCGTATGAAATGCATTCTTGCAAGAAAGATCATTTCGTTTTTCATAAATAGGCCTCTTTTGACATGGTTGATCATGCGAACTCCGATCCCACATTCATAGAGAATATTATAACTGCCAAGGAGATATAGGTTTATGAGTTTGACATGCAAAATAGTCAACAATCATCGGAATGGAGGGAAAAACGAGCCAAAACCAATAAATAAATTTGTTCCGGAGGGACAGATGGTAAATAATGAGTTATATTTGGCCGTATTGAGGTGTTTGCGTGCGAACATCAGTTGAAAACGGCCGAAAATGTGTAAGGATGCGCACACCGACTGGATTCGGTGGAGGGCGTTCCTAGCTAACAAGCGAGCGGCTGGTCAGTTATCTGCGAGCACCCGGAGAGTCAGGACAAACATTTTCGCATGACGTGTCTCTGTGAGTGGTGCAAACCGAAAATGCAGCCTTCGTTAGTGCAGAGGTACGCGATTAAATTCTGTGTAAAATTCGTCAAACCTGCGACAGAGACGTTTTTATGATCAAGTAGGCGTACCCAGTTGTTGCTTTAGCAAGAAGTGGTGTGTTTCGGTGGCACCCCGGCCGGGAAGAGGTGGCTGATGAAGACCGGCAGAATGAGCAAATCCAAAGTGAAAATGATGCTCATTATCTTTTTTGACATCAAAGGCATCGTACACTATGAATTTGTTCCTCTTGGACAAACCGTTAACGCCAAGTTTTACGTGGAAGTCATCACCAGACGCCCTACAGCCCAGATGTGGCCCCCGGACTTTTCTTGTGTCCTTGCCTGAAAAGGCCGTTGAAAGGCAAGCATTTTAATGCTTGATGATAATGGAAAAGAACTAGCCACTTACATACATACATATGTATATATACATATGTAATGTACATATGTATATAATATGGAAAATATTTCCAATAATTCTCCTGAGGTTATTGGCCGGTTGCTTCAAATCATTTTTTAATTAACTACTGAGGTTTAATTTATTCTCTATTTGAGCCAATATTGTTTGTGTTTTGTGCTTTGTAAGGTCGACTAACGAAAAATACAACGTTTAAAAATGTTGCCTTTCATAGCTCTCAAGAAATCGCTCATCTGGACCCACCCTATCTGTGGCAACATGTCGAGGAAGTTTGTAATTACATATTTTAATTGTGGCACGCTTGTAAATTCCGGCGGGCGGCCTGAAACTCATTTCGCAAACAAAATCTTGATAAATTTAATTGACAACAAAATGAGAAAACACGCATACTTTAAATAAAAAATTAAAAACTCATATTCATAATAACAAACAATGACAACAAAATCACAAAAACAATGTCACGCAGAGGCGGCAACGGGCGCAAGAAGAAGGAACATTTAATAAATATTCATGAGACTAAAGCGTGCGGTAATTACTCGAGCGACCGTAAAACTGGCAAGCCAAAATGGATATACATACGTATATGCCTGAAATATATACTATATATGCGTGTATGTGTGCGTGTGTGCTTCCCATGCACCGTCGTAAATTACAGGCGCCTCCTTGCTGACAGCGTGTCGCAACATAGCAACAAAATGCTGTTAGTGGTTACAGAAATATTTTCAAATAGTAGCAGTACCGAACAAATTACAACAACAACACAACATGAAGGTCACTAGTTAAGCAAAACATACGGATGCCGACGCAAAGAAGGTGGAGAGCGTGTTTAAGGTTATGTACCTACATAGGTATATAGGTAACAGTAGCGTGGTGCAACGGCGCGTAACGTGTCCTCTTCACTACCCATACACTCCTGCGACAGTTGCTTCTCTAGGGACTTATACAAGCACGTGCTCATGTATGTATCCTCCAGTACTTGTGCGTCAGCCGTGACGTTTTGGCGCTGACGGCGACTTTTAATTGCATGGAAATTTATGGTTAATTAAACGTTAAACAACAACAACTGTGCGAAATATGAAGTTTCGGGAAAATTAAAAATAGGCTTGACAAACCATAATAACAAACAAGCACGATAACCGAGCGCAACGAACACAGCCA
Organism: Bactrocera neohumeralis; assembly: GCF_024586455.1. Classification (NCBI taxonomy): domain Eukaryota; kingdom Metazoa; phylum Arthropoda; class Insecta; order Diptera; family Tephritidae; genus Bactrocera; species Bactrocera neohumeralis. Next base: position 9,266,191 of record NC_065919.1, on the reverse strand, counting down.
AAGTAGCTAAACGCCAGCTCGAGGAGACCGCCGGTGTGTCAACTGCCTCTAGGAGCTGCGCACTATTAACGCCATACGTCGGTGTTTCGGTTGATGCACGCTAGACTACCGTTGCAGGCAATTTAATAACGCGCTCCGTATAAGCTCCCCTAAACATATATAGCAAACACCTCTTATGGGTGTATTCGTGGTATTAATAAACACAGCAACGGGCTACGTGCGATTTTACGGGCAAATACCACATAGCTCCCAGATATAATAACCACAAACAGGTACGAAAATCTGCAATTCATATACATATGTATGTATATATGTATGTACATAAGTAGTTTTTTAAATACTCTATAGTCGAACTATATGTGTTTATGTGCTCGGGCGCTTTCTCTGAATGGTATATGTTTACAGGCGTGGCATGCCGCATGCGAGCAAACTTTAAATTTGTTCTGCCACATATAACACATGACGCGTGGCACGCTAGTTCTGCTCTTTACCGCAAATTAGGCGGGAAATTCCATGAACTTTAATTGCTGTAAAAATTTACTGTCATCACGTGTTGCGTAGAATGCTTCCCGCTTCAGTAAATTAATTGGGCGAAAATAATGCAATTTTAGAAATATGTAGCTTGAAGGAATTACATGGGTTTCCTCGGGTAAAAAAGCATTTTTTCAAAAAATTTTTTCTCATATAAAAAATCAAATATTTTATTAGAATTTTTTATTGTTACAAACATATACTATTAACAAAGAAATTCTGAAATTTTTGGAAAACAAAATATTTTAAACTCGGCAATGGCGACGCCATTTCCAGGGGCCCGTTGAAAAAAATATGAAAATTTTAGGAAATTTTTTTTTCAAGATAGTAAAAATTCTATTTTTAAAATCCGTAAATCCATAAAGAGCTGAAGATAGAAAGTTTGGAAAATTTAATTTTTTTTATTTTTAGTAATTTCGAAATATAAATAAGCTGTCGATATAAATATTGAGATGAATGTAATGAGACCTCACTGTAAGTCTAATTGTAAGCTAATTCAACAAGAGAAACAAAAGAGAAATTTAACAAGTAAGTAAGGGCTAAGTTCGGGTGAAATCGAACATTTTATACTCTTGAAACTTGCACGAAGCAAAGCCAGGGAAATACTTTTAGGTGCAACATGTCAACCAGAGGATCGCATTCTGAGCTATTATACATATATATATATATACATAATAAGGCCTTTAGGGTATGCCACTTTAATAGCAAAAATTGCTCAAATCAAAACTGTTCAAGCCCTTAGGTACCGAATATTTGGACCCCAGGACCTATAGTTGACTTATTACCGAAAATATTGATTAATGAGTCAGATTTATAAATGAAATTTAGAGAGAATCCTTTCCCAATAGCAGTAAGTCTGTGGGCTTTAAATGGGTTGAATCGAGTTAGGGAAGTATTACATATACTTAATATAAAGATTTTCCAACTTCCGGATGACTTTATACCGCATTTATCAGACAAAATGTGAGTTATCTAAATGAAAATAAGATAATAAAGTGTATCTTTGTTTTTGAAATGGTTAAAATTTTCACTAAAACTTGACCTAAATTCTTATAACTAACATATAACATCCAGTTGACTTTACTCGATATGATTGGTGATGGTATATGAGGTACCATAATGAATGTCAGGGAACATTTTGTTAGTGTGAGTGGTTTTTCTGACCCGGGGTAAACTCTTCAATGGCTAAACGAACGAAATTCATGCAAAAAAATTGAGTATCTTACTGATGCCAGCTGCTGTCTCAATACTTCCTAATTTCAAATTTTTAGACATCAAAATGGAATAGCGGCAATAGAAATAAAACACCTAAGAAGATTTCCGAAAGGTCCAGCGCGTATTTGCCCATAGCTGATATTGAACTACAGGAGTTTTTCGTCTGGCTTCATAGAAGACTATACATAACAGTTTCAGTGTGATCACGCGCCAAGATGTGGGAGCCATCTAACCTAACCAAACCTGGGCTGTCGCACTAGGTCAGTCAGGGCTATGATCGGCGACATCACAGTGCACAAGCTTTCGCGACCATATGTCTTGCGGCAATATCCACTGGTGCTATAAACAGCAACCCATTCTGTGCCATAGTTGGTGGGGTTCATAGCGCACCACAACTACTGATGAGAACAGTTAGTTGAACACTCAATTTTCTTGCGGGTGTAATTTTTGCCAGCGTTTTCCACCAAATAAAAACTCCATAGAATATTAAATATAGGCTTCACTATGGTCTCATAGAGCCGAAGACCTAACTTTGTTGAGAGTCCGCACTTTTGTGGCCGCCTAAAAAGTGATATTTGTGAATAAAACTACAACAACTTTTTCAATTATTTTAAAGTTGTAAGATTATATTTGCATGCATATAAAAATAAGTATTTTTCGAATATCCTACTGCGATAAAAAAGGTTCACCACTGTTGCACTCATCCCGAGCTACACCATGGATGCTACCTAGAAAATATGTACTAATACCGGATTTTCCAGTAAGAATGATATTATTTCTTTTCCAAACAAAAACACATGAAATTCAAGTGTTTTTTATTTAATGTAAAGTACAATTGCTACAGTTAAATTCTGACTATAATATCATTCAATGGTCAATGGTCTCCACGACATCTTTTGCGCGAACGAAATCTATGAACCCAATTTTCGAGTTTTTCCATTAAATGAAGTCATATGTTATGAATAGCACGTTCGATATCGACTTCTAAAGCTTGAACTGAGTCTGGTTTATTGCTAAAGACCAACGACTGCAAATACTCTCACATAAATTAGTCGAATGGTGCTTAGTTACAACTTCTTGTAGGCCATTCGGTGTCACAATTTCTTGAAATGATCGAATCTTCAAACTTTCCTTGCAATATATCGATTGTTGCACGTGCTGTGTGGCATGTGGCCCCGTCTGTTTAGAACCAGATGTTGTCAAGATCAAACAATATATGGAAAAAAAAACCTTTTTTTTAAGTGCACATTGTGTGCCGCTTAACACAATTAGATGCTCATTGGTGCCCTTAAACAACTGATTCATAATATTATTGTGTTGATTACAAGAGATGTAAGCGAGTTTCTGCTTATTTCAATCAAAATGTAAGCATATATAATTTGAGATATAATAGAAAAAAATATTTTTGCAAAAAAAGTTAAAAAGTAAATTTATTATTCTACTTCTTTGGCACAGTAAAGGATTCTCTAACGATGTGAGTGCTTTCTCATCTCTTGTCGTTATAGTTCTTATTTCTGTGCCATTTAATGGGACGGGAAAAATTAAATACTTATAGAGCGTAATTTTTCTTAAAATCAATCAATGAAATTCCAAGCTATTTCTTAAAATTTTATAAATTGGCAAAATTTGAGCCTTATTGCTGAATTTGCACGAAAAAATAAGAATTGTGAATCAATAGACACTTCAAAACTTAAGAAATTAACAACAAATTCACACATGTAGACTTCAGCAATGGATTATGTGCAAATATTTGCTGGTTGAATTTCAATTTGAAAGCAATTTCTATGGAAATTTTTTAATTCTGCAAAAATGCCGTTTCTGCTGACTTAGCCGGAAACTGATGCAATTTGCCTAGTACTTAGAAAAAACATTATAGTATACATAAATATATACCTATGTATGTTCAACTTCAAACATAATACAACACGCACATATATAGCACATACAACTGTGCCGGGCAGCTACAATTGCTGGGAAGAAGCACGTACGCACGGCGCGCCAACGCACGCACACGACGATTGTACGGTTATTCTCGAGTTTTTGCCAAGCATTTCAGTTACGCTTATGTTTATTGTTCAAGTGCGGCCCTTATGCTGCCTAGGTCGGGGGCAAAGCTAACACATTTCACTGTTTTACATGGAATTAATGCAAATCTACAACTGAAAGCTTTACACCTCCGCACCTGTTTTGTTTTACTTGCAAACATAAATATGGGCATTAACTTCCGTATGAGCGACTACGTTTGATTTGAGCTGCCAAGCGTAGGTGCGAGCGTGGGTGTGCGTCCGAGATAGCGCGCAGGCATGTTTTGTACGTCATTGTCAGGGAAATGTAATTAAGTTAAGTGGTTACCAACTTACCTAAATGCAAGCATACACACATCAACACACTCATACACACACATGTATGTACTTAAGCATATGTGCATGCTGCAATGAATATTTAGTTGCAAACAATTTCAAATTTATTTACTAAATGCGTTGCTGATGCACTTCATACCGAGAGTGGGGTAAACCTAAAAATTTCCTAGAAGAGTAAGTAAATTTTCTCGTGTGGTTGAGGCAGTTTTAAGTGTTTTAGAATTTCGTGAGCATAAAAGGTGTATGTTCGTATATGCAAATATTTTTTTATGTTAACAAAGTGCAGGAGTGTGCGTTGTTTTTGTTGTTGTTAATCTTATTCTCATCTCATGTGCACTTGTTTACACGCACTTAAGATTTTTGCAGTTATTATGGAAATTGTTATTGTTTGTCTGATGGTGGCCTTTGAACTTTGAACTTAAAAAACTATTATTTTCTTAATCGCTGGTCTTTTACTTAGATTTTAAAGTAAGTTAGTAATTTTGCTTGCCTAATATTTGAAAAAAATAAGAAACTCTAACAAATGTAAAAAAGAGAAAGTTATTTGAGGTTAAGTACGCGTCAAGAAAAGGCGAGCAAATGTCAAGTGAAATGGAATTCAAACAAGAAATAGACAGACAGGTGGCCGAAACATTGAAAATGTTGGAAAAGATCTTCGGTGATAATTGTTTGCTGCGATCAAGTGTTTTTGATTGGTACAAATTATTCAAAGAGAGCCAAGAACGCGTTGACGACGAACCCCGTTCAGGGCGGCCATCAACATCAACTAATGTGCAACACGTCAATAAAACAAAAGAATTGGTGCTTGAGAATCGACGATTAACAGTCAGAGATTTTACTGGCATCGTTGGAATATTCGAAGCCTCAGTAAAACCATTTAAAAGATCATTTGGGCCTAAAAAAAGTAAAAATACGATTGGTTCAAAAATCACTCAAATGTTTCGAAAAACAGTATCGCATTAACATCTGTAAAACAATGCTTTCCGAATACCAGGATGTCACGATACGTATTATTACTGGCGATGAATATTGGATCTATGCTTAGGACCCGGAAACAGGCGACGATGCGCCGAATATAGTGACAAAGGTGAGCCGAAGTCGAAAAAAACACTTCCAAGCTGTTCAAAAATCAAGGTTATGTTGACAGTTTTCTTCGATTATCGAGGCGTGGTGCGCTCCGTATTCCTTCCGATCGCCCATGCTGTCAACAAAGAATACTATTTGAGTGTTATGCCGTCATTTGCTGGAAGCTATGCGTAAAAGGAGGCCGGAATTATGGGCCGACAACTCTTGGTTTTTGCACCACGATAATGCTTCATTGATTCTTCGTGTGTTTTCCGCCAAATTTTCAACCAATATCGTGCCGCCACCACTGTATTAGGCTGATTTAACTCCGTATAACTTTTGACTATTCAGCAAATTCAAACAACTGCGGAAATTGAAGACATTAAACGTGAATCGCTACGTGCATTGAAGACTATCCCGGAAATTGACTTTAACAACTGTTTTGAGGATTGGAAACAACGTTGGCGCCAGTGTATTGTAGTGGGATTGCTTTGAGGGGGCCGACATAAATTTTTTAAAATATATAGAGAATTTTAAAATTTTGAACAAAGTCTTACTATTTTCTGCTTATAGAAGTACATACATGTATATCCTCGATACCAGCGTAGTTAACTCCCAACATCTCTCTGAGAAATTCATATGTAACATGATTGCAAAATTCCCACATTTATTCAAAGGTATAGGAATTATGTAAGTTTGTGTAAGTTTTCTAAATACATACATCTGTCTAGCTGTATGATGCCAATGGGAGAAGGGAATGAATTTTGAGTATTTTAAATTTTTATAATATTTCCAAAATAGCAAGTATGTATTTGGATTATTTTGTAACAAACATATCTCGAACAATATTTGTTTTATTACTATAAATGTAGCAAATTCGTTGTAAACTTTTGTCATCTCTGGCATCAAAGAGTGATTCATATGAGAAGAATTATAAAAAGTATGGGATTATTAGAAGTTCATGGAAGCCCAAAAGAAGTTGTTACCGACGAAAACATCAAAAAAATCCACAAAATAATTTTGGATGACCGTAAAGTGAAGTTGTTCGAGATAGCAGGCACTCTAGAGTTATCTACTGGACGTCTGGGTCATATCATTCACGAATATTTGGAAATGAGAAAGCTCTGTGCAAAGTGGGCGCCACGCGCGCTCATTTTCAACCAAATGCAACAACGAGTTGATGTTTTGGAGCAGGTTTCGGTGATATTCATGCGTAGTAAATCCGAGTTTTTACGTCGGTGTGTGACAATGGCTGAAACACGGCTCTGTCATTTCACTTCGAAGTCCAATCGGCAGTCATCTGCACACGATGAACCCGCTAAAACGCGTGAAAAAACGTAACAGTCGGTTGGTAAGGTTTCGGCGTAGAGAATAATTTGTATTGGCTACTTGGATAAAGGAAGAACCACCAAAAGCAACTATTACATAGCGTTATTGAAGCGCTTGAAGATCGAAATCGCCAAAAAACGGCCGCAATTGAAGAAAAACACTAACAATGTACCTTGTCAATCAGAATTCCAAAAAAAAATGGCAAAGAAATTTTCGTCAAATAAAGAGGTGTTCGCCGAAACTTAGGGCTATTTCGAAGCAAAGGACACAGCGTACTACAAACATGGTATCGAAAAGTTGGAGGGTCTCTATAACAAGTGTATCAGGCTTGAAAAAAATAACGTTGAATAAAAAAAGACGAAGTTTGTCAATAAAAATGTGTTATATTATGCTGGGCCGGGCACTTTTCATTTAATATTCTCAATCCAAACTCTTCTGTAAATTTGCTCTTACTGTTTGTTGTTGCACTCACATACGCTACAGATTGTAGGATATTGTAGCGCCAATATGCATATGCAGTTCGATTCCAATGTTTAATGCCACATTGGCAAATATGTTAATACATATAAGTAGTTGCATATATGTATGTATGTGTAATTATGCTTCCTCACACATATATATATTAGTATGTGCATGTAAGTGGCGCCAGTTTTTCCGAAATATTTTACGATTGCAATATATTTGACTGGCATCTTTGGGAATGCATGCAGCTGTCATAACTTTTCTTGTTACAACTTATTTCCTCTATTTCTAGTACACTTTTTCAAGCTTAGCTCTTTGTGTTGCCTCGAGGGCGTTTGTAGAATAGCATTGTATTTTAGTGGAGATAGTGAAAGTATGTATTTGCGAGCAAATTTGAATTGCAAATTTAATACGTAAGTACAACATTAAAGCTGCTGCATGCAAGGCTACGTGGCGAATAGTTTTGTTTAGTTTAAAAATTTATCGCTGGACCCGCGCGGTACTAAAATGGGAATACATTATGCACAGTTAATAAATTCGATATACATTTTAAGCGCACAAAAAGTATTCTCAAGTGATAACGGTAACACAATAAAATCATAAATACATACTTGTATCGTGACCTAAAATGTAAAACAACGTAATATCACTTTTTATAAGTTTGATGGCGAATGAAAAACGATATGATAGAACCTATTCAAATTGAAACAAAATTTAAATTTTGGTTATCAAATGGTTATATATTGGTTATCACACACACATATTGAAACAAAATTTGAATTATAAAGTGGTTATATATTGGTTATCAAACCTGAAAGCGATATGAGAGTTTTTTTTGATACGTTTTACGCATTTAAGTGACAAAATATACAAATGCATATTACCGAAAAACTGACACATTTTTTACTGGAAAGTATATGAAATAATGCGGCGCTCTTACGCTGCTGAGTGCATTACTAGCCCTAAATGGGTGGAAAGTGCAAATTGAGGTCGTGACATGTGAGACATTATATACATTTTTTTCTTTAGCAAACCACATGCAGATCTATGAAAATATATTTAAGCAATCACAGCCGTCTGAATGCCCGCTCTTCAACTCGCCCTTTGGCTGCACTCAATTGAAATTACCGCTGCTTTTCCGTTCGGATGCGAGTTGATTATTGCATCCGCTTCACTGCTAGTATTACATAAGACAAACAAAATTGCAAATTTGGAAAGTGCGCACATCCATTCACAACTAGTACTGTACACACACATACATGCTATATTAACTGCTGTTTGGCGATTTCTGCATTGGAGATTTTACAGTAGTTTGCTCAGGCAAACTTATGCTTGTACCGTAGAAACTGCGACTGTTGCTTTTATATTTGAATAACATTAACATTAGATGCTCTGGCGCCATTGAGGAGGGCGGAATGGGAAATATTTGTCGCTTCGAGGCGCCTGCAATGATTATTGTTAAATCATCCGTTTTCACGACAGTCGAGTCTGCGTAACCGGAACGGACCCGGATTTTTATCCGGCCAGGGACTGTCAACTCGGCAGAATTCTACCGCTACAACAACAACATTAATATTAGATTATTTCCGTATGACATATATCTTGCAAAAATAGGTATAGCTACAACTGATGTTGTATATTTTGATTGATTTGCGTTGTAATTTTTTTTTCTTCAGAAAATGTCATCTGAACTGTTACACGTTTTCATTTCCGAGCTTAGTTGAGCATGTTTACAGTTTTACAGCGAAATAGGACTAAGCAAAGTATTGCGGAATTTGAAGTTTGCGGAAGTATTTTCAATGCAAATATGCATGCATGAACGAATATATATATACATTATATATATATAAGTGCCTTTAAGTAATTCATTGCAAGATTGCAACTCGCTCGGTGTACAGACATTTTTAGGGCTGCTGACTTTCCTCCCTATGCTTTACTGTTGAAAAATGCGTAGGTATTATGGAAAATGGTCATATTCTTAGTTTAAAAAATTTAATCATTCGAACAGCAAGAAAAAATGTCAAACATGTTTGCACCGAAGCTATAATAGCCTTAACAAATACAATATTATAAAAGAAAAAATTTAATGCTGATCGGCCAACTATATAAGTTAAAAAAAGTTTACTTAGTTTTTATAAAAAAAATGTATTTCGGGAGCACGTGTCGCACATTCAGCGATTGAGTGGTGTCATATTATATTGCTTTGTATCATATGATATTAATGCATCATATGATAATTTTTGAATGTGTGGGGTGCTAACTTATATAAGGTAGTCGAAAAAGACTTTTTGTATTTTGTCAAAAAATGTCGTTGCGGTCGTATATCTCCAGTGCCACCATTCACGTTGAGTCATACCTTATAGTGTTGGAAAGGTGAGATTTTAAGTTTCATATAACCAAAAAAAAAAATCGGAGAAGTTTAAAAAAAGAGAAAATTTTACAAAGATGAGTGAAAAAAATGAAGAAATTCGCTATATTTTAAAATTTTTGTATACTCGTAAAAGAGGAAAGAATGCCACGCAAACCACCAATAAAATTTGTGAAGTTTACGGAGACTATGCTGTATAAGTTCGTGTTGCATAACAATGGTTCGCTCACTTCCGTTCTGGAAATTTCAAGGTGACAGATGCAACTCGCTCTGGTCGACCTATCGTTGAAAAAGTCGATGAAATTATGGAAAAGATTGACCAAGACCATCACATAAGCAGCCATGACATCGCTAAGGAACTTAACATTCATCATCAAACAGTTTTGAAACATTTGAAAATGGCTGGTTACAAAAAGAAGCTGGATATTTGGGTACCACATGAATTGTTTGTGAAAAATTTAATGAACCGAAATAACATCTGCGATTCTTTGCTGAATCGAAATGAAATCGAATCATATCTGAAGCGAATGGTAACAGGAGACCAAAATGTATCAAATACGACAATAATGTGCATTAAAAGATCAAAAGATGGTCGCAAAGCCAGGATTGACGCCTCGAAAGGTTGTGCTGAGTGTTTGGTGGAATTGGAAAAGAATCATCCACTATGAGCTGCTTCTGATCGAACGATTGATTCTATATATTACTGTCAACAACTGATGAGATTGAAGTAAGCAGAAGCAGTAGCAGAACTGATCAACAGAAAGAGCTTCGTCTTCCATCAGTACAACGCTAGACCACACACATCCTTGATGACTCGGCAAAAGCTGGGAGAGCTCTGCTGTGAAGTTTTGATGCATCCACCATATAGCCCTGACCTTGCACCACTCCTCAAGAAAAGGACATGTACAAAATTTCATCGATTTATATTTTGAAAACTAAAGAACTAGTTCGCTTATATGGTATAGAGATTGGCATTCGGTTATATGTGGTCGCAAATTTGATATAACCAAAACCCTAAAATATTAATCATAAATTTTTTCATGATCCATTAGTTTAAATAATAATATTTTACATAATTTCTTGTTCAACAATTGAAATTTTTTAAGTGTTCTTCACGCTAAAAAAATTTAAAAGTATATAACACAACGCGGAAAATATTCGCCTTTAATAATCTGCAAATAAATTTTTGTACATTCATACCATTCCTAAAATATTGAATTTTTTGTCGCCCTACCGCTATTAAAACGTATGGCACATCGATTGTTGCACAGTGCGCTCGTAAGCTCCCGGCATCTGTGCCGAAAGAATGGTTTGACCCTCATTCAAATACACTTTTTGAACTTTGAAAAAGTGGAAAGCCGTTGCTAGTAATCTCAGCCCAAAACTACAACACTTTAAGTGCATTGATATCGGCGGTAAATAACTTGTGATTTTGTGATATGCAATTGGCACGGCCACTTGTAACTGATTGGAGCTCATTAACTGCTCGTAAGTGTAATTATCGCTGACATTTACGGCTGGCATTTGCATTCGCAGATGTGCAAACAACCGAAAATCACTGATGCAACTACAATAAACACACTTACGCGACATGCTAATGTGAAAATCCACATGCCACAATGGTTCGCTAATGAAGGCAATTCGCCTACTTTAAGCTTAATTGCATACACATGCATTTATATTGATGTTTATGTATCTATTTATATTAGTACATGCATGTATTTATTAGACAAAAATTTTAATTAAAATATAATTTACAGTTGTTTGTAATTTGTACATATACAACAATACAACATACCAAGAACAAAACATTCTTACATGAATATTTGTTTCCAAATTCGTATATTGTGCCTACATACAGGCGTACTTGCCTGGCAGAAATGCATAGAATATGCTTCGCCAGCAATCAACTGAGTTCAAACAGTCGCACACACAATCGAACCGCAGCTGGTCCACTGCATTCGCAGCAAAACGTAGGAACCTAATATCTAGTGGGCTTACTCGTACTCAAAATATAAATTATATAAATGTATGTACTTGCATGTATGCGCAATTACTTAATCGTATGTTATGTATGCATTACGGTGGGTCAGAAAAAACTTAATTTTTTTTCTTAGTTAGCATGAAAATATTAACCTACATGATGAACAAAATACTTAATTGCATGTTATGTATGTATTAGAGTGCTCCAAAAAATATATAAATTTGTATTCTTTGGTAACCATGAAGTATTAACCAATATAAAGAACGAAATTCTGGCAAAGTTTGAGGTAGCATAGCGTGAATTTTGATGTCGCATATAAATAAACCAGGAATATTTTCTTATTTTTTTTGAATATTTAATACATTTGAACAAGTTTCTGGATAATAAAACTTCAAACTCATGTTTATTTAGAATTGAATAATCCAGTCGAGAGTCGGTCAGTCCGGAAATGATAATTTTTACAATCTTTTGTATAATAAATTATAACCCAGAATCAAAATCACTTATGACTTTTGTTGTTTTCATTCGATAAATCCATGGAAATACCTTTTTCATGCAGCACGTTTTAAAAAAAAAGATAAAATTTTACATTTATAATAAAAATTGGAAGTATTAAAAATATACGAATTTTATAGTGCCATAGAATTGTTGACTCGTATTCCCTTTTTTGCTCAACCTAATCAGCAAGCTAAGCACATGTGTGCCTGCATAACTTCATTTTATTTATTGTAATATAATTTGGTATTTGTAATTACGTAAATTATACGAATTTATATCAAAATAATTTGATTTAGTTTATTGACTACGAATACTGTCTATGAATTGTTTGGATGTGCAACAAAAACAACACAACTAAACCAAATAACATATAAACATATAGAATATATGAACTAACCCAGCACGACTATAATGCGCCCGTTTTAAGATGGGTGGGTGGCGTTGGCTCTTCAGAAATTTAATCTGCTCATAAGCATAAGAGATTATTTACTAAGCTTAAAAGCATCTGGCTTGCCATAGTTAAATGCTTTTTAACTATGTACATATGTAATATGTATTAAGTGGGCTCATCTGTAGTTGATTGGGGAATTCAGAATAAGAGCAGAATTTAAATCAAAAAACCAAATATTTAATATGTCATTTGTATTTGCTGTGCAAAAAATTGCGAAATTGTTGTGTTTTGGAAAATTCAATTAAACGCTTATAGAAAATTTAAAATTCTTATATTATTGGTCAGTTATTGATTTGCCAGGTAGTTGTTGGTTTTCCAGGCCTGAAGCCGCACTGATAACGTCCAATCAGTTTGTTGACGATGGGCTTTAATCTGTCACGCAATACGCTAAATAGAAGCTTATATGCGATGTTGTTTAATTGCTATTCGAACTTCTTCATGGTCGTCTATCGCCATCGATTAGGGAATCGGCTGGAAAAGTGTTTCCTCCATAATTTTAAGATGCTCTGGGCATCGGTTACTAGATCACCTCTGGGGGTCTACAAAATTATGCTCCGGCCTTGAAACCTTCTGTTAGTCGCCGCATTTGTTCGTAGAATTTGCGAGCATTATCCCTGTCAGCCAGCTTATCAAGCTCTTCATACTCATTTCGGGGTCTTTCTTTTATTTCTTCAAATACGTCTCGCTTCCCTATTCAACTCGCGGTAACTATCACATCTCGCACGTGTTGTGGTTTCTCTCCGCTGCGACACGGCACTCCTCGTCTTACCAGCTGTTCTTCTGTATTTTCCGAAAACCAATGGTTTCGGTTGCAGCTGTACGTAAGAACCTTGAAATGCCGTTTCACAGTTCCTTTATACCGAGTTGGTAATGTGTGCACTCAGAGAGCAGTAGTGCAAGTCGAGTCGAAAATCGTTCGGCTGTCTATTATGATTGCTGCTCTCGACGTCGAACCTTCCTTGTGCTTGTTGATATGGGATTCTTGCTGCCAAAAGCGTGTGCGTATCTTCGCTGCAGCCAAGTAGTGTTCGGAGTCAATGCTACGATCTCGGAGGGTACGCACGTCTAAAACACTGGAGACGTGTCTTCCGTCTATCACAACATGATCAATCTTGTTGGTGGTTTTTCGATCCGGAAACAGCTAGGTAACTTGATAAACCATATATCGGGCGCCGGCAAAGTCGCTCCGCCTTAACAAATTTGGGGATATTTCATCAGGGAAATTTCTGACCGTTGCACCAAAGATACTTTCTTTGCCCACGCTGGTGTTAAAGTCACCAAGCACGATTTTGGCATCGTGCGCTCCATCTTTGGTCACAAGGTCGATAACGTTCCAGCGTCTCATCATGTTCACCACACGGTCTGCATTCCACGTAAACCACTTTTACAATTTCCGGAAAGTGGAGTCTTAAGGGTAGAAGACCTTTGACGACCCTTACAATATTACTAATATCGTGTGTTGCTAGTACCTCAAACATATTTGAAGGAGCTGATTAGTCTAGCGCAACTTATAGTAGTTATGTTTCCAGCTGCTCCCGAGCAAGCCAGCTCGTCTACCTTTTAATTTCCTTCTATTCCTATATGACGGGTTAAATTATGATATTAACCAAGTTTCTTAATGAGAGTCTAGTTAGTACTTGCATAACCTAACACAGTGAAAGTTGGTATTAGTGCTACGAATATTCTTAATTGCTGCTTAGCAATCCACCACAAAGTTTATGGACTTTGGTTTGAAACTATCTTCTGTGTTTAGATTACTAGATTAAAAGCTTATTCCTATTTCATTGGAACTTTCGCTCATGCAAACTTTTGGTCATTCTTCTTAATGAAAATGTTGTGTTAAGTTCCTCATGAACCTCCTTTACTCAGTCGCACTGCCAATTTGGCTCGAGTTTATTAACAAGGTGAAGTATGATACTATCCCCGCCGAGTCTGACCCCAATGGCCTAAAATCATCAGTCGGCTGGCCGTAAGCATTGCCGCATACTTTACTTGTACATCATACTTGTATGTATTGGCCGAACGTCGACTATAATCTCCAGTGCCTTTATTGAAGTAGTTTTTATTTCGCTCGTAATCTTAAGCAAGCAGGTCTGTTGCAACTGTTCTAGAGGTTTAAAACGTCTATTTTTCGATAATGCCATAAACCGTACCACCGCACATTACATTAGTACGGGACTAATGACACTAGTGTAGCGCTAAGTTTCGGACAATGGCTATTCTACAGAAGTTTCACATTCAAAAAGCTTCGAAAGCCCTGCCCTCACGTTATTTTCTGCAGCATAATATTTTATCTAAGATATAGTATATTTGGCAGAGCTCATGAGTACAATAGTTCTACTCCTAAGCGACTCTCCCTGTCGAGTAGAAGTATTAGTTCATTTATCAAAGTGATCTAAAGTAAAAGGGATGGGAATCTTCCTTGCTAAGTCTCACAAGTGCTCTGGTGTGCGATATTGATACCTTCTCCATTCCATATAGCTTGCCTGTTGCTTGGCGTATGACTAACCAGCAGAGCAGATTTTGATTAATGTCAAAAGAAACGACAGCCAACATCAGTGCAGCCGTACCAGCCTCATTAAATGCACGTTCCACAAAAGCTTCTTCGAAAGGTTGATTTTTCAAGGAGGAGATACTCGTAGAATTATACTTTAGTGGGACTACATTAGCAAACACTTTTGCGCCGATTCTTGACTTTTTTGAAATTCGATTCAAGGCAATATTTTGAAACAAACTAACACGACCCTTTAAACTAGCGCTTCGATTTATTTAATCATTTGCTAAATTTGAATTTAATATTCGTTTTAGGCGCACTTAAAGCAAATTTGACTTTAAAAAAGTAATTTGTTATTAGTTTTGCAAAGTTTTAATTCTGTTTATTTTTTCATGCATTAGGGCAGTCGGAATAAATCGAGCATATGTACTATATGTGTTTATGAATGTTTGCAGTCAAATAAATTTCAAATTTATGCGATTTGCATAATTAGTAGTAAAAAGCAATTTAATTAGCAATTTCCGGTTGAAAAATAAACAAATTCAATATTTTGTGGTCAGAAAGCAACACATTGAGCGGTCAGGCGGTTGTTGGTATAATCTAAAGCACACATACGCACCCATTAGCAATGTAGTGTAGTATGCTATGTTAATTTTTGTGCATTAAATATTTCAATTTTCGGTCTGGATATCGAGGTAATAAAATTAAAATTAATACACATTTAATGGCAAAATTTTGTTTAAATTGCACAAATAAAATCTGTTTAAAGTTAATTCGGCACTGTGTACATGTGTGAACCCTTGAACCTTTTGCTTTTATAACGGCGTAAAATATGAGCTTTCTAAAGCAGTAATGTTGAATTTCTTAACGCCACATGCACGGCTGATCCTTTTTGAACATTTGTGTGATACATACATATATTTGAGGACAGCCTTTGACCGTTGTGGCATGTGTTTGTGACACGTGGCATGAACATGATATTGCATTTCTTTGCACCATTAACCCCCATCGAATTAATAACAAGTTGGCGCAATTATCTGCTTTTTATTGAGTTTTTATTACATCGTAATCGACATAAATTTTCAAAGTGCTCGCAAAACCCTTTGCTGGCGCCGCTTTTGCCACTTTTCCAATTTTACCTTTACACTCTGGCCGGGGGTGTTGTTGCCGCACTAATGCGCTTGTTTGTGCTGCTGTTTGTGCCGCATCTGCAATCTCATCATTTGGTATTTTTATATATGTATATATTTTTTCATTACAAAATAACTTCACCGGAAGTTTTCCAGTTTAGCTATTACATTTTCTTTTACATTTTATGGTTTGAAATATTTTGTGCGATTGGCGTTCGGAGCCAACGCACGTACACACACGCCCTGTAAACCCAAAAGGCATGCGTCCAGCTTGGGGTCAAAGGAAATTAGCAAAAACATGCCGCAAAGCAACAATGCGGCTGCATACTTTTTGTCGAAGAAAAGGAATATATTGAAAAAGCCAACGGCATTAGAGAAAGGATGCGGAGCGGCCACAGCAGGTGTAGCGCCTAGCGTTGGGAAACGAAGGCATGGGTCATCACTTACATGCTCAAAATTAGCAGGTAAATAAGTAGTTGCTATGGCTGAAAAGCGTAGGTAAGCGTAGAGCAAAAAGAAATTAGCACGCTGGCACAATTTTTACGGTCGGCTGTGGCAGGACAAAATATGTTTTCAACCACTTCCAAGGCGGAATTCCTTTCAGACCTTTTTTTGATAGACCAAAAAGTAAAGAAATTTCTTAATATTAGCGGTGCGTGTATTGTAGTAAAAATCCCGGCGGGTATTAAAGCTATTATTAAGGCAATCCAGTTGAGGTGAAAAGTGTTGCACAAAAGCAAACAAAACTGCCTCAACTCACAAATTAAGTAGGTTGATGTAAAATTTTCGAAATAAGTGCTTTGCAAAGCATTTACTTCAGCTGCCATATAAAGAAGCGCAAGTTCGGTGTGGGATTTGTGGTGGGAGAAAGACGCAGTCGTCGAGTCCTGGCATTTACTCCGCTTTATGAGCGACTAGCCACAATCCGCATTAGAGCAAAATTTTTGAACATAACACTGATTTGCGTTCACACCCCGACGGAACAGAAGGACGATGTGACCAAATATGCCTTTTATGAGCTGTTGGAATGCGCTTAAGAAAATTGCCAGGGTAGACCAAAAAGGCATCTTTCGTAAAACATTTGAAAAATTTATCCTACATGCCGAAACCTCTACAAATGTGCTAAGGCTACACGACTTGCACTCCAGCTCTCTGAGAGCACTAATCAGAAACTTGGTATAAGCGAAATGTGGAACGGTATTTCAAGCTCTTTATGCACAGTTGCAAGCGAAACCATTGGTTTTCGCAAAGGTCGAAAACAGCTGGTACAATGTGGACCGCCGTGTGGCAGTGGAGAGAACGCTGGCAGCCTATGTCGCAATGCTGCAATCAACCACAACACTAGCGGAGTGGGATAGATACCGATATTTAAAGAGCGAAGCGAGACGTTAATGATCACCGGCCGAGCTACTTATATTTAAATATTGCAGCGAAGAACTCAAAAGTTGCTTCTTTGCAAGATATGGATGGAGAAAAACATACCCGACGATTGTTACGTAACTGTGCTCCGCCCAATGAACAAACACGGAGACCCCACATTCTGAGCCAATTAGCTTGGGATAAGCCTCCTTAATACATATATATATATATATATACCGTCTTATCGAGCATAGCATGAGAAAGACTGAAGCCCAGCAAACTGATTGGACCTTATCAGTCTGCCTTTATACCTGCTATCTACTATCGATCAGATTTTCATCATGAGCCAAATCTTGGAAAAGATCCGTGAAGGAAAGATCGACACACACCTCCTCTTCGTTGATTTAAAAAGGAAGATTTATGGTTCTTTGCGCATTGGGAACGGCGAGGACCGCAGCCGATGGAACGTTGAGCTTTACGAGATATACGGCTATTTCGACATATTTCAGCCAATCAAAAGACAACTGCTGCGCTGGCGGTCATGTTGTCCGGATGGAAGACTCCAGCTCTGTAAGTTTTCGATTTAGAACCCCCCGGTGAAAGCAGAGGAAGAGGAAAACCTCCACTCCGTTGGAGAGATCAAGTGGAGAAGGAGCTGACTATACTTGGTTTCCCGAATTGGAGGCAAATAGCGAAAACGAAAAAATGAGTAAAGAAGAAAAGTTATTGCCATTGGCCATTTGGCGAGGGTTGCCTGCATTACTATCCTTTCTACACTTTTAATGATTTTGCGCTCCTGTAGGGCTGCTTTTATTACCTGTGCATTTTGCATACCAACAAAGCGTACGTACATACAAAATGGCTGATCATTAAACATTTGACCGAAGGTGTTCTTTACTTTTGCCATATTTGGTATTTAATTTCAATTTATATAGCTTTTATTTTTTATTCCTTTCTTTTACAATATATAGTAAGTTACGTACGTATACACGCACTGCACTATTTATTATTTGCATTATTCATATTGGATCTATATTTTGGTCTGCACAGACCGAACAGCTGTTAAACACCAGTGCGTCTTCCGCTCAAAATGTCACCATTGTTAAATACACGAAATATTATGCACATACATTCATGCGTTTATATATATATGTAAAGTGATTGACATTTTGTAAAACAACGAATGGGACACTTTATAAATGGGCGCCAATTTCTGCCAATCGTTGGCTGATGGATTTCTTCGACACTCACTCGTACGCAGAAAACTCAAAGGTGCGCTTCGAATCGTTTCTAGGCACTTGCATTTTGTATTATTTCAGGGATTTCACATGTATTGCATGTTATATAAAAGCGTTTTTACACAGGTATACATTGTAAGCCTCTATGGTTGCGGAACTCCAGCAGGTGTTGGGACAAAAATAATCGGTTTTCGAGAGGAGGAAGCACAAAAGGATAACAACGTTGGCAATCCGTGTACCGGAAAAGATACACAGGATGTTGTTGCTGCTGCATGTGTCCATGTGTGACGCAAAGTAACACGCAGCTATTGGCTTTTCAATTGTTGATGACTACTGAACGAGCAAGTTAAGTAGGGGTCCATTTGTTAAAGTTGCGCGAAAACTGTAAAAAATAACATCTTGGGCCCTACACTTCGTGCTTGTGTTTACGTGGAAACGGCACCACGGATGTGTAGCTTAGCGACCTTGTTGTTTGTGTGCTTGGAAGGACGTTCGTTAGGCACTGCAATCGAATTTCGTGCCTCAGCATATATCCGCAAATTAAACACGGCGCAGAATGTACAAACGTTACCTGCCTTCAACACGCACATACAAAGGTTGCCTTTCATATTTCGCGATTACAGAGCAAACAACAAATACTAATTTTCGAAAGTCGCTTTTTTTCGGAATATTCTTCATTGAAACCTATACACTTCTGCTTATTTTCAACTAATTGTTGAAGCACTTTTGCCACTCAAATGAAGGTATTACCAAAACATGCATACCGAACAACTGGACCGCTTGAAAAAGGCGATCGACCAGAAGTAACCAGAATCGGCCAACAGGAGGGGTGTAGGGTTCCACCAGGACAACGCCAAACCACACACTAGTCAGAAGCTACGGGAGCTCTGATGGGTGTTTTTATCGCATCCACCAATAATACACTTCGAAAGTCGAAAAAATAATCGCACGAAAATGATTTTGGGCCGAGACGAATACTTTAAGTTACTATAAACTACACTAATAAAGCTCATACATCAAAACGTTCTGAGTATGTGTATAAAACATCAAAATTTTCAAACTTTGCGATACAGTTGTGAGATGCCAGATTGCAACACTAGTGTTGCCAAATCCCGAAATATAAAGCAACCCACGGATGCATATTGAAGTGGCCAACGAGGCATCACGCAAAAGTCGGCAAAAAATATATATACCATATTTACGAAAAAGCAAACACCGCCAAGTGTTGTGTGTTTAACGGTTGCTGTGGTTGCGTGCTATTTTTTTACCGAACCCAATTGCCCGCCGCTCTGGCGTTATTATTGCTGTTGATGTTGGTTTTTCTCCTTCCGCCCAACAGGCTATTTCCATGTTGCAATCAAGCGATGCACGTAAATGAAACAAAAGAAATCTATAAATGGACCTGAATAATACATGACCAGCAGTCATTTACCCAAGCCGCCGTCTGTCGTGTGAATTCACACGCGCGCAAGTTGGCTCTGAGCGCTGAGGCTCGAGTGTGAAACCGGCGAAGCATACACGTATATACCACTTTCAGAAGTCAATACTTTTTATTTGGTCGAACTGTTGCAGTGCCTGACATCCCGAACGCTGAAGCGGCCGCCCCTATTTTATGACCTGCTATTTTACAATTCTCAACACATTCCCAGAGCAGCATGCGTAAGTGAAATGAAATTGTGAAGGAAAGTGAAGAAAAGCATTTATTCTCGCTTAGCTCTAGGCAACGGAAACTATCAAAGGCGGAATAATGTGAGTCGGGTACAACTAATGGGCAAAGTACTAGCTCCTTTCCGTAAATGTCTTTGTACGCGCAGATATCTGTATTTGAAATATGTTGTTTGTTTTAACATTACATTCCATTCCATTTCCGGCGTCAAATGTTATATATGGAGAAATCTTCACATCGATGTCTCATTCTAAAGGGTGTTGTTTTAGCATGTGCTTTCGAAGAGGAGATAAAACGCAATATTATAGAGGTAAAAGTTTTCCATAATATTTTTAAAATAATTTCGGACAAGTGAGCACCACTGCTGGCTCGAATAAATTGCAGCGGGTGGACCCAAAAGGTTATTTCAATAAATTGCTTGTTTCCTTGGCTGTGTGGAATGTAGAGGCGTTTTATTGGAACCAAAGGGCATAGGGCATCCGCATAAATATTCTGCCATTCATTCACGAAAGGCATTTATCATGTTACTGTAGAAGGAACGCCTGACTGAATAATTATATGTACTTGGCTCCATTTTTGAAAAAATATGGCCCAAGAATTCCCTCTGTCCATAGATCACACCAAACAATGACTTTTGGAGAATGTAAAGTCGTCTCAAAAATGGTTTGTGGATTATCTTTCACCTTTCCAACACTATGTGGTATGACACAATGTGATTGATAGCGCTGGAGATATACGACATCTATTGACAAAATGCGAAAATACTTTTTCGACTAGATACTCTGTCAACCAAATGTGAGCTTCATCGCTGAAAAAAATATTCCTTGTGGAAATCGGGATCGGTGGCCATCTCATTTAAAGCCATTCACTAAAAGAACAACCCAGTTGATGACCGCTAAACTTCATTCCTTTCAGGAGTTAGATTTTGTGGGCTCACAAACCAAGATACCTGCGCAAAATATTTCATAAAATGGATGGGCACTGCTGCAATTGTTGGACAATTGCGGGTTTTCTTCGAAACTCTGCTCCACAGTAGCATTAGCGTCTTCATTGCGCACTGTACGGCGTATATTAGGTTACGTATTATCCACTAAAGTAAAAATTTTGCTAAGCCGATTCATGGTTGCACGAATTACCGACTCTGCTGGGTGATTATGGCGACCGAATATTAAATGCAGCGCGCCCAACCGAAAAATTATTTTTTTAATAAATATGTGCGATTTACAAACGTTGGTCTGGAGCAAGTCTGCTCTTTATGAAATTGTAAACCAAACTAAGTATAAATCAAGTAACAACGATCAAAAAGACCAGCTAGGAAAAGGGATTATCTCGCACGCCTAAAAACATACCCATTACTAGCGTACTTCAATAAACTTATACTATTCTCACTCTCTACGTCTCTTGCCACAGCAAGATACACCGACCGCTGGCGATATTTTCTTGCGCTATTGATTGAAGCGCTTCTTTAGCAGCATCAGCACATGCTCCATCACTTTTCATTTAAATTAATTATTTCTCTAATTCTTGCACTCACCTAGCTGTCTGGACCACTCCCAATATGCTATGTAATAAATGCACGTGTCTATGTATTGTGAGTTGCTCGACAAAGCAACATTTAAATCCTTTGTTTACCTGAGCACTTTGCCCTGCAGCGCCTTTGTTATTTTAATTACTTTGCACAAATTGACATTAATTTGTAAATTTCCTGCTTTGCTCTGTTAAGTTTGCGTTTGTTTAACACTGTCGCACCGAAGTGGAGCTGAGTTGCGGTGTTCGTGTTGGGTTGTCTACAAGTTGGCAACACTTCGTACAGCCACGGACCGTTTCTGTTGCTATCGCCGTTATCTGTTGTCTGATTTTAATGCGCTTAATTGCTAAACATTTATCGAAATACATTTTATTCTCACAGCATTTTAATGCACCACTAAGTGGAAGAAAGATACGCGACAGCAGAATAAATTAAATTTGCAATAGTTGTTAAAATTTGCTGACGCTACCGCTCCTCGACCATTCAAGATTTTGCACAATGCACTGCAATTTGCAAATAGTAGGGCAATTAAGCTAATTCAGGCGTTTAGTCTGAACAATTAATGACATAGTAAGTCATTAGCAGTTAACGCTTAGCCAAATGCAACACTAGTAGTTCGAGTACCGATACACGTGCGTTGTATGTAGTTTTGAGCGCGAATCGCCACCAGCTGGCGCGTGCACAAAATCTGATCGATATATGTTCACACCCACCTCGTTTGCCACAAGTAAATACATACAATAGCGCGTTTGACCGCTATTTTGCCGCAAATTACAAATTCAATTAGTGTGAGTGGCCAGCGGCGCGTCGAAAAGCATTTTGTTCACGCCCTAATCGCGCGTCGGCTGCTACAACATTTATGCATTAACGCTGCCATTCATAAAGGCAACACTATACGTGGGAGCTTGTGTGCGTAGTTGGTTATACTAATAGACTGACCTTAGCTTTTATTCATTTATTTCGAGCGCATTGATTCACTTTTGGTCTCTGCTTTTCAGCAGTAAAAACTGCCACGTGTATTTAGCTTTGAAACAAACTCAAACATTGCCTCATATTTTTCTAACAATTCAAAATATTAAGAACATTTTTAATTGTTTCCAAATTTTCAGCAATTCGAACGATTCTTCCGACTTGTTCATATCTTCAAGACTTATTTCAGGCGATATTGGTAAGATAATATCTTCCCGAACAGTCCGACGAAGGCTACAACAAGCTAATTTACCTATCAGAAAGTGAGCAAAATACCTTTACTGCGTAAAAATACTTAAAATATTTAAGGATAAGATTACAATATTCGAAAATTCATGGAAGTTGGTCCGGCCCAGATGGTAGATCAATACGAAAAGCCAAAAAGTTGCATTCACAGTCTGGTCTGCCACCATAAAGAGACTTCAACATAAAGATATCTTGGAGAACACGACGGAAACTATGCTACTAATATGTACATTTTGTGTACCGTACAACGATCCTAAACATACTTCGAAGTTGGTAAGAGATTGGTTCCAAGGCAACTGTTTGAGTTCCCTTACTTGGCAAAGTCAGTCTGCCGACTTGAATCCAATCGAAAACCTTTGACGAGAGCTGAAACAATGGATTGGAAAGCAGTCATTCTAAAATAAGCTGCAATTTTAAAAATTTGTTGAAACAGCCTGTTATGAAGCTTGAAATGAAACGTGCTGCAAACTTATCAAAAGTAATGAGCTATGTACTAAATAGTGCTGAAAGAAGAAAGCAAACATCAAATAGGGCATAGAAAACTGAAAGTAACTATTTTACGATTCGGTGATTAAAACTTTTCCGAAGCTGGAATCGAACTTAACCTGGGTATGATGAGGTGACATTCATCAGAAATAGCTGACGCACTATTGCGCAACGTCATCGTTCCATTAAAATCCTAGCAGGCCTCAGAGTACGGTCGCCCCCCGTCGCTGTTAAGCTAGCATTGAGACGAATTCTTATTTGCGCTCTGAACATATAAAGGCGTGCGTCAACCCTCGCCTTCACCGTTACTAAGCCAAACTTGTGACCATTAAAGGCGACAATCTGTCTGGGAGATAGATAGTGGTTCTGAGTGGTGACGCTTTTTACATGGACAAAAGTAACAAACATAATTGACGGAAAGGTGAAAGGGAGTGAAGGGATGTCGAAAGCGACACCCAGATCTGTCCCGGGTGGAACTGCTACGCCTGGGGCGAAACCATCGGTAGCGAACCGCAGCAACTAGACTGATTCCCCAGTAGGAATCTCTTCATTAGGCTATCCTGCATAGCAATAGGATGGGGAAAGCCGGTCGAAAACTGTCGGCAGGTGGCGTAGGTATAGTCTTTATATGCATCGGAATCGTCAACACTTGCCAAGGAATCTCTGCTAGAATTATGAAAGACTCTGCAGGGGACAAAAGCAAGTCAGCTCTAGTAAAGAAGCTGAAGGCAGACCGCCGCTTGGAGCCATAATCACGAAACGCTACGGTGATAAGCACGCTCGTTACGCATCTGAGCGTTGAGGGTATTGAGCGAGAGCGAAGACAATAGGGCAGAAGCGGACCCAACTACAGCTAGACAAGCGTTTAGCGGCAAAGATCGCATGAGGAAGAAGCCTCCCTTGGCAAAAGACTGCGAACGAAGGCTGCGCCAACCTTTAGCGAAATCGCTAAAAACGCTGTCTCAATAAAACTTGGCGTGTTTGATCGCTGCATGGAAGGTGGTGCTATCTCACGCGAAGAATGGAAGAGAGTGGCGGCGGGTATCTCTTCAGTCTTCCTAAATGCGGTCAGATTAAACCCTGGGACTTGCAATATACAAGTCCAAGTTAAGAAAGGCAAAGAGAAGCTCATGGAAAAGCTTCTGCGAAAAAGTGAAGGGCTGTCATGAGTCCTCTATGTCTATATAGGAAATCTTGTTTTCCTGGATTATCTTAAGGGCGCAAATGGGAAGTGGGCCCTAAACAGCGAAGGTAGCAATACGTCCTCTGAAGGGATTTCTCTCGGAGTGCTGCATAATACTTGTGTGGTCTTAGTCGACCTTTTCGATAAACCACACTTAACTTCTATTCGTTTAAACCTTTCAAGTCCACTGGACGGATGGCATCATATCAGCGCAGCAGGCTGTTAAGTTGTCATGCAGCTGGTTGGCACTTATCTATGCGAACTTCATTAGACTGGGTTACCTCCCGGGTGCCAGGAGACGAGTCAACATTACGTCCATCCTGAAGGCTGGTAGAGGCTCCCACGTTACGGCTAAGGAGGCTGGAGCATCGCACACTATTGCTTTTGGCCAAAATGGCAGAAGCAAATTCTTTGATAAATTTCTTTTAACAAACAAAAATCGCCATGCTTCGTGGATTTGCCATTTTTCAAAACAATATTAACGTAAGTCAGGGAGTATCCCTGCGTAGTAAACACTCTAATTAATCACTGAGTCAAGTTGTTAGTGAAAATAATTTTCTCATACGCCGAGAATATCGACAATATACATGCTAATTAAATTATTCAACAGAGACAACTTTATTCTGTTTGCAACAAGTCAAACATCACGTTTCAATAATTTGTACTAAGGGGTATTAAAACACCGAAAATGTTGACAATATAATGCAAATGCCGACTCTTCATTCCTCAACAATTGAAATGAAAAGGACGCGTTCAATCCAAACACGTACCAACAAATAGAAACAGATGAAGAAATCAAAAATGCCGCCGAAATCCGAATTGTTTTTAAATCTTCGTACGCACACGTAACGGCAATTTAACGTTCGTAAAAACAATTACCTTATCTACGTTTCTTTGTTGCCCCTGCGTCGTGCATGCAAAAGTGTCCTTGTATGTATGCACCCATGAGAAATGAAAAAGGCTGACATAACCAGAACAAGACGGCGTCGTGTCAAGGCCAGTGACTGCTTTCCCATTTCTAGAAAAACTGCAGTTTTTTCGTTCATTTTTCTGCTTTATTTCTTTCCTTTTTGTAGCACTTTGAAAACGACACAGCAGAAATGGCGCCCAAAAGAAACAATCGAAACCGCGAAAATGGATCAACCGTATCCTCGGTTTGAAGAAAAAACATTTGAGGTTAAAATACGAACACAAGTAGATTTTTTACCAGTCTTCAAGTGCGCACACAAAAACGAAGTACACAAGTATTCTAATTCGGTAAAGTAAAAGAAGCAACGAGACCATAAAAAAATGTGCGGTTTAAGATTTCTGCTGCTGCTCTGTGCATATCCTGCTTGTTGTGACAATGACAGAGGATACCGCCAAGCCATCGGCCTCCCCAACTGATCTATGTGGCCTAACGCGGTCGCTCTCCGCACCTAATAGGCATTTTATCTCTTCACTTGCCACGCTTTGTTTGTTGTTGCCATTGCAATTCCTTTATTCTTTATGCCATGCGTGCGTGACTAAAATCAATTTGTTGCCGGCTGAAGAAGTTGGCCGCCGCTGCAAAGACACCGCAATAAATGCCAACAAAGTCCTTCTAGCATAAAATACATTGAGCTCGGAGCGGGAAATATGTTAAGTGTAGAAGGACGCAATTACATTGTGCAAAAACAACAACCACCAGGCGCAAAACTATGTCAAACGGCTAGTCAGCTTAGTGCTCGTGCTCCGTGCCGAAGTTGCAGTATGGATTGCGGATTGTCGCAGTGGTAAGAAAGCAAGTACATTGTTGCGACTGGCGTTTAGTTGTGATGGCGGACTTGAAGGATCTTCGCTTTAAGTATACATGATACAAACATACATACATATTACGCAGTGCAACTGTTGTTTGACTGTAGCATTACGCAGGAAATGGC
This sequence comes from Bactrocera neohumeralis, assembly GCF_024586455.1. NCBI lineage: Eukaryota > Metazoa > Arthropoda > Insecta > Diptera > Tephritidae > Bactrocera > Bactrocera neohumeralis. The sequence goes on along the minus strand of NC_065919.1, from coordinate 9,239,728 downwards.
TTTATTGTTGTGGTTATTTGACAAATGTTGACATTTTTCCATGAACATGCAATCGCAACGGCTACAACAACAATTGTTATTTCCTTAGTCAACAATACTCACACTGAACACTAAATTGTAAGGAGGAAAGGTTCGTTTCGAAAGCATAAAAGCTAGCTAAATATATAATAGCAACAAAAAATAGTTTCTAATATCAACCGGTGTTAATTCTTCATTTCAAAATACGTTTTCTATCGATCTTGATTTTATCATGGGTGCAACTGATATCCATAATATAATCCCTAGGAATCTCAGAAGAAGTAGCCAAGCCCTAAACTTGAAGCAATTCTTGGTTATTTTGTTTTTTAATCAGCGAGGGTGACAATACTGCTCGTTATCTGGCAGGTATATGGGTAGGCGGGAATTGCGCTTTCCCTGGCTCAATTAGCGCTATATGTGCCATTTAGAACCGACTGTCATGGGAACCTATCTGTGTCCATAATTGCCTCCTGTATCCTATTGCAATTATTAAATAGAACTGTACAGTCCTCCTCTATTTCTCAATGCTAGGTACTAAATCAAACAGGAGTAGTCGTTCTTTAAGAAGCCTGCGCTTGATGCGAGTTTTAACAGACCCTGCGGCCTCACTATCGATACCTCGTCCGTGGCCACGCCAGATGCTTACAGCGTAGTCTTGCCAAAGCAGGACAAGTGCACAAGAGATACACTATTGGTGCCCTGCTCTAGACGTTTCCTACAGTCGTCACGTTCTGTCAGCCTCATCCTGCGGCCGTGTGTTTTCACCAAACAGTGAGAAGTTGGTATTCCCATTATGTGCCTACAGTCTCTAGCCAATAGAAATTTCGTGTACTTCCGATCTACCATTTTGCCCATGAGTTTTGCAATTTTGCAGCTGGTTCCATCGGGTTTTGATTTTCTTTACCATGTTTCTGTCGAGATGCTCGTATAGACAATGCATGGGTTTCCTAAACTTGATTACGTTTTCGGATGTTAGCTGTACACCATTCTTGGCAATTTCGTCCCCTATTTCATTGTCGTCGATTCCGTTGTGGCCTGGACCCAGTAGAAGTAAAGTTGCTTACTACTGGCAACACATTCTTCTGCTGCCCTGCTTCCCAAGAGACTTCTGGCCGATATGCGATACGAAGTTACCACCTTAATTGCTGCTTGGCTGTCTACGTAGATATTGACTCTGGAATTGCTTGTAGTTGCATTAAAGGACAGTTCCGCTGCTTTCGCAAAAGCAAAGACTTCAGCTTGATATATACCGCAGTGGTTGAAAAGTTGCCTTATGCCTAACTATGGACAGTATATTTCCGCATCAATTCCATCGTCAATATACCCTAATGCCCGTCATATTTTGCTATATTTACTTTGTGCCTTCTTTCCCAGTTGAAAATTGGGATTATGTAGTCAGTGTTTGTCCAACCGCCATTACCCACTGTTATAAGCTGAGGTATTATTTCTTCTCCTACTTACATAACTTATTCTCTATTCACTCCTTGAAGGAATTCTCTCCCGAAAGTGACTAATAAAAACTTCTCAAAAGATTTCACGACTATTCATAGAAAATATTTTTCGAAGTCTCAATTAAAGTAGTATCCAAATTACAGCAAAATTATCGGTCTGAATTCCAGCTTGCTGGAGTAGATGTTATGATTTCATACTAAAAAGCTTAATGCTTCCTCACAATTATCTTGACCTAAACAGGAATAGAATAGATAATAATAAACTAAAATTTAATTCAACTCCGACGAATTTAAAAAAATATTTGAATTTTAGCAGCACAATGCAGTTCGAAGCGTAAAAAAAATATACAAATTTGCTTATAAAAATTTTCAGGTGCACTTACGGATAGCGCGGAACGCAGAAAGGGTGTAACTAAACCTGTTAGAGCGCAAAGAATATAGCAACTAGCAGTCAAAGGGTTCATGGTTTCTCTGTCACTATAAATCCTTTCCTCAAATTCACAACCAGTTAGCGCTAAGAACTCTAGCAAATGCAATAACACGAACAATGACAATAATACCACTGTTAGTAGTTGGAAAAGCAGAGCGAAATGTGTTCTTCCATTTTCACATATGTGCAAGTGCTCTCTCGCTTGGTGAAATCAAAAATAAACTAACACAATTTTATACATCGCTGCAGTTTAGCAGAAAAATTTTACTGACTTTACATAATAAAATTTTTTGAACCATGTACACTTTCCAACTCATGTGTTCACATTGAGTTACTTCGATTGCCGTGCTGTGTGTATGCAAATATGTCACAGAGTTTCTACAAAATATACGAAAACTCAATTGGAGTTATGCCATTTTTTGGCAACGCAGCCATAAGTGGTGCACAAAATTTATTTTTTTTTTTCATTAAAAGTTAGAAAAGCCACTTGAGTGCATATCGCTGTGCTTTGGCTTCCTCGTAGATATTTTGCCAAGCTTACGGTGAGTGAGTGTTTCGAGCGCAGCTGTTGCACTCAGAAAGGCGGTTAGCTTCATTGAAGACATGACATTGCTGATAACGAAGAGTATGAAAGGCAACCGTATGGCTACTTATGTAATATCATTGATGTGACTAGCGGTCGAGGTTTCATCTATGATGAGGTCGTTTTGTTGCGTTTTTACTTTTAATAGTGAGAAAACAAGCAAAGCAGAGAATGCACGCTGAAATGATTTTACGATGTTTTAATTTTTATTTTAATTTTAATTTTGATATTTATTTAAATTTAATTTTAATTTTAATTTTGAAATTTTTGAAATTTAAATTTAATTTTAATTTAATTTCAATTTTAATTTTGATTTTAATACTAGTTTTGATTTTAACTTTAAGGTATCACTTTTTAATTTTAATTTTAATTTTGTTTTTAATTCGAAATTAAATTAAATTTCTTTTTAATTTAAATTTAATTTTAAATTTGATTTTGATTTTAATTTAAACTTTGATCTTAATTTTAATAATAATTTTAATTTTGATTTTAACTTTAATTTTAACCTTAATTTAATCCATATTTTAATTTTGCCTTTAATTTTATTTAATTTTAGGTTTAATTTTTATTATAATTTTAAATTTTATTTTAATTTTTATTTAACTTTAGTTTTAATTTTAATTTTAGTTTTGCTATTAATATCAATTTTAACCTTAATTGTGCTATTAATTTCAATCTTGGCTTTAATGTTGACTTTTTTATTTTAAATTTAAATTTAATTTTGGCTTTTGGCTTTTAATGGTATATTTTGTTTTACTCTTAGCTAAAATGTAATTTTAGTTTTAATTGTAGTCTTATTTTTAATTTAATTTTCTTTTGATTCTGATTTAATTTTTTTTTACTTTTAATTTCATATAAATTTTAGATTAAATTTAATTTTTTAAATGGTAGCTCAAGTTAAATATTTACTTTTTATAGTAAATTTAGTTTTAGTTATTATTTTTTGTTAATTTTAAGATTAATTTAACTCACATTATAAGTTTAATTTTGCTTTAATTTTAGTCTTGATTTTAATTTTTGTTTTAATTTTTATTTTTATTTTAATTTAAAGTTTATTTTTAATTTTAATTTTAAGTTTAATTTTAATTTTATATTTAATTTTAATTTAAATTTTGTTTAGAGTTAAAATTTTAACTTTAATTTTAATTTTATTTAATCATTGCCAAAACATTTACGGCTTTATTTCAAAGGTGATTTTCGGTATTTGTTCGCCTGGTCAACGGATTTCAATGAACTCGTACTTGTCGAAAACAGCTGTAGTGATACCACTTTACAACACAGAGTTTTAAATTCTGCGAAATTTCGCAGCCGTTACATGCGGAGTAAATTGCTTTGAGTAAGCAAAGCTCGAGGATACAATTTAGCAATGGGATTTGCGCAATGAAATAAAATGTTCGTCATACGACCCGCTGAACCAGTTTAGTTCAAAGTAAATGGCGAAATAACAATAGATTGTGAGGAAATAAAAATGCATGCATATTTTAGAAAAGATTACGCTTTTACTGCTCACGGGCTGCAGCGCGCTGCGTAGCGAAATGTATTTTATATTCATTTGGCAGTTTTGCGCTTCTTCTTTGCTCGCATTTCGTGTGGCATTTCGACTTTCGTGTGCACTCCACGCTGCGATTTCCATTTTTAAGTAATTTCATTTTCATTGTCCATTTTATGTGAATTTCTCGTTTGCCGTCTTTTATATATTTTTTACGCCATGCGCACCAGCAGCATGAGTGAGCCACAAGGCGCTACAGAAAGCTTTATGATAGCGGAGTGCTTGGGGAGTGTGTGTGCCTATGTGAAGCGCTGCTTTTCTATAACCGTGCTGTACGATAACTAAAATATACCAGAATAAAGCGTAAATGTAAAAATCCATTTGATCTTTTATCACCTGCAACTCATATTTTTTGTCAGGTTTGCGGGGAAGTTTGTGTGTTTGTACATAAGTGGCATGCGATCTCTTACATCCAAGTACAACATAATAAGAGCGAAATAAGAGCAGCAACAATGCCTTCATGCAGTTGAACGGGGGGTCGCTGGAGGAGCTGACGGTGCATCGTTACCGCCAGCGCGGCGCCTATGCGGTTGCAAGTATTGCGTAAATTTTAATGGAAATGAAATATTTTTGATTTGCATTTTATGCAACCGACACGACAACGTTACGCTATACGAAGCTGCAAGAGGCAGCAGGTGGAGCAGTGCGGTGGTGAAGTATGAAATGTGAAAATTCAGACACGACCCTGCAACGGTAACCACTGCAACACAAACAATCGAAAACGAAAAGTATATGCAAAAAAAAAGCGAAAAACGAAAGCGAAAACAACAAATGACGGCACGGCGAGTAAAAGGGAATTGTGAATGCAACGGAGTGGAATGGCAATGCAATCGCAATTGTTGAATGCTGAATGTTGCAAGTTCCGACCAAAGACGGTTGCGAATATCCCACTGGCTTACGGTAATTGTGTTTTTATTTGTATGTGCATGTGGTTCGGTGCAAATCTGTGTGCCTCTGTGCATGGCTGCAGGTGAGTGGTTTGGCCACTTTCCGCTGTTGCTTTGCCGTTGTTGTTTTTGTAACATAATGCCGCCTTTTATAACGTTATAACTTTGGTTATTTATTTACGTTTTGTTGTTGCTGGTTTTGGGAAAATTGGCTAAGTGGAAATGCCGTCAAACGTTCTATGAAAATGGTGGAACCGAATTAGGTCGTAGCTCTTGCTTTGTTGGGCATTATACGATTTTTCTGTGGACCCCAACCACTCTTACAATTAAGTTACATAATTGCGCAAAGCAAATGGATGTACGTGAAGATGATTAAGTTCTGGTTCATAAAATATATCTGAAATACACTTAGAAATGAATTGGCTTTTGGCATACTATATATGTAATTTTAATCAAGCAATTTGCAGCATAGTTTTGAAGGCAATGTCTCTTCAATAGTCATTGGCTGCTTTGAGTACTCACTCTTATTCGGCATATAGTATGCAATCTCTCGCTCTAGTAATACTAACTTGCATATATTGGATGCTTAATACCAGGTAGCAACATATTGCTTCGATGAATAATGACGGCATGTAACCTTGTGACCTATTAACGGGCATACTACTCATGACAGCCTTAAAAGTACGATAATTTTTAATTAAAAAAGCAAATGTAACAATTATTCAAAATTGTAAACATATATTTATAAAACTTTCAAGAGTACAAAGGAATTTCTTTGAAATACCAAGAAATCGGTACAATACTTTTAGAGTTTTTCCGGCCTTCTCCGTGGAGGATAAACATTTTCCCAGAAATTGTCTACTAAAATATATTGTCCATACACCGGGCAAGAAAGTCAAATGGCAAAATATCAAAAAAATTTTAAACAAAGGAAAATAGGTTAGGGTAGGTTAGGCAGTAGATTGATGCAAAAGCGATGTAACTGACGCTGTACATATGTATGTCCTTTGTTCCACCTCGCCACCTTCATACAACTTTGCAAAGAGCGTCCGACAACATATTTGGTCGCACAGGATGCGCTCCCTTTGAAGAATGTCCGGACAGAACACTAAAACTACAGCGAGATTGACTTTTCTACGAGTAAGCAGTTCGTCCTCTTAGGCATCTTAGGGGTTACTTTGGGTTTGTGTTTTTCTTAATACCAATGAGGGTCGCGCTTTGAACACTCCTCAGCTGCTGAGTCATTGTAGTTTTCCAAGCACTATCCATCAGACAACGACCCTATAAAATATTATTATATTATTTACTGCGGTTTCATAAATCTTGAGATGGAGTCATTTTGGTGAGACTAATATGTTCCCAACTGCTTCTTTAAAGCAGCACAAGGCAACTGATGTCTTTCTCCCTCTCTACTTGATGTTGGCTTCCTAAAGTAGGACAATCCTAAAGTACTGCACTTGTGGAACAATGGAGCCTTCCAATAAGGGAAACGTACATCAGGTATTTTGTATCTCCTAGTAAATAAAACCAACTCAGGGTCATTTGGATTTATGGCTGATCCATTTCTATCAGCCCACTTGGCTAACACATTTATATAACGTTGGGTGAGATCGTAAACGGTATTTAGGAATTTTTCTTTGGCCAAAAGAGCTATATCATCACCGTCATCCTCCTTTCGAGGTGTTCCTATTTACTTTCCAAAGTGTCCGTGCACTTTTCAATTGATTTTTTTAATTGATTCAAAGAACTGGTAGGCAACTCTATATACAAGGCTCGTTCCAAAGTAAACAGGACTTTCTGAATCTAACACCCCCTGGTGGCACCATCTATATGTAGACTGGTGCGTTAGAATCTGCTGTTTTTATCGATTGTCCGGTGAGAACTTCATGACATTTCATTTATTGGAAGTGAAGTCATTGCGTTTTAAGTGTCAGTATGTTTGTGTTATCGGTGCAAAAATGAGCTTCGAACAAAAGCCAACATTAAATTTTGTTTTAAAATTGGTAAAACCTTTACCGAAACGTTTCAATTTGTGAAACAAGTTAATGGCGATGGTTGCCTATCACGTAGCAGATTGCAAGAGTGGTTTGAACGTTTTCAAAGTAATCCTGACGACATAAATGACGATTAACATGTGGGCCAATCAAAACCCGTGATCACCGGAAATTCCATCGAAACTGTGCGTGAATTCATCAAAAATCAGCCGAAATAATCATTGAAATTCATGGAAGTGGAATTGAACATCTCCAAAATATCAATTTATCGCATTTTGACCCAACATTCGATGTGTTCGGCCCGAATATCGCGAAGATGAAAGTTGGCGTTTGTTGCACGATAATGCGCCGTCTCATCGATCGACGCTTGTGACCGATTATTTGACTAAAAATCACATTTCAACCATTAAATACTCCTACTTTCGCAAAAATGCATTTGCCCATGAAAGCAAAACATCGACATCAACAATCAACTGTGGTGTATTTATGACTCATATTATATAAAAAAACTAAACTCATTACCTACAATAAATTATTTTCCTCATTTATCTACATATTTTGAGTAAAATTAAATATCTTAAACTAAAATGGTCTGAAATTACGCACAACGTCTCTCCGCCGGGATCGCGCTGCCTTTGTTATACTTCGTAAATTTGCCGTTTTCACTTTACGCATATGGCTTAAATCTGGCAAATCCATTTTCCACATTAACACATGCAATACTCGTACACCCTACATATACTCATATAATCACTATCCTATGTGAAATCATACCCTCTCCCTGTAGGTATTAGCCGTAATTGTTTCGCCAATCCCTTCAACTTGTTTTATTACTTTCGCCGAATAGCTGACCGCTGCTTAACTTACGCTTCATAAATTAATATGTCTCTGCGTAAATTTGTATGTATTAATAATTTCTGTCATATAGGCGCCGCTTGTGTAGAATCAGACATTATATATAAATGCAAAATGGTATACATATGTATACTACATATATGCATATGTTGTGTGTTTTATACGCATTTTTAGTGGATTCGTTTTAGGAACGCCCTTAGCGCTAGCCCAACGCATCCATTAACATTTGATGACATGACAAGGCAGAATTACTCCCGAGAGAAGCTAAATTAGGCGAAATGTGTCTGTTTTCAAGCAGAAAGCCATAATATTCACATGGACATTCAGCTATCTCTTTTATGTGTAAGTGGCAAGCGAGTGATTTCAATGCCTTGAAGTGGGCACTGGTTTATGTTTCGAACTTGTGACATAACAAATTTGTTGCCTTTTCTTATTTCGGTTGGCTAATTGGCGCGGTCTTGATGATGCACTAAAACTCAGTAGAACAAACTAAACTTGAGAAAATATTATTTTATTCGCATGTACAGCTTTCACAGCAGAATTGAGTTGATAATGAACTAACTGTTTATCTTTAGAAAGTAGGTCCGTTATATTTTATACAAAAAACATCATACTTAGAATAAAATATTTACTAGTTATTTCCATATATTAATAGATAAATATGGATTTTATATTAAATTTATAGACAGACACCTTTACGACGGTTTTTGTACCCCGAACAGTGTATATGTAAGAGGTCAATTGAAAAGTCTCCAGCTTACCGTGGTAAAAAATATTGGTACAGTGGTATGGTACAGTGTCTAAATCTTGTGAAATTCTTGTATAAAAAAGGGAAGAATGTCACGCAAGCCACCAATGAAATTTATGAAGTGTACGGAGACAACGCTGTATCAGTTCGTCTGGGCGGCCTATCGTTGAAAAAATCGACGAAATTATGGAAAAGATTGACCAGGACTGTCATGACATCGTTAAGGAACTTAATATTCATCATCAAACAGTTTTCAACTATTTAAAAAAGGCTGGCTACAAAAAGAAGCTCGATGTTCGGGTTCCACATGAATTGTCTGTGAAAAATTTAATGGACTGAATTAATATCTGCGATTCTGTGCTGAAATGAAATCGAACTATTTCTGAAGCGAATGGTAGCAGGAGCAGGAGACGAAATGTGGATCAAATACCAGGATTGACACCTCGAAAGGTTATACTGAGTGTTTGGTGGGATTGGAATGGAATTATCCACTATGAGCTACTCCAGCCTGGTCGAACGATTGATTCTACATTTTACTGTCAATAGCTGATGAGTTTGAAGAAAGCAATCAAAAAAGAAACGGACAGAACTGATCAGCAGAAAGAGCTTCGTCTTCCATCCGGACAACGCTAGACCACACACATTATTGATTACTCGGCAAAAACTGGGAGAGCTTGGCTGGGAAGTTTTGATGCATCCATCATATAGCCCTGACCTTGCACCATCGGACTACCATTTGTTTCGGTCAATGCAGAGCTTCCTTAATGGAGTAAAGTTGGCTTCAAGAGAAGCCTGTGGAGATTACTTGTCACAGTTTTTCGCCGAGAAACCAGAAAAGTTTTGCACTGATGGAACAATGTCTTTAGCAGGAAAAAGGCAAAAAGCGGTCAAACCAAAATGGTACATATTTGGTTTATTAAAGTTCGTTATAAATACATATAAAAAAATATGTTGAAATTTGATTAGAAATACGAAAAGACTTTTTCGACAACCCAATATATAACAAATGAGTGTTGTCAGCGGGGTCGATTTATCGATTTCCGTTTCTCGATCCGTTTGTACATATGCGAACTAGTCTCTCAGTGTTCGAGATACCTACGTCCTTTCTTTCCAAGGAGCTGCTCATTTATCGGAAGCGCTGATATTGGATCACTGCAGCTAATAGCTGCCATATAAACTGAACGATCAAAAGAAGTCCTTGTATGGAAAACTTCTATAATATCTTACCAAATCGATCCTATCGGACCAATATTGCATATAGCTGGCATGCAAGCTAATCGATGCAAATCAAAACAACACTCTTTTATGTTATAAGAAAAGCACCTCTGAAGGTTATTGCTTCCATGCAAAATTTTGTGCAGTATAAACATTTTTAACCCGACAATTTTAAATTTTATATAAAAGTTCGCTCATCTCAACTGATTTCGAAGCAAAGCTTGAGTTGTACAAATAGCTTTGTAATGTACAATTACCAAATTACCATGTTAGTCCCTGAAAATCCATTGAGAACAGTAAAATTCTAATCACATGGTTTTCTTTGCATTCAACAGTACGCCCCTAATAGGTCAACTACATATCATCGAGGGAATTTGAAATTTATGCGTAGCAGCTGAACAAATGAAAACGCGCTTATTTCATGCTCATTCCCCGCCGTATTATAACCTCCGCGATGGAATGTGCGTAGTCACTTAAATAAAGAAGATTTTTATCGCATATTCACTTTGTGTGCCTGGAATCGTGTGTTGGCTATTACCACCCAGCCAGCTTTTGTTCTTTACGAGACAATTAACGAAAGAGTTTATGCGGACGATTGTCTGTGTATAAACGGTGTAATTGCCGAGTGCATGCGTCTGCGAAGGGGCGTACTTGTGACTTTGCACGCTCCCTACGAGCTGAGCGTGTACACGAAGCCGGCCATTCATACGCACTATTGGCGACAGCTTGAAGTTAAAGCACATGCCTTCTCTTTGTAGTATTCACTGTTCCTTTGAATGCCGTTTGCGGCGACTCCTGGACTGCGTCTGCGAACAAGTGTGAGATGTAAATTAATCTTTACTTATATTGCGTTTGTGTTACCCTGCAGGAAAGAGTACAAGCTTTAAAGAGGTTAGATTCAGGTGCACCAATGACTTAGGTAAGATCAAGAGAGCGCCTCTTATATGGCTACTGCACAATTTTCTACTTCTGAAAATTAATAAGTAAACGGAATATTAATTAGCTGGATTTTGCAGTTGCATTTGTAGTAAAAAACCAATACACACAAGTCATATATTTGCATGCTCCAACATGTACTTTTGTTACGCTGTCTCGCCTCCACAGATGTATCCACAGGTGCATTCACTCCAATTTTTTTTTTTTTGTGGCATTTGGTGCTTATATCAAAGAGACTTTTTTCAAATTCAAATGGACAAAGAAAGTGAGCGTGTTTTAATGTTTTACAGTGTTTTGTTGGCGTGTTGTCATTTCTTAACACTACTCGCTTTAACTCATGCATGCAAGCACGCCCGTGAGTTTCCAAGCACGCTTTGCTTTGCCTAGAATACCATAAAACACTCGGTCCTCCCACTCTATTGCTTCACAAGCAGACATAAACACCAAAAGCGCGGCGTCATGCGTGCTCTACAAAACTACAAAGCCATTTGCTTTAAGCATTCTAGTAATGCCCTTTCCAATAGTGTGTGGGTAAGGCGGCAACGGAAGCAATCCTAAGCATTTTTAAAGTTTGTTTGAACATTCACTGCGCGTTGAAATAAAAAGCTGCGTCTACACCTAGTTTAAACGCATGGGCGGCATAAAATGTCAACGAACTGTTGTCGCTTGCTTTCAATTTTTTAGTGGAAATATTCAGAGAATTATAGAATAAATTAAACGGTAAGATATACACGGTCTGTCGCAAAAGAAACAGGACTGTAAAAAAAAAAAAAACAAAAAAAATTAATATTTTTCAAAAGTTATATTTTTTTATTCAAAGCAGTTTCCTTGTGCTTCGATACAGGGTTTAGCCCGGTCAATTAGCATTTCAAATGAGTGCTTAAGGTAATTTTTCGGAATGCTCTTGAGAATGACGAATGCGTGACAATAGAAGCTTCATAACACCAAGGTAAAACACAGCATTATTCGTTTGGCCAAGTGGGACGAACTCTCGGTGTACAATACCCTCGGAATCGTAAAAACAAATCAGCATTGTCTTTATTTTTGACTTCTGAAAACGACCGACTTCTGATCGTCACAGAGGTCCTCACGACCTTCTTGGAATCGCTTAAACCACTCATGCACATTACTACGGGATAGGCACTGATCACCATAAACTTTTTTCATCTTTTGAAATGTTTCAGTAAACGTTTTCCCCAGTTTAAAACAAAATTTAATATTTGCTCTTTGTTCCAAATGCATTTCACGACCGATGACCAAAAGCTGCTGTCACTTTTTGATCGATAACATCGATTGTGGTTATCCAATTGTGTTAAAATTTTTACGAAATGTCAACAAGAGATCAAACTTTTTATTTCATATACCCACCAATAGGTGGCGCCACCAGAAACAGTTATATTTAAAAAGTTCTGTTTCTTTTGTGACAGACCTTGTTTGATAAAACTGAAGGAATCATGGCAATAAAACTTTCATGTTATTCAAAACTAGTTTTCATATGCAAACTGCGGCACTTCAGCGGAACTTGATCGTAAAATTAAGGGACTTTTGCTATAAGACAGAATATATAGAATTCTTTTCATGATATTGGGTAGTCGAAAAAATCTTTTCGTATTTCTAATCAAACTTCAACTTATTTTTTATATTAATATGACGCTATATGATTTATATTTATACTGAACTTTAATGAACCAAGTATGTATCATTTTGGTCGACCACTTTGTGCCTTTTTTCTGCTAGAGACATTATTCCATCAGTGTAAAACTTTTCTAATTTCTCGGCGAAAAACTGCGACAAATAATTTCCACAGGCTTCTCTTGAAGCCAACTTTACTCCATTAAGGGAGTTCTGCATTGACCGAAACAAATGGTAGTCCGATGGTGCAAGGTCAGGGCTATATGGTGGATGCATCAAAACTTCCCAGCCAAGCTCTCCCAGTTTTTGCCGAGTCATCAAAAATGTGTGTGGTCTAGCGTTGTCCGGATGGAAGACGAAGCGCTTTCTGCTGATCAGTTCTGTCCGTTTTTTTCGATTGCTTGCTTCAAACTCATCAGTTGTTGACCGTAAAATGTAGAATCAATCAGCTCATAGTGGATAACTCCTTTCCAATGCCACCAAACACTCAGCATAACCTTTCGAGGCATCAACGCTGTTATATACATATGTATATAGTAGTAGTATGAGTATAATAAACTATTCAATATTAATAGAGTTGTTTGCTTAATAGATTGTACTTAATAAACATCAACAAATTGTGGCCGATGCATGGTTAATGGAAATGTCCGCTTAATAGAGCTTTCACTGTGTTTTTTATTTATGAATTTTTTTTACTTTTCGATCTTCTAAGTTGGTTCGAACTGGACACAGTGTGCTAAATTTTACAAAAATCGCTTTAGTAGTTTAGAAGTCCATCGCGGAAAAGCAATATATTTTATATATAAAGATATGTATGTAGTTTTTTTAAATAAATTTTTTTTTTTTAGTTTCTCTTAGACGGAGGTGTGGTTTCTTCTGAAGATCTCAAAAAAGAAAACAACCGCACTTTTTGACGTCACGTTATTCCTTCATCTTCTAAAAGAAAAAAAAAAACATTTTTTTTTGAACGCACCATATACCGTCAGCAGAAATTATCGCCTGAAACCATTTACGATAATTTATATTGTCGATCCGTACAAACTTGTTCAAATATTCTGCATTATTCGTCTCTTTTTTCACAAAAATGTTTAAAGTGAAACAAAGAAACAAAATCCTCACACACTTATTTATATTTTTAATCAAAAAATACCCACAAAAACGCGAAGAATGAAATGAAGTCGAAATTAAAATCGGACGACTGCATGATAAGTAAAGTAATAATAAATATTTGAATGTTATATATTATATAAATACCAATTACGATATACCAATTTGCATTCGAGTGAGTGGCTGAGCATAAGCAATAACTGTTCTATTTTACGAAAGAAGAGCAGCTTTAATAGACTAAATTGCGAATAAAGAAAAAAGTAAGCGCCATTGGTTGGACGAAATTCGTTTATTGTAAAAATTTAGTCGTGCATAAGCCACTCAGCGAAACCGAAACTGAAACGCGACCGCTGCGGCGGCCGTCTAAGTCTAGGCACAATATAGTATAAACGACGCTGGTAATGGCGGGAAATGAACGCAAAGTAAGACATGGATAATTCACGAAATGTGGCAGAAATGAAGTCACCAGCAGAGCAGCAAGGCACGAACCACAGCAGTCAAGTGCAGCAGCCAGCGAGTCACAAATCAGCTAACAATGAACGCAGCCAAGCGAATGCAGCAACAGTTCGGTGGATTTGCGCAAAATCTTCATTCACTTGAGCGTACGCCACTGGCAAATTTATCGCAGCTAAGTGAGTAATGAGGGAAACGACAGACGGCAGAAGGTAGACGGAAGCGCGAGCATGCTATGCATAACGGTGGCATAGGCGACGCACACCCGCAACCGAACGGCATGTAAAAGCGAGAATAAAAAAATCAAAAATTCTATTGAAGTATGAATATAGCAAGCAGCAAAACGAAGATGAACTGGAGCTAAGCATGCAAATTATTTCATTCTAGTTTTCGGCAAAATTTACGTCACTTAATTAAGTACTTCAAAGTCCAGCCATTGAGCGAAAGTGGTGTGAGCGTAAAATGTAAAAATATATTGTGCCACCCAGACGCTTAGGAAAAGCCAATTACGAATTTACAATGAGCAAAGCTTGGCCTTAGCACCACCTAATTAAGTATGAGGGGATAGTTGGGCTTCGTATTATTGGATCGTTTAACCTATTGGCGCCGGTGGACGAGCAGATACATTTCGAGTTTTTTTGGAGCAGTGCTCTAGGCGTTCGTTAAGTATGCAAATGGTGGAAAGCGTTTGCTTGTTAGTCAATTTACAGGAAAAAATGTATATCGGCATTATGTTTACGAGATCTAAACTAACTGCTTAAGTGTAAATTTTTTAATTTTTGGTGTAAAAATGCGACCAGCCTTTCAAAAAAATTAAGACGCTGGCTTTAATTCAGACTGTTTTTCTTGCAACATGTTGCTAACACAATTTTAAATTTCATTTCATTATTTCACTTTCCAGTATATAAACAAAGAAGTAGTTAAGACCTTGAAGTATGTTATGACCAAAAATTTTCCAAATCGAACCAAACATGGTTAAGCTTCTAGGTACCCAATATGTGGACCCCAGTGCCTATAGCTGACATTTAACCAAAATATCGGACAATGCGTCAGATATATAACTTCATAGAGCATCTTTGCTTGATAATAGTATGTCTGTGTGTTAAAAATGGCTTGAATCGGACCATATACGTAATATTGTATAAAAATGTTTGAACTTCCGGATGACTTTATACCGTATTTGGTTTTTTTTATGGGATGCTTCCCCATCGATAGCCGGATTATGCAACTTTAATCCCCTCAGCCTAACCTACCCCCAACTCAAGACTCTCCAACGGAACCACTGGCTAAGTATTACTTCGTAAAAGGTACAGGACATTTAAGTCTCCTCTTGGGCGGACTGACGGACAATAATCTTTTAATAAAGTTTCAGTATTGTTACTATGAATGCTGACGCTTCGATAACAGCTTTCCATTTATCAGTCGACTGACACATGAGTGTCGTTGCATTATCGACCATAAAACTGGCACCGAGTGTGGCTTTTAGTTGTTACCTTATATTTGAAAAGCAAGAGCAATAAAATAGTATGTGTTCAGAAGCTTCTATGTCCCCTGTACACGTCGGACAGTTCGGACTAATGTCATTGTGGAATCTGTAGAGGTAGCTTCTAAAGCACCCATGTCCACTAGGTATTTGGATCAGTTGGAAATTCAGGTCTCCATGTCGTCTGTCTATCCACGAATAGTCATAAGCCTTTCTATCTATCCACTATAAGTCAGCCTTTGTCGATACTGCTTTAGGTTCTGTTAGCTGATATAATTGCTCGAGTTCAGCAGCGTCGGTTGATATATATCTGGAAAGCACTTATTACTCGAAGAAGCTTATGCTTATGCACTGTAATTATTTGTTTAGCATACGCTTTTTTATCCATCGCCTGTATCGATACTAATGCTGCATACAATATTACAGAACTCATTGCTTTTGCTATTAAAAATCGCCGGCTAGAACGAACGAAGCCTCTATTGCCAATCATTCTCGTTAGAGCATTATAATTTATTTTTTTTTTTTTGCTTTACCGGAAGTATATGCCAGGTGTTTCTTAAATTTTAGTTTGAAATCTTATATTACCACCAGATACTTCAACTGTGGCTATGAAGTAATCTCGCACTCCCCTATGGTGAGCTCTATTCATTCTTCCACCTTCATGGTGCTTATGAGTAAAACTTTTGTTTTGTGGTGCGCCAGTTCCAGACTCACAGTTAAGAACGATTGGCGTAGACCATTTAAGCACTCAATACATTTATTTTTAGATGAATTAATTTTTTGACCATTTCTACCACTATGACATCGGTCGCATGTGCTATTAGTTTCACGTTTCACTGTTAGTAGTGTCTTTTTAGCACCCCATCATACATGAGGTTGCATAATAGTGGCTCCAATACTGAGCCTTGGGCTACTCCACTCAAGATAGAGTAGCTCATGCTGCCTTCATCCGTATCAAAAACCGCAATACGTGTACCTGAACCTAGCTTATCTTACCTTATTTACCTGAAAATATTACCGAGGCTTTAAACCTTGCACGTTGTAAGAATTTTAAGTGCTTGGTTATACCCGACTTGTTGCATTGGATAAAATATTGACACTTTGATCATACTTACCTACGAATGCTTTGGCATTGCGTTGTTACTGTCTGCTCATGCTTAATAGCTTGACGCGGCTTTCAAAGTCGGTAATTAGTTTTTTCAACATTTTACTTTCTATAGTAATGAGTTCACTTATGGTTTCTCCTAAACTAAGCCTGAGCCTCTAGGATATGGTTATGGTTAGATTATTTTGTATTTCACTTCAGGTGGTGTTATGGAATTGTCTGGTTGCTTACGCTGAGATAATTCCATTTTTTGACCGAGTTGAGTATTATTTTAGTTTTCTCTGAACATTTCACGTTGATCCGAAAATTGATTTTTGAGTTATTCGAGAAATAACAAAGAAAGCTCGGGCACCTCAAAGCGTTCGGGTGAAGCTTTAAACGCGTTTTTCTCAAAACTATGTTTTTTGAACTGGTGACAACTGTAACTCGAAAACTGCTCCGTAGATTTTAAGGAAAATTATACAGCTTTTAGAATACATAATAAACTCGGGCCTGATCGAAGGATTTTTTTTTTTTCAAAAATTTCGATTTTTTAAGACCAATTAACTGTTGATTTTTTCGCAAAAATTTAGAAAAAAATTTCCTGAGGCCGTCATTTTGTTAATTTTTGAAAACAAATAAAATCCTTCGATCAGGCCCGAGTTTATCTATTTATAAAACTTTTTTTTTTTGTCCGATTGATTTTGGATGAATCTCCAAGGACTTATGGTTGTCACCGCAAGTACCTTTTTTGGAACCGGATCAACAACTATAACTTTGGAAATAAATTTTTTTTTTGAAAATTTCGGGACTTCAAAAAATACTGAAAATTCTCGTGCCTTTGACTACCCCTAACCCCTTAAGTAACTGTAAACAACACAAACAGCGCTCGTATGACAAAAAGTACTATGTATGCATAACATTAAAAATGTCAAACTCAACGTTAAAGTTGTGAGTTATTAGATGGCAATACTATGACTGCCAAATCTCAAAATGGTAAAGGCAACCTACGTAAAAATATTTTGTGTGTGACTGCTTAATCTTCGCCAAATATGCATTTCTCAATTTTTCTCTTAAATACATTTGATTTTATTCCTGGGGCCGAAAGAAATCAAAAAGTATGAAATCTAATCAACCGAGTTTAAATGTTTGCTGGCTTACACCTTTTTTTGTGTCTTTTGGTTTATTTGTTTTTCCTTTTTGTTACATTGTTTTTTCTTTTTTGTGTCGAAAAGGGACCACACAAAGTATACATTTTAGCTCTGGATCAAGCAGTTATTGTAGTTATAAAGTTTTTCTCCATAAACGTTTCTGCTTATTTTTATTCAAATGACTTTGGGTCATCAATCCTTTCGGCGTTTCCATTTATCAAATCTCAACATCGCTGCGCGTAATAATAGCACAATCGAATGAATATTTCACAGCGAAACAACAGCGACAACAACAATAAACAACAATAAACAACAAATTCTGTATACGCCGCAAAAACTCAGCCTCAGCCGCTGCCGCAACAAAACTTACCCACATCAAGAAGTTCGCATTGCGCAATTTTTCAAAGGCAATAAAGCCTACAGAGTGGCGTTGCAGGCCCCAGAGCAAAGTAGGCGGTTGCACGAACTTAATCTCAACGTATGTGTATATATGAGTGGCACATAGCTGCTGGCTCAAATGTCACAAAAATGCGTAAACATGAAAAAGGTTTGTCGCAGCGAGAAAATTTGTGGGTGTGGGCTTTCATTATCCCTGTCCTGCCACACAGCATTCACTATTTCTAATTCTAACCCGAAAACTTAGTATATATTACTTCTATATACAAGTATGTATATGTGTGTGTATACATTTAGACAATAAAAAAGGAAATCGGTGAGCGGCTGTGTTTATGTTAACTGTCAGTTCGAGTGTATGGCGCGGTGAGGCGGCGCAAAGCGCTTTGAAGAGTCAATATAAAAGCAGCATCTGAATTGATTTGACAACTGAGAACTGTTGCCAACTGACGTCAAACACGTTACTACTCTCATATTCTTCTGTGCAGAGCCCATACAATAATAATAGCTATGTTAATGTATGTCAGTGTATGTTCTATGCGTGTGCAAGTGCTCAACAATATTTAGAAATTTGCATGATTTTCAACCGCAATGGCTTCTTTTATCTCTGATGCCTGTTTATAGCTTTTGCTCAAAAGGTTTTCTGATTTCTCTCTCGCAGCCACAATAAAATAGTTCGAAGCAGGTTTGGAAAATTCTAATTTTTTCATTGTTCATTGTGTGTTGTGCTGCCAAAGAAATCATTGCGCTTCAATTCAATTACGATTATGCAAAAGCTGTGCTTTCACTCCTTTTGTGGGTATGAAATAGTAGAGACTGCGGCACAAATATGGCTTAAAATAGATTGTAGGCTTAGATTAATATTTGCGAATCAAATGAATAACCATTTAAAAATTTGAAATATTAATAAAAATATTATATGTATATGCGTTATTTCTTTATGCTTAGAGCTTTGCCACAACTATGGTTTTTTAACATCATAACTATTTGTGTTTTCACCCCAAATTTGCTAAAAAGTGGCTTTCCACTTAATATTAGGTTGTCAAATACTCCCTTCTTTCAATGCTTTATAAAAGTGTTACAGTGATCGGATTTAGTTCAAATATGTGCCGTTTCGTTCAATGCTCTGTTTCCATCTAGACGACAATTTCATAATATCCCCCTCGTAAAAGGTCCCTCCTTATTTGCGAAGAACTCGGACAGCCACTTTTCACAAGCCTCTTTTGAGTTCAACTTTACACCAACAAGGGCGTTCGCAATGGACAGGAACAGGTAGTAATCACTTGGCGCTATGTTCGGGCTATATGGTGGAAGTGATAAAACCTTCCATCCGGGCTCCCATAACTTCTGACGAGTCATGAACAAAGTGTGCGGTCTGGCGTTGTCCTGGTGGAACACTACACTCTTCCTGTTGACCAATTCTGGACGCTTCTGGTCGATCGTCTTCTTAAAGCGGTACAGTTTTTCGCAATAGATGGTAGAATTAAGCGTCTGGTCACATGGGAGCAGCTCATAGTGGATGATTCACTTCCAATGCCACCAAACGCACCGCAAAACCTTCCTGGTCGTTAATACCGGCTTGGCCACTGTTTGGGATTGATGTTGTCGTATGTGATCCATTTTTCGTTGCCAGTCACAATCCGCTTCAAAAATAGGTCGAGTTCGTTCCGTTTCATCAGCATATCGCAGGCGTTGAAGGTTTTTTGCGTCACATCAAAACCATTCCTCCGCAGTTCTAATTGATGGAGTACAATCCCCCAAAAACACCATTAATCTCTCGGAACGTTTCTCTTGCGCGAATTTCAGCGTTAGTGAACTCCATGTTTACATATAACTCTTGAACGCAATATCCAAACTAATCATACATAATCATCATAGCATGGGTTTGTAGGCTTTGTCAAACCTTTCAAAGATGTATATTATTGCCAGATACGAGCTTTGAAGCGCGTTTTACTTAGCCGCGATATTCAAAGGACAAAACGGCGGAAGGGAGATACTTGAACCTAGTATTTAATTTATGGGATTCCATTTTTCCAGCAAATTGTAGCATTTCCAACAAAAACCTCGAAAGGATTTTTAAAAAATTAAAATTATTTTAAGAGCAACAGTTACTTTAGTGACGCAGTACCTAGCTCGGTTCGGCCGTATCGAATTTTTTAAACGCGTTTTTCTCGAAACTACTTTTTTCCACACGGTACCGGCATTATCTCAAGTTCTATACAACCGATTTACTCGAAATTTTGTATGAACCTTCTTTATATAATCCTTTATCGTTCCTATAAGCATCGTGTCAAAATTTGTGTTTTTAATATTTAAAAAAACTTCAGGAATTTCAAAAAAAAATCGTAAAAAATGATTTTTATTTTCAGGCAGTCGCCATTTTCCAAAAAAAAAAATTTTTCGTGTTCCCTGAGGTAGGGACTATAACAGCATCCTTACTGATTAAGAATTTCTTTTGATTTTTTTTTTCAGACCACCAGGAGAGTCATCAGGAGAGGATCAATGTCACCAGGATGCGCCATTTTTTTACACACGTCTCTTTCCCGCCCCCTCTAATTATTTTAATTTTTAATATTTTTTTGTAAAATTTTTTTCTGTATTCTCAAGATATCAATAAAAACACCATAAAAAAATGGATAGTAAAAATATTAATTTCCTTTTTTTTCCGACACTTTAAAAATTACCTGAAATTCATGCTTCTAGAGTAGAATACCCCCTTAAGGGCAATTTTTGAACTCTTGTCAAAGTGGTCAATAGTGACGTGTGTCGTCACTACCAACGGAAAATCAATCAAATCAGTGAACTCGGGCGCCAACGGTGATCTGCATCATTAGGTTTGAATTGGCAGGAAACAGCAGTGCAGAACAACACAACAACAAATAACATACATTTCCATAGAAACGTTCCACATACAAAACCTAATAGACTTAAATAAGCGCACCCAAACATATACACCCATACAGAAATAAGCACACACGCATCCACGCGCACTTAAATGTGCTTTTATAGAATATATACTAAAATCAGTAGAAGCGAAAATTCGAGTGGAAAGCTTTGAATTGGCCACATGTATGGAGTGAGCGGTATTAATCCTGCCGCCAGACATATTGTCAATCATTTGTGTACTGGCAGTGCTTGTTTTTCGCTATTCGGAGCTGTATTTTCTGGCTCATTTGACAATATCGTTAATAATTGTAGTCTCATTTAGGTGTCTATGCAATCGTTTTGGCACATTTTGTATGGCAACATCAACTGTTTTTCCTGGAAATGATTTAAACGGCAATTTGTCTCTATCTAGGTGCCCTAAAGTAGTTAATTTAAATGAAATTTTTTTATTTTTATATAATATTTCGAATAAGACTGGTTTGAAGTTTGGGTACCGAAATAGAATGCACAAAGGCGGATTTTTGGTTAAGTTTCTTTATTTTAAATATTATCTGTCTATCGGCATTCATTATATTAAGGTATACAGCAAATAGCCAATTGAATTACAAATAAATTAAAGACTCATTAGTTGTAGAAATTTTAAGCTAAGATGAAGAAAAGGAATATAGAATGTAAAAGTTCATTTATATAATAGGAGTAAAAATACTGGTGGTTAGGTTAGATCAAGAGATCGATGGTAGTAGGAATCTGACATGGACAGTTTAGAATGGCGGTCCGTTGTGGTACCTAAAACTCCTATTGACCTCCTAGACTCCGAGGAGGACAAACGAGGAGGAAGTGCCAGGATGTTTTCACCTCCCCCTTCTGTAAGCATCTTTGACAACTTGACTTTTAACTTTGACTTCAATAAAAACCAATATCATGGCTGCAAATGAACTTGGCTAGAAACAAATAACTCAGAAGATCTCCTGTGTTCTACTCTAGGCCAAAAAGGTTCTATAGTCGCATAGGAGCGGAACGTCGACTAGATTTCCTGCGTTCTATTCTAGTCGTCGACCAGCGCTTATCAAGCGAAAGCGAGTTCCATTGGATCATTGATTAACCGCAAGATGCCGATGAAGATCCAATTCGGTGCTATTCCAATATAAGCGGGACAAAGATGCCCCCTCTGCCAGCGATTCCACTATGACCAAGCACCAAGCGGATTTGATGATGAAGTAACTTGATGCTATTTTTAGTAAACAGACAACTCTCGCACAGTTTTGAGCGCACAGTTAGCGAGCTGAGCAGTATTATTACCATTCTGTTGTACGAGTAAATGGTCATCTCCCTGAAAAAAGTTACAGTACGTCTACCGCCATCTTAATAGCAGCAAATTCCGCCTGAAAAACTCTACTAAGATTGACAGAGAGTTTCTCACAGAAAGCTACCTCTAAAACATTTCCTCCCAGCTTCGACCCGTTGCGCCTCTTGTCCAGCGACTTCTTCTTATTCGCACCACCCTCGTCGGTATGTAAGCAGAGAAACACCCACCGTAAGTAGCTTCTGTGACGCAGCGATCTAAGTTTACAGGAATGTAGTTTAAAGAGAATAGAATTCCGGTAAGCCCTTGTTACGCACTTTGCAACAATTCAATGAAAATATTCGAAGGTGCTGTGCGTAAAATACCATTAAGTGTTATTATTGATGTATACCGCGGTGCTGCGGAGATGCCGATGAGAGGCGCTCTTCAGACATGCTCAAGTTTCCTAGCCAGTATAGCCTTTTCGAACGCATTCCACCAGATGAGTGCACTATAGAACATTATTGGTGCGACCACCCACCTTTTCGAAATACGATTCATATATATGTATATAAACAACAAAAATTAGTAACTATTTGATGATCACCGCTACCGTGCTGACAAGCATTAAACACATGTTTGAAATCAAGTAAGAAGTTTCTTTCGCGCTGTCAACATAGCTTTATTTTCGACACTTTGCTCCCGGTTTTACATCGCTTCCGACCCTTCTATGTCACGCATAGTGCCTCGAACGCTCATCCGTGCTTGTTATATACACACCTTTATATACATAAGAAAGTTCTAGAACATTAATTTTCCTCTACACTCATGTATGTGCCTCTATAGTACGGCATAGGTATAACAACAACGACGAAAATCATTTATTAAGTGCAAACTTCCGCACGATAATCTCATGTGCAGTTTTTGAAATATTTAAGCGTGGAAAAGTATTAAGAAAAATCTGAAATGGATGGGTAAACGCAATGGAACCGCACGCGCTCATAATGGTTTCCCGCGCACACGCATACGCACTCAAACTGTACAACATATGACAGCACATTTGAGGTTTGTGCCCGGCGAGGTTACGTATACGCCCTACTTCGTGCTGCGCAAGTAGTACGCGCACATTACGGGGCAGCACGCTTTCAGTCACTTACTTTAAAGTGAGAATTTATTATGCCAACGCTCGTTAGCCGCGGTGGTTAAGCTTGGCTCGGTGTATGCGTGTGAACCGCAACTTGCAATTATTCATTTTAATAATCTTCATAACTTAAAAGCGAGAGCGTGCAACCATAGAAAAAAGTGTAAAAAAATATCAGCATAATACTTAAAAAATAATCAAGCATTGTATAGCGCAGAAATATTGGTGGAGTGCAGTATATAATGACAGAGCTTGAGTTATTTTCATACATTTATTTATTTTTCTTCGGCTTCTTTTGCTTCTTCTTCGTGCCATTGCAACTGCCACCGTCACCTCCGTTGCATGCATTGTTTCGCGTCTACTTACGCATGCTTTACCGTTATAAATAGCGTTCGTGCAAGTGCTTGTGAGCGCTCACTTTGCTGATGAGTTCTTATTATTATTTATTCCCGCACAGTTCGCATGCTTTTCTCTATGGAGTGTTTCCAGTTCGTTACGTGGAAGAAATTATGCGCGTATAGCCTTTAATCTATGTAAATATATTATATATATTACTGTATATATACTATGTAAGAATAAAATCGTTAAGTTATTAACTCTCATTCTAAACTCCAAAGCAGTGCGCTCACCATGTCTTTAATTGGAAGTAATTAAATTTTTAAAAAAGCGTACAAGAGAGCAGCTGTAGTAGTGGGCGTGGAGTACAAAGCATGGTTCACCGTTTGCTGTTTGCTCTAACCAATTTTCTACTTGACTTATTCTGCAAAACATTGCAAGCAAAATTTTGTATGAGCAGCTCAGCGCAAAGTCAAAATCATCTCTTTTGCTATCAATTCCACAGAATAATTAATGAAAAATCTTCAACTTCTTTCACTTAAGGGGGTCATCGCATGTTATGAGCTCAAAAAAAAAAACGATTTATTTTTCTCTTCATAAATAAATTATGTAAGATGTCTAGAATACTAAAACGAAGTTATTTTGAAAAATTCAAAGTCGTTTAAAAGATACAGCAGTAAGAAGAAGTTACAAGAGAGAGCTGCTCGGCTGTTACTTAAGCGAACTTAAAACTGTCCAATTTTTGGCATATTCATTTGACATGCTCTGCACTTAGGCTTACAGAAAACGCCTCTATGTTTCTTTTTTTTTGTTTCTTTGAGAGGAGTTAAACCGCCAGAATCGTGGAGAAAGTGCGTGTACATTTGTTCGTGGCGGGGTCGTACAAAACGCTGTATCTCCTTTTTAGGTCTATATTTGCAGCTTGAGATTTTTTTAAATTTTTATTTGTGTTGTCAAATTATATCCTAAACAAGTAAGGAAGGGCTAAGTTCGGGTGTCACCGAACATTTTATACTCTCGCATGGCAAAGTGATAATCGAGATTTCATAATACGTCATTTACATATTTTTCAAATACCGTATTTTTGTAAAGTTTTATTCCGCTATCAGCATTGGTTCCTAATATTTATACTCGTATTATACAGAGAAGGCATCAGATGGAATTCAAAATAGCTTTATATTGGAAGAAGGTGTGGTTGTGAACCGACTTCACCCATATTTCGTACATGTCATCAGGGTGTTAAGAAAATATTATATACCGAATTTCATTGAAATCGGTCTAGTAGCTCCTGAGATATGGTTCTTGGTCCATAAGTGGGCGGCGCCACGCCCATTTTCAATTTTTAAAAAAAACCTGGGTGCAGCTTTTTTCTGCCACTTCTTCCGTAAAATTTAGTGTTTCTGACGTTTTTTATTAGTCGGTTAACGCACTTTTAGTGATTTTGAACATAACCTTTGTATGGGAGGTGGGCGTGGTTATTATCCGATTTCTTCCATTTTTGAACTGTATATGGAAATACCTGAAGAAAACGACTCTGTAGACTTTGGTTGACATAGCTATAGTAGTTTCCGAGATATGTACAAAAAACTTAGTAGGGGGCGGGGCCACGCCTACTTTTCCAAAACAATTGCGTCCAAATATGCCCCTCCCTAATGCGATCCTTTGTGTCAAATTTCACTTTAATATCTTTATTTATGGCTTAGTTATGCCACTTTATAGGTTTTCGGTTTCCATTTTGTGGGCGTGGCAGTGGGCCGATTTTGCCCATCTTCGAACTTAACCTTCTTATGGAGCCAAGGAATACGTGTACCAAGTTTCATCATGATATCTCAATTTTTACTCTAGTTACAGCTTGCACGGACGGACAGACGGACGGACGGACAGACAGACAACCGGATTTCAACTCTACTCGTCACCCTGATCACTTTGGTATATATAACCCTATATCTGACTCTTTTAATTTTAGGACTTACAAACAACCGTTATGTGAACAAAACTATAATACTCTCGTTAGCAACATTGTTGCGAGAGTATAAAAATAACAAACGACTGTAAGCTCTATCTCTTTACAGGGCGTAGACTCCCTTTAGGCAATTTTTTAAATATCATAAACAAAGACAATAAAATTTGTACTGTTCGTATTATTATTAATTATATACTAACTTTGCAAGAATGAAGAACAAATCAATAAATGAAAAAAAATAAAAATTTCGAAAATTAGCAGCAGATGAAATAGGGTTCTCAAAAAATTGGCCGGTAACCATACATACAATTTCGACCCTCCTAGCCATATGAATCCGAAAAGAAAACCAAAAAAAAAACAAATTTCTCTAAAATAATGTAGCAATGTCTGATTCTACGAAAAAGCTGGAAAAGAGTAATTTATTTCCGAAATGGCGGCTGCCTAAAAATTAAAAAAAAAATGTGAAAAAAATTTTAAATTTTTAACCACTTTTAATTAGTTTCGATTTTTTTAATAATAGTGCAACCTGAAGTTAAAGAACAGAGATAAAAGCGTAGTGCGAATTATAACAAAAACTCTCTAAAAATTTTAGCTAAATCGGTACAGTAGGTCATGGGAAATCGTGGTTATCGTTTTGAAAAGAGGATATCAAGAAATACGCTTTTAAAGTTTCAGTTCCGGCCGAACCAGTTTGAGTGACAGCAAAATACCTATTTCTCCGACAATTTCAATTTTGAAAAATCTTGTTACTGAGATATTTTTGTTTAAATAAACCTTGAAAAAAAGTCACCTTTTATTTCTAGACTAGATTAGGTCTTTTTCGGGCCATTTCGCCCAAACTGCGAAAGCAACGATTAATCTTCTGTTTTATACTTGTCAGCTTCATCTTCCATCAAGTGCAAATGTCCGATCGCGTGAGTAATTTGCATTTCACTCACCATCTTTAATGTGCAAAAAAAAATTAATAAAATTGTTTCCGTCTGCCATTGCTGTAACTGTATGTCACTCATTCTTCACTTTACTTTCGCCTGCATGTCGTCATAAGCGGCATATTTATCGTGTCGTGCGTCAATTTGCATAAGTTTGTGTAAGAAAACGTTCATGTTTTCGTCATATTTATATGTATAATTTCATCACATTTTTCAATCTTATTGTCAGGGTGCTGTCACTTGTTCATTATTCTCTGCTGTTTTCACATTCATTTATTGAGGGATAGATAAATACTCTTCAACTATTGGCCAGAGAAGCATGTAGACAAATATTGTGGGTCAATGGTTATGGCAACAAAATAATAAGCCGTTATAGTTTTAACAAAAACATTTATCACTGCCAAGGACTTTAGGTCTATCAGTCTCTACTCGTTTCTTTGGCATACGCTGGAGATACTCTTTGTTCTGTACATTGCGGGTAGAGTTCTAAGAGTTAAGAGCTTAAGAGCTCATCATCCATATATACAAAGTGAAGATGGTCGACACTGTCTTCTACTAGTGTCATGACTGGGAGAAGCCTTTATACATACGAACTAAGCACAGAGTAATTTTATTAATATATAGCGGGAAGATTTTTGAATTTCTTGATAAGTTTGCGGTCGAAGTAAATTTCAAACATATCATCTATAGTCGCCTTTGCGACAGAATAATTATCGCGGAGTTGGAAGCTACACGAACATTTTGGAAAGTATTAGCGGCAAGGATAGGCCGTAAGTATTGTCCTCGCTCTATGAAACCGTAGTTAAGCCTGAGAAAACAGCCTTATCGGCATTAACGGCACATTAAAGACAACAGTACAACTGCACTGAGTGCAGTAGTACTCAGGAAGCTGGGTATATCAGGGGACCCAAGCACGAACAAGTTGAAATTATTACATGCTTTACAATCTGGATCACTGAACAGTGAAACTTTCTTCGGGCGGTTTCTCGTCTGCTCATAAACCTACGAGGAATTTGTGGACGGGTAAAGCCTTTGGAGAAGAGGTAGTTTCAGCATTTATTACAGAGGATTTGACGTTAAAAAGAAGAGTAAGAGATGCAGACTTCTTTTAATTGTTTGCCATCAACTCAATATTCAGATAATCAGACACCGTACTGGTTCTGAACTTGCCGACTGTATGCTCAAAGCTAATCAAGAAGTGCATGACCTCCTTATTGTCGGAGTCGGTACTCCTTTGTCCTTTAGTATTTTAACGCTATACTTATAAACCTCCCGCGAGCTGAGAAACTTGAGAAAGGATTCAATTATTAATTTTTAAGTTTCCAAACTTAAGACATCCAGCATGCAGCATCTGTCATTCATATAAAAATTACTTATAAGCGGCAGCTATAACAGTGAGACGGACGAGAAGGATGCATTGTACAAGAATTAACTTCTTATTATAAGAAATTCTTACAAAATGTGATAATTTTTGCATAAAATTAAAAAAGTTGAACACAATTTCCGAAATTACATATGCAATAACTTTGAATTAACATTAACTTAATCAAAAAAAAACTTGTTAAAGTTAAAAAAATAACGATTCAGTCACGTACTTCGTGCAGAGAATGGCATTGCACAAACAAATTTGCTTAAATACAGGCTAAGTCATAAACACGTTGGATGCATATTTTTGTATGCGTACAAATGGATTGTTTGCTAAAGTTTACGAACAACAAACACATATTTTCGTGTTAATTTAATGTAAACAGCAGCATAAGTGTAATTGTAATTGTCCAAGCACGTACGAAAAGCACGCCCACGGCACAAATGAAAGCGACTTTTTGCACATTATTGATGCTGGCAGCATATAGGGCGCAAACAAAGCCACTATTTACGTATAAGCCATGTGGGCCGATCACTGTATATAATCTAAAGCCTTGAAAAATTTCTTGAAGCTATCGAGTCAAAGGAAAAAGTTTTGTATACAAACACTTTATTCCGCTCGTTCAGTTTGTATGGCAGCTATATGTTAAAGTAGTCCGATCTGAACAATTTCTTCGGAGATTACACTGTTGCTTTGCGAAATAACTCACACCAGATTTGATGAAGATATCTTCTCTAATACAAAAGTTTTTTATGTAAGCACTTGATTTCGATCATCCAATTTGTATGGCAGCCATACGTTATATTAGTCCGATCCAAGTCATTTCTTTCAAAATTATACCACTATCTCAGTAAATAATCCGTGCCCAATTTCTTGATGATATCTCGCCAAAAGAGGAAACTTTCCATACAAGCCAACAAGCTATATGTTAAAGTAGCACGATATGAACAATTTTTTCGGATATTACATTGTTGTTTCGCTCAATAATTCACACTAAATTTGATGAAGATATCGTGTCAAATGCAAAAGATTTCCATACAAGCACTCGATTTCGAGCGCTCAGTTTGTATAACAGCTATATGCCCCAATCTTTCTCTTGCGATTTATATATACAATTAAAGAGTCTCCGACATTTCGTTTTTGGTGTTACAAACAACATGGTAAACTTAATATACCCTTCTCAGGGTATAAAATTTCAATAATTAAGTACACCCTGACGTAAGACTTACCTGCGACCATTTTCAAACGCTGAAGTAGACCAAATTCTACTCACCACGCTCAACGACAAAAGCATACATTAAAAAAAATCTCAAATTTTTCTGGTTTATTTTTAAATAACACTGCGATTGACAGACATGCTGTGCAATACACGTAACAGAGCTTTCACTCATCTCCTTTTTACAATTCGAGTTTTTTGCCAAGGCAAAAAGAAAGCTGCGGCACGTGTACCGACATATTCGTCTAAACGCTGGAATTAAAACGTACAACAAAGAGGAGCGTTGAGTGTGTGCGTAGACATGTACACTTATTGATTTGACGCAATACCGTCTGCAAACGTTGATTACCCTCTTTGTTGTGCATGCACACTTAATGATTCCATTAGCACTACCTTTCCTACGCATGCCTTTAAAGCCAAATTTGGTGGAATTTGTTATTAGGGTATGTATGTATATACAAGCATTAAATTTAAATTTGTTTCTTAAATCTTTATAAGCTTAAGTTTCATACGAAATATGTGTTTAGAAAGTCTGCACTCTTTTAATCAAATATTTTGAAGAAGTTGGTAACCCTTTACAATACAATTTGAGGAACGCATTAGGACCTGTGTTCTATTGTGCCCTTATCCGCAGGTAATATTTATAATGATTATGATTATGGTGATTATACTCACTATTTTGTAATAAATCAATCAAATAAAACAAACAGCAATTTCCTTCCAAAAATTAAGGTTACACAACTCTCCAAACACTCCATATAAATCAAATGTGAGTGAAAACCACAAAACTGAAATTGCTCTCTTTTGCAGAGCACGAGTCTGGCTGAATCGTTTTATGTGCTCGCAGTCAATAAAAGTTGCACGTCGCTGCATTGGACGTGGCAAGACTCACATGTTTATTATTGAAATGTCTGTACAAACGCCATACTAGTATATCTCAGTTATGAACTGGCAGAGCAAATAGCAGCTTTCGAAAGTGGATCGCTTTAGTATGTGTTTCTATTGCTATTTTATGTGCCAAGTTTAAGAACACATTTATGCTCGATTTTATGGCACATTTGTGAGTGCGATTTTTACCACCAAACTGTATTTTGGGTGGCAGCGGAGAGGAACAAAACAAAATGGTTATAAAGTAAACAAAGATATTTCTGTTTTCCATAAAAATGTGCCAGCACGTGGTTTTTGTGACGGAACAGCAGTTTTCTGTTCTTACGGTATTGATTTAAGACAAAGTATATCCATTTTCAAATCCTATTTGACAGACTCCGAAAAGAAATAGCACGTTTGTGAAAGAACTATGCTTCAACATGCAGTTCAATGGAAAAATTTGGCATCGGTGCGATCCCAAAAAGTCGAATGTGAAAGTGTATAAAATTCTAAAGTCTGAGTGAGATTTAAAAAAGCTTGACAAGACATCATACGATGTCAAATATGAAGCTAATCTTTGCATTGCCGTAGTGTGATGGCTGGATAACAAGTCGGTTCAATTATCGTTCACATTCGTGGCAGTTGAACGAATCGAAATATAGGATGGGGAAAAAAATTGTTGCAATTCCGAGACCGACTATTGATTTAAATAGGAGGAGCTAATCTTGCCAACATACTGATGGAGCTGGAAAATCACTTTATCGTTTTTCAGAATATTCTCCATTAAGATCTAGGCAGTGTCGGAAAATTCACCATCAAGCTGAGCTTTTGCTTCAGCTATATATTTTCACTTCAGAAAGAAATATTTCATGAACACGAAATTCTTTCAATCCGATTTTTTACAATAAAAAAAGTTGTTTCGATCAAAATGATAATTCAAATTGATACGCGCGCCTTTCGAAGGGCACCATCTATGTGGTAGGCCGGGGACTATTTATTTGATTTGTTATTATAAGGATTACAGAACGCTCTATTCATGCTTTAGATTCGCCATTGCCCACAGCAGATCCCATAACGCCTCCGACACTCTGTATATATTTACACGATTTATATATGTTGCACGCCGCGCTCGCATCTCTACTTAATTCAGCAATTAGTGAATTTAAAAGCTATTACACAGTCAGCAGCCAACATATTGCACAGCAAAACCAAATCACAACCGAACTTTCCAATTAGTCTAAATATAATTTTAAGACAATTAATTAAGACAATTAAAATTTTAGACATTAACTATTAAAGCTTAACAGCGATTAACAAACTAAATGTCGCAAATTGCCAAGTAAAAAATTAGGTAATTATTGTAAAATAATGTTTGCACAAAATCAGTTGCTAGTGAAGAACAAACAATTACTTGTTAAGCCTACTTAAGCGCTATCGCGTACAACGATAGACTTTTATGGCGTTAAATAGCACTTGCAACATACATTGTTGGCGCAAATTCACAGTAGTAGTCTGCGCAATGCTTTTTTTTACCGGCAATCGGTTTGCGGTGCAGTGACGTTGCAAATGGCGGTCAAGCCACTAAGCAGCTTTCAACACATTCAATCCTGTCATGGGGTGAACGATGAGCGCCAGTGACAGAACCTGCAACCTGCGCCTCCAGCCATGCGTCAGCAGCAACCAATGTGAGCAGCGAGCCGCGAAAAGTACGGATGGTCTCATTGCAGGCAAATGGCAATGCCATATAGATATGGCACATAGAGCATATGTCGCACGCGCTTGTGGCAATATTGTCATGGAGTTCCAACCGTTTCATGTCATTTGTTGTTGAAATGCACATTGTAGTCAGTCTCCGATTTTCGTAATTAGTTTAACCGGCATTAATAGTTTCGCTAAAGTATGACCAGCACTTGAATGAAAAGCTTATTTTCGTTTGAAAATAAAATCAGAAACGAATGAAAATGTGGTAAAAGTTCACTTTTCCGCCTTCGCAAGATGCAAGTTGAGGATACGCGAAATAGCTGAGAGAATAGACATCTCAAAAGATCGCATTTCTTACAGTAATATTTCTTTGAATATTGTGTATGAGAACGCTGTCGGGGCGATGCGTGCCATGTTTGCGCACTCCGCACAATAAGCGCAACCGTTAGATAACTGAGCAGACTCAAAATGGTCGCAGCACTCTACTACGAAACACGTACACCAAAGACCGGCTGTCAGTACGATATATTAATATTTATAGTAGATATGTATGTATAAGAGGATCATGCCATGCCAGAGAGAAATCAGTAAACTTTAAGGACTTTTACGCCGATATTTCTTTAAGCCAAAACGTAAATAATTAAGCTTTGATTTAACAACTAAATAATATGGATTGCGTGCTTTTAAATATCTAAGTATCAATATAAGAATCACTTCCCCACACATTGAAATATTTCCATGTCTGTGTGATTCGTACATTTATTAGAATGGGTCGATTTTCAAGGAGCCAAAAATAATGAAAAAAATCGCGTAAGCGGAAAATGTTCTACGGATCATTCTGAAAAATTTTTCGTAAGAGTCCATAACCGTTTCGCCAGCGACTTTAAATACAATTTTCGGGTATGACCATATACATATTTCATACCCTTGCAGTTGGCCAGGACTAACACCAGACCAATACCTTAAGATGCAAAACGTCAACAGGGGGATCGAAAATTTTATATATACATATACTAGGGGTAACTCATGCAATGACCGCCATTTTTGGCATTAGGTTTGTTAAGGTGGTAGTCTGGTAGCTTGGGTTCAAAAAATCGAAAATTTTTTCTAGCTTAATTTTAATTTGAACAATGTCTTGAGAATATATTGTGAAAATTTCAGACAGAAATTCGAAATATTTCGGGAGTTATAAAGCCACATATTTTTGGCATTAAACTATAGTATATCCATATACTGAATATATAATAATAAAATTTGTCGAAAGCTTGAAGATCTTATATAAGGTATATAAGAGATAGTATTGGACGGATTTTATATATTCTTTTCCAATACTTATCAAGGTTCTTCACATACAATCACCAATCATATAAGTAAAATCGGCCAATTGTTCGAAAATCCTGAAATTCGATATATGAAGGCTAGATCAAGTTTTCGGCCGAGTTTTGGTATAAACAAACGCTGTTATGAGTAAAACATGTTCTCTCAATTTTATTCAGATTAGTAACATTTTGGCCGATATGAGCGATTCAAAGGTTCGAAATATTTATATTAAATTATGGGGTTAGCTCCCAAGTATTGATCCAATTCAACCCATTTTTGATACTGAGTTTACTTTATACTTAAACCAACCACACGAATTATCATGAAGAGAATATTGCTTCTGTTTCTGAGAGTAAGACCGTGAAATGTCGATTCGTCGCCGTTCGCAGCAATTGGGTTTGTGTTATTCGACCACATGGAAGATACAGCTCGTGCAAGAACTGAAGCCGAACGATCTGCCACAACGTCGAATTTTCAGTGAATGGGCCCTAGAAAAGTTGGCAGAAAATCCGCTTTTTTATCGACAAATTTTGTTCTCATTTCTGGTTGAATGGCTACGTAAATATTGCCGATTTGGGGTGAAGATCCAGAATTATCGTTCAAGAACTGCCCATGCATCCCGAAAAATGCACTGTTTGGTGCTAGTTTGTACGCTAACCGTATTTTTTCAAAGATGCTGTTGGACGCAACGTTACGGTGAATGGCGATCGCTATCGTTCGATGCTAACAAACTTTATGTTGCCAAAAATGGAAGAACTGAACTTGGTTACATGTTTTCAACAAGATGGCGCTACATGCCACACAGCTCGCGATTTATAGGCCATTTTCGAGTCGGAGAACAATTCATCTCAAGAAATGGACCCGTAAGTTGGCCACCAAGATCATGCGATTTAACGCCTTTAGACTGCTTTTTGTGGGGCTACGTCAAGTCTAAAGTTACAGAAATAAGCCAGCAACTATTCCAGCTTTGGAAGACAACATTTCCGAAGAAATTCGGGCTATTCCGTATTTTTCAAAATCAAAATTGGACTTTCCGAATGGACCACCTAAGACGCAGCCGCGGTCAACATTTAAATGAAATTATCTTCAAAAAAAAAATGTCATGAACATCTAACTTTTCAAATAAAGAACCGATGAGATTTTGCAAATTTTATGCGTTTTTTTTTAAAAAAAAAGTTATCAAGCTCTTAAAAAATCACCCGATATTATCATGAAGGAATTTTCTTTGAATTTCAATTATATATCCCTGTTAAAATCCAATTATACATAGGTACTGGGGTTGGCATATTAAAATAATTTTATGTACCGAATTTGGTTGAAATCAGTCGGACTGGTTCCGAGATATGCCATTTCAGCTATAAGTGGACGTTGCCATGTCCATTGTCTTTCAAAGCTGTTCAATATGATCTCGGTTGTGAAATTCAATATCTCTGATGTGTTTGATTATTGACTCATCGCGCTTTTAGTAATCTCTAAGAGTATATAGGAAGTGGGCGGTGTTATGATCCGTTATTATAAATTTTCAAAATATCGGTAGGCGTTCTTATAAGATTTACCGTTAGCGGATTTAGTTATTTTTGCTTGAACGGTTTGAGAGATATGTATTTAAGCCTATTAGAAAGCGAAGCCCCTCCCAGTTTTTAAAAAATTTTAGCACACAGGTACTGAAATCCTTCGAGCCTAGTTACAGTTCCGGTGCTAGTCTGGCGGTCTAGGGCTTAGTTGTGGCCCTTTATAGGTTTTCTTTCGCAACTAAAAAAGTTCCTTATAAATCTTACATTGCTCATACGACATGGTGTACTGTATGCATACTCAGTTACTGAGCTATTGAACTAACGAATTTCAGCGTATTCGATATACAATTTTAACTGCGTATTGCTTTAAAATTAATAGCTTATGGAATATTTTTTTATTACAATTTTTTTTTTTCAAAATTAATGTGAAAAATCAAAAAAATTCATGTTTTAGACATTGGAAAACAAATAAAATTTAGCCACGGTTCAATTTATAAATAAAGAACTCGTTGACGTTGGAGCCTGTTGTTTTAGAGCAAAACTTCAGGGGTCCTTGGCTGAAAAAAATTAACTTGATAAAGAACGGACACCCTAAAATAATATCGGTTTCATTTCTGTGACAAGTTATAGTCTTGCCACTTTTGATATTAATTTTATATAATCCTAAGTGCATGTAATACTACTGAACAAAATCAATGTCAGTAATCGACCGCAGAGACGCCTGACCCAATGGCCAATCAATTGAAATAAATAAATTTAACAAATTGATTCAAGAACTACGTCACCTTCATGCTTCAAACCTCACTTAAGTTAAATACTGCCGAAAGGATGTCAACTCCAAAAGCCAAATAAGAGATTTTGTTCTTCGATATAAGAATTTTATGAAAGGCACAGGCATCTATTCTTTTTCAGCTAGTTGGTTGGCATAAATTTCTTACAATACAGTGCAACGTACTCCTATGAACACACAAGGCTTTTACATACATAGTTGATAACAAGCATATACATATATATCTATGGGCATATATGCACATGAGATGCATAATGCAACAACATTTAGTATAATCCTCTTTGCTGTTAAGCGCATGCTTTCTCTACGAGGTTTTCTCTGCAGACCGACAGTTATATATCTGCATTTTGGACAAATGTGATACTAATCTACAAGCTGTACATATGGCCCAACAAACGCGTATTTGCCTCTGGGAAAATGGACGCAGATGTGACACAAGCAGCCGTATGAAATATTTCAGTTATGCAGCAAAACTCATTAGAATTAACAAAACTTTGTCAATGTTTTCATTTAGGATCGCTAGGAAATTTGACTGGTAATTTGAGATCGTGTTTGTACGGCTATTGGAATGCTAAGCACCATCGTCTCTCTTCAGTAGGCATCGTCAAAACATGAAAAACCTTTCTATTAAAAATACGAAATTGGAAGAGAAGCTCAACTGAACCAGAATATAAAGCATTAATTTCTTACATGGTTCTTTCATGGATCTCCTTAAACCTTTGTGCATTAAAGCTCATAGACAAAATGCATCGTTTGTGTATTCAAATAGATATATCAATGCATAAAGTCTAAACTGCTTGGTGAGTATCTGTTTATTTCGTTATACAATGTGTGAATAGACCTATTCTTCAGCTACGTCTGTCTATGTAGTTCCTCCACAATTTATTAGCACTAATCTTTTGAAATTAATTACTCCAAGTGGCCATTTTTTGTATTTTGAATATTGGAGTGGTTCATAAAGTGGTTTTCTGTAATGCAGCAGTGAACCAAGAAACTTATAAAGAACGTGGAGTATAAGATTAGTCACTAATGTAACTAATCCTTGGATTACATCGATGTCATGCAAAAATGGAGTATAGGTATATATTCATCCAACAGTGTTCCATTATAAAAAGTGCCTCGCGTTTCTTTCCATCAAATATGGTAAATTTCGGTGCTCTCTTTCCTCCAGTACTCAACTGTTTTGCTGGGGTTTTCTTCTAAACTTCAGATGCAGTCACTCGAAAATACACTTTAGCTTAGCATACATTAATACATAACATTTTTTACTCGAAAAATCCATATTCCACATTTCAGATATTATGCCCAGTAAGGTTCAACAAGTATAAACCACATATTGCGAAAAAGACTCTGGCTAGCTTGTCCTGAATTCCAAGTTAAAGCTTTTCTAGTATTCTAATTAGTTTTGAGAAGCCGTGTTGATATTGGACTTGACAAAAGTACTGTCATAAAAAAATTAATGAAAATTAGTGTTAAAGCCATTCAGATCAACCCCCTCCGCTTATGTCAAAAGTTACATCGTCATTCAACTTCTGGCGCAAAGTTCTAAAAATATTTTTAAAATATTGTATTTTTTTCTGTTTAAAATAAATATAAATGGTATTTTATTTTTGGTAAATATTTTCTTGTGAAAAATAGTGTTATACGAAATAATTGTGGTTTTAATTGCATATTCTCTTTGCCATCAAATTACCAGTTCTGGTGTAAAATCACATCTTTCACTTCACTTTAGTTCACTTTGTTTCTCCGTAAAAATACCAAACATAACAAAACGTTGGTTGTGGTTCCGATTATTTCATATTATTTCACAAGGAATGTTTACACACATAACTGTAGATGCATATATGGAATTGTAGATGGCCGTATGTGTGTGTCAAAAGCATTTGTCGGGTATTCAGCTTTCAACAGCTTACATTTAATAAATTTTGTTTCATCGCTTAGGAAATGTGGTTATAATACAGGCCGAAGGCAAACACCAACACTCAGCTGCCAGATAAATACATTGCACTAACGCTACATGCATATTTACTTACGGAAATATGCACGAAATGTACGAAGGCTCGCTATTCACTTGAGAATTTTGAAAATCACTTGCATTGCATTTACGTTTCCGTCCGCACAACTACAACTGCACCTACACGTATGTGTACTTATGTACACACACGGGTGCGGTGAAGAGTTCGGTGAGATTTTTGACTTTACTCGCCGCATGCCACATGCGGAAGAATATAAAAACTAGTACACAGTAGATTTAGTTGAACAAAAATCTTTGTGTCTGTCAGCTTGTGCGGAAAACCGACAAACCAACTCAAACAGATCGATATTTTGCAATTACCACATTCAATGGAAATCAGCGCAGACGACTACCGACGTAAACGGGTACGTGTAAACAAACAAACAAATTATATATATATTTAATTATATATATTATTTAATAATTGTAAAAATATTTTAATAATATATATCTTATATTAATTTATGAATATTTAAAAGTTTTAAATAATTGAAAATATTTTTGACATTATCTTCGTTTGGGGTGTTTAATATATTCTTGATGAAATACGGTGAAAATGGATTGGCATTCAAGGATATGGGTGATTGTTAAAGGAGATGAGTTGCAGTGAATATATTTTAAGTGAAAATAGCACAGAGTACTTGACGAATTCTTCTAACTTTTATTCGCAAACACTTTTTCGCCAGATATCAGGCCATAAGCATATATCAATTCTGATTTATAGTTAGGAGAAGTACTCAGCTGTTAAATATTCGCCGAAGCTCCGAACTCGAAGTTAGCACAGAGAAGCGGAAGAAAATTTGAAATGTAGTAATTGTACGCACTGATTAATAATTTCCCAAAGACATAAAAGTTATTCGCGACAGCCAAGTGATTTTTGGTTGGTCCAGACTTTTTTGTACACCGAAAATATTCTACACTAATAACTTAACCATGATTTGAACCATATTCCATTAAAGCTAAAAAATAAAGTAGTAGCCATTGCTATATGAGAAATAAGTTCAACCTCAGCTCTTTTAAGGGTTCACACGGTTTCACTCGGGTAATAAACACCCTTTTTTCAACAATTTTTTCTCATATAAAGTATGAAATATTTTCTTCGAATTTTTCATTGTTACAAACATACACTACTAACAGAGAAGTTCTGAAATTTTTCGAAAAAAATATTCGATAGTCGAAAAGTGTTTTCGTATTTTGTCTATAGTTGTCGTTGCACTTGTATATCACCAATTTACCGATCACATTGTGTCATACTATACAGTATTAGAAGCTAGTGAGCTTTAAAGCTTCATTTAGATAAAATAAAGGGAAGTTGAAAAACAGTTACAGCTTTTCTAAAATTAGTGAAAATATTGAAGAAATTCGCTGTATTTTGAAATTTTTGTATAAAAAGGGAATAATGCCACGCCAGCCACCAATGAAATTTGTGAAGTTTACAGAGACGATGTTGTATCAGTGCGTGTAGCACAACAATGGTTTACTTGCTTCCGTTCTGGAAATTTAGAAATTTCGATTTACACTGGTGGAATAATGTCTCTGGCGGAAAAATGACAAAAAGTAGTCTACCAAATTTGTACATATTTGTTTATTTATTATATATTTTTTCTCGAAAATCGCGCCTACGTTCGCATATAACTCTTTACAGGATCGTTTATGGACGGCGCAAAAAAGACGTGTTTTGTTTAAGACTGCATTAAATTATTACTTGTACTTGAAAAATTAAGCAATTTTTTTCAAATGATTAAAATCGAAAAAAAAATCGATTGCTTGAAACCAATATAACCCTTTAAAACTCAGTAAAGTTATGTACCAGTGGTAATGTCGTTCACAAATAAAAAATTTGAAATAAATCGAATTTAAATTTCTACGAAAATGGCACCGTTGCCTTCGACAATAACCCATGCCGAATTCCACGAAGATAACTCCTCAAATAAAAAAGCGTTACATGCAAAGAATGAGGGACTACTTTGCGTATATACAAACGGACAGAGAGACTGATAAAAAGAGCTGCTCAAATGATAAAAAAAACCACTAAGTTTAGCTTGAAATTTTTTGTTTGAAAATTCGGTTTTTTGCAATATATACATATAATCAATACAGGGAGAAAAAAATAATATATTAAATAAAAAAGTAATAAAAATTGAAAGAACAAAATTGTAGGAGATAAAAATAAAAAATCTCGGACAGCGTTATGTGAATTTTTCATATAATTTTTGAGGTTATGTGGAAAATATATGTCGCTTTTCATTGCTTACAACATTGCTTTTTTCTATATGATTGATAGTCTTAAGAGTTAAGTCACACCCATCTTCTTTCTGTTTGCGTTCTCAGATCGACCTTAATTATTTTGCGTTTAATATTTGATATTTTATCTTTCGTTTTCGATAAGTTTCATCCTCCTATGGATTTATTTTTTTATAACTTTCAAAGACTTTAATTAATTAACGCTGAACTGATTTCACATTGTGTAATTCTCAACGTTCACAGAAATTTCGTTGCAACACTGAAATAATTTTCTTTCAACCAATCGGCCACTTATGAAATATGAGTTAAGAAATTACAATAAAAATGAGCGCTGACTTAATTCATATTGGTCATTAATGTCAGTGTCAATTTCTCATTAAAACTTATGCCTTAAAGACACATGAGTCTGCTAAACAGCATAACAATAATATTTTCACACCTTCTCGTCATCCTTGGCTGTATGCAAACACCACATCGTGTATTTCATCGATGTCAAAGAGGAAAGCAGCACTGCATTGCTTGTGAAATGCAAAGAAAATATTGACTCCCCAGCGCCTTCATGTATGCTAGAAATAAGTATCGTCGCTGGCTATCTAAACAACAAAAAATTACAGAAAAACAATGAAGTTTTTTTATGTTTGTGGTTATTGTTTTTTGTTTTTCATATGCTAATTTAGAGGTACTAAATACAAATTCATTAAATATACTTTATTATACTTTAAAGTATAATAAGGTTATATACCACATGTATGTATACGGTAAGCTAATTGATCCGTTGTGTGTACTTGACACTCCACCTTTCAAATTTTCTGTACGGTAACTAGTGAAAAGCGTAAATCAGCTAAAGTTGAAAAGATGATAATACCGATTATGTCGACTACAAACACCTGGGAGGTGGCGGGCTTGCAAATTTAGCACACAACCACTCATCCTCTCACCGCACAGCAGCAATAAAACAACAAGCACCGGAGCAGTGGCCACAAGCTTTGTATATGGTCAAAACAAGCTCATGGCTATTCTTTGCATTGCAGTACAATAACCAGCAGCAACACTAACACATACGTAGTCTACAATATGGACAATTTTGCAGTCTCTGTGGCGAAATTTGCCACAACCAGACTGACATACGTCTGTCTATACATGCGCATATCTACATAAACAAGTGGGAGGATACATGAGTATAGGCTAAGCCTGCAGGAAATTTTTGCAGCGAAATCGCTATTAGCGCAATGGCAGGTAAAACACTAATTATATTCGCTTTCGGGACTTTACTAACCGAACGCTGTTCCACTTCTTTTTTGGTTTTAAGTATAATGGTATTGAACTGGAAATTTTACTTTCAGGTTAGCGGCTTAGAAAACACAGCAGCACCGTTAGCATATTTTTCCGAGTGGTCCGCAATAATTCGCAACAGACAGCTATGGTATGCATGTCACACATATAATATATACATATATATTATATATGTATATATGGTATGTGGGCAGCTGTACTCGCTTGTCTGAATATCATTTGTGTTCAATAGCGTGGAATTGTCTGGTTTCGAATATATTGCATCGCTTGATATTGACATAGAAATGCCGTTATAATGGGGAGTGTGTGTTAACTTTAGTTTCATCTATGGCTCACGTGGATATATGGACACAGCCTCTTGCATGGTTGACTGCACCGCTGCTATTGCGGCAGAATAACATATTACCGAGTTTCAACTGAATTTGGAGAGGGGTTGCTCTGATCGGAAATATTTTTGACCTGCAAGCTTTAGGCATTATTTAATAACGCTTTTACTTTCGATTTTCATATATTTGTATATTTAGAATTATTATAAATTCAGAGTAATAATTAATTAAATATTTAAAACAAAACTTTTCTGTCATTGATTGAACAACTTTGTGGTGAATATTTTGTTGTAAAATCATAAGGCATTTTAGACTTGGATTGTTTCGAATATTCAGGCTAAGAATTAAATATTGTTTTTGTATTTTATTAAATGATAACTAACTATCATTCTTAATTAAAGCTTATGCTTAAATACTCTAGCGAAATGCACCAGTATGATGCTTGTAGGGTTAAAGCGTAAGCCGCAATCCTTCACCAATGGCTTGGAAATAAAAGTTTCACACTAAAAAGAAACAAAAAATTGCTCCTTTGTCAAAGACAAATTGAATTTTCCAATCTTGAAGCATTCAATCTTCTTGGCCACTGCAACATTTGCAGCTAGCTAGCTGCTGCGCACGAGCTCTTGCGGTCGGTCACCAAAATGCTAGACAAACGCAACAATTTCACTTCAGTCCTTTCTTTTGGTCTAGATCATAGTCAGCAAAGCCAAAATATGGCTGAGAATGTTTGGTATAAAAATTACGCTTCATTTATTTTGCTAAGATTACTTGAGGTGGCACGTAGTCACTGATGGACGTTATGCCATGCACACACGCGGTCGCGAGTAAGAGCCCAATAAACCATTTCGTTGGATATCAGTTAGCTGCTGCAGCGAATACTATAAAAGCCTGCGTTAACAGAGCGGTGAGATTATCATTCTGGCATACTTCATTTGAGGAGCTTGCTGACTTAGCACCCATCTTGAGAAGCTCTGTCAAGGCCTCCAAAGTTAGTTTAAAATAAACGAAAGATAGCGAAAAGATGACGGATTCTTCCGAAATTCGTTTTCCCAAACATTGTATTTTAATTAAACTGGGCTTAGAACTAATCATCGTATTTATATAACATATTTTTATATGAAAAACTGCTAGATCCTATTGCGCTGCTACTCAATCAAGCACAGCCGACACGTAGCACAGCTTCCGCACCTGCGTATGTAGTCGGAGCTTTAGCTCTTGAAGTCTTATGCCTTCATTTATGTTTGATGGGACAATAAATGTACATATATATATTCTACACACATACACTTGTGATATATACGTAAATACTTCCATGTGACTTTGCAAGAGTAATTGAAAATGCGGACACGATGTTGCATGTGGCGTGTGACCGTGTTACTAGAAGTTTACTGCAATAAAATTGCCACTGCAACGGACTGTAGACAGAAACAGTGCTTACAACAACAACAACAGCAAAAACGCAATTGCCTTGAAGTATATTGACAACATTTTGATATATCAACAGCATCAACAGCAGTTGACTGCACCAATGCATCGTCACAGCTAAATTGAAATTATTGAGTTAGGAGTTGGTGTTGCATGCCACAACCAACACGTGCACGCTGACAAGCCAGTGGACGAAAATGTACAATGACAACAACACCAACAAGACTTTATTTGACTTTGCTAGTGGCTTAAATTTGTTGGTTTTGTGCTTGCTAGCGTCAGCATCTTTTCGTGCCAGTTACGTTCAGCTGATTTGACGTGGCGACTTAAATGTGCCGGAACCTTAACAAATAAAATACGCCTGAGTAAGCGCCATGACATATGCTAGAGTTTCTGCCGCCAACTTCCTGATAATACAAAGCGAATAAATCGTTTACTGTTGTGTCTGTTTGAAAGAAAAAGTGATGATTGGAAATTGTCCACCTGCTATTATGTACGGTTGCTGCTTTATATTTAGGAATTAGAAATACATTAGAGTGCACGTTATTCCCTAAATTGAATTGAATACCCTGACACGAAGAATGTAGCACCCAGAAATAACTGCAAGAACCCTACAAAGTTATATACAAATGATTTGCATTACGAGCTGTATATACGCGAACTAGTCTCTCACTTTC
This sequence comes from Bactrocera neohumeralis, assembly GCF_024586455.1. Lineage (NCBI taxonomy): Eukaryota > Metazoa > Arthropoda > Insecta > Diptera > Tephritidae > Bactrocera > Bactrocera neohumeralis. The sequence goes on along the minus strand of NC_065919.1, from coordinate 9,196,469 downwards.
TGATATATGGATCTGAGATTCCGCACACATTATCTTATCTCCAAGTAGCTTCACATTTGTCGGAACCGGCGTTATCGGATCACTATAGCATATAGCTGTCATACAAATGGAATGATCGAAATCATATTTTTGTATAGGAAACTTTTTCATTTGATCAAATATTCTTATGAAATTCGGCACGAGTTACTGATTAAGACAATGGTACAATCTTCGAAAAAATTGTTTAACTCGGACCACTATAGCATATAGCTGCCATACATACTGTGCGATCCGTATCCATTGCTTGTATGAGAAACTTTTTTATTTGATGAGATATCTTCACGAAATTTGACATGAATTTTTAACAAAGACAGCGGTGCGATCTCCGAAGAAATTATTCAGATCGAATCACCATAGCATGTTGCTGCCATAGAAACTGACCTATTAAAATCAAGTTAATGTAAGGAATCCTTTTTACTATTTATGAAAAGCTTCGGTGCAACCGTGAAGATCTTCATTATTTTTTCCATAAAATCACTTCTTGAAAATATATACTTAGTTAAAGTCATATATCAATTGAGCATGCCTATAGTACCATGGCGTATGAGCAACACAGAACTTACATATAAGGCAATTGTAAGAGCGCAGTACATTTGAGGAATATAATTTTTGAATCACAGATTTTAAATAAAAATTATTCACACCTATTTTATAGGGTGGAGATTTTTGTATTAGAATGTACTGATTTTTGCTTACCTGCTTAATTGAAAATATCAAAATAGCCCATGTTATATACTGGATTTTCGAATAGGTATGATATGATTTGTAAGACTCGTTTCGGCCATTTTTAATCTGTTATTTGTTTCTAATGTAGTTAGAAATGTGTACAATTTCGTCATGGAAAGATATACACAAGATAAACGTTTACAAATTATTATTATCAAAATAATGGTTGTCTGAATTGCAACTTTTCGTGCAATTTTGCCATTTTTTGACCAAGAACAGCTCGAAATAATGAAAATATTATTGCCGTTCAGACAAGTGTTGCAGAAGACCACAATTTATCGATTCCAAGCCGTTCTCAAGTATTGGGTCTGTCTCAAATCACAACCTGGCGAATTTTGAGAAAGGCCTTGCATTTGTATATAAATGTTCTTGCACCAGAACGGAAGCCATTGAACTACTGTAAACGTAGTAGCTTTTCTTATTTTGCCTTGAAACAACTTGATAATGAAAACTATTTTTTTTAAGAAAATTAACTTCATCCGGTGATACTCACTTTCATCTGAGTGGTGCGTTAAATAAACAAAACTGTCAACTCTGCTGCGCAGAAAATTATTCAAGAACAACCACTAAATTCTAAATTGAGAGTTTGGTATGGTGGTTGGTCTGGTGGCATCATCGGTCCGTACTTTTTTCGAAATGAAGCTGTTGACAACGTTACTGTCAATGGAGAGCGGCTTAAATCGATAACAACCAACTTTTTATGACCGCAATTGGAAGAAGTTGATCTTGTCAACATCTGGTTTCAACAAGAAGGAGCTGCGTGCCACACAGCACGTGCAACCACCGAATTATTACAGAAAAGTTTGGAGATTCGAATATCTTCTAAGAAGTTGTGATTTAACACCATTAGACTACTATGAAGCAATTTGTCTTTAGCAATAAACTACACTGCATTCACTCCTTGGCCTCAAAACACTGGTGCCAAAACGTTTTTTTTTTTTCAAACCAATCCATTCCAATGTTGAAATCGCCGAATACACTTTGTGTACTTCAGAAAGACCAGCGTATACTAAACACTAATGATCATCATGATGTGACATTTGGCACAGAGTCTTAGTATTTTTTTATTGAAAATGCAACAAAAGATTTTAATTTTTTTCTACACACTGGCTTCCAGTTAATGTCTATTCAATTGCCGATTGACACCCGTTGTATTTCACTTCTCCTCACCAGAAATCTTTTTCTCTAATATTTGCGATTGTACAAGTTTAAGTAAGTCCGATAATTAGCAACTGTAATTAAAACGTGTTGAAATTGTTGCCATCTAACAAAGGAAGACTGCGATTTATTTCATTTGCAGAGTGCGCCAGGCATTTTCCTCTGCTGTGTTCGTGTGGAGCTCGTGCAAAATCCAATAATTTAATAAATCCAGTTTTTAATTTCCGACTTTATGCCATTGGGCCAAAATCATATTTCCGCTTTTACAAAACGACTCAGCGTTCTGTGGCTCCGCAGGCGTTCTAACCATTCATTCATTAAATACAAAACTATAATTAGCTCATTTGTTCGCCTGTTCACGGTAACTTTTTATGCCTGTCACAGCTAGTACAGTGGCACTGCCGCGGGGCGAGAGCAACTTTTCGTACAAACAACGCGCAGATTTCCGTCGTTCGCAGAAATAATGACATTATGCCAGCACTTGCCGCTCTCACTCGCCGTTGTCCCACCAAGGAAGGGTGCCGCACATTTACAGCGCATTTTCATTACGTTTTTCTGTTTCTGTTCGCTGCGTGAGTTTTCCTTCTTAACTTTGGAGTACCTGTCCGTGGTTTGCTTTCTTTATTTTCTCGTCTTTTCTTGCGCCGAGCCAATTTATCCGAAATGTGGTTAAAATATTTGTGGGAATGAAGCCGCTTTTGTTGCCAGTTTGGTGATGGGTAAAAGCTTAAGGAGAAAAATAGCGGAAAAGTGCAGAAATTAAAATGTGTTCGTGGAAACCGACGTTCAACTTATTAAAAGCATTAATCGCGAAAATCGCCGAAATATTGAGATAATAATGAACTTAACGCAATATCAGTGATCTCGCCACCCTTAATTTGAAATGTATATTTTGCGGCAGCGAATATATACATATGCAAATACATGTGTAAGACATTTAGACGCATAAGTTATTTCAGAGATGATAGATATGAATATAAATAGAGATGAAATGTAGATTCAATTTACAACTTTGCTGAAATTCATATTCTAATTGCTGTGTGAATCATCAGCATTAAAGTTGTGATTTTAAGCAAGTGATGAGGAAATAAAAGAAGTGATAGTCGCTGCTGGCTTCAGCCGAGAGGCCCGATTTTCTACCACTTTTTACGGCAATTAGGGCCGGTTGTCAGCAATAATGCACCGAATATTCTCTTCAAAGACGTCAATCGTCTAGAGTTTATCTTTGAAAACAAGCGACTTCACATAATTTCAAAAAATTATTCAGCGGTGTTAAATAACACGATCTGGAAGACAACGCCATTGGCCCACGTTGCGAAATAGTGCGCTCAACAAAAGTTTTTTTAATAAATTGATTGTTTCGTTGGTTGTATGGCATCTTGTTGGAACGAAAGATTGTCTACTTCCTTCAGTTCAGGCATGAGTACATCATTAATTATGGCTCGATAGCGTTTCCCATTGACTCGCTTTTGGATTGTCTTTACTCCAAAAACAATAGTAATAATATACACGTTCAACCAAAAGTGAGCGTTAACGCTGAACAAAATTTTCTTGTGAAAATCGGAGTCCGTGTCCATCCCGTTTTTGATCCATTCATCGGAAGTTGTCCCAAAGTAAGTTTGTTCCTTATGAAATACCAAACCAAAACTGAGCATAAGTCATGTAAGAGCTGTCGAAAAGACCAAATACGAAAAAATTATTGTTTTCTTGAAAACCATACTTCTGATAGAAAATACTTTGTAGAACTGTTGTTGTCACCTAAGAACTAGTGGAGATAGATATTGGCTTCTAACATATACAATCTGATGAGTTTTGACTAGGACTTGTTCATTTAAACTAGGCGCGCATATAAAATACCTAAACAAAATTTCCAAGATTGGAACAACTCTTATTATGGTTGTGTGGAATTCGATCTCCATTGTTCATCGTATATGAGTTTGGGGCTGTTTAGTTAGGATGCGAAACAACGAGTTTGCTTGACATTTGGTAATTCGGCGGCGGAGTCGTTGAAAATGTTGAAGAAACGGTTTCAAGAGTCTACGTTATCACGAACACAGGAATTTAAGTGGCACTCAGTGAAAGTCTAATGGTCTTCGAAAACTTGCCTGATGTGTCCACACACCACTCTAAATGACGTTAAATTCGAAAAAGTTAAAAAAACAGTAAGAATAACATCCAGAAGAGGTCGCAAAAGAGGCGCTTGACAACCTAGCCGAAGACTCTACATTCATGAAGGCATCAGAACTGGTGACCAAACGTGAGTTTATGAATATGATTTCGAAACTGTTAAACAATTTAGAAAATGGCGCTCTAAAAACGAGCAAAGCAGAAAAAATTTGCTTAAAGGCAGCTTATTTTGAAGACGGTAATAAAGATTTGTATTAAAATATTAAGTTTGCAATAATATTCCCGCTGTTGGTGAATAGATGGCTTTAGCAGTTAGCGGTGATCGATTCTGATGTATCCAAACGTGATAAACTTAAGCTAGATATACGGAAAAGAAACTGTGTGATTTGGTTTATGTGTCATATACTTTTCTTTGTGCGAATATGTGCGATTTCTTGCCAAACAATCGTCATTTGCTGGACATGTTTTTTTTTTTGTTAACCAAAGAAATCGGCGACTAAAGCGCATCGGGAAATACAAAAAGTTTACGGAGATGCTGCAACAAATGAAACAACGTGCGGTGATCAGTTTAGTTGCTTCAAAGATGGTGATTTCGATATTAACGATCGTCAGGATGAAGAAAAGCGAGAAATTCTCGAAGACAGTGAGTTGGAGATGTTGCTTGATGAGAATCCTGGTCAAATTGCCTCTGCATTGGTAGTCACCCGCCAAGTCATTTCAAAGCAGCTACATGCGCTGGAAATGATTCAGAAAAAAGAAATTTGAGTTTCCTATGACCTTAATACCTGGATAAGCGCGAAAAAGTGATTATTCTACATGAAAAAAACTGGCCTCAAGTTGCCAAACTCATTAAAACCTCCTGCAAATGCTTAAATAAAAAGTCTTGCCCCAGCCGCTATATTCACCAGATATCCGTATTCTACCTTCCAATTATTATTTTCACCTTTTGCTGTGACACATGGTCTGGCTCAAAAGCAGTTCCACTCACAAGACGACATCAAAAAATGGCTTGATTCTTGGATAGCTTAACAAGGTGTACAATTTTATCGCAACGGGCTTTGTCAAAAAAAATGGAAAAAAGTTATGACTAGAAATAATCGATACATCGAGTATTTTATTTGTAATCATTCTCTTACTATGAAATCACACTTTCACTAAGGAAATAGCGAGAACTTAGTTGCGCACTTAATACTTTGGTGAAAATGTTATTTTTTTGTCAATTCGGGTCAAATGAAGAATCATTTTTTAATGTTTAAAGAACTTTTTGAATTTAGAAGAAGTTTCGGTTAGCACACTCTGGTGTGGTACCACATTATTGTCTGCATTATTCCATGAACTAATCTTATTTGGCCGTCGTTAATATTTGTTTGAGCAACTTCAGTGGGATATCCCGGGTGATATGATAAATTGATCAATAAAACTACTGTGTTAAACTAAAACTATAAGCAATTGCTCCATTTTAATAATAACTCTTACACTCACGTCCTGTAGGCGTTTTAAAATTTGCAAATATTTCCAAGAAAATGTCTTTGATTTTCTTCTAAAATCGGATATTTAATTGTCATGCCTTTCATAAATAAAATATTGTATGCATATATTTACACAAAAAGGCATATAAGCAACTTGAAATCTTAATTAAAAGCGATACTTTTAAACTTCGGTCGTATTTTGGCAAATATTTACCTTCACTTATGATACGTCTATATACCTGTACTGATTGGTTAAAAGGTAAAGAGTTAACTAACGAAAAGTCAAGACAATTTGTAGTGTTATAATAAAAGCGTTAGTCGCCGTCGGCAAGCTTATTTATTTAGCATGTGACTTACGACACAATTATCACAAGGCTATTTAATAGCGTGTATTTGTTTGCCTCGGAAAATCGTCTTCATTTGCAATTTAAAGTGTTGCATTATTTGCACAAAACAAATTCGCTTACGCTGCACTGAGTTGCAGGGCAAAACGTATAAATAACTTGTTTGCATTTATTTGCGCATGCCTGACTGCATTTGCAGCTATTTATGCGTTCACACACATATTTTATTGTATATTAGGGTGACCGTTATTTCTCAAGTTGCTTATTTGGCAAACCACACAACCAAGTAATGCCTTTAGTATGTCATTTTATGACCAAAAATTGTCCAAATCCAACAAACGCTGTTCGAGCCTTTAGGTACTGAATATTTGGACCCCAGTAACTATTGTTGACTTTTGACCGCAAATTTCGGTCAATGTGTGAGATATTAAATTAGAATCCAGGGATAATCTTTTTCAGAGTTTGGTATGTCTATGTGTCAAAAAAAGGTTGCATCGGGCCAATGCTTCTTGTAGCTCCCATATACTTCCATATAAAACAACGATTTTGAATTTTGGAGTTATCTAAATGAAAATGAGATGGTGTATTTTACAGATAACAGTATATGTGTGTGCCTAAAAGGGATGAAATTGGACGAAATCTTGACCTAGCCCCCATATAAATAAGTCATCAAATAAGTCAGTCAGTATATGCCTTTCCTCTGGTTGACGTTTCGCGCCTTAAGATATTTCCTTGGCTTTGTTCGGTTGCACACGCACTTAGCCTCTCCTTACTTGTCTAGTACAACAATTTGTTTTACAAGAAAGTCGTAATAATTTTTTCCAAACAACCAGTTCTTTAAAATAAATACGCTGTTAAAGTTGCATATCAAGCATATTGAATATAAATGTACACCACGACGTATGAGCAACCCAGAATGACAACGCACTGTACAAATGCTCAGTACAAGCAACACTTGAACTGCACATATTAACGGAATATTTTAATGGAAAAAATTATTAAAACCTGTTTTGTGGAGCGACAAGTTTTAAATTCGAAATTAATTTTCTTAAAGGTTTATGTTCAATGCTGTGCAATGCAAAATATCAAAAAAGCTCATGTAATATACAGGGGAAAAGAAATGCGGTTTAGACACTATTGATAGCGAAGAGCTTATTAACGTTAGATAATTTTTATTTTTTATTTTTTTGGGACGAAACTGAAACTTCTGAAAACGTCTGCAAAATAAATCAACTTGAGCAATTACGAACACCCTAATGCAATGCATTCGCACTTGTATGTAATTATCTTACACATATTCGCAAGTGCTTGTAAGTCAAGGTGTTCAGTGTACTTACACAAGCAACCGCAGTGCACACATACACGCACATGCAAGCGAAAAACGCACACTTGGGGCAAATAAGAGCCAACAGAGTCTCAAGTTAATATGATTATTTGCATATTGATTTAGTTGCGTTGCATTTGTTATAACTACCGTGTTATAGCTGTTTATTTATTTTGATATATGTTTTATTTTATAAACAAATATTTGCAAGCAAGGACAGGCTATTGTAAAAATGTCAGGAAGCCACTTCGCATGGCCATCTTCTATTGTTGGTTCTATTGCAGGTTGTTGCGTGCTTGTGTGCGTGTGTGTGTTGATTCACCTTTTTGATTACTCGAAAAATGCAAAAACCTTAGATGACTGTGCATTGTACTCACTCACACATACACACACGTTTTTGGCATATATTACAGGTTAGCCATAGGCAAACAATATTCTGTGGCAGCCACAAATTTCTATTTTATTTGAGATGTTGCATGCGCTCCTTTGCTAAACAGCATGTAGAATTTATGTATTCTCTGTTTTCGGTAATAATTCATTCACATATACAAATGGCAACGCTGTACAAACAATTTTGATGCATATGCATGCCCTTGCTCGAATATTTTGTGTGTTGCAATTAAAGGTAAACAACATTGTGCACACACAGCCAAAATGTATGCTCATATCTTTGTATGTATGTATGCGTGTGCATGTTGCTGCGTGCTTACCACAAAAGTTGCAATTGAAAATGGAAAATTTGCCCCTCCAGCAGCGGGTGTTAAATGACATCGAGGCAGCGTGGCAGTGCAAGAGTTGTGAGAGAGTTGTGGTAACAGCAAATAGAAGATGCAATTCATGTTGCATGTTCCGCTACTCAATTAACATTAACATGAAGGCACTCATAGCTCTGCATATTCATATTTGCAATCTATGCAAATTTTAATATCAACTATCAGTTGGAATGCTTTCCGGGAATAGTCTTGTTCATTATGATAGACTCAAAGTTTAAGATATGCGTTTGTATTTGTAAGAATAACAAAAACAAGTTATATGATATTTCATTGTCAATTTGCCTGAGAGTCATATTGGTAGAATGATTTCGATAGCTATTTTTATTACAAGCAGATAAACTCAATTGCATTGATAATTATGAGCAGCTGTTCTTCAAATATGAGTTATGGAAATACTGGATATCTAAAAAAATTTTTTTTCTTGTCTTTCATGTTTGCTGAATTATTTTTGCTTACAAAAAATTACTTATGGACAAAAGGATGCATACTCTATTCGAATCCACTTTCAGAACTTGACTTAAGGTCTAGGTAAGGCTAAGATATAAGTTCATAAAATTAAAAAAAAAAACCATTACCAGCGACAATAACCCATGGCAAATTTCTTGTCTTGCCATATAAAAAAAAATTCTATGCAAACATTTCATTTCGATCGTTTTGCAGCTTTTTCAGGAGAAAAGAAGGTGTGTACAATTTCCGCTTTTCTCATAATGATATTTTCAAAGTTGGTGCCCAAAGTCTCAAATTTTAAAATGAGCTTAAATATACTTATTAATTACTAAAATTTTTTTTTATAAAACACATTTTTTTTTTAAACAATTTAAGTCCGAAATTTTAGTTAAAAATCGCTTTTTTTTAGAAACCACCAATTTGTCAAATTTTTTTCCTTTTTATACTCTTGCAACCTAGCAAGTGGTTAGAGTATTATAGTTTTGTTCACCTAACTGTTGTACGTATCATCTAAAACTAATTGAGATAGATATAGGGTTATGTATATGTAATTAATCAGGGTGACGAGAACAGTTAAAATCCGGTTGACTGTCTGTCCGTCCGTCTGTCCATCCGTCCGTTCGTCAGGGAAGCTCTAACTTGAGTAAAAATTGAGATATCTTGATGAAACTTGGTATGCACGTTTCTTAGTACAAAAAAAGTTTGAGTTCCCAGATGTCGGTCAGTATTTGAGTTATCCCAATAAATGAGCGTGTTTTACTCATATCAGTGTTTCTAAAATTTTAGCGAAATCATAACTCCCATTTAACTAATATCAGGATTTTCGAACATGCGGCTGACTTTCCTCTTTGTGATTAGTTTTTTTAATATGTGACATGTTAACAGTCTGTGGTATTGGGAAAAATAAATAAAATCTGGTCGTTGCCAACTGCCATATACTACATATAATGGTTTTCGTTTTTCTAACAAACCTTATTTGTGTCAGTCAGTATAGGAGTTATATCTGATCCGGATAGACTCAGAAAGAGCTGGAACAATTTTAATGAAACTTTCACGAAATCTTTAGATTGACCTGACGAGTAATCTTGTTAAAAAAGAACTACGCGTCCATTTAAAAGATTGATTTTTTTTGAACTGTGGAAGAAAATTTGTATAGAGTAATTGAAGTTCATTTATATATCTTTCAGATAATACAAATTTTAAATGAAATATTTGCTTTTTTTACATAAATTAACAAATTTTGACAGTCTGTTTTTCTCGAGGAAATCTACGAAACCCTCTAATATACAAGGAGCGTTCCAAAGTAAATAGGACTTTTAAAATATAATAAAAACAGAACAAATGGTTTTTTCGGCAAAATCAATTTATTTTATTCAAAACAGCTCCTTCTGCTTCAATACAGCTTTTTGCATGGCCCAAAAGCATGTCGAACGAGTGTGTTAGCTCCTTGGCCGATACGGCCGCCAGTATGCCGGCGCAAGACTTTTGAATGGCCTCCACGTTTACATAACGCTTTCCTTTCATGGGCAAATGCATTTTTCCGAAAAGGAAGAAGTCACACGCTGCCATATCTGGGGAATACGGGGAGTGGTTAATGGTTAAAATGTGATTTTTGGTCAAATAATCGCTCACAAGATGTCCTTCGAATGTTGGATTCTGAGCAATTTTTGGTCGTCAGTCAATTTGTGCGGAACAAACCATGCACACACCTTTCGTAAGCCCAAATGTTTGGTCAAAATGCGATAAATCGATGTTTTGGAGATCTTCAATTATATTTCCATGAATTTCAATGATTATTTCGGCTGATTTTTGATGAAGTCTCGCCCAGTTTCGATGTGATTTCCTTTGATCACAGATTTATATTGGCTCACATGTTGATCGTCATTTACAAGTATGTCCTCACAACCACTTCGAAAACGTTGAAACTACTCGTGCACTCTGCTGCGGGATAGGCAATCATCGCCATAAACTTGTTTCATCAATTGAAACGTTTCGGTAAAAGTTTTACCAATTTTAAAACAAAATTTAATGTTGGCTCTTTGTTCGAAGCTCATTTTCGCACCGATAACACAAACATACTGACACTTAAAACGCAATGACTTCACTTCCACTCAATGAAATGCCATGAAATTCTCACTGGACAATTGATAAAGAAAGCAGATTCTAACGCACCAGTCGACATATAGATGGTGCCACCAGGGGATGCTAGATGCAAAAAGTCCTGTTTACTGTGCAATCCTCTTTGTACACCGTTCCGCGTTGATTGAAGGAGAAATGAATGAATGCTAAACTATTTCACTCAGAAAAAAATCAAGAATTTCGTAGTCTGGAAAAACCGCATTCAGTAATAAGAAATCAAAAATATTTTCAAAAGATTTCATATATGAGTTAACAGATTGCAGCTGAAGAGAAATCAATTAATGCTTGGCTTTTAGGATTAGAAAACTACACTTCCTCACCAGTTGCCTTCATTAATTTGAAAAAAATACAATTTTCCAACAAAAAGCTGCCACAAACCCATAAGTAGAATATTAAAAATTACAACAACACTAATACACATACGTTCATTTTGGCGTTGCTGTAATAAAACTCGAAACTAAACACCCTTCACATAACGCTTGTATGGCAAAATAGCAACTTCCTTGGAAATAAATGCAAATCTAAACATATTCGCAACTTGATAGCTAACGGCTGCAATGGTAAATTACAACGCATAGCCACCTTGGCGCCAGTGGAACATCGAGCACGTTGCAGCGCCCGTAATTATGCTTTTCGAACCGATTTCCACTCCATGCAGCAGCGTGGCGCGTTGGGCGTGTGCAGCAGGGGCAAAATGCAAACTCGTAAATTATTAAAAGAGTGCTGCGAACTAATACAGCAATTAAAGGAAGCGAAGGCTGGGCTGGCTGAGGCCATAAACAAGTGCAATCAAAATACAGCCAAGCAGCAGCAAGGATCCGCTTTTTGCGCCACGCCTGCGAGTGCATATGCCGTTGCACTTGCATGCTTTGTGCACGTCTTGCTGCAGCTGCACTTGAAACTGCCGCATGTTGGCTAAATGAAGCAAAGAAACGCATATAGCCTGCCAGCAAATGCATGCGAGTGAAGTTGTATGTATATGTGTGTGTGTGTGTGTGTGTTGTGGCTGCTTGTTTAATTTATGTGCTCGTTGAATTTTCACTTCCTGTCTAGTCGCAGGAAGACGCCCTCAAAGGTGCAATTAGTTGCAAGGCTCCTCGGCATATCAAAGCGGGCTTGCTAACAGTGCACCAATACAAGCAAACATATAAATTATGGAGAGCTTATGGCTCGGCGCAACAACCATACACACATACGCACACCGCATGTGCAAATAAATTTTAATTCTTAATATATCTTTGCACTAACATAATTTATGTTCAAGCCGTTCGCCACAATACAAAGCTGCTTAAGAACTTGGCACTGGCACCTCGATTGCCTCATACACAAATCTAGGCGTGGCAGCCACATATGTCAATGGCAACTGGCAACAGATAGCAATCGAAGCGGAGGCACCTCGGTATGTGAAATTTTGTAATTAATTTTCGCTAACTTTAGCAATAAAGCAGCAAAGTAATAATTTAAATTAATATTCCTAACATAAGTAGGCAATGTGTGCAACTGCAACTTGCAAGCAACAACATGCAGTTTTTTTTATTTATTGTGTATCTAATTTGCAAGCATTTTCGCTGAGTCCGTGAATAGTTGCACAAGTATTTTTCAGAGTTTAATTTCCTCCAAGCTCTACTTACAGCCTGGTTGCTAATCGAACTTTGGCTGAGTTATGTGTAAATACTTGAAAAGTTGGCTGAAAGTTCTGCACATACTCATACGCGCCCAGTTGGAAAACCTGATGATGTTGTGTGTTGATGCCTAAATAAGCTGACCGCTGCACCTTAGAGATCTGTCGCTTTATGAAAAAAAGTATTTTTGTATTAACTAACTCAGACGTTGGTTTCACATAGCAGGAGAAGTTAGTTAAAAAAAAGTATATTATAATTTACATATATATCCTGTCGTCCAAAAGGTATCGGGAATTCTTCAATTAAATCTCCCGCATATATGGAAGACAGGAACCAGTGTGTTTACAGCAGCTGTTTATGTCGGTCGACCTCAGTAGTGTTTGTCGAATTTTACAAAAAATTTTAACGCCTGGGAGTTTTCGTCCTCCAAGATAAAATCACGACTGAAAATCGTACAAACTATTTTTCATAGACACAGAGCATGTTCTCCATAAACCTTCATTGAAATGCGCTGACTTTCCGCTGAGTTCGTCTTCATATTAAAGTAAAAAAATAGCAGTAAGAAAATAAATATTTTGCAATACCCATTTCCAACTGGGTATATTAATTTCTACCGTCGCAAAACTCGTTAAACTTTATAGTTGCATTCGTTATTACAAATTTTTCGAACTTGCTACATTTCCGATATATAATTGCCAATACCGCGTACTTTTTCGCAGTTGCTGCCACTTATTTAGTTTAATTTTCAACACTGTTTGTTATGGGAAGTTTGATCTTCGGCATTAACACGAAAAGTTTGGTTATAGTTTTCCTATCAATTAGCTGTTTTACTATATAAACACGAGCAGTAATACATCCGATGTAGATTTGATATGCACCCTTAGATGAAAAAAAAGAAAAAATGTTAACTTCGGCTGCACCGAAACTTTAATACCCTTCACACGTGCTTTTTTTTCATAGCATAAAAAAAGTATGAAAACCAGCTTATTCGGATGTTGATGGGTCAGTTTCAATGACAGCTATTTGCTTTAGTATCCCAATCTGAATTATTTCATAAAGATAACTCGCCAAAAGAAAAGGCTTTCCATACAAGCACTTTTTTCCGTTCGTTCAGTTTGTATGACGGCTGTAGAGTATAGTGGTCCAAAATCGGCGGTTCCGACTAATGAGCAGCTTCTTGGTGAGAAAGGTACATGTGCAAAATTTCATGATAATACTTCAAAAACCGAGGGACAGGTTCGCATTTATACAGACAGACATATTGCAACCATCAAAAGCATTTTTTGCACCAAACTATCTATTTCCAAGTTCATTCAAGTTTTCTCCCATTTTATACTATAGCAATATAGGTTGCTACTAATTTGTGAAGTTAAACAAAGCCTTCACAGAATAGTTGTCGGGAGTGTCTTAGAAACTTGGACGCTATTCAACACACGGAACTTTATAATTCAAGAGAATATAGTAATACATCGTAGCTAGCGAGCTGGAGATGAGAACAACTCTTCCATACGCCTACTTAAGACAAAAGCTTTTATGAGCCGCTATGGCGAAATTACAGCACGCTTATAAAGATTCACAGAGACTGCACTTTGCACTTCACTCGCTAACCCTAAATATGGAAAAAACACTAGAATATAAAAAATCTGCATTTGGTGTTTTTCTTGACATAAATGGAATATTCAACAATGTTTCCAATAGCGCAATCGTTAACAGTCTGCTAGCAATGCGGGCAGAGCCTACCAATATAGCATGGATAAAAGCTCTACTGAGCTGCAGGAAGATTAATGAATAATGGAACAAAGCCAGGTTGCTCACAAACGGTGAAGGCGAAATTTCTAGATACAATCAGTAACGTGAGGGTCATACACAATATATCTGCCAAGCTATAAGACACGGTACTCTTTAAAAGAGGACAAGACCATGGTTGAATTAACAATTAAGGAGCATACCAAGTACCTGGAAGTAATTTTGGACGTCAATTTCGCATGCTATATAACCCATACCTGGCCTCAGCGTCAAGAATCTGATTTTATGGTGCCAATGATGATGCACTATTCGAAAGGTAACTCATCTCATCTTACCACCAATCGACATTGCAGTGGAAAGCAAAATCAGCCTCAAGATTGGCTGCATTAGGTGAATTCTCTACAAGGAGCTTCGGGCATAGCTCAATAAGCAGGGTGATGGTAGAAATTATACTACCAGGTATCAGGAATACTGAAGTATCTTCGAACTGTTACATCTCTCTGTCTACCGAACAAATGCAGGAAATACTACAAACGATATACAACGAAGTTTCCAAAAGGGCTGACAGGCGGATCAGTGCGAGATTGAATGCTTAAAGTACACGCAGGATCGCCATGTTCATGTTCAAGAGCACTTTCGAGAAACACGCTTGCCTCTTACTCACACGGTCTCGAAAGAACTGCCGGCCTCTTGACAAGTCACAAACTACTGGCATCACATGTGAGTCGGATTAGCATAAGTGTTGATGATACATACAGAAAATCAATAGTTAATATGAGGGAGACGCTGGAACATATCCTATGCCTTTTTCCAGCACTATCTAGAACTCGTCTTAACTATTTAGGAGCTTCGGAGTTCAAGGGACTAGACAAAGTATCAAACGTAGATATTAAGTCCATCTTAAAGTGCGCAAAAAGCGTTGACGTCCTTTTGACAAAAACTTCACCTCAAACTAAACTGAGGCTCCACCGGGCATTACTAACATCCAGTACCTCTATGTATGGCGTGATGGCTGCGCGGTATAACTTAATCTATCACATCTGGGGTTACAATTAAAAATAACAACTCTTCAAGCGCTACTTTCGAGCAATCGCAAACCTTAGGATTAATGGTATTATACATATATGTATAGGTAGGTTAGGTTGAAAACATTTGCAACTACTTACCAGCCACTAAAGGCATTCCCCACTTTATTAAAGGCGCATTAGTGAGCACGCGTTGTTTTCGTATTGGCAAATAATTTACAGCACTCTTGTCGGTTTCAGATCATACGGTCACTTTTGCTATTTTATTCCCATCCACAGTGCATACCAAATATTCATCTGCGGAAATAATAAGCACGCTGACTTGTAAAGTTTCCGCAAATGTACTTCACAATTCGTTGCGGTCGACATTTTCAACCAGCAAACCGTGACATCGCCCAACAGTAACAACAACATACAAATTATGCCGACCGCATTTCACAATGGAAGCAACCGGCAAGTCGCTAACCAATCTCGAGGATCAGATGACGGCTGTTGTGTCAATGCGCCTTTGCATTTTAATCGTCTCAGACGAAACTTGTGCCACAAAACAATACTCGGCCAGCAGCACATAACAAACACATGCAATAATGCTCTCCATAAAATGGCATGTATCTTGCAAGAACAACAGCAAAAAGGACTGGCGCTGACGTTGAAAGCGGCAGTTCATGCTCAAGCTACTGTGACCGCAAAACTCATTTGGCTAAATGTAAATGTGTCCGACACGCTCTGCTTGATTCACTTTATGCCGCCGTTAAGGCGGTAGGCGGCGTGACGACTGGGCGTAAAGGGGCTGCAGGTGCCACAAGAACTACTGGATTTCTTGGCAGTCGGCTGCTAAAGCAAGCAACTTCATGTTGTTGTTGTTGCGACTGTCCCTCAACTCCGCCTCAGATTGCTTTATGCTTGTGTCAACTCACTTTACAGGCACCCTGTTAAAATCGGCGTGCACGTGTGCTGGTATGTATGTGTGCGTGCGCCCGTGCGCCTCACACTTTCGCTAAGTCACACTCGACCCGTTTGCAGTTGCAGATTGCGCTCAATTTGCTACTCATTTGTACATGGTTTTGGTTGTTGTACATTTGGCCTGTGGCCTTAACTTCTTTTGGCTTTTGATATTCGTTTACCGTTGTACAGTTTGTACGAGTATCGCTTTCGTTTGCCTGTTATTGTTTCGGACAATGAATTGAGTCGTTCCAATTCCGTCATTATGCGGCACAATACCGACCAGAAGTGGTTGCTTGATGGATGAATAAGGCGAAAGCTCTACAGCACAACTAAGATATCCAGCTCAAAGCTGCGGGCATGCATTGGTGAGTGAATGCTTAGTACGAGGATCCGGGCGTGTAATGTGCAACTTTATGTATTTGTAAGCAAACACTCAGTTTAACATTATTGTACTGGTTCACTTTGCAGGTCTGTTTGTATAATGTGCAGAAATAGATAAATAAACCGTTAAATTATTGCATACGACGGTATGTATGGGGTATTTTATGCACAAAGGACTGGAATTTTCTTCTAAAGCGTGGCATTTTTATGTGCTTTGGTTTGGTTCTTCTTTTAAAACCCGGAACAAAGTATATTACGCTTAAAGTGAAGTCTTTAACAACCAGAAGGAAGCAGCAGAGACCCGAAAATATATACATATACAAATGAACTGAATAACGAACTGAGTCGGTTTAGCCAAGCCTTCTGTCTGTATATACGCGAACTAGTCTCACAATTTTTAAGATATCGATTTGAAATTTTGCTCATATTCTTTTCTCTTTAAGCCGCTGCACATTTGTCGGCACCGCCGATATCGAATCACTATATCATATAGCTGCCATACAAACGATCGGAAACAAGTGCTTGTATGGAAAACTTTTTAATTTCACTAGATATCTTCAAGAAATTTGGTATGAATTATTTTCTAAAGCCATGCTGTCAAGTCTGATGAAAATGTTCAGATCGAGTCACTATAACACATAGCTGCCATAGAAACTAAACGATCGGAATTAAGTGTTTATATGGAAAAATTTTTCATTTGACGAGATATCTTCACGATATTTGGCACTTGTTGTTGTATAAAGTAATTACGCAATTTTTCAATTCGGATTACTATAGCGTATAGCTGCCATACAAACTGAACAACAGAAGTCAATAAATTGCCAAAAAAAAAATTTGATTTGACGAGATATCTGGAAAAAATTTGGCATGGATTATAACCTAAGGCAATAATGCAATCTTCGAAGAGATTTTCCAGATCGGATAAATACAGCATATAGCTGGCATGAAAATTGAACGATCGGAAACAAGTTCTTGTCTGGAATATTTTATATTTTAAATATAATTGTCATACAGGTATTTTTACTAAAAATTATAGGTAGCATCTGACTAATCCCATATTTCAAATCCGCCGAAGTTTTCAATTCCTCTCACATTTGGTAAACTACTTATTTTTTCTGGAATACTCCGTGCTTTCGACTGCTACGTGGACGCTGTGTGAACACAATTTCGCATTGCTGCAACTACCGTGTCGTATATTATCTGCTTGCGGATTTGCTACATTTGCTGCAACAATAAAAATACAAGTGGCAACCACATGGCATTTATTATTATTTTCCCTTGTAGGTTATTTATATTTTACAACACAGTCTTGCTAGTGTGTGTGTGTGAGTTTATGTGCGCCGCCTGCCTACTTTGCTTAGCCTGCAAATGGCCAACAGCATAGGGATAACAAACAGCCGCAAAATGTGTCAGTTGGCATAGTAAGGATCGCAGGCAAAATTCTAGCAATAAAAACAAAACAAAAAAAAAAATAACGAAGAACAACGAGCATTTATATTTTCCGTGCTTTACAAATCCTCAAATCGTGCAACGCTTAGCTTGCAACTCAAGCTGAGACCGGTAACCATACATAAAGACACATAAGCATAAAAGCTAACGGCATACTTTTAACTCCAAAGCAAATAATTCCAATTTCCTAATCCTTCAAAAGGCGCACAGATTCAACACAATGCACAGATCCACGCCAAGTGCTGCAGAAGCATAAAGTAGCACGTACTCATTTACTTATGTATGTATGTGTGCACCTAAGTAAGTATATTTAGTGTCATATGCATATACATATGTACATATATATACATACATGTATGTGCCCATAGATATGCAGATGCAGGTCGCCTATTAGCCTTTGCCCCAAGTCCTACGTACTCGCTTCGTTGTATTTTCACTTTTAGTGCTGCCAGCTCGTGGCACTGTGCTTATAAAAATAAGCAGCAAATTGTTGCTTTCCCCAGCCAACCGCCTCCCCTCACACCACCGCTTTGTGCGGATCACGGCGTTTGTGCAGGATAAAAGGCAAATTTTTGTTTATTTAGTTTGTTTGCTCTGCTATTGCCTCTTTCACTTGTGAAAGCTGCCTGTATAGCTGTCTTTATGTACTGCTAGTTAGCTTCGGCAACAAAACGACAATAACAGCAACAACTTAAAAAGTAACATGTGCCAATTTTGTGCAAAAATTCCTAATTCTAGGTGCTCTCTTCACCCCTTTCGTTGGCCATTTCTAACACAATACTTGTTGTAGGTATGTATGCAAGCATTATGTGTATAACGTTGCCACATATAAAGTGTAAGTGTGCATGGCATGCTCTGGTTTTTAAAAAGCGCTCTTTTGTCATATTAATTGCCTTTATGTACCTGCAACTTGGGGAACGTGTTTCGAACTTTTGTCTTGTTATCCTTTCATCACAAATACACCGACATTTGTAATCCAACAATTGTATTAAATTGTGTGTTTTTTTTTTGGAACTGCTTGACTTTATTGCACGGGCACAAAACCAAGTATTGTTGTGATTAATTATATAGTTGGTGATACCTTAACATTTTACAAGAAAAGCTGCAATAAAATACAGCGAGTCACATTGCTACAATGCTTGACATGCATAGGCGTAAAACCGAATAACCGAAATTTAGAGTTTATTACAAGTTACCCTTACAACGTTAACATAGATAATAGGTTGGACCACATTTATGCGGTCAGTGCTGTTTTTCACATTGTAGTTCCAGACCGTTGAACGAATTATGTTTCTGGCAACTTCATAAAGATCATGAGCTAAGAAAGATGCTTTAAAAGCTAAGGAAACAAGTAAAGAACGTTCATTTCAGCTGCACCTAAGCTAATGGGTTTTTCAAATAGGACGCTACAAAACTAGACCAATAAGGACAGCAAACGACGCCATATTTTTTCCTGCTCTTTTGACATCTCTTCAATAAGTTTTGCCATTTAGTCATGGAAAGATATACGATTCAACAACGAGTCGAAATTATTAAAATTTACTATCGACTTTCGGAGTTGGTGGCCTCAACTTTAAGAGCGCTTCATCCAATTTATGGTCTTCATAATCGCACTGTCAGATCAACAATTAAGCACCTAGTGAAAAAATTTGAATCCACAGGCATAGTACAAAATGTTCCCGTGCCAGTGAGACAAAAAGTGCCCGTAGTGTCGCATCAATTCAGGAAGACCCAAATCAATCTCACACACGTTGTTCTCAAGCGTTGGGCATTTCTGTGACGTCATTGTGGTGAATTTCGCGAAAAGATCTTGGTCCACATCTTTACAAGATCAAATTGAGGCAAGAACTGAAACCGTTTGACCACCAGAATCGTCGTATGTTCGCGAATTAGGCTGAAAGTGATCCGGTTTGCATGGAAAATCATCTTCAGCGATGAGGCTCATTTCTGGCTGAATGGCTTTGTCAATAAGCAAAATATGCGTTATTAGTCAGGTAGCAACCCACATGTACTCCATGACTCACCACTGCATTCCGAAACAACTACGGTTTGGTGCTGTTTATGGGCCGGCGCTGTCATTGGGCCGTACTTCTTTCGTAATGAGCAAAGACCGGCACGTTACTGTGAATGTGAATCGCTACCGCTAAATCATATCCAAATATTTTTGACTCGAATTGGATGATATGGACTTGGACAATATGTGGTTTCAACGGGACGGCGCCACAAGCCACACAGCGAATGTCCCAATGGATTTATTGAGAACCACGTTTGGTGAACGTGTTATCTCACGAAATGGCCGGGTCAATTGGACGCCTCGGTCTTGCGATTTGACGCCGTTAGACTATTTCCTGTGGGGCCACGTCAAGTCTATGGGCTATGCCAACAAGCAAGTGACGACTGATGAACTTTGTACAAATATCGAAAGTACATTTGCAGCAGTATCTTTCGATTTATACTTGAAAACCATCGAAAATTGGGTTCAGCGTCTAACTTTTGTAGGGATCTTATTGTAAGACCCTGCCTAGTTATCTACAACATATTATACTGGAATGGTATACAATTACAGTTAATTTAGCATTAATAATTAAGGAGGGATTTTGACGTATCAGTATTTGTGCCAGGTGTATGCAATGGAAGTCCGATCTGAACAATATTATTGAAGGATTTCAATGAGGAAATTTTCGGAGTTGGTCTTTTTAACAGCTATTTCTAGACTTATTTACAGTTTAACTTACCATTTCATAATGAACAGAGTTATTACGCAAATCATGTAAATTTATTATGATAACAGTACGCATCGAGTGACACATTCAATCAACAAGACAAGGAAACAAAACTTATTGAAAGAAACTTTTGATGAGCGCATTATCTCACGTGGTGGCTTCAAATCGTGTGATATAACAGCGCTGGACTATTTTTTGTGAGGTTACAAGAAGTCGCTTCTTTATGCAAATAAGAGTCCGCCTCCGGAGATTGACTCCTTGCTTGCTGGAAGAGAATATACACCGGTTTAGTGCTGACATACTACTGTGCTCAAATTGAAAATTGAATTTTGTCCACTTCATCTCCTTCAAAGTAGTACCCTCCCGCTGCAATACGCTTATGCCAATGAGTTTTCCAGTCATCATTGCACTTGGAAAAATTTTCCGTCGTGATGGCCATCAGAGCCTTCTTCGATTCAGCTTTTATGTATATCCTTCATTGAGTCAAAAAGGTGCATTTGCTGTATAGTCAAAAGTTACACGAAGGTAAATTAGGCGAATGCGAAAGTTGCGGCACGATATTACTTGAAAATGTGGCGAAATGATCACAAATAACCAATGCAGTATGTTATGGTACATTACCGCACTTCTTTGTACAATAAATTCAGACATAGCAAAAATCGAAGAATTCACTTTTAGAGCCTTACAAAATGAAGCGTATCACAAATACTATGGAATATATTCGAAAAACACTTGAAGTATAAATTAAAAATTCACCTCTTTCTTCTTGAAGATCACATAACTAAAAAACATCGCATTTACACAATAAAAAATATGCGAAGTTCCTTCTGGTTGTTGCAAACTTCATAACCTTTCAACATACCATTTAGAGGAAGCTAGATATAATAAATTTGTAGGAGATTGACATAAAAAATATTTCAAATCCTTATACATTCTTAGGTGATATGTTACTAAAACATAAATATTCCCACCCTTAATTAAAGCTTTACTCACAATCTCAGATTTAATGTCGCATCTTAGTCATATTCGAAATTAATTTTGTGTGAATGAAGGACAATTCCGCACTTGCATGTTGTGTGTGGTGTCTATATGTCTGCCGACTACCGATTTGTGGCTCCGACACAATGCTAATAAAGCAAATTGAGCTAACGACCTGGAGAATTTGTGCACGAATAAGGCCAATAATAATTGTGATTTATTCAATTGTGCTGATAAATGACGGCAAACAGTGCTGGCAGCAAAACTAACAACTCACACGGCAATAAAAGCAAAAAAATACATAAATACTCACAAAATGTATATGACATGTCTTTTTTTATGATTGCACATGTGTGTGTGTTTGGCACTTTGCTTTGTTTTGTATTTCGGTGATAAAATGGCATTTGCAGTGCCTGGTCTTGTATAGTAATAAAATTTGACAAGTTATTAATTTTGTTATACTTGAAAGCTGTATTTACTCCGGCATGCACACATACACAGTCGCACAATCTTATTTATGAGCCATTGTGACAATAGTCAAGCGCACTGCTCGTTTGTTGGAGCACACGGATGTGTAATACACAAACGCAAATACTTACAAGGCGTGTCCCAAAAGTTACCGAATTTTTTTATCTAATCATGCAACATACAGCTTTGAAAATATGCATTCATTATCTTTCAAAAGCACCATCACTATGTGAAAGGAAAGGAAATGGAAGGAGTATTTTCCTTCATTTTTCATTCAAACACCCGTAACCGACGTGCGCAAAACATTTCTACGAGCATAAATAACATAAAACAATTTATCGATAGCTAATATAAATAACTAAGAAATCTAATGCAAAGGAGAGGAAAACAGACTGCCTACCAAGCAACATTACAATCGGCCACAACAATTTCGGGATGGGATAGATACCGAGAGTTAAAGAAGAAAGCGACAAGCATTTGCAGACAAAAAAGTGAGAGGCCGAAGTGCGTGAGTACGTAAAACTTGACAAGCTGCCCCACAGGGGTTATACCCGAAATTTCTGAAAAAAGATGCGGCGACTAACAGAAAGTTTCAAGACCGGAGCATACTCCCAGAGGTAAACTAGTGATTAATGCTCAGACCATACTGAAATTATGGAGGGAACACTTTTCCAACCTGCTGCATGACAATGAAAGCATGACAACCGATGAAGATGCAGCAGACGTTCTATTGCAAGACCATGAAAAAGTTCGAATAGGCGGCGAGAACTGACTTGGGGCGTGCATCAGTCGGACGAAAGCTTGTCCGACGATTGGAATTTAAGTGTGCTCTGCGCGATTCACATAACGAAAGACCCCACAATCTGCACCAACCACGGTTCTATAAGCCTCCTCAACATCGCATATAAGGTTTTATCGAACATAGTGTATGAAAGACTGAAGCTCTTAGTTAACGAACTGATTAGACCTGAAAAACTTCGAAGTTTTAGATAATTTCGCCTATCTTAGAATCAGGATTAACACCAGCAACAATACCAGCGTCGAAATACAATGCAGAATAACCGTTGCCAACAGGTGCTACTTCGGACTAAGTAGGCAATTGAGAAGTAAAGTCATCTCTCGACGAACACAGACCAATCCTACAAGGCACTCATCATCCCCATCCTATTATATACATACATACTTATGTATATGTTGCATAGGCATGGACGATTACAACATCTGATGAGGCCGCGTTTTGAGCTTTCAAGAGAAAGGTTCTGCAGAAGATTTATGGTCTTCGCTCATTGGCAACGACGAATGCCGCAGTCGATGGAACGATGAGCTATACGACGACATTGACATAGTTCAACGAGTTAAGAGACATCGGATATCCTGGTTGGGTCATGTCGTTCGAATGGATGAAAACACTACAGCTCTGAAAGTATTCGAAGCTGGGAAGCAGAGGAAGAGGAAGATCTCCACTTCCAGATCTTCCAGATGGAGAAAGACCTGGCTGAACTTGCAATCTCCGATTCGCGCCAAACAATGATAGGGGAAAACGGCTGGCGCGCCGTTGTAAACTCGGCTATAACCGCGCAAACGCTGTCTACGCCAATAAAGAAGAAGAATGCACGCTATATACATATGTAGCTTTGAAAGATAATATAGCGTACATTTTATTCTATAACCAAAAATTTACGGTTATTTTTCGGACACCCCTTGTAGTTAGGAAATATTGTCTTAAGGTTGAAGCTCGATAAATATTGTGTTTATATCCCGCACCAGTTAAACCTTTATTTATTATTGATGCCATTTAAATCGTAAACAATACAACATTCGGAATTGAGCTTAAATTGCTTTACATTCTAGCATACTACGTACGCTATTATTAATGAAAAGCATTTATTTATGCGCAAGTGTAAGTCATACAAATGAAAGTGGCGTTAAGTAATACTCGAATACCCTGAAACACCCTTGAGGCAAGTCAAGCGAAGTTCTTAGTAAGTGCAACATAAAAAACGACCAACGAAATGGAAACAATTCCTGAATTAATATTTATAAATATTTGCGTCTCTTTTATGCGACGCAAATTGTCGGTGCAGATGCAGCAAGCGACAAATGGTCACAAACTCAATTCCGCTATACTTACAGCAAAGCAACGCAAAGCTCGGACATGAAAGAACACTGGTAACGGTCATTTTATATGTAATAGCTGATTATATACGCAATAAAATTTAAACTCAAAACTCAAATTCTTGGGGAAAATATGCTGTTAGACAAAACGCATTGCCAGAGCCGTACCTTAAACCCGGAAACGCGGCCCAAAAGTGACCGAGCTGCATGCGCAACGCCATTTATGTTAATATTAGAAAATGAAAGAACGTAAAGTAATAGAATTGCGCTACAAAGTCGCGTAAAACACGATGCTTACAACGCCTGAAAAGACAGCGCACAACACAAGCATAAGCTTCAAAAGGAAAGCCAAAAACATCGTGCAAAGCTAAGAAAGTACAGCGCTTGTCGCGCAGTTGCTGCAACATGACGACAAGGAAATTGACGCTGGCAGCAAACTGCGCAACGCTGGCAAAGGCAAAATGCACCGGCAGCAATTGAAGGTTGGGGCGCGCGGTAGCGTGGAGGACTTAGTTATGCGCGAATGTAAGAAAAGCGCATAAAAATAAAATAAAGCGAAACAGCGCTCAAAGTGAATTTTGTTTGCCACTTCGCAGCGATGAATATTTAGCTTCATACTCTCCAAACACCTACCTACGTTGTTGTGATTGTTATCATTGTTGTTGTTGCCGCGACACTTACTGTAGTTGTGTAGTTGCGACAACGCAAATTTCATGACGCTTTAGCGCGTTCGCTCAGCAGATTACCGCAGCGGAACGGGGTAGTATTTGATCTAAAGTAAGGCGAAGCTTTTAAGAATATTGGGGAAGCTGCAGAGATAACTTGGCAGAAATAGTGAACGAGAAGTGGAGTTATTCATTCATACTTTAATGGTTTAATAATTTAAGTTAAGCAAAACACTTTCTCAAATTAAAAAACATAAAAACAGTTTGCAATAAAGATTTCCATACGATTTATGCATTCGACGAAGATTAGGCCGCAACGTTGCAAGTGCAGGGCGTGCGCTCATATGTGTTTTTCCTAATTTACTTAAGCGCAAATCTAACTTGCTAACTTAAAGGCTTCGCAATACCTTAAGCAAATGAAGCAACCCAGTTACGGCAAAAAAACTTCAAAATTGTAAAATGTGAAAATGGAAGAAGAGTGAAATTAAGAATCATATTATATGGCACGAAATAAAATCCGTGTGAAAGCGAAGCAAAAACTGTTGAAATGCGATTTCGAGCTTTGTAAAACAAAAGAACAACACTAACAAACAACAACAAAACTTCAAAAGCAAATGTATATAAACTATCGAATGCAAAGGAAAATTTTTGCTCATACTCATACAATCACTCAAATACAAAAGTTGCGAACAAAAGTAGGACAAACTGTAGTCGAAATCAAACTGAAAATGTTTGCAAAGGCTGGCAACAATTGAACAATCGAAAACTAAAACTGAAATTGAGCAAAACGCTGGCACTGTGTTTGATGTTTGACGGAATTACGACACGACATAAACGGAGAAGAACAAGGCACCGGAAATTAGTCAAAGGTGTACTTGGCTATACACGAAGGCATATACCATGGTTGTAGGGGCAGCAGGCAAAACAAATAATAATAGAAATAAAAACAAGTTTGCATGGATAACAACGGATACAAAAAACAAACGATAGATATTTCTGTAATTTGTTAAAATTAAAGGAAAATTAAATACTCGAGGGTTCTTAAAGGGGCTAAAAAAACAACTGAAAATTGGATTTTTCACAGACATTTTTGCAAAAAAATTAAAATTTCAATGCAAATTTGCGACATTTTTTACAAATAGTTGTAATTTAAAAAAAATCTTTCGTTCAAGTCTTTGAAAATTGTGTCTCGAAGATCTGTGTAAAATTCCATGAAGATCGGTTGAGTAGTTCTCGAGAAATCTTGCCAACCGTCTTCAAAAACACAGTTTCGAGAAAAACGCGTTTAAAGACTCTCCGAAACTATTACTCAGATCAACTTGAAAATTTAAGACAATATTTTAAAAGGTGTTGTGAAATTAAAGAAGACATTGAAAAATTCGATTTTTTGAAACCAGTAAACCCATGCCCGAGTTCACATGTTATTTAAGAAGATTTGGTTCGGAACTATTTAGTTCACTAATACCAGATGATTTCAGAACGCACATTCTAGTGGGATATTCATTTCATTCCACTTGTAATGCGTGGCATTAATATAGCAAAACCTTAGTGTCGTTTCTTAGACATATTTGGTATGTCGGGAGTGGTTTGTTACATTGATCGCAGACACGTCAGATAAACTCTGCATTTTGATAGTGGCTACTGAGATGCAAGTTCCTTCCACAAAGTTTCAAACCGTAATTTGTCTACCTTCGAAATCGTTTGGCGAAACCTTCATTATTTTCTATGAACTTAGGTATAACTGTTTGGGTTTGGTTTGTGCACCTAAAGATTAGCAAAATTATGCAAAACCATATAAGCAAATTTATGAAGCTTTTATTATCAGGTAATCAGACTGTTATTCGTAAGGTCACGAGTGATGCCAAGGGGACATCAAGAACTAAAGGCCTTAAGGCTGCCATGAATTTGTGGAGGGCAGGTTCGTATGACTAGCGAGATGCATGAACCGTAATTATACCAGAAATGATTGACATGTGAAGAAGTATCACTTGCGACCCAATAAGGCAGTGTCCAACTCCTATTCTTACGGTAAACTGAGCCTTGCCAACAACAAGTCTTACGTTTCAGGCACCCAAACTAATCTGTTATCAAAGTAACTTGATGTAATTGCTAATGAGTTCTGATACTCTTTGACTAACCTTGACCGCGCTGTCAGCAAGGTTAGTCTCTGAATGAAGATGCACTTTGAAGCAATACTTCAACTAATATCTTCATTGCAACCACTTCTACTTGAAAAATACTACAGTGGTCTGATATCCTGAACATATAGTAAAGTTAATGGAGAGCTCTTGGCAAAAAACTATTCCTAAAAGCCTCTTTCGCCCACACCGTAACAAGTTTTGCGTTACATTTAAATAAATCTATTTGGTTTTTAGAACAAACTATTTCATTTGAAAATCACTTAAGAACACTATTCTATTTCTAGAACAGGCAAATTCCATTTTTGAAGCACATCACTTCGCTTTTATGTGAAAGTGAAATACAGAACACAACTGAATATATTGTGCATTGTGTATTCTAAAGGATGATCTTTTTGGAGGTTCCCTATTTTTTTTTTAAGAAAAAGGGCAGAAACTGCAAATTTAATGGGGAGTGTTTATTATCATTCGAAAGAATCTTCTTTGTCATTTATTTTTTGAAGATTATTTCTTTCAAATGTTGGCCGCGGCGAGGCCTCTGATGGTTCAATTGAGTTCAATTTTTTATGATTTGTGATGATTGTGATGACACACGTGATGTTTTGCTCCAAGGCCTGCACCGAAGCGGTATTGTCCGCATAGACTTTAGAATTTACATATCCCTACAGGAAAAAGTCTAACGTTGTGATATCACATGATCTTGGTGGCCAATCGACAGGACCAAAACGTAAAATTATCGACTCACCGAAATGTTTGTTGAGAAATAAGTCCATTGATTGATGCGATGTGGGGTAAGTGGCGCCGTCTTGTTGAAACCAAATGTCGGCGAGATCACAAGCTTCTATTTTATGAAGAAAATAGTCGGTTATCATGGCAGGATAACGGTTGCCATTGAGGGTTACGTTCTCACTGAAGAAGAAATATGGACCGCTGAATCCACCGGCCCACAAACCATATAAAACCATTTTTTTTTCTAAATGTAATGACAGCTCTTGAACGTCTTCAGTTTGCTCTTCGTCACAAATGCGGCAACTTTGTTTATTAACATACTCAAACAGCCAGAAATGGGCCACATCGCTGAACAAAATTTTAAACTTCTTGTAACTTTTCAAGAGTCCTAGGAAAGCGATGTTGCTTGGGAAGGTCGATCGGCTTCAGTTCTTGCAGAAGATGTATTTGTACGTTTTCAATGAAAGATCTCAACGTATAATGCGTTCCATAATCGACTATCCACGGTCTTCGTGACCACTCGCCACTACGGCTGTTATATTTTCTTCAATGTGTACTGGACGTGGTCTCTTCGGTCGAATATTATCCAATAGTTAATGCTGGATCTCAAGTTGCGCGAGACCGTCAAACACATTCTTTACAGAACGTGAGTTTTCCAAATAAAGCTGAACGACTTGTAAACGTTGCTGAACAAAAATAACATGACAACGTGACACGACTCACGCGTGATCTTTCAAACTAAAGGCTACTATAATAAGTACCTCTGCTTAGATCACCCGTTATGTCCAACATATTCGCCAATTTTTTCACATGCAGCGAAGGATTTGCATTTATTAAAATAACAAAAAATTTAACAACAAAACATTTGTAAATCCCCTTAGATAACTGACAAAAACTGGAGAAATTATGACTAAAATATTTGGAAAAATAAAAGTAGTTGAATTGCCAAATATGTCATTGCTTTTCAGCTGAAAACAGTTTTGCTCGAAATATAATATATTTTCGCAGAACGATGCGATTGAGCAGAAAAGCAAAACGCTACAATAAATAAACCGTGGGAGCTTCGATATACGCTTTCACCTGAAATAGCCAATATTTGCCGCGAAAGGCGCAAACATCCGTTGTCTGCCGGTGACAGCGATGCGTCGGATACAATATGGTACGTGTTGTCTGCACCAGTTTATGCATGAAACGAATTAGACACAGGAGAAAACAAAATTCAGCACACAAAACAAAACGAAGTCAGCAGCAGAAAACTCGATTACAAAGAGCCACTATGAGGGGGGCGCCTGCAGGGCGAGCAAACAATAGTTTTATGACCCGAATTTCAGCTTTGTTTCGTTCGCAGTTTCATTTCATATGCCTGCGCTCACCTATTTAGGCTGCTCTGCTATTTGCAGTGGCACGCAATGATTTTTTGTAAATATATTGTTGATATGAAATATTTCTACGACTAAATGAAATATGAATGCGCAAAATAAATAAATGACAGGCGAATACTTTCGAAGCGCAGCGCAATAAGTTCGACATTTTGGATGACAGGTGAAAAGCATGGGAGAGATACCAAGAGCCACAAGCTAAAATGCTTTTGTACACATATCATATTTGCCAAGAAAAAAAAAACACTTCGAGAGGACGTACGTGTGTCTCAGGGCAGCAAAATCAGTGGGCAGTCAGTGCAGCTAACGACGGATGGTTGTATGGCATGTGGACAGGTGCGAGCGGAAGTGGCGCGCGTGTCAACGAACCGACAATGCGACGTGGTGATGTGATTTGCTGACGTGTGGCGATGCAGACACAAACAACAACGCGGCATGCGAACTAGTGTTGATGTGTGAATGCTACGTGAATATTTCATAAATGGCAAACACATACACACAAATATTTGCTGTAAGGTCATGTTAGTGGCCAAAGCACGAGAATTCGAACTTTTAATAGCAAATGAAATAAGCACACATACACACAGCTCTATACAGATACCACAAAAAAACCAAAATTTTTTGTTTTAATATTTCAATTGAGTGTTTGTGATTTCATTTGAATAAGTCATCATGAATGCGCTCAATTGCCCGACAGAAATGCTTGTCAAAACTGTCATCATTTAATGTGGAATTAATAGCGCATAAGCAGTATAATACGTTCAACTGTCAGTCAAATTGCTTACAAATTAAATTGCAGTTATGTAAATAAAGTGCAACAAAATGCGCGAACACTAAATGTGTGAAAAACGTCAAAATATTTCATATAACTCAACACAATTTCATTTTCAATTTATATACATTATGACAAAAAAGTACACCAGATGTAATACACTAATGCCAACCATTTTTCCAGCCCTCGAACACTTTTCATAAGCTTGTTTTGAGATGGCCTTCAGCTACTTCAGCGTATTTTGTTTTACATCTTCGTTCGACTGAGAACGGGTTCTACGTAGCGGCAACTTCAGTTTGGGGAACCAGAAAAAATCACACGGAGCCACATCTGGTGAATACGGTGGTTGATCGATGGTATTCATTGCGCCTTTGGCTTTAAACTCGGTCACAATTGTACTCTTTTTTCAGCTTTATCAGAACCAATAGAGCAAGAACGCATTTCATACCCAAGGTAACCACCAAAATCATTCGAACGTATGTACACGCGAAATATGTCAAGCTCTCTTTTCAGAGTGATGAAACTTGCCTGATTTTCAAGCGCCACATCCTTCACATTTTAATATTTTCATCAGTTGAAGAGATCGAAGGTCGTTAAAAACGAGGTATTCAACGATTTTTGAATTGTTTGATTTGAAGGCTTTGCACCTCTTGCTTGTGTTTTTAATAAAACTGAATTTCAAAATTCCAAAATTCTCAATGATTTCGCATACGAAATTTGGTTAGAAAAAATAAATTGGAGACAGACTTTTTGTTCGATATTTTTATCTATTGTAAAAATCGCAACGCACTACTGAGGTGTACCGTCTTAAGCAGCTGCTGCAAAGAAAATGTTTGGCAGATTGCACTTATATTTGGCACAGTAATTAAGGGCAGTCCTACAAACTAAAAAAAATACATTTTTTTGAAGTTTCATTTACCTGGGGAATTTAATTAAGATTTTTGTCTGCTTTTTTGTTCCAATATGTAATATTTGGCGTACTCACAACCCGTCGTAAAGCATCGTAAAATCGTAAAATTATAAATTTTTACACTTGTTTTAAAAAATTGTTGTTGGATTTCATACAAAAATGAGCTTACACATTTACAATTCTCAATGCTATGTTTTCGAATAGGTCGAGCGAAATGAGTAAGTGTAAGAAATACGATCGCGGTACTTTGAAACTCAACGGTGACCAGAAGTAAACAGTAAGTAGAAGTAAAAAGTAAGTATAGAATAATATGTCAATATTTTTCGACACCTGAAGAGGTGGATGGTGCTATCCGAACGCATATTTTGAGAAATCTCAATCGGAGTGGCAAAAATCCTTCGGCAAATCCTTCAAATACCTGCAAAATGGAAAAAATTTTGAAAAACAATGAAGCGATCTTCAGTGAATAATATTTGCTCTCGTTCTCTAAAAAAGGCCACCCGTCTGTCTCGACGTTAAATTCAGTAATTACAAAAGCAAATAAATCCTTTTTCCCGCTTTGAAATTTCTTGAATTTATTAAATTGAAAACATTATTTTGTTATCATGAGAGTGTTGATCAAAGATTGCATAATGTCTGTATCAAAACGAAAAATTGAATAAAACAATAATAATACGTTTAATTAATAAAAATTAAAACCGTATCCAAAAAATTATGAAATCATTTGGCCTTCAGTGACATGCGTCTTAGGCATTTCTCTGTGGGGCGTATCATCATTTGCGCGGATTTCAAAGATTCATCCTCAGCTATGCCGAACCATTCGACGCCAGTGCTCGTTTGTCCATATTCTCCATTAAGATGACTACAAATATGCACATAAATCTCAAATACACGTGGCACAAGTTAACGGTGTTGTACTTACCTATCATAGCAGCTTTTAAACCACCAGGCACCTTTGAAATGAACAGCACAATTTTTATGGGAACGGAGGTCATTATCCTGATCACGAGTGGTGAATTTCATACCAAAGTGATATTCCAAGCTATTACCAGCAGTGCCTGTATAAGTACCCAATATTTGAAGAGGATATCCCTCCGATTCACTGCCGACTACAAATTCCGAATAGCGCGCATAATAACTTTCACCACTATATCTCTGCAATTCAATATAGAGCTCATGCTGACAACTACTCGTGAAGGCATGTAGTTTTTCCAAACCAATCCAATAGTTTTCAGCCAGCACCCCGAAACCGTTTTTATACTCCCCCCAGTCTCTATAAAAATCCACGGCATCACTGACACGTCGTTGTATAACTAACCAGCCACCATAGTCCACCTCTTCGTTACAGTAAACGGCAAACGGTGTGTCACTAAACTTCTCCAATGTTATATTGTAAACACCACTTTTGAAGCTCTCAGCTGCTGCCTCCAAACAGCTTGAAGGCACCGACTTTCGAACTCTGAAATTTTACCTAAAATAGTACGAATAATCTTTAAAATAGATTACACTACCTCTCCTGTTTGGTTTCAATAAGAGATATTTGTGCCAAAATATCATCTTCCCGCTTTCGCACAGCTTGCAATTCTTGAAGGAACTGTTTAACGACATCTATTTGCACATCACAATTATAGTCATAAATCGCGCTTGAATTTAGATCTTCACCGCTAACCTTCTTAATGGGAAACCACAATAAATAATGTAGTAACAGGAACAATATAAAGCGGAGCATTTTAATTTCTGCGACGTGCTCTAAGCGACTGTTTCGTTTAAGCTAAGCTGGCGTGCTAAAACTTTTCAATATTAACAATATAAATATAAGGAGCTTGTATATGGTATGCAGGAAACTACATGGCTTACAGTGTGATATAAGCTTAAATTTTTAGTTAAAAAAAATAACGATTCAATATGACTTTAGCGAACAATTCTGATAATTATTTGCACTGAAAAAAATGCCAACGCTGTCATTTAAACTATCATTCATAGATAAATTTATTTATTTGTATTTTATTTATATTATACTTTATAACAAATATTTGAAATGTTACATGAGCCCACTGTAAATATTATATACTGTATTATTCATGGGTAATACCCACATCTGTGATAACCTCCGAACTTTTTTGTTATCAATTCCCGCTCACTGCAAATCAAGCACATTTTTGTTGTTGCTCTCCTTTAAAAATATTTGCAGTGTTCAGCAAAGTTCAGATTATAAATAGTCTGAATATAGCTTTACGCTTGTACTATACGGTGAATGACTCATCAAATCGTTGTTTTAAGTGCACAAAAATGCATCTTTGAAATCGATGTGTGAGAGCTCGCATTGTCATCTTGAAGAGTGATCCGTCTTCGGTGCTTGGTCTTCCCAATTTCTTCAAAGCCAACCGTCATGCAAATGACTTTTGACTGATTTTACTGAAACAGCATTATGATATCACAAAATCGTATTTATCAGGTCGCTAATTGCGCGTTTAACAAGGAGACAAGTATTCTATACTTAGGGAAATAAAGGCAGGGGTTCCACAAGGTAGTGTGTTGGGCCCTCTTCTTTATATTCTATTCACTCATAACCTGCCAGTAGGCTGCAATTATATGCATAACACCCATCTCATTTGAGGATGAGACCGTGGTGCTTGCTGCTGCTAATAGTGAACACGAGTTAACTACTAATCTCTAAAAAGCTGTAAATAAAGTCCTACAATGGACAAAGAAATGGCAGATAAAACTTAATGAAACTAAGTCTGTACACATTTGATTTTGTTAACAAGATACAGCACTTACCAATTTTCATTGACGACGATGCACGAATACCTTGCATTATCTCTGCTAAATACTTAGGAATGACGCTTGACTCTAAGCTACAGTGGTACATGTAAAAACCAAAAGGAAAGAGCTCAACATATAACTCAAAAATATTAATTGGTAAGCTGGTAACAAATTAGTGCCGAACTTAGCGCTTCCTTACTTGTTCAACATTTCTTTCGAATAATCGACACCGCATTTGCCTTGAGCTATTGATAAATTGTGTGGGACCCAACGCAACCTTCAATTACGTCGGAAATCTTATAAAAGAGCTGACGGGCTGAATTGAGTTAGTAACTTTCGTCAGTCCATTTTACTGTGTATACGCAGACTGGTTTCTCAGTTTATGAGATATCACACTGAAATTTCGCACAAGTTATTTCCCCCAAAGTTCTTGCAAGAAAAACCGATTTCTTTGACCGGATATCTTCACGAAGTTTGACAGCAATTAGTTGCCGAAGCTATGTTACAAAATTTTAATTTTTTTCTTAGATCGGACGACTATAGCATATGGCAGCCATGCATATGAAAAGTGAACATACAGAAACCAGCTGCAGCAACAACAACATGAAAAGACTGAAAGAAGTAGAAAAAATATTTGCTACTCTCAGTCAACAGTTAGTACAGCGCACAGTGTGTGTGCTTGTTTGAGTTGACTTTTTATCAATAAATGTACCACAATTCCAACGAATATTAGTGTCACTTATCACTGAGAATATTAAATTACCATCAGATTTAAAGCTGCGCATTTCTTTTATTTCTAGTGCATATTTTTTTAACATTTTCAATTTTCGCTGTTGTTGCATTGTCAAATTCCCGCCATTTGGCCTTTTTGCTCGCACATTTTTCATCGATTATGGCGGAGTTACATAATGTTATCGTATATTTCGGGCCACTTGCCTGCTGATTGTCGCCGCTGCCTTCTTTTTCAAAGCGCCACCATAAATTTATGGACAATTTATAAAACGTTCGAACGCACATACAAACACACCGACACACCCAATCGACTGACTGGGTATGCACTACCGATTGCTGCTATTTATATATAGCACATACCTACACATCTATATGTATTTATGTGCATTTTATGGCGTTCAATTTTTATGCCACTCCGGTAACTCGCTCGCCACACACTTCCTGCCATGGCATTTGCCATTCGTTACTGCAACAATAAAATTTATGATTTTCATTTTAAGTATTTTTCATTTTTTGCATGCTGACCTTTTTTGTATTTTTACAACTGCCATGTTACAGTCGTAATATCTTATTCAACATCCATTGCTGGGGTCATAAGTGAGCGCAGCGCTGGGGGTAAATATTTAAAAAGCTTGCAGTGGTGCTGCGCTGAGGAGAAAAATACCTTAAGAAAAAGGATAATCCATCGGCTGAAATCTTAAAGAAGATTCAGTTTAAACAAATTATATTTGGAGCGTTGAAGGTAGAAAGGCAGATTACCACTACTATTTACCAAAAATCATTACTCTCCTATATACTCTCATATTGACACTAAAAGGCCTCTCTGCCTGTTATTGGTATTGATTACGCACTGCACTTACCTGCCGTCGCTGGCAAGGCTCTCTATAGGTATACCTAATAAATATTTATAAATGACTTATATTTCAAGAATTTATTACTTGCAACCATTCAACGTTATCTGTAGCAACATCCGCAACATTACAACGCAAATTCCTGCCCCACTTATTCGCCTAGGCCATTGCAAATGCGCGTACTCGTGTATACCTTCCGACTGCTTTCTGGCTTGTTTCTACGCTTGACTAGCTTTATGACCAGCTGTTGGTCGCAATACGACCACTGCGCTTGCTCACCCCTACTGCAGTGAATATTCTGCAGCATAACTACAGGCGTTGTATCATATACCCCGGTTGTATTGCATGTAGTTATGCCCCGGCCAAACAGCAAGGTCCCTGCTCACCTGCAGCAGCTAACTTACGGTGCTTGTGTATTTTTCCACTCTTTTTGGCTTCCTTACATATTTCTTTACAGCAGTTCCATTTTATCGTGCTTGCTTTGCTCCATTGCTTGCGCAATGTTACGTGGCCGCGCCGCACGATGTACATATTTGTGGCTCTTCGCTGAATTTCGTAGTGACAATATTTATTTTCGATATGCCATGCTTTATTTATCTCGCGCCATTTTTGCACATTTCTCAAATTTGTACTTACACTTACGAAAGCTGACACTTTTCCATAAATTCTCCCCGACTCCTATTTTGCCATACTCGCCCTGAAAAGTTTAATAATGAGGATCGCTCAGAGTTTCGAATAATTTAATAGTGGAATTGTTAGTAGTAAAATCTTGAGCCATCAAGTAACGTGAAGCATTCCAAACTAGAGAGCCTATCAGGGATATACAGTGACTCACGAAACTGACCACGCTTCTATTCAAATTATTCAACAAAGAAGTTTCATTAAATTTCTTATGCCGAAACGTTCAGAATGTTGGAAGAACTGTTCGGTGATAATTGTTTGTTGCGAGGCAGTGTTTTTGATTATTCAAAGAGGGCCGAGAAAGCGTTGACGACGCACCACGTCCAGCACGACTATTAACATGAACTGATGATCAAGACGTCAATATAATAAAGGAACTGATGCTTAAGAATCGACGATTAATAGTCACTGATCTTACTGGCGTCGTTGGAATATCGGAAGGATCAGTGAGAACCATTTTGAAAGATCATTTGGGTCTAAGAAAAGTGAAAGCACGATTAGTTCCAAATGCACAAAATTTGTTCGAAACAATGCTTTCCGATTACCAGAATGTCATGAAATATGTCATTACTGGCGACGAGTCTTCGATCTGTGGTTACGGCCGGAAACAGACGATCAATAGGCCGAATATCTTGACAAAAGTGAGCTGAAACCGAAAAAACTACGTCAAAGCAGGTCAAAAATTAAAGTTATGTTGACACTTTTCTTCAATTATTGAAGTGTGGTGCACTCCGAATTCTTTCTGGCCGATCAAACTGTCAACAAATAGTACGATGAGGGTGTGACTTATCTCAAAATTTCCCGAAGACTAGCCACTCTGATACCATTGTAAGCAAAACTCGCAGAAAAATTACGAATTTGTTCGTAAAAAGTAAAGCAGGCCGTGAAAAAAGTCCTTAGTCCAGCTTCGAAACGGACTGTGTTTGGAATAAAAGGAATGACAAATTCGAAGAGGGCGTGGAAAAGTGCCAAAGCCTGGAAAAAAATAATAGTTTAAAAGTTCCTGCAGAGACAACATTAACATTATGTAATGCTGGTCTTAAATACCGACCATTAGTCAAAAAACCTTTATTTTCTGAGAAACACTGGAAATTATGGCTAGATTTTGCCAAAAAATACAAAACTTGGATTGAAAGTGATTGGGAGAAGATCGCGGAGTTGAACAAAATCAAAATATAGTATATCGTTTGGTATCGGATGGGCGCGGATTGATCTGGAGAAGTAGATTTTCTTATTTATAGGAACACTATGTTAAGTCTACGCTGAAGTTTGGAGGAGGCTTTATTGTGATGTAAGGATTCATGTCGACCAGTGGTGGTTCGAGTCTTAAATTTATTTAGTTGGAACCACTTGTTTGGCACTGTAGAAAACTTGGCTGAAAATAGGTCGGAGACTGTCTTCCAACAAGACAATAATCTGAAACATTCAACAAAGGCAGCTCACAAATGAATCCAAGACAATAATATTAGAAAGCTTGATTGGTCTCCACAATCTCTGAATCTTAACCCCACGCGCATCTATGGGGTATATTAAAAAAATCGATTGCAGGCGAATTCAATTCATTTAGCGAATTATAATATTGGTTTTAACCCCATTTATATTAAGTCATAAAATTGGATTCCTCTGAAATATTTTATTGTATTTATTGCTTTTATTTGTTGTTGTTTAATGAAATATTGCTTGAGTTAGATTCTTAATTTTGTATTTTCGAGTTTTTCGTCATCGATTAGGTACGTGTTGATACCGTGATCAATTTTGTGAGTCAATGTGAATATATAATTGACTAGCGTGACGTGATGTGTCGATTAAGCCGTGTTCGTCTCCTTATCTATGTGGTTGTCAGTATTTGCGCGAACGCAGTCCCTCAGCTTTTGAGGTATCGACCTGAAGTTTTGCACATCCGAAAGAGCTGCTCAATTGCTTGAACCACCGATATCAGATTACAACAAGGTATAACAGCCATACAAACCAATTTATCCAAAACAAATCTTCGTAAGGAATTTTTTTTCAGATATTTTTACGAAACTTGACTTAGCTTATTATTCAGATCGGACAACTATAGCATATAGCTGTCATACAAACTGACCCATCAAAATCAAATCCCATAAAAACTTTCCATTTGACAAGATATCTTCACGAAATCTGGCATGCGATTTTGTCCAAAGCAACACTTTAATCTCCGTGTTAATTCAGAGCACATCACTATGACACATACATATAATTGTTCAGAAAAGCGATTAAACTTTCACTTACACATAAAGGCAGGCAATGCAATTTTCACTTTT
Organism: Bactrocera neohumeralis; assembly: GCF_024586455.1. Classification (NCBI taxonomy): domain Eukaryota; kingdom Metazoa; phylum Arthropoda; class Insecta; order Diptera; family Tephritidae; genus Bactrocera; species Bactrocera neohumeralis. The sequence goes on along the minus strand of NC_065919.1, from coordinate 9,158,563 downwards.
TTTTTTGAGATTTTACTTCAAATTTCAATTTGTTCTGCATTCGCTTATGCGCCGGACGCGCTTACAAAGAAATTAAGAATAAAATGAAATTTGTGCACACACCAAATCGAATTTGCATAATGTGAATGACAACAGTGCCGGCATCCGCTGCGCCATAGGCAAGCACATGCGTACTTACATGTGTACATACATACGTATATATTTAAAAAGTGCAAAACTGCGATGTTCCTACTTTATATGTATGTAACTGCTCGTTGGATTGAAGGCTCATTGGTTTACATGCTGGACTTTCGAAATGTGCATTAATGCAATTTTCAGTGACCAAACGTTGTCGCCGCTTGCCGTCAGTGCTGTTTCCTTTGCCGGTCGGATGACTTTGGCTTCCAGCACAACGCCACAGCACATTGCATTATACATGGGAAGCACAGGCTGAGCGCTGTTCGAAGCGACTGTCATTACGTAGTCATTTCCAGCACCCCTTGTCAGTGGTGACATCTTCATTGGCTCTGCCTTCTGGCGCCTCGAGCCTCACTACAACACTACACGCGGTATTTGTAGTTTGTGTGCCATCGGGGTCACTGCATATGTAATTTCCCTTCACTACCCTTCGTTTGCGCCAACAGTTGATGCAGTTAAAATCATTGAATGTGCGAATGACAGCTGCAAATCGCTTGTGGCATATGTACTTTTGGTAATTTCAGTGGCATTTCAGCTTTCAATGCTCCTTTTCCTGCCATCGCACCGACAATCGTCGCTTAATCATCTTCCCCACAATACCATATGTTTGTGTGTCTGTTTGTCTAGCTTCTTTATTTTCCATACTCGGTTTTGCTTTTCACAATTTTGACCTATTTATGTCTTGATTTTGGAACGTCCTTTTATTGGTCTAGTAGTCGGTTGGCGATCGCCTGCAGGTGTTGGCCTCACTGCCTGCTGTTGCTAACACCGAATTCGTGTTGAAGTTGCTGTTGTCAGTTTATGCTGCTGATGTGTCAAATCTATTGTTATTGTTCTTGTGATGGTTTTGCCTAAAGTGAAGTTCGTATTGTGCGCTGCAAGACAATGCTGTGTGAGTTGCTTGACGCCAATTGTCGATTTCTGACTGCTGTTGTGTCAGTACTGACATCAATCAAGCTGCTATCCGAAGGCGGGGTGTTCATTTCAATAAGCTATATTGGAGTGTTCAAGGATAGATGAAGTTGTGAGTAAGAAAAGTGGCAATGGTTGAGTTCAGGAAATCGAAGATGATCGATCCCCTCGTTCACTTATCAAAATGCATAAATTTTTCGAAGAACTAAACTTCATTTAAGTCTTGGTTCATATAAAAATGTCGCCATTCTGATGAGATTTGGAAAATGCTTAACTCTTGAGAAAAATCGACAGTCTACTTATCAAGTAAAAAAATCTGATTATTATATGCGAATTTGTGGAACCAAGGCGTGAGTGGAAGTTCCTAAAAAGTATGCAATATATGCTCTCTATTGCATTTAACTAATAAATATGGCTATGATACGTGTGTTTCTGACAAACGCTGCGCCATTTAAACGCCAACACTTCGACAATGTCCACGAATTTGCGCTCGGTCTGTAATTCTGTTCGACTTTGGCACTTAATTGACGTTTAGCGTGTTGCAGCCATGAAAATTATTATTTTATTAACATTTCGTTCAGTCCAACCAGCGGATAATTTACAAACAACGTTTAACGGTATTTTTTCTTTATGCCATCGAATGTATTTGCACGCCAGTCAATGGTACCGACCGCCAGCAGCGAAGTGTTGCAATCAGCTTATCACCTCAATTTAAATAAATGCATGTTCTACAAATGTATGTGTGTGGGTGTGTTTGCAAATAGCGTGTTATGGCCAGCCATTGTTTTGCTGTTGTTTATTTACTCAGCGGTACTTTGTTGCTGTGCAATTGTTAACTTTACCGTTGTTGTTGTTGTGAAATGAATTACTACAAAGGGCTGAAGGGCTAAAGCTGCCACGTCACATATTCACCCACAACCACATGACTTCATACACATCAGAGTGTTTATGAAATACTCATACGAAATATCAGGCGAGTTATTGATATTCTATTGTTTGCAGCGTCAATCTGTCCTTTTCCTGTGCATATAAACGCTTCTTGTAAATACAGTGAACACTTGATAATATGAATTAGCGTATGCAAATGTTCATTTGTTAAACATACAAGTATTTGCATTTAGACGTACGAAGGATAAGTGGCAGTTTAGTAAACTACTGAAGAAAATATGTTCGGAATAACTTCATCGATCAGTTTGTATGACAGCTATAGGCTATAGGGATCCGATCTGGTTGATTTTTTCATAGATTGTACCGTTGACTTAAACAATAATCCATGTAAAATTTCTTGAAAATATTTTGTCAAATAAAAAAGCTTTCCATATAGGAACTTGATTTTTTTACGGTCAGTTTGTATGGCAGCTATATGCTATACTATTCCGATATCGACAGTTCCGATAAATGAGCAAGGTTTTAGGAAGTAAAGGAAGTGTGCACAATTTCAGATCGACAACTCAAATTCTAAGACACTACTTCCCGTATATACATACAGATAAATCGACTCAGCTCGTCACCTGATCACTTATAAAGGGTTTTTCAATAAGATCACTACAAAAACGGTTTGACATATCAATGAAATTCTTTATTCCTGTGGAATTCGATGCCATAATGTATGGAATTCGATTTAATTTTGTATGGCCACCATGGGCACGCTTGCTGAAGACCAGACGCTGAAATCAATTTTCGACGGTTTTCAAGCATAAATCGGCCGAGACTGCTAGAATTTCACGTCATCAATTGTCGCTCTCTTGATGACTCAGACCATAAACTTGACGTAGTTCCTCAGGTAGTAGTAAAACGGCGTCAAATCACACGACCGTGGCGATCGGTTGACTGGGCCATTTCATGAGATAACACGTTCACCTGGGTTTCAATAAATCGGTTGTGACATTCGAGGTGTGGCTTGTGGCGCGGTCCTGTTGGAACCACATATTGTCCAAGTCCATATCATCCAATTCGGGTCACAAATATTTGGTTATCATTGAGCGGCAGCGATTCCCATTCAGAGTAACGTGCCGGTCTTGATCAACACGGAAGAAGTACGGCTCAGTGCCACCGCCGATCCATAAGCCGCACCTAACCGTAATTTTTTCGGGATACAATGATGACTAATGGAGTACTTGTGGATTGCTGCCTGATCAGTAATGCATATTTTGCGTATTGACAAAGCCATTCAGTCCGATATGAGACTTATCTCTGAAGATAATTTTTCGATGAAATTTCGGATCATTTTGAAGTTTTTGCTCAGCCCAATTCATGAACATACGACGACTTCTGGTGGTGAAGCGGTTTTAGTTCTTGCGTTAACTTACTTGAAATGAATGTAGCTTTTCGCAAAATAAACGATGTTTAGAGATGCCCAACGCTTGAAAATGACGTGTGAGAGACTGATTTGGGTTTTCCTCAATTGATGCGCTAGCGGCAGCAATATTCTCGACACTACGGGCACTTCTTTGTCTCAATGGCACGAGAACATTTTCTACCGTGCTTGTAGATTCAAATTTTTCCACTATTCGCTCAGTTCTTGATCTAACAGGACGGTTATGATCAGCTAGCTTCTGTTAAAGTGTGGGAGAACAGTAATTCCTGTTAGAAACCGAATCAGGAAGCTTGGAATCTGAATGCAATGCAAAAAGAGTTTATGCTTCGGACTGCTTACTATATATTCAGCAATGTCCGCAATAATGCAGCTGGTACTATATAGTAAATATGAGCATGTAGATCTGTGTACTGCGGTCAACTGTTATTTGCCTTACATGTTTTACACTAATTATTGTTTCTGCTGTTGTAATACGTATTGTCCATAATTGTTCAATATATAATGTCAATGCTAGTTGACGTTTGCATGTTTATTATTGCTTTCATTGTTGGTGTTATTGTTATTGTTGTTGTTGTTTCATATTGTACTAATATGGTATTTACAGCTTTTGGAGTATTGTTTACACTTCAGTCGCATTTAACTAATGAATCACAGCTTGTGAACATGTCAGTTGCAATGTTGACAAAAACAAGCTCAACTGCAAATACAATAGTAGAGATTATACTATCTACATGTATATACACATATACATATATAATATATGTATATATTAAACAATTAAACTAAGGATTAATAAATATGAATCCAGTGTTGGCTTCGACCATTTCAATAGTCAAATAAAGAGTGTTGACTCATCGTGAAAAATTTTAAAAACAAAAAATCAGGCTTCTTTTAAAGGATTAAAGATATCGCAATTTTTGATCTGTTTTTCAGACATTGATCTCAAACAGAAACCTTCTTACTATTTTCATGCTCCTCTAGTTAGTATACAGAATTTTATTTTTAATTTCTCTTCAAATTTGCTTAATGCTTTGTGGTTTCTTCGACTTTATTGTAATTAGCTGCTTTCGTTTCGCGATTTCTTTGCTCACGGCTCCCTTGTCCAAATAGCACAACAGCAAACAGTAAAGTTAGCGTTTTCAATTATACGTGGGAGTAAGCGAATATCTCATTAAAGTACGTAAGTTGCCTTTTTTATTTCGATATTTGGCAACCCTAATGCTAAAATTTGGCAACTCACAACTTTTTCGTAAAATTTGCTATTCTACTCAGAACGTTTTGACATACGAGCGCAATTTGTCCTGTTTACAGCAACTCAAAATATTCATTTTAACCAAAAATGGTGTTAAATCACGACCATTTTTACGACACTGTTTTTACAACTTTCGACATGGATTACATAAGCAAGAGTGCGTGGTTGAACTTAGTTCAATTTTTGGCGATTAAACTTCAACAAGGATGGAGTCATTTGTAGTCATGTTCACGCAAGTGAGGAAAGTTCTCTGATCGCCATTCACTTGGGAGTGGCCGGAAACGATTCTTTTACATATGCCTCAAGCAGATCACCACTTCCGGTCTTTAACCAAGTATCCTCTGGGCAGCCTAGGAATATTCGTTTGAAGGAAAGCTAAAGAGAGAAGGCTAAACATCCCCTCCACAGGGTTGTGCCCTGGGTTTGGGACCCGCCACGTAAAAAAACGAACACAATGAAAAATAACAACAAGCCTCGCATGAGAGACCCCCCTTTTGACGGCGACCATGGCAAACGAATTAAGGTTTACGATTTAAGGGCATGCACCTGGAATGCCTAGTCCCTTAATTGGGAAGGTGCCGCTGCCCAGCTGGTTGATGTCCTCGTTAGAGTGAAAGCTGACATCACCACCCTCCCAGGAATGCCGTTGCCCATTGTCATTAATTCATTGAATGAACCTCTAGCCACAATCCGCGTCAAAACGAAGTTATTCAACATATCGCTGATTTGCGCCCACGCTCCGACGGAAGAGAAGAACGAAGTCTCCATTCTATGAGCGCTTAGAATGCACCTATGAGAACTGCCCCCGCCATGATATCAAAATCGTGCTTGGCGACTTTACCGCTCTGCCCAATCCACAAAAAAGAGAGACCCCTCAATCTGCGCCAACTATCGTGGGATAAGTCTCCTAAACATCGCGTATAAGGTTCTATCGAGCGCATTATGTAAAAGATTAAATCCCACCGTCAACAAACTGACTGGGCCTTATCAATGTGGCTTTAGACCTGGAAAATCAACAACCGACCAGATATTCACCATGCGCCAAATCTTGGAAAAGACCCGTGAAAACAGAATCGACATACACAACCTCTTCCTCGATTTCAAAACTGCTTTCGACAACACGAAAAGGAGCTGCCTTTATGCCGCCATGTCTGAATTTGGTATCCCCGCAAGACTAATACGGTTGTGTTAACTGACCTTGAGCAACACCAAAAACTCCGTCAGGATCGGTTTCAGAGAAGGCGACTCCCTATCGTGCGACTTCTTTGATCTGCTGCTGGAGAAAATAATTAGAGCTGCAGAACTTAATCGAGCAGGTACATTCTTTTATAAGAGTGTACAGCTGCTGGCGTATGCCGATGGTATTGATCTACCACCAACAAGGTCAGTCTGGAAATCCAACACAGAATAACTCTTGCCAATAGGCGTTACTTCGGACTGAATATACAATTTAGAAGTAAAGTCCTCTCACGACGAACAAAAACCAAACTCTATAAGTCACTCATTATTCCCGTCCTGCTATATGGTGCAGAGGCATGGAAGATGACAACAACCGATGAGTCGACGTTGCGAGTTTTCGAGAAAAAAGTTCTGCGAAAGATTTATGGTCCTTTGCGCGTTGGCCACGGCGAATATCGCATTCGATGGAACGATTAGCTGTATTAGATATACCACGATATTGACATAGTTCAGCGAATTAAAAAACAGCGGATACGCTGGCTATGTCATGTTGTCCGAATGGATTAAAGCACTCCAGCTCTGAAAATATTCGACGCAGTGCCCGCCGGGGGAAGAAGAGGAAGAGGAAGACCTCCACTCCGTTGGAAGGACCAGGTGGAGAAGGACCTGGCTTCGCCTGCAATATCCAATTGGCGTCACAAAGCCAAAAGAAGAAACGACTGGCGCACTGTTGTTAACTCGACAATAATAGCGAAAGCAGTATATAAAGAAAAGAAGAAACTTCAAGAAGAACCAGTATTTATCGATAACATGGTAGATTCAATCGAGGTCGTTGAACACTCCCAAGCGAATTTCGGGAAGGTCATTCAAAGTCAGAAACTATTGAAGCTCATATAGTAAGATCGTGATGTGATCTATCGTGACATTGAGACAACTGTGGGCATAAGTGCGACTAGCATTCATAAATAATACATGAACGAAGCACATTGAAGGAAATGGTTGTCTGTTATTTCGGAATACGAAGAGGTCAACGGCTTTCGACACCTCAAAACACGGTTAATGCCTTCAAAACACATAACTCAATCAGAGTGGCTAAAGTGCTTCGAAAATTGGTTCAAACGCACGCAAAAGTGAATAGATTTTAATGAAGAACATTTTGAAGAACAGTAAAGCGATTTGAGTGTTTTATTAAATTTTTTTGTTCTGTAATCGCGAAATATAAAAAGCAACTCTCATAGTACAGCCAGGATCTTTACTGCCACACAATTTGTTCGCATATTTTAGACCAGTTTTATTTTTGAGCTCAGATGACAAATTATAGTCGAATATTTAAATAGAACGATTTCTTTATATTATTTTAAAAACTTGAGCTAAGAATTAATACAAAATATTAATAGAAATCTAAACGTTTTTTGACGCGGAAAGAAGATTTTATTCATTAAAACAAAAACGTTTTTTAATTTTAAAATACTCGTTATTTTTTGAAGACAGTTCATAGTTTGAAGGCTTATTTTCCAATTTTATTATTTTTCGGACGGAATATAGGAAAAGACATACGAGAATATTTGTGCTTCGATTTTTGAAAGTATGCATTTGCCAAAACATCTACAATTTTTCAAAGGGTGTTCTTTGATACTTAAGTAATGACCAAAACAAGTCTAAATTTTTTAGTCGTATGGCGTTTGCTATGTTTATTTAGGCAACTACTCGTATCAACGAACCCTTTTAACACGCAACTCTTAACTCAATAAAGCAAGTGAAAACATACATTCAAAAAACTTGCAAATTGTGTCATAAGAGCTTTCAAATATGAAGAAACTGAATAAAACACTAAAATTTACATTTATTCGCTACTATTCATCTATTCAACATTTATCATGCCAGCATTCTCCTTTTCCACATCACTAACTTTTGGCAAATTGTACAACCTCGTTTCGTCGCATATTAAGTTTCGCATATTTGCCGAAGAACCAAGCAATTTGCTCCTCATTCAAGACCATTCAAGCAACTAAAATATCGCATGGCCATAATTTTTTGCTTTTCTTGCAACTACGCTTTTCCTCTAAGTGCATAGCGACGAATTCAAATTATTCACACTAGCTTACACTGATTATAAGTTGTAAGCGATTTTACGCTTCTGCGCCGGTTGCGCGCTGTCTGGCGCAGTTTAACTAGTCGCGCTCAGAGCGAGCGGTGAAACTAGCAATCAGCAATTACATTACAAATAATTGTAATTACACAAAACTACCCGACAACAAGGAATTATTTCACATTGCAGAGTAAAAGCGCCGGACGCCGGACGCCGTGCTCAAAACCAGTTCGAAACTCTCGAATTGCTTTATTTCCGCTGTTTTCGCTTACACTTATCGTCGCCAGTTCCCCCACTGTATTGCGTTGTCGGCTGTGTTTTGGCGCTGGCCAAGCGACCCTCCATTGCCTTTTTTTGTGTGGCGCTGTTGCCAAAATGAAGTTGCTTGCTAAGTCTGTTTTGCCGGTGGGTTGAGCGGTTGTGGCGCGAGCGTTGGCTGAGTTAGTTAGTTGGCAATTTCGTGCATGGTGCGTTGCAGTTAGGCGTCAAAATATTTACACTCGAGAAAACTTTGCTATTAAGTGCGAGGTGCAGCAAAAAGGACTCTTATTTTTATTAAAAAGGCGAAGCTAAAAACTCGGATTTTACGGCCATGCGCTCGCGTTAAAAACATGTGTGCAGCCGAGAGCGGGCAATAGTAACAGCGGAGGGTAGTGATCAACTAAGGCTGAAAACTTCGTTATTAAATTTTTTCAACTTTGGCTGAAAGGCGCAACGAAACTTTCGCTTCGCTATTTTCATTTCTGCGCCGAAAGCTTTTTGAAGAATTGCGACTTAATTGGCTGAGTTTCTCATCCGAGTCTTTGGGCTGCCGTTTTAGCAAAGAGTGCAGCAAACGTTTTTCGCGAGAATATCATTGAAAATAGATCTATGTTTGTATGTAAGTTCAAAGTTCAAATGTGGAAATAATTAAACGGAAATTTTATAACTGTACATTGAACGTTATCATCGTTTCATCGTTAAAATATAGCGACTTCAAATGCATGACGTTCGTCTGCGGCTAAGATTTTACAATAAGAACATGCAACTAACCAGTTGTCTCCAGTTCGAGCGTTTGCCAAATGAGCTGGCAAAAAACATTGCAAGTTTAAGGGCCCGGTTTTATAAAAGCTTGCTGAAAATTATTTCATTAATATAAAATTTGGTCGCTGTTTCTTTTATAAAACGAACGTTATATTGAATTTCTCACTAAGAGATTAAGAAAAGCTTTTCAAAGTGCAGAACTTCCGATGTGAGTAAAGAAATCCGATAGTGAATATAGTTAAACAACAAAATCTCCGATCACCCTGTTTATGTATCAAAGAGCTGAAGTGTGGATGAGAGAATAAACCTGACCGATAAGCTTGAACACGTCATTATACAAGTCAACTTCAAGAACTGCTTTTATTTATCGCAACCAACTTCACACTTAATTGCTTTAACGTCACTTATTTGAAGAGCTGATATAGTAGGGCTTGTTTTTGAAAGTTAGTTTGTTTGATGTCCTAATGATGCAAGACCGAAAACAGCATTTTCAGCATACTATATTTAATTGTTTCGTTATCCAAAGGGTAAAAATGCAGTTCACACCTGGCGAAAATGACCAGTTTGTTCAATAAGTTTTGCTGTTCGATAAGAGAGAGCGTTGGTTTGGCTTTTTTTGGTACACTCTTCATATGTACGTGTGAGAAGTTTCATTTCAATCTGTCAACTCCGTCACAGTAATTTTTACAATCGAAAAAATTGAATATCTTGCAGTGATAAAATTCTTATTTTTGTAAAGTGTAGCACCAAAAAAATTCACGAATGAATTTTAAAAGTGTATAATAATTATTCACCTACAATTAGAACAGTAGAAAGATGGGTTGCTGAATTTAAACATGATCGTACAAACCTTGAAGGCGATCCACGTGAAGGACCTCCAAAAAGCGCATCAACACTAGAAATCATAGCCAAAATACAGGATATGGTTTTGGAACTGAGAGAAATTTAGTAGAGGCTCTACACATCTCATTAGGCAGTGTTTGCCATATTTTAAGGGAAAGTTTGGGTTTTAGAAAGCTGTGAGCGCAATGGATGCCGCATTGCTAACAACGGAACAAAATCACATTCGTTCTCAGCAACATTTGGAGGATTCAAAAAGAAATAAAGTGAATTTGTGTGCATCGATTCATCACTATGAATGAGACTTGGGTCTATCACCATCATCCTGTATCAAAACAATGGCTAAAGAGTGGTGTGAACCTGGTTGTTCGGATTCGAAACGAGTTCGTGCCCGGTAATCGGCCAAGAAGGTTATGACATCAGTTTTTTGGAATGCGAAGGGAATTTTTTTTGCGGATTACTTGCAAACTAGTAAAAAAATTAATTCTGAATATTATTGCAACCCTTTGAACCACTTGAGGGGAAAATTCATGAAAAAAGACCCGGTTTGCGGAAGAAATCGAAAATTGTTTTTCATCAGGACAATGCACCGTGTCGCAAGAGCATTTTGGCAATGCCTGAAATCTATGAATTAAAGTTCGAATTGGTGAAGCATCCACTAGATTTGGCCCCAGTGACTTCTATTTGTTTCCAGAACTCAAAAAATCTATGCTTGACAAGCGTTTTTCATCAAACGAAGAGGTCATAATGGCTGTTGAAGCGTATTTTGCAGACCTTCCGGATTTTCACTTCAGGGATGGGATCCACAAATTGGAAGATCATTGGAGCAAGTGTGTTAATGTTCAGGGAGATTTTACTGAATAATAAAGTGTATTTTGAATCATAAAATTATGTTTTCTTTTTCAAATGAGAAAACTAGTTGAACAACCTAGTATGTGATGTGAAGGAAGGTGCCAATGCCGAAATTGGTTTGCACAATTCGATCTTTAAGAAGCACCACGTCGTGGATGGCATCTTGAAGCCGATGTGGAGAAATTAAAACCGTTGTTCGATGCAAATATTCGAATAACAACTAGGCAGATTGCTGATAGCACTTAAAATACATATATCTAAATGAATAAGCTATAAATATCTACCATATTTTTCTACTATACGTTCACTATTATTAAAATCTCTCGCCACTTTTTAGGCCTGCAGTTAAATAATAGGATTGTAACAAATATACTAAAGGTAAACACAGTGTGTGCATTAGAATAGTCACATAAAAAAGCTTGAATTAAGCAGTAGCAGAATAACCTAAATTTCGCTTCTGCCACGAAAATGCAAGGCCATCCACACAGACGCAACTTTAGGTTTTGTAACCAAGTAGTCACAAACGAGTCGGTTTTTGCAGAATTTTTGAAACAAAATACATCAAGGATTACTGCAAGCCATGCTGCATGCAACTAGTGCAACTGCAACCTCTAGTTTATAGCTCTTTTCGGCAGCGCTATGCTGCTTCACACAAACACAAAACATATTGCCGCATAATTTAGCAGCAAAACAACAACGAAAAGCAATACCTATATATTAGTGCAACATAAAACTTTACACAATGAATAGTGAATAAACAACTGGATGGATACAATATATGAGTGTGCATTCAATGGCATAACGCCTAGTAAATATGGCACTTATAATACATATGCATATAGTATACATATATATGAAAATGCACGCACACTTTGGCATATATGTATATTCATGAATAGAAATAATGGAAACCGCAGTTGAAGCCGCAGCAAATTGTGAAGGTGTGATTGCAGTTTTTGCAGCTTTTATAGCAAGTGTTTATTTTTAACCATTTTTTCTTTACTGACGCCGAGCACTCTTCATTTTGCACATGTTTACCATTTCGAGTAGTTTGAAAAAAAAAAACACAATTTGAATATATATAGGATTGTGTAGTATTTGCTTTTAAATTTAATAATCTTAGCTCTTATATATTAGGAATCGTGCAATGTTTTTTGTTATTTTTATAAGTCCCACTAATTTCTGGCTTTATTTCAATCACTATAGTGTCTAAATGAACCATTTTGTTTCTTTCACGTTGCATCAAGTCGTTTCTCTGGTAAAACTTTTGGAAGTTATTAAAAAAAAGTTTTCCAAACATAAACTTGATCCAATATTTTGTATATACATATGATCTGATCTGAACAATTTCTCCAGAGATTACTTTATTGCCTTAGGTAATAAATCATGCCAAATTTCGTCAAGATATCTCATCAAATAAAAAAGTTTTCCAACCAAGCACTTGATTCCAATCATTTAGTTTGTACGGCAGCTATACGCTATAGTGATCTGATCTGAAAGATTTCTTCAGAGACTGCCTTATTGCCTTAGACAATATATCTTACCAATTTTCATGACGATACCTCGACAAACGAAAGAGCTTTCCATACAAGCCATTCACTCCTATCGTTCAGTTTGTATGACAGTTATAAACTACAGTGATCCGAACTAAATAATTTCTGCAGGGCTGACGTCACTACTGCAGATGATAATTCATGCCAGTTTCATTAAAATATCTTGTCAAACGACCGAGCTTTCCATACAAGAACTTCAAACCTATCGTTCAGGTTGTATGGTAACTATATCCTTAAATGGTCCGATAGCAGCATTTCCGACAAATAGTCCGCTTCTTTGTGAGAAAAGAACAGGTGAAAAAAATCAGATTGATATCTCAAAAACTGAGGCACTAGTTCGGGTTTGCTAGTATACAGGCAGCCGAACTATCTCAAACGTTTCACTCAGAGTGTTACAAACTTAAAGTAAGACCTGCTAAAGAAATAAAAATAATATTTTAGATAAAATTTTCCTATTATCTTTATATTTGTGGGTTATGTATCAATATTCTCTTTTGTATAAGGTGGGTGATTAACCCTTTAAGCTTAGTTAATGGAAAAATCATTCCGCATAAAGAATTTTACAAGCATTTAAGTCTCATACCGTTCATGAATAGAAATATTATTATTCCAGCAGAAATAAAAATCGTTCAAAACAACATTAAGTACAGCATAATATTTGTATGTATAATTTTTGTATGTATATGCCTAAGGTTTGAAATTAATCAGGAACGAGACGAAACGCCAACATAAATGAAACGTTGCAAAGGAAATGGTTCACTGAAAAATCGATGTGCCAAAAATGCAAGTGGCAAAAATAAACGTAATACAAATGCAAAAATAAGGCTGTGAGAAATTCTATTTTGGTTTCGGTCTGAACACAAATAAATCTTGATAGAATTTGTTGGAAAAAAAGCATTAAAAGCAATGAGAAAATGTTTAACAAGGCAATAAAAAGCAAAGCCTCTTTAAGTATATAATAAAATGCATGAATTACCTGAGTAATTTTTTAAGGTTCAATTCACGACTATGAGCAAAAACTAGTAGGACTTTGTTCATAATTTTAAAATTCTTAATTTATTCTTCAAAACTCATGTCGTCGAAAAGCACTGTTTATAGAAAAAAATTTAGTAATTTTGGAACCAATCGTGCTTTCAATTTTCCTAGATACAATGATTTTTATTGATGCTTCCTATATTCCAACGGTGCTAGTAAGATCTCTGGCTGTTAATCGTTGATCCTTAAGCACCAGTTTCTTTCGTTGTCATCGCGTTCTCGGCCCACTTCGAATAATTTATACCAATCAAAAACACTTTCTCGCGACAAACCATTATCACCGAAAGTATTTTCCAACATTTTGAACGTTTCGGCAAATTTGATTCTGCACACAAAATTTAATGGAACTTCTTTGTTGAATAATTGCACTCATCGTAAAAATTGGCGAATGTACTGTACGTATTTCAGAAAGACCAGTTATACTAAACGCTAATGATTATTTTGATGTGGCAGTTGGCACAGATGTCAGTGACTGTCACACTAACCTAGTTAAAAAAATTTCGACGATTTTATATTAAAAAGTCTTCCTACTTTTTGCCCACCGTTTGCATAACAGTGCAAAAATTTATTGTTCAAAATTACATTGTGGAATTAGTGAAGTAAACAATTCACTAATATTTTGCATTCACCAATAAAGAAGTATTATTAGATTAATCGAGTATGCTTCACTAATCAAATCTTCTGTAGCTATAACAAAAGGCAGCTCAACCTTTAAATAATATGATGCCCACATTATAACTAACATTCTGCAAAGATATGTTTGAATATTATAGAACAGTACTTATCTTAAATGAAGAATAAATTTACACTGATAAGACAGTGCTAAGTTTGTGTGTAACCGCACATGCTGTACTCTGCAATTTTCATAGATCAAAAGCACATTATTTTTTAGAAAACTTTTTCACCAAGCTTCATTAAAAATAGCGAAGATTTTGGCCCACGTTTAGATGGTTTAAAGACAGGTGATAATCAGGAAGTCGTTACATGGAGTTTATTGAGGCTAGAGAAGATCTAAAAAGAAAAACATAAGAATATTAAGGAAATGTCAAGCACAAAATTTTTCGACGTTGGTTGAACTACGTGGACATTTGAAAAAAATTTACTACAAAAACCTTTCTATAGTTGCCGGTAACATGCGTACCAAATTTCAGTACGATATCTCAATATTTAGTCATGCTTATCACTTGCACAGAGAAACCGGCACACAGTAACCAACGGTAATCCGGACTTCAACTCCTCTGGTTGCTCTGATCATTTATTTATATTAGGGGGTACGATATTTTTCAAATTGATTGTTTTTTTCGCAAAAGCTCCTTGAAGTATAGCCTTTTTGATTAAGGAATCAATTCAAATAGTGGTTAAATCATTTTACGTTACCCATATTTTTATGGTATTTTTTGATAATTCACAATATATTTTTATTTCCAAAAAAACATACAACTTTCAAACACGAAGAGGTCTTAAACACTTTTTGACAGAAAAATATTTATTTAAAAGTTATACGCAGCTAAATTTATCCGTCACATGCACTGTACGTAGCTATATAGTACACCATGTAGTATGAGTAACGTGAATTGTATATGGCATTTGTATGAAAGCTCCGTCATTTGATGGATAATGAAAAAATAACCAACCCTTATTTATAGAAAATTCGGAGATCCTAAATTAGAATATTCTTTTTGCTGGTTTACTTGCTTAATGTATATATCTAGTCTATAATAGCTCGATTATTATTAATTTGTCCGCAATGGACTCCTAAACTACTGAACCGATTTTAGTAAAATTTAACACACTGTGTTCAGTTCGAACCAACTTAGAAGACAAGATAGTAATAAAAACTCACAAATAAAAAATACAGTGAAAGCTCTATTAAATATACGCTCTATTAAGCGGACATATCCATAAACCAAGCACATTGTTAATGTATATTAAGTACAATCTATTAAGCGAACGACTCTATTAATTGAACAAAAAGGCTGATAACCAGACATTGAGAAAGCAGCCTTAAATTCGCTATTTTTCCAATGAAACTTATTTGTAAGGACATATTCAAAATTAAACCTCAAGTACAATCCCTAATATCCTTATACGGACAAAATTCTTTTTCGCCTTTATTGGAAAATAAAAATTTCACTGTACTGAATAGTTTATTATAAGTGTGAATAATAGTATAAAATGTATACCACAGCAACGCGAGGTATCTAAATCACCAGCAAAATTATGAAGTTCGTTCTGCAATAAATCAATGTAAATTTTTTCATTTTGTTACAAAGCTTATTTTGGACTTGCCTTTTGCTGAAAATGCTGCCCATACCATGAGTGATCCACCACCATTAACGCGCTTAACATGGGATACTGGACACCTCTCTAATCACTATAATATTTATGAAGACCATCTGGTCCGTCAAAATTAAATTTGATTTCTTAATTGGAATTCTTCGTTCAAAAATTTATATTTTTCATAAATTGCAATTTGTATTTTTATGACGTCGCTTAAAGTATAGCTTAGGTACTCGATTTTCAATTTATAGCATAACTCTTCTTGGAGAAAGAGGAAGACTTCAACTACACAAACACAAATTACAGAGAAAACCAATTTTGCACACATAATTATTTTACTGAAATACATATTCCGTTGCAACATGTGGCGAGGCCATAATAATAAAATAAAGACAATGGAATTTTATATTTTCCACTGGAAACATATAATACTCATGCATGCGTAATGCGTGACTTCTTCCGTGCAGCGACTAGTACTTATTACTAATGACTAGCATTTTTGAATTTAATAAGCAGATATTTTGCTTTCAAGTACATTAACAAATGTGTAATTACAATAAGTTTTGTATCTAAGCTATCCTAAGGGTGTACAAAGTTGTTACTGACACGTGAGACTTCTCAAAACCTTCAACTGTTAAACAGTTAATTATTTTACCAATACATTAATTATAACTATTTAAAAGAATTCATTCTAATTAATGCTGTTATACACACATCTAGGATATATGAATTCCACGATAATATTTTTAATTAATAATGTGCAAAGAGCTTGAAATACGGAAATGGGTGTGTCGCTACCAAAAACTTTAATGAGAGCATGTTTAATAATCACTTTTTGTGGATATGGCAGAAATCGATAAACATGTACACCATCGAGTGGGTAATTTCGTGCTTAAGCAATATAAAGTAGAACTCGCCATAAACCGGTGGTAGGACCTAAAAACTTTATCGCTTTGGTGTAAAGTAATACTGTGGGCCAAAAATAGTAAAACTTTTTAATTTAAATTTCGCGCGAAAGCCTATTCTGTGCCAAATGTCACATCAAAATAATCATTAGTGTTTAGTATATGCTTGTCTTTCTGAAGTACATAAAGCGCATTCGGCAATTTTTACGATGAGTGAAATTGTTCAACAATGAGGTTCATTAAATTTTGTGTGAGGAATCGAATCGATCAGAGTATTGAAAAAGACCTTTGGTGATAATTCTTTGTTGCTAGCAAGTGTTTTTGTTTGGTACAAATTAAACAAAGAAGGTCGAGAACGCATTGATGACGAATCACGTCCAGGACGACCATCAACACGTAAACAAAACAATAGAAATGGTGCTTGAGAAGTGATGATAAACAGTCAATGATCTTACTGAAGTCGTTGGAATACCGGAAGGTACAGAGAAAACCATTTCGAAAGATCTTTTGATTCCTAAGAAAAGTGAAAGCACGATTGGTTCCAAAATCACAAAATTGTTCGAAAAACAGCGTCGCGTTGCTTTCCTACTACCAGGCTATCAAGAAACGTTTTACTATTAGCGATGAATCTTAGATCTATGCTTACTATCCGGAAACAGACGATGAATCGGCCAAAAGTCGTGGCAAGGGTGAGCCGCAGACGAAATAACAAGTTACAGCAGCGATTATCGAGGTGTGGTTTGTTCCGAATTCCTTTCGACCGGCCAAACTGTCAAGAAGAAATATTATTTTAGTGTTATGCGTCGTTTGCGCGAAGCTGTTCGTAAAAAGAGAAATGGACTTTAACGACTGTTTCGCGGATTGGAGAAAACGTTGGCACAGGTGTGTTGGGGCCAAGGCGTATTACTTTTTAGGAGAAGACACAGCTATTTAAAAAAGAATTAAGAATTTTAAAATGATGAACAATGTTTTACTAATTTTTGCTTATAGCGGTAAGCGGTTATATTATAATTCAAATTTTGTTGGTTATGCAATAATTCAAAAAAAAAAAAAAAACTGCAGAACTGATGGATAAAATGTAAAAAAAAAACTTGCTATAGATTATATAATGTTATATATTAAGCAAATAGCGCGATTTGCAAAAAGTAACCCCAAAAAATATTCGCTCATTAAAAGCCAGGCTAAGAGAGCTGAGACAAAGTAGTGTCCACAACAGCAAGCAGTAACTGCAACAATTCCGTTGATGCAAATCTGCACAAAGAGCAATTAACAACGCACCGATGCTTCGCATTTAACCGACAGCCGGCATTCCGTGACCTGACTAAACGACGGCGTTGCTACTACACATCAAGGTCTCTTACACACACCTCGTCGCCGTCGTCGCACCTTTGACTAATTTCGCACGCACAAAGACAATTGTGGACACGCAAGCCTATAGATACGTGTATTTGCAAGAATACATGCATGCACTGACACTTGGGAGAACATGCACGCACACAACTTAATTCATGTCCTTCGCCATTGCGGGGCCTTTGACTCGCTGCGCGTTAATTTTACGTTTTGCAGCAAAGGACTTTTTTATACTGAAATTTTAAATGAACTTTTTTTTGTTGTTTTTAGTGAGCAAAGGTGTCGACATGCAAATAAAAGTCACACATGGTTGCCAGAACGGAGGCCATTTAGTCCTTACCGTGAGCGCTGCGTCAACTGCCTCAACCACGCGAAATGTGTGCGGTAAAGCGGAAAGGTCATTAAATTCACATGTGGCATGCCACACTAACCATATAAGATTCAACCGCAAATTTTCCGAGTTTGCTTTAGATATACTCGTGCTCGTTTGTGTGCAGATAAATAGCTTTTTCAGCAACACCAAAAACACCACAGCGTAGGACAATATTTTTATTGCACATATGATAAATGAAATTGGTCACTAGAACTTTTACAGGCTGTTGCCGAGCTGTATGATTAATCGCACGTGCAACACCTGCATGAAATTAGTATAGCTCTGCAATTACATTCGTGATTTATACAGAACAACAAAATACCATAGCAATATGAATGTATTATTACATAAAATCAGCACAGCAATACACACACGCAGAGAAACAGAAAGCTATATGGTACGAGACAGTGATGGTCGGGAATAATTTTGGAAGGATTTTGCCTTTATTCTAGATGTTCAACTATCGGCTTGTATGGCAACTATATGCTATAGTGGTCCGATCAGGTATAAATGCTTTAGATATTATTACCGTTGTTTTGGATAGTATTGCTTGCCAAATTTGGTGAAAATATCTCGTCAAATAAAAAACTTTTCCAAACAAGAACTAGATTGCGATCGTTCAGCTTGTATAGCAGCTATGGGCTATAGTAGTCGGATATTGTCGGTTCCGACAAATGAGCAGCTTCTTGGTGAGAAAAGAACGTGAAAATTTTCTTGCGCGATATCTCAAAATTTAAAAGCCTTTATAGAATAATGCGTTCAGAGCCGATCAGCGCTAAGAGGAAGTCCTCAAAATCTGCACCTACCACATCAACTTAATAATGACGTGAGAGCAACCTACTCAGTGGCATGTCAGAGTCTTACTTCGACGACCAGTCGAGGATTCAACCAAATTCAAAAGCTTCGGTCCTGAAATCATGGTCCGAGTTGAGTCAGAGGCCGCATCTTTGAGGAGTTTTGACAGGTCTTGAAGACCGCAGCATCGCGAAAATTGTAAATAAAACGCAAAATATTTAATTATTCATCAATATTTATTTTGTCACCTTCACTGTAATCCACACCACTTATGCCAACGATTTTTTCAGTCTTCGAAACACCAAACTGATCGACTGAAAACTAGTTCCACGGAGCGGCAATTTCAGCTTGGGATAACAAACAAAAATCACACGAAGCTAACTCTAGTGAAAACGGTGGTTGATCGATGGTATTCATTCTGTTTTTGGCGTTAAATTCTGTCACAATCATACTCTTTTTCCAGCTTTATCGGAACGAGTCGTGCAGTAACCCATTTCATACTCAAAATATATGTCGAGCTCTCTTGCCAACTCTCTAACATTTGCCTGACGATTTTCAAGCACCATATCCTTCACTTTTTTAATATTTTCATTAGTTGAAGAGATCAAAGGTCGTCCAAAACGAGGCATGCCTTCAACGATATCGACCATCTTTGAAAGCTTTGTACCATTCTTCGGATTGTGTAACAAAATTATGTTCTCTTTTGCCCCTCTCTCTTCGTAAACAGTGAATATTATTTGCACTGTTTTTGTTAACATTTCAACGCTCCAAATATTCTATTTATTGAGTGTTACATATTTCTAAACTCTTTTCAGTTAAACTATTAATTACTGTCAATTTATTAAAAGCCAATTTATTTAAAGATCCCTGTGCCCTTTTCGTTGACTTCAACTACCGCACAGCCTAGTTATGCCAATTAGACAAGTTTTCGCGTAAAGTTTCTATAAGTGCCCGCTGCTTTCCGCGCCTTCTGAAATTCCATTGTTTGCACAAGCGAATCTCTCAAATTTTGGCTATTACAATCGACCACATCAAAGCCGCGTATTATACACCTTCGCCAGCATATCACCGCCCCCATCGCTGGTCAAACTTTTTATTGTTAAGCAACTTCTGATAATCTCCGCTGAGCGGCATGTTAAACGAACGCCGTTGAGCGTCGCGAACAATGAGAAATCACTTGCATTGAAATACGCTGAATATGAGAGTGCTCACGCCACAGGCTATTGTTAGCTATAAATTGCTGACTGCTCGAATTCGGCAGCGCGTACGCAAGTGGGGCAAGGCGCACAGCGTATGCGGGCACACATTTTCGCGGTTTCAATCGCTTTTGTGCGCATGTGTGTATGCTAGCTGAAACTCGAAGCGCTGGAGATAAGTGCGTACTACCGATTGCAGGATTATAGTGAGAGATAGCTGCAGCAAGTAGGGAATGGTTGTATCGTGGTGTGATCAAAGTTTCGATAGCAACAGTTGTTGTCGAACTACGCGAAGAAAAGTTTACAAGCTAGTTTGTGTTACCAATTGAAGGAAATCACTTTTATAACAAGTGGAGAGGCGCAAATATGGTGTGTAACCTAACACTGTGTGATCTCGCGGTGAAAATGTGTCCAGGTCAGGTGTCCAAATTGGTAGCTGTTGATTTGCAACAAACAGCTACCAATTTTAACAAGGATGGTTAGGAAAATTATTGAATTAATATATTTAATAGATTGAGCTTTGTTTTTATTAGAACAGTTTGTGACTCATACACCTAGTTGTGCTCCTTAGGACGGTAGAAATTTTTTGTTTTTTGACTGAAATGGTAATGCAGTGCGATTTATACAGCCGTGGTGATTAATATCGCAATAATGCGTTGGTAGCATGGAGCTATCTAACGTGTAGTCCACTTCTTATGAGCGCTAAGACAATTTTTAGTAGTTCTTAAGCCGGCTCCATCCATTGCATATAATACATCTAACCGAGGTGGAGTTTAGATGGAGTCTTTTGGCACAAACGTAGCAGAAAAATTTTCCTTGCTCCGATTGGACTCAATGCCTGCACGGATCAGGAGTATGCTCCTACTCCTAGGACTTGCTCCAGTGGTGACTAACATAACCTAAAACCTAAAACTTTCCGATCCAAATGGGGTTAGGTCGCCGAAATAACAGCATTTGCCGGCTAAAATCCGGATCAATTTCGTTAACGTACAACCGGCTGTCTTGAAAGTGCACGCGCATCTTGCGCAACTTTGTTCTTAATACTGTAACAGAATCGATATCGATATACCAAATATATGTTCAGAATGCAATGAATCCACGCATTACTCTAACCACCTCTTTGCATGTCCAGCGAACCCCACTCATCTAACACTTCTCACCCGACCTACCGGTAGATGATTTCGATGACAACTAGCCTGAACTGTACCGTCTAAGTGGGGTCTAGACTAGCGGTAAAACAACAACAGATATATCATTGTCGTAGCCGTTTTATGGGGCTGGGCATGGTTATTATCCGATCCAACTGTTCAAAGCTGCAAACGAAATTTCCATAAAGGAGTGTTTCCAGAATGTTTAGTGAAACAGTGTTTGACTTATCTCCATGAAACTTCTTAGAGAGCGCCTTATCAAAAGTTTCTTAAATAAAAATATCTCTTCTGTACTATCTATCTCAATAAGTTTTAGGCGCTACAAGCAATGGTTTGGTGAACAAAACTTGTATACTCTATCGCAACATGTTGCGAGTGTATAAAAATATACTATATAGTATATGTATGATATTTATAATATTACAATTTTAAGCTGCAGGTCTTGCGGTGCTGTCAAATTTTCCTTCATACACTACTATACATACTATAGTTTTATACAAATTATCATCAGCTGTTGTCTGCCATTCGCAGTTCATGTTACACAATCTGCAATAAGTGAAGAGCTATCGCAATCACTTCGTGGGATTTATGTTCGCGCAACTTAATTACATCGTGAAATGGCACTTCGTAATACTGAGCCTTTCAAGAGGCCAATTCAGTCTGACGTCTGTTTAAACACAGTGAGCAACATTTGTGTTAAAAGTTACTTATACGCCATGTGCATTTACTGATTATATGTGAACGTATTTTCTATGAAATAAACCATTCTGAGTTGAGAGGATTTCACTTACTTAGCATTACATTCTTAATGCCTCAACGCAGTGCACATTTATATGAATACAGTTGAAAGAAGAATCGTCTATTATTTGTGCGAATCTGAAGCAATTACATAAAATGTAATGTGGGAAACAGAGGGATATTTATTAATATTTATTAACGTAAACAAGACAAAGCGTTAACTACGGCTGCACCAAAGCTATCATAGCCTTCACAATTGCATTTTTTACAGCATAAAAGGGTGTAAAAGGGCTTCATTTTGATTGATCAGAATGGCATAAGCTATAGTGGTCCGATATGAACTATATTTCGAAGATTATAGCAAGTTTTAATCAGTGCCATATTTTGTACCTTGTCAAATAAGAAAGTTTTTCACATAGGAATTTGAGTTTGATTGGTCAGTTGTATGGCAGAAATATGCTAAAGTAGTCTGATCTGAACAATTTCATCGGATATTGTAGCGATCCTTTGGTAAATACTGTATGCCAAAATTCCCGAAAAGGACTTCAATTTGATCGGTCTGTTGTATAGAAGATTCATACTATAGTCGCTTAATATCGGCGGTTCCGACTAATGAGCAGATTCTTAGTGAGAAAAGGATGCGTTTAAAATTCAAATCAATTACTCAAATATTATAAGACTATTTTGGAAATTCGCAGATAATTCTGTATGGCTATATGATATGATACTCAGAGAGTCAGCGTTCCTAAAAGAACACGTGTCTGAACATTCGAAAACTCTCACACACATTGACTTCATACCGGAGCACTTGGATCATGAGTCGACAAACCGAACTCTCGCGGCTCATTCTCAACCCAAATACCGGTGAGGGAGTTGTGGGTAGGACGTAGCCGTTGGAGGAGAGGGGCAATGAGCTTCTTCACGGAGTTTACCAGGAAAAGCTCTCTATCAACTAGTTTCAGACTTCCTGACTATTGCAGTGTCTTCTAGGCCGCAGTTGCAGCCATTAAGGTAGCAGTAGATTTACGTTCTGGGCTGGTCAAAGAGGGCCTAACCTCGCTATCAAAAGCATCGAGTGGCTATGTGATAAGACTGGTGTGGGTATCAGGCCACAGCGGAATCGCGGGAAACTGTAAACCTGATGAGCTAGAAAGAAAAGCAACCCTTGAAACGCTTTCGGTAGAATTACAACGGTTCGGTGCTCTCATATCGTCTTTTGCTTTTAACGGCCCATTGCCCTATTGGCGTCCACGCAGTAAGGCAGGGAATCCTACCAGACGCCATCAACAGAAGCTGTATGAAAGAAGATGAGGCGGAAACAACTTAATAATCTTAACCTTAATAGTAAGTTATTAAATTCACAGGTGAAAACGTAAATATTTTATTATACTTAGAAAGGAAAGTTTGATATAGAAAACCCATACAAAAGTTTCACATCATATCTTTGTACAGTTATGTAAATGTATCTGCAGTACTTGTAACGGGTAAATTATGTTCGCATCGCTTACTTAAAAATTGATGAGTATTTCAATTCACACACAGTTCGCATAGAAATTGCCGGACATAGCATTTATTGCGGTCTGTTTCGCTCCAAATAACACGCAACACCATTTGCCACAGATCCCAACATTGAAATTCGGTCCAGCTAATCTCACATCCTTTGAGAATACATAACTAGCTAAAGCGTGTACCGTACGCAGTTAAACTTCATATTCGATACATTATAACGCATAAAATTTTATATACTTTCTATTATGCATTACAAAGTAGCAGCTCACTTAACGCACACATATGTACATACATACTTATGTACCATACATGTGGTCACTGCAGTTGAGCCACACTCAGCTCGGGTCATATCTGTCTGCATACATTTATATGGATGTATTTGTGCGGAAGTAGTCGTAAACACGTTTCAAATGATATCCAATAAACGAACTGTAAATGCCGAGTGGCCTCCGCCACACACTTCACACTAGCGCATTCCAAATGCTAGATTCGTAAATATTGAATATGGAATGCTGTGAATGTTGTGAATGTTGTTGTTGTGGATATTTTGTGCTGAATGGCGTTTAAGTGCATAAAAATGTGAATAACCCCAACATAAGCCCACACAAATCCCAAAGTTCACACAACAACTGAACAGTGAGCGTAAGCGCGAGATTGAATGAGAGGTTGAGAGGGCGAATATGGGCGAATGGTGTGTGGCAAGTATGCATTGTGGCTGAAACAGCCTGCGGATGTATTCCAATATGCCATATGTATGCGCGGTCAGCAAATGTGGTAACCCAAAAGGATATGCTCGTTTATTGCAGCGCAAGTATGAATAAGCCTCACTGTGAGTGTGGTGGGGAAAAATAATCAAGGGTACGCAGCAAAGGACACAGCGACCCGAATGGCTATGGTGTCAATGTGAGCGATGCACTCGCTGACAGTTTACATAGATAAGCAAATAAAGGCAAGTGAGCGGCCTACATCAAAAAATAAAACCTGCGTTGTTAGCTTACAACGTTCAAACAACGTTATGTGGGCGTGTATTGATCGGTCAACGTGAAATGCTGCCGAAAAATATGATATTTTCTACTGCCATTTTTCTATAGGAAATTGCAGAATGGTATAAACTCACGGCATGTACGTGGGTTGCCTCTTATATTTCAAGATTTGGCAACCATAGTGTTGCAATTTGGTAACTCACATTTTTTTCGGAATGTTTGGCATGTTTGATGTTATACTTACTCTGAATGTTTCGACATACCTGTGATACTTGTGTTGTTTACAGTTACTTAAAATATTCAGTCGGTAAAAAAATGGAACTTAATCACAAAAATTTTCACGCAATTAATTTTTACAACTTTCAACGTGTATTAACTCGGCAACAGTGCATCGATGAACTTAATTACATTTTTGGCGATGAAGCTCCATCAAGCACCAGTGTTTACCGATGGCACGGAGAATTTAATCTAGGTCGTAAGTCTATGAAAAAAAATTTTCGCCAATCGCCGAAGATGGAGCACTCTTTATCACGACAATGCCAACTTTCACACATCGACTTCAACAACTTCATTCTTGAGCACTCCAAATGTCGTTTTGATGAGTCATCTACCGTATTGTTCTGACTTGGCACCGAATGACTTCCTTTGATTCTCTTACGTAAAAGATGGACTAATAAGCCAACGTTTTTCGTCACCTAAAACGGCGGTTGATACATTCAAAAGACATGTTTTGGAGATGCCTCATTCACTGTGGCAAAAGTGCTTCGAGAATTGCAGCAAAAGTGTATAGCGCTTAATGGAGAATTTTTGAAATTGGCTCTGGAAAAACATTACAGTGATTTGTGATGAATAATATTAGTGTTTGATTTCTAATCCCGAAATATGAAAGGCAACCTACGTATGCGAGAATTATTATGAACCACTATGCAAAATAGTAAGAGCTAAAAAATATTTCTAATAGCACAAATATGGCAAAAGCTTTTCTCGGTCAGATACTTTTAATACAATTTTTGACCGTTATATTGAATTTAAGCTTAGTTGGTTCTACTAGCTAGGAAAATTCATAACAGTTTCGGGCAAACTTTTACTATACAATCAGCAGTGGGTAAGATTATTTAAAAAAAAAAAACGGATTAGGAAATATTGACTCATGGCGTCTGCTTCCGCATCGGTAAAGAAGGTATTTGTGATTTCTGATTTCTTTTAATTCTGCAACAAAAGTTGACAAGACGTCTCCTGACAAAGCAAAAAAAGTTGCAATAAATTCGAACAAACCGAATAATATACAAAAAACCGATGAGCACAGACATTTTACATTTAGATTCCCTTTTTGCCGCTCTTAGGTACAGATAAGTGGAGCGCATCACATTTTCATTTCGTTCCCAGCAAAATTCAGTGTTAGCCATTTTTAGCTCATTTTTTTCTCCAAATGCTCCATTCCTTCTTAACCAAATATAAATCCAATAAAATTTACTTCTTGTCTGATTCCGCCTCCTTTCACTATGCGTTTGTTTTTCTGCATTTTACCAACAGGCATTCCAGTCTGAACCGTCATCACGTGACATTATATGAGACAGCGCTTATTCAGACATATTAACCACCACCACTAGCCTTGTCAACCTGTGAGCTGAACACAGCTCATATTGCGTGCTTTTGTATTAAGCATTTTTGCTCGCCTGCGGCAAGCGAGCACTCGTTCATAAGCATATGGAGCGTGCTGGCGACATAATCAACTGGCTCTTATGTGACAATATTTGCAACAAGCTGTCACGCTGCTACAACCAGAAAGCCAATACTCAATATAAAAATATTCGATAAATTTAGTGGGAAATTTCATAGGGATTCAGTTAAACACAAAAGCAAACAAAATAAATAAGGAAGGGTTAAGACCGGGGGCAAACGTACATTTTATACTCTCGCAACTTGCAGGCATCAAAACCAGGGAAACAACTTAAGGTGCAAACGTCAACCAGAAGGTCGGGAACCAAGCAATTTTATGTATTCTATACTCTATATTATAACTCATGCGCTGACCGACATATTCGGCAAAAGGTTTATTAAAACAATTAAAAACATTACACCGGGTGATCTATTTCGTGATTCCCTAAATTTTTTAAAGAAATAACGCAGAAACTTCGCATTTAATGGGGAATTTTTATTATCATTCGAAAGAACATTCTTTGGCATTTATTTTTTGAAGAACGTGCCATTATTTGCTGTTCTATCAATAAATCCATTGATTTATGCAATGTGTAGGAAGTGGCGCCAACTTGATGAAACCAAATGTCGCCGAGATCATGAGCTTCAACTAAAGACATCAAATAGTCGGTTGTCATGGCGCAGTAGCGGTCGCCATTGACGGTTACGTTCTCACCGGCATCATTTTTGCAGAAATATGGACCCATGATTCCACCGGCTCACAAACCGTTGTTTTTTTTTTTGGATAAAATGGCAGCTCTTGAATCTCTTCAAGCTGTTCTTCGTCCCAAATGCGGAAATTTTGCTTGCTTATATACCCATTGGGCCAGAAATGGGCTTCATTGCTGAACAAAATTTGGCTCGAAAACTTCGGATCTTCTTGGAACCTTTTAAAAGCCCATAGAGCGAAGCGCTGTCGCTTGGAAAAGCCGAAAATCTTTAATTTTCCGCAACTAAATTTAATTTCCATTTACGCGGTTTGAACCGCAACAAATGGCAATATAACTCCACAGTATTCCCTCCCAAAGTTCATCACTAATTCGGTTAATTAAGTTACTAACAAAAAATCAATTAATTTCCAGAAATTGCTTATCATAACCAATAACTCGATTTCGCCGCAAAACAAGGCAATTGCCATTTTTAATTGTGCTAACCGAAAAATTTGTTTATGCCACGGACACCATCTCTCATGCTCAACCACCGCTCACTAGTGTCTCTATTCGAAACATGTGCATCCCTCTAACACAGTCACAAGCAATGGCAACAACAAAGTACAATCAAATATGCTAATACGGAAAACGTGTTCGCATTTGTTGACAGGGCTGGGCCTTGTTTATTATTTGCAATTTACATTGTTCTGTTTATCGAACAACAACAACATAGCGGATGAAAGCAGAAGAATATAAACACACTGCTGCTTCCTTCGCTACTCTGCACGCTGTCGATAGGGCCATAAAAAGTTATGTGCCACGAAATTAACCTATGGTATATATACTCCATACGCACACCATCGATCTATTAAGATTTTCCATACGGACTATTTCGACCCATCCAATGCGCGAGTTCATATTTGCCAATAATATGGCGAACAATAAGCATATTAAGTATTGGCAACTCGTTACGAGGTATGGATTTTATGAATTTCTATGGTGTGGCAGCTGTCGTTATATTTTATGTCAGCCATTATTGCCAACTAATACCCCAAGCGCAAGTTTGTGTATATATGCATGTTCGTAGAAACGTGTATGACAGTGTTATGCCAGCTGTAAACCAGCGGACCAGTCAAGCAAATACCAGTCACTACCTCAAATCTAACTAATGCGCAAAGCATGTCAATCGGTATTTTTGTATATGTGACCTAGTCTACGGAAAGGGGGCTTAGGTGTCAAAAAAAAGGAGAACAATTAATAAGATAATGAGAAACTGACGATTATTTTTAACAGCTTTTCCCAGAAAACTAGTTTTCGCACGTTAGCTCCCTTTTCGTAGACCAGGTCACATATAGTAAAAATGGAGGACCTAATCAAAACGATTTCTGAAGCATATGTAACTAATGCAACTGTTTTGAAGTAGTAATAAGCTTTTACCAAAGTCTTACAGTTCGCAACCCGAAACACCAATACATAGCTGGTCAGCTATTGGTTGGTCTAGCAGTTTAAACTAGCACCAAAAAGTTTATAACTAGTTTATAACTACTTTATAATTACTTTATAACTACTTTATAAGTATTTTATGGCTACTTTGTAACTAGTTTATAACTACTTTATAACTAGTTTATAACTACTTTATCACTAATTTTTTGCACTGCAGGGATGCGAACGAATTCGTCCCGTGAGATTGCAGCTCACATTGAATATTTGCGTTATTAAATGCGATATGCTCCTCCATTTATTAGGTGCAATAAAAAGTTCGAAATCCCGTGCGTTTCTAATGATACCTTCAAGGCTACAATCCGATTACAGCTAATGACTAAGCGAATGAGTTCTCATATAGTATTTTCATATGGATAAATGCCAATGGCCATGTGTGATTGTAATGCGAAATGATTTGTAATTAATAAACAAATATATATAAATGCAGCGAAGTATGTCAGTGCAACAGTCACGTTTAAGCTGATTTATCATACTGAGAGTACAGTGTAGAAAAAACAGTTTTAAATTTCACACTCGCAACATGTTGCAACGGAGACTATAATAGTTTTGTTCATCTGAAACAAATGAGACAGTTATAGAGTTATGTATATATATAATTGAAATTCTGGTGACTGTCAGTCTGTCCTTCCGTCTTTCTATCTGTTTCCGCAAGTGATAACTTGAATAAAATTGGATACATCTTGATGAAGCTTGCTACAAACGTTCCTTGTTATACATGGGGGTTGGTATTGCAGATGCGTGGAATCGGTACATTACCCCACCTATAAAGTGCCGTTAAGCGAAAACTTATCATCTGCCATTACAAGGCACTAAACTTTAATTTGATTTAAGGAAACACAAAAAAATGTTATAAAGTGGGCATGACCCTTTCCCTAACAGGTTTAAGTTATATAACTCAAATTCGCAGATGACAAATTTCTTTAACCCTTTTGGGCATACTACAACCATATCTACTTATCATATGGCAAGAATTTAAATTTCATACGATTCTTTCACTTTCCAGTATACAAATCAAGCAACCATGCATCGGAGATACATTTTTTTACAAATACTGCCACTTCAGCCCGAAAATAGTCATAGTCGTGCCATAACTGTGCAAGCCCCCAAATACAGAACATGTAAATGACAGTGCTTGTGGCTGATTTTTTATTTTTCGAAAATAGCGGTCAATCTGTGAGGTCTAGTACAGATAGTACTTGTGGAAAAATACTTCCTTCGGTTTCCTTAGACCTAACACAAATTTTTGTAAACTTAATATTACTCCTAATATGTAAGAAATCTTAATATCATTCAGAAAGTATCTCTCACTAATAACAGTGTACATTCTTGCCTAAAATGGATGAAATCCGGATTCCTAGGACCCCTGGTCCCCATTTATATAATATTATTTATATATTATTTATTCTAAGAGGTATCTAAATTTGCGAATTTCGACAGGATAGTAACAGTCATACTTATCCCTTTCTTATTATTATTATTAACTGACAATTTATCAACTGAGTGGAATATTATCAAATTAGACGGTGAACCTCTTTCAACTCACTCCTTTATTGCCTTATCGTTAGAATTTGGATTTCAATTCAATGTTATTCGCTCGCCCCACTATATACTATAAATCCTCGATCAGTGAAATAGTGGTGGGTTTAAGAGTTTTACATATCTTTGAGTTATGCAAAATACCAAACAATTTTAACATCCGTTGAAATGCCTGTTACTCCATTTGTTTATCGGACAAGTTAAGGGTTCTTTGGCGAATTTTAGATGCCGTGCCACATGATTCTTTTAATAACGGTACTTTTAGAGGACTATAGGCATATGAGTTATGTTCACGTAGAAATATTTCACTGTATGAACACCGCAAGGCAGGCTCAGTTCCTCCCGAATCTCCATAGCTGACAGCGCATCTGACGACTTTTCGTATAAAATTCTCAGCAAGAAACTGTCTTGCGCCCCTTTTTTCGTATTTTTTATATAAATAATTGCATTGCGAATTATTGTGGCGAAACATTCCGTCTTTCCACTTCCTTATATTTGTATTTATCTCTCAAAGCAAACAAGTTGACGGTTTTGGAATGCAAAGGTGTACTTAATAGCTTAGAAGTCTACTAAGAATAATTTCAAATCATTTATTTTAGATGTATCTAACCAAAGAACAATGCCAAGTACTAGCGTTCTTTAGCAGGCTTGTAAGTCATATCGATTTTATACCTTGAACAGTTTATATTGAGTTTGCCGCAAAGTTTGTAAGAAACTCAGAAAGAAAAGTTCGAGACACTACAATGTATACATGCAAATAAATGATCAGGGTGGCAAGTTGAGTGGATTTAGCCATATCTTCTTCTGTACATCTGTCCTTTCAGCTGTTCGCCTGTGTGTATATTCGTGAACAAGTCTATCAGATTTTGAGGTATCGAACTGAGATTTTGCACACGTCTCTTTCTCCCCAACAAGCTGTCTTTCGAAATCGGACCACTACATACAGCATATAGCTGTCATACTAACTGAAGATCGAACTCTATTACTTTTTGATGTGAAAAGATGGCTTCACGAAATTTGACATGGATTAATCCTTAAGAAAACGATTAAATTTTAACCATTCTTTCAGTTCAGTCTATAGCATATATATAGCTGCCACACAAACTGACCGATCAATATCAAAATTTTTGTTTGGAAAACTTATGTTATTTGTGAAGGGTATTATAAGTTTGGTGCAGCCGAAGTTAAAACGTTTTCTTGTTATAATATTTGGTTTCCATCTTGGAGGCAAAATATTTTTATAAACTTGTCTCGCATAAAAAAACTGCATAATTTAGTCAAATAACAGAAGACAACCGCGATAAATGAAAGTGGAATCTGAAATACTCCAACGCTCTAGATAGGTGTGGGTTTAGGTGCTAAAGTAGCTAATCTGCGGATCAAAGCAACGCAAGCACAAAATAAATAGAAAAAATTTAGAAAAAAGTTACATGATAAACATTATTTTAGCATAATATTTGATGCTTATTTTCAAGTGGTGTCTTTGTGCTTGCTGCGTCTAGCAGCGTGTTATCAGACTTTGCCTTTGCCTTCACCGATTAAAAAAGCGTTGCTATTTTTGTAAGCAAAAAAGTACAATCGCGCGCTGTGAACGCACGCTTTTGTGTGTCTGTTCGTGTGGCGTGTGCGTGTAAGTGATTTATTGTTGGCATTTTGCCTTATAAAAATTTCACACCTGCATTTTTGCGCATTGTTTGCCGCAGGCAATGACTCTGCGAGTATCACAATGCCTTATGGGGGTTAATGACCGCCAACAGCGCGCCGCGACTGCACGAAATGCGCACCGAAACACTTGAATGCCTTTCAAGTGTGCAAGTAAATAAGTTAAATGTGGAATAAATGGCTTGTTCTCGGCAAGTTTTCAACATTTTTATGCAGAAATTTAATGTAAAAGTGTAATAGCGTATAAATCTGTTGCTTATTGTTGCAATTAATTGCGCATATTTGAAGATAGTCGTGGCCTAAATACCCATTTAATTGCAATAATTTTGCGAGCATAATTACAATAGTAAATTGGCAGGTACAAATTGTTGTATTAATAAGCGCTTAATTGCAAAAAAGGCATAAAGCGTTTCATGCTCACATGCATAATGGGCTGAAAGAATATCATTTAATTGAAAATGGATTTCATTCTACACAGCGAAAAAATCGCAATTAAACTGAATTATGGCCCATTAAATGGCAATGTGGCCAGCGGCGAAAAGGAAAAGTTTACGTAAAAACGCTGGAAATGGAAATGTGTATGCTTGTGGAGTCACATAGCCAAACAGGAAGCCGGCAGAGCGATCATAAATTACAGCTGGCGTGGCAGGCGGCAGTTGCAATGCATACCTTTGGATACAACTAATTATCGTGCACAAATTTTTGTAGCATACTTGCAGGCGCATGGGCATACCAACACCAACGTGCCACAATATGCGCGCAGGCAATTTGTCACGCTTACATTTCTGCGCATTTCTACAAATTCACACACACACACACACAGGCGCACACAGTGAATGTCTCATTTGTTGCAGCTGAAGTCATAAAATATTCGCATTTGGTATTTAAATAATGCGGCATAAGGTTGGGGTCTCATTATCATTTCAACACGCGGTGGCTGTGGCAGCAGTGGCAAAGTGTGGCATACAAACACACCAAAAGCGCTTAGCTTGGAATAATTGTACGGCAAAGGTAGCATGATGTGCAAGAAACGTTCGTGCGGCAAAAGTTGATCCAGCGAAGAAGGCACAGTCGGTGAACTGAGCCGCAAAAGCAAGGACATTCTGCCACTTCGCCACGACCCGCTCAACTTTGTAGAGGCGCGAAGCCAATGTAAATTGTGTTTTGGTATTTCGCAGCATAACGGTAAGCAAACAGTGAACAGTGTTGCCAGCTGTCAAACAGCAATGCTTGCGCTTGCATTGCACATCGCCAGCAGGAAGAGTAGAAAAAGCTTGCGCAAATAAATGAAAAAGATTATTTTTTTACAAATATACATTGTAATAGCTCTTAGCATTGAAATAGAATATGTATATGGAATATATGCTTTAACTATTACCACTTTTAGTTTTTCTTTTAAAACCTACATGTTTTCGTCCTCACTTGGCATCAAATATCTATGCAAAGTTACGCGATAACCATATACATATGTATACAATGTTTTGTGTCTAAATAAAATAAATGAATTTTGTCGCCAGCTAGGCAATTACAAAGTGCCACACTTAAATAATTATCCAAGCTATTAGATTAACAATTAATTTTTCGTGCTGATAACCCTGCGTTGTCGCACTTGGCCTAGCTCGGCGACGAGCTGCGGCTAAATTCTGTCGTCGTTTCTGTTTCTGTGTCGTCGTTTCTGTTGTTGTTTCTGTTGCTTGGCTGTGTGCTGCTATGAGTGTGCAAAAGATGTAAGCGCAATAAACGTCAACTCATCGCGGTTTCCGCATATTTGTCTTCCTGCTACAAGCGACAGTAGTCAGTCTGCTTCCACGTTAAACGCATAATTTTGTTGATATTAAAACGAATTTCTTTACATGCATATTAATTCATGCGCGCTGCTCGTCTTTATAGGTGTACCCAGCAAACGCAAGTATTCCTATTAAAGAAATATGGTTACTTGGTTTCTTTTTTGCTCGGGGAAATTTCTCTTCGATTTTTGTTTTTTGTTTGTTTAAGTATTGAGCTCGAGCATTCAACAATATTTCCATGACAATTTTTATGATATCTTATACCTTAGTCAACCTTATATTTTTTTGAATGTTATTCCTTATACCATGTGTAACTATTCAGAAAAATTTTAATCACTAAAGACCGTTTGCACATTGTCTGTTTAGCACCCATCCTTAAAGGGAGAGATATCTCTAGGATTAAAAAAAAAATTGAATTTTTTGCTCTAATAAATTGAAAAACTATTCAAAAATATAGTACCGAAGTTTCACTGGTTTACTCCGAATATTTTCAAAGAAGTGCAGTGTTATGCAGCGGCTGTATAGGTACCAAAATTGCGAGGCTCATTTCCTCGAAACTAACTTTTTTATACGGCCGTCAAAATTGCGAGCGAATTATTTGACCGATTTACTTGAACTAAAACGTATTTTATAGTCAATTTTACACTCATGTGCGTGATAAATGGCATTTTGACAGTAGTTAAACTATTCCGATGTCGAAAAAACACAGAAAAACGTTCACTTTTTACAAAATCACTCTACTATGCACTTGATAAAAGCTTCCTGATTAAATTATACAGCTTTCGTTTCGGATAACAAGCCTAGTCAGGAAGTTGACGACCGCAAAAAATGTCAAAGAAGTTCGAAAATATTTGTATTCACATCGAATTTCAATACTAAATTCAAATACTAACCGACACGTTAAGTAAAAAATCAGCAAAATTCACTGGAGTCCAGATATTTGGTGTCTGAGTACTTGAAAAGCTAGAATGCTTTTTGGGCATCAGTTTAAATACTGGTGTAAAGTTTTATGCCGGTTTTCCTCCAGTATCTCCATTTATACAGTACATGAAAGGAATATACAATTGTGCCAACATTTTTACGAATTCTCAAAACCATTGTTAAAGTCAATTACCGTAATAGCCTTCAATGCGCTTATCGTTTCAAGTTTAATGTCCTCAATTGGTTGCGGCACCATATCTATTTAAATTTTGGCGTAAAGCTTGCAAAGAATCAATGCAATGTGCGAGGGTGCATTACCGTGGTACAAAAACCTAGACTTTTCGGCCCATAATTCCGGCCTCTTTTGGCGCAAACAACGCATAAAACTTAAATAAGTAATATTCCTTGTTGACAAATTAGCCGGTCGGAAGGAATTCGGAGTGCAGCACACCTCAATCATCGAAGAAAGCTGTCAACAAAACCCTGATTTTTGACCTGCTATGACGTATTTTTTTGGCCTCGGCTCACCTTTGCCACGATATTCGGCCGATTGATTGTCTGTTTCTGGGTCGTAAAGACTACTCGCCAATAATAATACGTTTTAGGACATTCTGGTAGTCGGTAGTTTTAGGTGCCAAAAACAGCTATTGGGTTAACAAAAATATTTTATACTCTGTAGCAACATGTTGCGAGAGTGTAAAGGGATTTTTGCGATGAATTCCATACAATTTGGGAAGATCCGATTGTAGGTTTTTATGAAGTGGCAAGTTGGACAATAGTGCCACTATAAAATAAATTTTAATTTTTATACTCTCGCAACAATGTTGCTAAGGAGAGTATTATAGTTTTGTTCACATAACGGTTGTTTGTAAGTCCTAAAACTAAAAGAGTCAGATATAGGGATATGTATACCAAAGTGATCAGGGTAACGAGTAGAGTCGAAATCCGGATGTCTGTCTGTCTGTCTGTCCGTCCGTCCGTCCGTCCGTCCGTCTGTCCGTCCGTCCGTGGAAGCTGTAACTTGAGTAAAAATTGAGATATCATGATGGAACTTGGTACACGTATTCCTTGGCTCCATAAGAAGGTTAAATTCGAAGATGGGCAAAATCGGCCCACTGCCACGCCCACAAAATGGCGGAAACCGAAAACCTATAAAGTGTCATAACTAAGCCATAAATAAAGATATTAAAGTGAAATTTGGCACAAAGGATCGCATTAGGGAGGGGCATATTTGGACGTAATTTTTTTGGAAAAGTGGGTGTGGCCCCGCCCCCTACTAAGTTTTTTGTACGTATCTCGGAAACTACTATAGCTATGTCAACCAAACTCTACAGAGTCGTTTTCTTCAAGCATTTCCATATACAGTTCAAAAATGGAAGAAATCGGATAATAACCACGCCCACCTCCGATACATAGGTTATGTTGAAAATCACTAAAAGTGCGTTAACCGACTAACAAAAAACGTCAGAAACGCTAAATTTTACGGAAGAAATTGCAGAAGGAAGCTGCACCCAGGCTTTTTTTAAAAATTGAAAATGGGCGTGGCCTCGCCAACTTATGGACCAAAAACCATATCTCAGGAACTACTAGACCGATTTTAATGAAATTCGGTATATAATATTTTCTTAACATGACATGTACGAAATATGGGTGAAATCGGTTCACAACCACGCCTTCTTCCAATATAACGCTATTTTGAATTCCATCTGATGTCTTCTCTGTATAATATATAGTACATTAGGAACCAATGATGATAGCGGAATAAAACTTTACAAAAATACGGTATTTGAAAAATATGTAAATGACGTATAATGAAATCTCGATTATCACTTTATCATGCGAGAGTATAAAATGTTCGGTGACACCCGAACTTAGCCCTTCCTTACTTGTTTTTTTATAAATTAAGCTGTTTGTAAAACATTAGATTCACCCATCATAACCGAAACACCGACACATATTTTGATTTTCAAAAACCAAATGTGTCATATAGAGTTGTTGGATACAAATTGTTTAATATTTAGTTATTTTTAAAGTCGTTAAGTCGTTAATTCCACGACTTTACAGTGTCGTTAAAAATTCGATGCCCCACTTTCGGTGATGCGCAAACGTTCTATTCTTCAATAAACAAAATATCATCGAACGCCACTCAATGCCAACGCTTAACTGTGAATTGGGTATACACATTTCGATTTTTCTCAAAATTCCTGCTCCAAAAAATAAGTTAACTAAATTTGCGTGTACGTTGAACGAAACATAAAGTCTATTTATTTCACAGTTATTGGAAAAACTCCAATGCAAACAAGTGTGCCTATCGAAACGCGTTTTTGGCTGCTCGCGGCTGTTCAATTAACTAGCTATAAATACGCCTAAAGTTGCTTTAAGCTTTCCAATTAATAAGCTTTTCACTTTAATGTTTTTTTACGCAACGATTTAATAACCGATTTTCACCACTCCAAACATAAGTATCAATTGCAAGTGCTTATATGCCGGTTTTTCCATGTATTTCCTGATGATTTTTAAATGCAAATTCACGCTTCATTGATTCGAATATGCGCACGAACATTTTTGTTTCTATTTTATTTTCGACAGGAGTCTTTTTTAGTTACTCAAATTGAAATTGTGTTTGTTTTGTTTTTGCTGCTGATGAATTCATAATTGATTTATCGCTTTTTCAGCACATGTGAGTGACACACGCCACCACTACCCGCCCAGAAGACCACGATTGCCGCTGCCAGCGCAGGCAGACGTTGGCTACTGTTGCCATTGCGCTTGGTGGTGATAGGCTTCTCAATGTTCGCCAATTCATATTGCATGCCATTCTGACTGATTGCCAAATAATGAAAATTTTAATGGAGTTGAAAGAATTTTTTCAACAAATTCTCTTTTTCTCTACCGCTCTCTTTCCCGTTGTTGCTGTAAATATTTTGCTTATATTTGGGGGTACAGCACCTATGCAGAAGGCATATATAGCAATGTATGGCTGTTATGCAGGTGCTTTAAGTCATTTATATACATATATATATGTGTGGTAGAACAGCTTAAAGAGTGCTGTAAATAAAATATTCAGCTCAGCATGCTCAGATTTTCTGAAATCTGTTATGATATTTTTATAGCTTAATTGGATAAAACTAGCACTTACTTTTGTGGATTTGTAAATCTCGAATAAAATTTGCGCTTGCCGCATGGGAATCCATGGCTCACTCTTACTATTACACTTGTCTGTTGTCAGAGCAAATGAGTTGAAGCAAAAAATTGTGTACACAATGATCAATTTATTTATGAAACATAAAAGAAATGGTCTTAAATAAATAAATATGGATGTGCTAAATTTTTTATGTGAAAGTTAGGGTATATTCTTTGCAAAAAGAAAATAATAAAATTACTTGAAATTTATACTCTCACAACACTTGCGCAAATGCATAAAAGTTTTGTGCTTCTAACGGTATTTCAAGCAAATAAAAGTTGTCATGATAGTTATATAATTATATATTCTATATATAAATGAATAAAATGACTAGGTGAACTGATATCCAAAAGCATATCGGTTATCATGATGTTCACTAAACAGTGTTCCTTAAGGGTTTCACGGCTTCAAAATATCGATTTTCTGCAGTCCTTTCTAACATCTCTAGAGTATTGTACTAAAAGCTCAAATTGATTCAAGTAAAAGTTATAAGGATACAGCCTCATATGCTTACTCACTCACTCACTTGAGGTCAGCTACATATATAGTCACTTTGGGCCACACTTAATGTGAAGTTTTGAAAAAAAAAATTTTTTTATTTTTTTCACATTTCGATAGTTTATGTCTTAAGCAATAACATACTTACATTTCAAATCGACATCTGAAATAGTTTTTGAGTTACAGCCATTTAAAGTATAACCGCTCAGTTCCATCATCACTTAGTCGTTATAAGCGTTTTACTTCAAAGAGAGGTTTCAAAGTGGGCTGTCAAGATTTCACGCAAACTACTCCAGCGATTTTAATAAAATTTTGCACACATCTTTGAGAGATATAATTTACAAAGTCAACTATTTAAAAGAAAAATCGGCAAATTTTAACAGAAACTTCCATTTTTATAAAAAATATCTGCCCGAACCACATTTTTTCCTTTGTCTAGCACCTGGTCTGTGGTTTCAATTAAAACATGTACTTTTTTCTTTTTAATTTAGATCATATAGGGGGATCACTTCAGAAGCAGTTGTGCTGTCAACCTGGTGGCAGCTTTTTTCAAAAGACTACCGAAAATGACGTCGTAATGGCGGAGGTTTGAAGATTTTGCTTTGAACTTTTCAACAAATTTTTGTAATTTTTTATGTGAAAAAAAGATTTAAGGTTTTCCTTTGAACATTTCATCAAATTTTTGTAAATTGTTATTTATGAAACAATATAAATTTTTAATAAAATAATTATTTTTTTTATGAAAAAAAGAGCGAAGATTTTTCTTTAAAAATTTCATCAAATTTTTGTAAAATTTGTTTCTTTGGAGTAATAAAAAGTTTAAATAAAATTAATATTTTTTATATGAAAAAAAGTAATTGAGAGTAGACCGTTTTCACACGAGGAAGTCAATGTAAATCCTTAACACTCAGAAAAGGTTGGCTACGGCAGGAACCGTGTCATTTCGTGCTATAATGATATTCATTCTTACGCACCAGCAACTTGGCTTTCCTTACTTTTGCATTACCATACATGTATGCGTAAAAATTCGCTTGTAGAACTTACACATATACGGCGCCTTCGAGGTGAATGTCTATAAATAATTCATATTTTCTGGGAGTGAAGTTTGGTTATGGGTTATCAAATGCCTGCAAACATACATGTTTATATCACGTACCATGCGAGCAATGGGCATGTGCATGTGCGTGTATGTGTGCACCATTTTAAATAATTCATCAAACGTTGCTGGCATGCTTTCACCTTCGGCTGCGCGGCATTGCGCTTGACGAACATTTTAAATTTCTTACTTTTACTTGTTCACTTTACTCGTTTATTATGCTTTTCGGCACTCACTCATTCACGCACCCTAATATTTTTCGATGCTGGCAACGTTACTGCATACAATGATGGTAAAAAATGAATTTTGCTTTACTTTTACAGAATACAACGTAATTTTTGAGATTTTCGTTCGAAACGAAATAGCGATATAATTGCTGGTTTTGGTAGTAAAATTCCACTTAAATGTAAACAAGTTGATGGAAATTAATTAAAATAAAAATTAATTTACTGTTTATACATTTTTTATTATATGATATATGTATGTATGTACGTTGCATCCTCACCTTACTTATACGGTATTATTACGCCCATTTCTAATGCACTTTTTAACTTTCGTAGGGCGCCAAGGCTGATTTGGGAACCTCATAAAGGTTTCAATCGTTTCAAATAAGGCTGGTCTCCGCCTTTTTTAAGATATAAATTAACCTCATACAACAGATTTTAGGGATTAAGCCTTACTCATCATAGTGCTACTCATAATAGGTTAGGTTAGATTAAACTGGTAGACCAATAAGCCAAGCATAGACCAGTTCTGGTTATTTGCGTTACCAGATTGAGTTCAGTTCCTAGGTCCAAGAGACGTAGTCTTCCTATCGGTTGCCTGCGCTTGATGCTAATTTTAACAGACACTGCGGCCTCAATATTGACACCTCCTCCAGTGTAATATGGCGTGGGTACCCCATATGCTAACAGCGTTACTCATAATAAGAATATTTCTTTTCTTTTGTCTTTTCTGATTAAATTGTTCCTTTAGTTCATTAATCAAAATGATTTCTCATCGATTACATCCCTATTTGTCAATACTCCTTAGCTGCTCAAATTCAAATCAACAGAAATTCAACATCTAATTTGCAATTGTATGTAGTTAATAAAATGGCCGCACCCGACCGCACCGCAGGCAATAAAGAGGTGTTTGGCAACAAACAAAAACAAGAAAGAACGTTAGCCTCGGTCGCACCGAAACTATAATACCCCTCACAGGTCCTTTTTTATGGCATAAAAGGGTTCCCTATTTTTTTTTTTGTTTGACTGGTCAGTGTCAATGGCAGCGGTATGCTATAATTTTCCGATCTGAATGATATGCTCGGAGATTGTAGCGATGTCTTGGATAATACGCTTTGTCAAATTTCGTGTAATACCTTTCCAAATAAAAAGTTTTTCATAAAAAGACTTGAACTTGATCGGTAAGTTTGTATGACAACTATATGCTATAGTAGTTCGATCAAAGCAATTTTTTCGTAGACTGTAGTCATATCTTGAATAATAATATCTGCCAAATTTGGTGAAGATACCTCGTCAACTAAAAAAGTTTTCCATACAAGAACTTGATTTGGAATGGTCTGTTTGTAGGGCAGTTATCGGCGGTTCCCACAAATAAGCAGATGCTTGAGGAGACAAGGACTTGTGCAAAATTTCAGATCGATAACTCGAAAGCTGAGGGACTAGTTCGTCTACATACAAACGAATATGGCTAAATCGCCTCAGCTACTCATGCTGATTTCTACATATACTTTATACAAAGTTGTAAGAAATCGCTTCGCGAAATTGAATATACGTACGCTGTTGTTGAAGGTGTAACAGTAATAAATACAGTAGGCGGTTAAAGTGGTTATGCCTACCTACTATTTGTTTTACCGTTATTTATTTGGTTGCCTTGTTTTGCTTAGAGGTGTACTTGAACGAAATTAATGGGCGCAACGCTGTAAATTTTCATTGGGCATCAAGCGCAGCAGCGATGCCTATCTATTAGGCATGACCAAAACATGTTCCAGTTTCTTGCCATCATTTGCTAAATGCTTGAAAAAATTTTGGCTCACAGCGACGCATACACACTTAGCAATCGGCGCGTTAAAAGCGATACATTTTAAAATGAGTACACGGAAAACACAAGCCACACGGCAGCCTACAGGCAACCCAGCACGCAAACGATTCATAGGATGCATTAGTATTCAATTTAAATTAATTTAGCATTTACACCATTAAGCACCCTGACTACGGCGCAACGTTAGTCGGCGCTGAACATCAGCGAATATAAATGGCTGGAATTCATTGCCTAACTGTAGGCGTATAGGCTGACTGCCGGAACGGCAAGCCCAGGTGGCATGCCTTTAACCTCGTAAGCTGCCATAACTACCGCCCTCACCTGGCTTACACCTGAGGCCATTTTACTTCGGCCGCTCTTAGCGACCAACCAAAATAGCCATTCCGCCGGAGTGAACTGCAAATTGGCTGATGGATGTTGGGTGGCACGCGCATTGCTGCACTGGCGTGTGGCGTGTGGCTCGCGAGTTGCGGTTGTGGCTGTGTAACGTATTCAGTGTCTTACGGCAACACAGCGCCATTCTACATTCATTGAGCAAACTGTTTTGAACAGTGAAATACAATTTTAACAAATTAATTGCTTGCAATAAATCGCGGCGTGTGCAGAAAAACGAGCAACAGAGAAAATATTTTCACTCCGCGTTTGAGGAATCTTGAAATTGAATATCACTGCTTTAGACTTAATAGCATTTTACCAATTTAAGCTGCTACTAAGCAGATTAAGTTTTAATTTTGACTTCGCTAATTAATACAAAAATGCTATTAACTGCTGCAGTAAGCATCTGAAAGCTTACCGTTATATGCTCGCAACTAAATGTTGGCGGATTTCAGGGGTGCGATAACTAATAAGAATCATCGCATGTGTAGAGCAGTGGCTAGATCAGTTCGTAGAGACCGCATGTATCATAAAATCAGAAAAATTTGCGAAGTAACATTAATATTAAAAATATGTTGGAAAAACCATTTATTCAGTAGAGCTAGTAGGGCAGGTTGGAGGCGGAGTTTTCTGTAAAGAGCTCTCCGTTAATCTTAACTTTAGGTTACCGTATCACCGTAGTGTTTTTCAGGCAGTAGTAGTTCAGTATTAATGTGGCTGTAGAGGTACTGCTACGAAGTGCAGCCTCTTTCAAAGAGGTGAGCATTCACTCCGATAGCAAAGCGGCAATTTTAGCGCTAAGATCGCTTCGCTAAGACCCTTTTCACTCTAAGCTAGTCAAGTGTGTGCTCAAAGCTGGGCAAGGAGTGTGTGTCCCCACTAGAAAAAGCATCAAGTTTAACAAATTAATCATCAGACTTGTTTTGGGTACCTGGTCATAGCGGAACCGCTAGCAAATACAAAGTCGACGAGCTAGCCGTTCACATTGGAGTGACACCGAGTTGGAACTCCACTGACGCCTTTTACCATCCCAACGAGTTCTAGCACAACAACAAAGGACGAGCTAGGTTCACATTGGAGTGACACCGAGTTGGAACTCCACTGACGCCTTGAGTTCTGGCACTGGACCTGGCGTGCGCTTAGCAGGCGCCGGTTGACGAACCGCACTGCAAAATCATTTTGACCTAGAGTAGAACGCAGGAGATAATCTGAATTACTTGTCCTTAGCAAAGTTCATATTGCTCTATAGGGGCTCTATCTGGACCTTGTTTAGATAGACATTCATGCGATAAGATTGAAAATCTTGAAGTACGCAAGTTCCCAAAGCTACGAATAAATAGAAGAGGATGAAACAGAAACATACAAGCACTTTCTACACCATTTTCCAGTATTTGCAAGAGTGAGAAAAGAAACATATCGCCAATCTTACTATAAGCGAACCAGGAGACAACTGACATTGGTGGCCTGAATAAATTTGTGATGGGCTTGTAGTGCTTTGTCGATTTGTGAGGGTCTTATGATCTTTATATAGGAGCTTTAGGTAACACAACAGTCCGGCATTCCAAGCTGTCCAAGATACCTCTTAGGATAGACTTCTTAACCTAACCTTACCTTACCTAACCTAACTTCACCTACCATGTAAGCATTGCGCTTACAACAGCCTTCCCAGAAAGGAACTCTGGATGCGCCACAGTTTCCAAGAACAGCACAAAATCGTCAGATAATTTCCAAAAGCTTAACACATGAACTTGTTACTAAATCTTTCATCGCTGTAACAAATTAAAGACAACTACCATAAAATTGCCTGCTGAGCTAAAATCAGCACTCTTCTGGTTTCACATAATCATCAAAAACAATTTTCACACAACTTGTTATGATGGATAATCATACCTTCAAACTTCAAAGCTAGACAGAGTATACATGCCACATATTCAGTCAACATTTTTGCAGACTGCTGTAGAACAAATGTAAGCAACTTTGTGCAAATTCTAATTATGCCATTTTTCTAATTGCAACGTTTTCAACGATGCTTATTGTGCGTACTTTATCGCTTTCGTTCAATTCATTGCTTCTCATATTAAAAATTCCAACTTAGTAATTTACAACTTTGCAATTCATTACAAGGCCGGTTAACCCATTTAAGATTGCTAACAACCGGCGTTGAGGGCTGTACCCGGCTCAACTTGATCGCAAACACACATACATACATGCTACGTAGGAAAATTGAAATGCACTTGCTTGCACCAGCAGCAACATCCTTATCAGGCATTTAATTGTGCAGCAGCAACTCGCATTGTGCATGGCTGTGTGG
Source organism: Bactrocera neohumeralis (assembly GCF_024586455.1). Classification (NCBI taxonomy): domain Eukaryota; kingdom Metazoa; phylum Arthropoda; class Insecta; order Diptera; family Tephritidae; genus Bactrocera; species Bactrocera neohumeralis. The sequence continues at coordinate 9,114,793 of NC_065919.1, read as the reverse complement.
CAAGGGTGAATACATGTGTTTACGTTGCGTCTAAGCATTGCGCATACACACTCACATACATGGTTTGCTGTATGTAAATGCAGCTTAGTTCCATTCCATATCGGCACTTGGCTTTTGCTTGTAGCTCGCTGAGCAAACAAATAGTCAAACACAGTGGAAATCAAAGGTTCTGAGAGCGACGAGGCACAGCAAAACTACCGAAATTAATTACGTTATATGGAAATATGGCAATCATAAATTCAATAGTCGAAGGATTTGAGTCGATACGTGAGTTGCCAATGCACATATGCTTACGAGTATACACAAAGCAGAGAGCTAAGAAAGCATGTGATTTTATGAAGAGTGTGCGAATAGCGAAAACTGTGTTTCGAATTCATGTTATTTCATATGAAATCGCAAAAGAATATTCTGCAGCATACATTCTCATCTATCATGTATTTCTCCCTGGCCACGGAATCAGTTTCGCATTACTTCAGTGTAAGGTTTTCACGATAGCCCATTGAGGGTCAGTTCCTACTCTCTCTGCGTCTAGGGATACCTACAATTTTGTAGTCAGTATCACGTTATTTGGCCTAGCCGTAGCTGAGAGTTTACACGAAGACCGTGGATCACTTCGCTCTACGGGTTTTTGAAAAGTTCCAAGAAGATCCGACGTTTTCGAGTAAAGTTTTGTTCAGTGAAGAGGCCTATTTCCGGCTTAGTGGGTATGTACACATGCAAAATTGCCAAGGAATGTTCTTGCGAATGATTTAAACATTGCCCATTAAATTTGCAGTTCCTATGTTATTTATTTAATGTAATTTTTAAGTTGATTCAGGTAAAACTGCCGAGATGTTTCAGCCTTAGTCTTGCAAAGACTGCACAGTGCAGAAAATTATTTTACTTGGCATAATCTGTTCCTAAAATCTTAAACGCTTCCTTTTCAGAAGAAGTGAGGAAATTATTACAAGACCTTTTAAGATATGTATACTTTGGAGGGAATAAAATTTTAATGATAACTTCGATTCTTTAAACCACTCTTAGTTCAGTTCTCAGTATGTTTCCCAGTTAAGCAACTCGCAGATTTTTCCAATATTATTTTCATAAAATGAATATGTCTCCCAAGACTCATACATACCACATTCCTATCGCATAGCACAGTGTGTTTTCAAGCACCAAACACAATTGATTGTATCGAAATTGAGCACTTCACATGAACAACTTCATCTCTTGTTTACCTCAATAACTCAAATAACGTTTTACGCCCGTGTCTACATATGTAGGTACAATCAATGCTGACTTGCGTGTCGTCGCAGTTGTGTTGAACTCAGCTGCTTTGTTTTGTGCCAGCCGTGAAAATAATCGTACTCCGAAGGGTGCTGAAAATAATTTTTATTGTTCCATAAAATTGATGATCTGCATGCGTGTCATGGAGCTTACGCCCAAACTCTCACTTCAATATTAACTTGGCTTGTAATAATGCTTACATGGAAAGTTGCCAACATTTTCGCTTTATTCGCAAGCGATGTTGATTTTTTGGTCTGCCACTGAAAGCTACCGTTAATATAATACAGTCATTACTAATCCACATCTGCATACTTTTCTCCTTTGCTGTATATGCACGATGTGAAAATTGTATTCAATATTCGTTGTTATTTATTAACCGAATAAAGGTGTGACATGCATCGATTTGGCAACAGCGCCTCTGCAGGTAACCACTCGCAGTGCCACACAAGCACGAGATTTCGAACGCCAAATCAGTTAGCAGATGCTTACGAAAAACCAAGTGGAAGGTGCGTATTTATTGGCGCTTAAAAGACCGTAAAACTTTCATCCGTTTTTGGGAAAATTTTGCAATACACTGGAAGAGTGCTTGTATGTGAAGTCGTACCTACTCAAAGTGAGACTACGCCTAGACATAATAGCACGCATTTGCAGCTGGGTTTCATCTAATATGCACGGTTTATGTTTAGGTACCTTCATATCGTATGAGACCTAAGTGTTTTCGGTTTACAACTGCGCCTTTGAAGAAAAACTCTTCGTTTTCTAATATTGCCTGTGTATAAGCAGCATTACGTACTAAATCTATATAGAGGGCATGCACTTTGCTTTCATAATAAACACATTTTCAGAGCTTTGGTCATTAAAAAGTGTTATGAACATGCTCCACTCACTGCTTATCCAGATTACAACTTTAGACTACGCTGCCGCCAAGAAGTGCGCTCCACATTTATTTGTCAATGATTGTTTTGAACTTTAGCTCGACTTAAATGCATAAACAAATTAGTGGCCACTACTCAGCATCCACTTAAAATTATCCAATTTGGTTTACGACAATTAGCAGCGGAACTCCGCAATCAGTTCAAAAGTTTTAGCCTCATTCGGAGCACAATGTTTGCGCATATGCCGTGCGGTAGCTACAAAGCAATTAAATTCTTGGTCACTCACCCACATAATTGCAGCGAACGCAGCCAACAACACAAGTGAGCCAATTATAATTATTACTGTTATATTGCAAACTGTTGCCACGCAACCAAACGCAGTTTTGGTGAAGTTGCTGACGGCCTCAATGCGTACAATATATTTTCTAACGACTTGCAATGAATGAATGGAGAAAAAACGCACACTTACACGACCTCGTAATATTTTGCTATTACAAAGCGCCTAGAATCATAATTTCTTTAAGGCATGACTGCCTGCGCTGTTTAAAAGCGTTTATTTGAGAATGGGGGTCAGCTTATCTCCGAAAAGCATAAGCGAGTACGTGTTCCACGACAATCGGATCTACGAACCGGAACGGACTGGGAATTTTATCCGGCCAAGGACTGTTAACGAGACAGCATTCTTACACAAGGTAACAAGTGGGAAAAGGAGCGCAGATATACAGCGGGACATACTTGTACTTCTCTCACGATTTATAAGAATCGAAGGCATGGAAATATTTCCGGATACTATTAAAACTTGCTAGCTAACTGCGTCAAGTAATTTTCACAGGGTTCTCTTGAAGGCAACTTTACTCCATTAAGTGAGTTCTGCATTTAACGAAACAAATGGTAGTCCAATGGTGCAAGGGCAGAACTATATGGTGAATGCATCAAAACTTCCCAGCCAAGCTCTCCCAGTTTTTGTCTAGGCATTTTAGTGTGTGGTTTAATGTTGTCCTGATGGAAGACGAAGCTCTTTTCTGTTGATCAGTTCTGCCCGTTTTTTTCGATTATTTGCTTCAATCTCATCAGGTGTTGAAAGTAAAAAAAGTAGAACTAATCGTTCGAACAGACTGGAGCAGCTTATAGTGGACGATTCCTTTCCAATCTAACCAAAGACTCAGCATAACCTTTCGAGGCGTCAATCCTGGCTTTGCGACCATTTTTTGAGCTTTACCACGCTTGGAATATGATTTTTATACCCTGAACAGGGTATATTAACTTTGTCACGAAGTTAGTAACACCCAGAAAGAAGGATCGGAGACCCTATAAAGCATATATATAAATGATCAGTATGTCGAGCTGAGTCGATTTGGCCTTGTCCGTCTGTCTGTCTCTCTGTATATATACGAACTAGTCCTTCAGTTTATAAGATATCGTTTTGAAATTTTGCAAACGTCATGCCGATATCGGACCACTATAACATATAGCTGCCATACAAACTGAACGATCGGAATCAAGTTCTTGTATGGAAAACTTTTGCATTTGCCAATGTATCTTCACAAAAGTTGACACAGGTTATTTTCTAGGGCAATAACGTAATATCCGAAGAAATTGTTTAGATCGGTTAACTACAGCATATAGCTGCCATACAAACTGATTGATCGGAGTCAAGTTTTTGTATTTTGTATGGAAAACTTTCACATTTGACAAGATATTTTCACGAAATTTGGTAGAGATTATTCTTTAAGGCAACAATGTAATATCAGAAGAAATTGTTCAGATCGGCTTACTATAGCATATAGCTGCCGAAACCGAACGATCGGAATCAAGGGCTTGTATGGAAAACTTTCGCATTTGACGTGGTATCTTCACGAAATTTGGCATGGATTACTGCTTAAGGTAACAATATAATCTCCAAAAAGATTGTTCAGAACGAATTACTATAGCATATAGCTTCCATACAAACTGAACACATAGTTACTAAAAGAAATGCATCTGTGAAGGGTATGTTAGTTTCGGTGCAGCCGAAGTTAACGTTTTTCTTATTTAATAACACTTAATTTATTAACGTTCATATTACAAGCAAACAATTATGACTGCAATAGACGTTTTTAATCACGTAAATATGTAGAGTTATGAGTTTAACCTCTCTTCGCCTCTGATTATCCGTTCTTCAACTTGAGCTCTAATGGCTGCGCATAAAAGCACTTTTATTGAAAATGCTTCGTGTAGACCATCAAGCAGTCGTGTGCTATTAGCAACAGTCTACGGTCTGCCTAATTTGCACGAACAAACACAAGCAAAGCAAAGGAGCACCCTGAAGAGAGATAAACGTGTACACGACGACGGAAGCTTAAGTAGAATATTATCGTAAGTGTTTGCTAAATGAAGGACCTCAATAACACAAGACTTGCTTAAGACAAACTCATGTTAAATATAAAAAATCGAAAAAAAAATGTTGAGAGAGACAGAAAGAAAATGAAAAATTTAACATAATAACATGAGGTATGTGTTGTAAGTTCTCATACTTCCTTTAGTTGGTGTTTACAGTACATCGATGTAATAAGAGGAAATAACGATTAACTGAAGCAACATCCCCGCAAAAATTGCGACTGCCACATACAAGTAAAATGTACTGAACAGAGTTAAATATTACCCCGAAATTAATCGGGATGCATGTAAAATATCGGATAAAATTTTTCACTTCATAAGCCATAAGCCCCGACTCTATAAGAGTACTCTATGAAGTGCCCACGGCGGAATGACTTCGCAACTACTCTGAGTTAATGAATCATGAGTCCTTACCCCTACGGCATTAGAAAGAGGCCGTTGGTAAGTACTCCAAAACAGCGCGAATGTACCACATGCTCCAGCAATTTTTGCAGGGTTGTTTATTTTCAGCTTAATGAAGGTTAATGAAATGTACGTAAACAGCTTAACACCACAGGACACACACACGGAGGTTCAACATTAGCTTGTATAACAATAATAGAATACCCTGCAGGAATATTTAATTTGCTTGCTTTGCTTCGAGAACCGCAACACAAGTCTTTATGTCATACAATTATGTGTTTACTGTTTCCCGGCAATGTTTCCTCTTCTTTATTTTAAATATTACTTTACTACTTATTTCTGCATGCTGCCCTGCCACAGGCCTATTCATCACCATGCCATCACAAATAATTGAAGCACTTATACTCGCATCTTCTTCTTCTTATTTACTGGATTTACTTAGTCCGAAGTAGCACCTGTCGGCAGAGTGATTTTGCGCTGGATTCCGAAGCTGACATCGTTGTTGCTGTTAATACTGGTTCCAAGATAGACGAAATTATCTACAACTTCGAAGTTCTGACTGTAAACAGTGATGCGAGAGCCAAGTCACGAGTGCGACGACTGTCTGTTTGATGACAGGACGTACACGTATTTCCTCGTTCATAATCAGATCCGAACGTTTCATATCCTTAGCCATTCTGGAGAAAGCAAAACTGACGGCGCAGGCGTTGAAGCCAACGTCAGCAGCTGTACACTCTCATAGAAAATGGTACCTTCTATATTTAGTTCTACAGCTCGAATTCTTTTCTCCAAAAGTAATATATGTTGAAGAAATCACACGAAAGGGAGTTGCCGTTTCTGAAACCTCGTTTAGTATCGAACGGCAGAGAGAAGTTCTTCTCGATTCTGACGGAGCATTTGGTGTTGCTCAACGTTAGTTTACACAGCCGTATTAGTTTTGCGGGGATACCAAATTAAGACATCACGGCATAAAAGCAGCTCTTTTTCGTGCTGTCGAAAGCAACTTTGAAATCGACGAAGAGGTGGTGTGTGTCGATTCTCCTTTCATGGGTCCTTTCTAAAACTTGGTGGTGACATGGTGAATATCTGGTCAGTTGTTGATTTGCCAGGTTTAAAGCCACACTGAAAAGGTCCAATCAGTTTGCTGATAGTGGGCTTTAATCTTTCATACAATACGCTCGATAGAAACACATTTGCGATGTTGAGGAGGCTTATCCCACGGTAGTTGGCGCAGATTGTGGGGTCTCTCTTTTTGTGGATGGGGCAGAGCACACTTAAATTCCAATCGTTGAGCATGCTTTTGTTCGACCACATTCTACAAAGAAGCTGTTGAATGCTATTTATCAGTTCGTTGCCGCCGTGTTCCAATAGCTCGGCCCAGTCGGCCCCGTCGGCCCCGCCGCTTTGTTGTTCTGGCATCAGATTTAAAAAAAAAAAACCGTTTGCAAGTGCGAAAAAAGCGAGCAGGAAGCTGCCGTTCAAGTAGTGTCAAATTAGCAGGCTCAGAAGTACCAGTTATTGCAAGATAACTGGTTTTATACCCGAAGCAACCGATGTTAAAGTGTTCTTTTGTGTTTTAATAATGTATATTTCTTATACAGTTTTTTCTCTTTAAACTAAGTGTTGTGACTATTTACGTAGATACAGAATTTCTCGCAAAAATTCCTCCGAAAACCTAGCAATATTAAACAATTACACCAATATGTTTATACAAACACTTATATTTGCTGGTATTATCTTTTATCAACCCAACTCTTCGCTTCTAAGTCTTTTCATTGACACTCATAGCTCGAAGCTCTGATCAAAATATCGTCGCTTGGTATGTGAAGATGCTCCAATTCGGCCGTCTTGCTAGGAGTGCCTTTATGCCAAAAAGAAACATTTTTTCCGCCGACCGGGCGTCATAAATTTTACTTTGATAGCATTACTGGCGCCAAAAATTTAGCGGCACACGGCAGTAGAAACGCTTTAAAAAGAAGCCTCGAAACAGCGCTTTGTAGTTGTCGCGCAGCCAAGCCAGCCGAATTTATTCTAATTTCATTGTGCTTGTTAAATCATTATATGAAAGAATTTCTCTGCGTCTCTTAGTTATTGCCACTCAACAATTTGCGCATTTTTAGCATTTTTTTAATAATATTATACTTATAGCTGCATACTCCATTTAACTCTGTGGATTGCTGTTATGTTGTTATTTGCCGCACACCCGCACACCCAATTTTGTGGCATCAACATGAACTATATTTGAGCAAACACTCTTCGGCGAGCTTACTAGCTAGCGCTTTTATATTGTTGGCAAATTGGCGCATTTACACACTATTAGAGCGCACACAATCGGAACTTATCAAATTATGAACTGCTTTTTATGGCAAATGTTTTTGAATATTGCGTGAAGAAGATTCATTTGCATGCGCCGCCGGCACCAGCCTACCACTCATCAGCTTCTTACACGTGCGCTGCTCTCCTTTTGGCATTGCTATTCACTCACTCACTTCTTTACCTACTCTCTACCGTATTGTGTGTTGTTTGAAGCCCTCATCTAGTATCTTTACAGTCGCAGAACATCAGTCGCATTACACAGCTTTTGTGGCATGTGCGTGGTCGAGCTTAGCATTGTTCCTCGACAGCACCTGCGTTCACTGTCCCAAGTAATCGCCTTAACTTGATTTTTCGGAAATGATTTTGCGCTCGCTTACGTTCTTGATTTCTTGTTCATTTGCAATAGCGTTCATGCGGTTGATTGTGGCGCTGTGTTGCATGTTTATGTTGAGAGGTACAAATGATTTTTAGTTTGATTACAAGCTGTGCAAATTGGACAAAGTTGACGCAAATGCCTAGTTGAGTGGGATTTTTTGAGGATTTGCTTGTTGCAACTGCTCAATGCTAAGGTGATTTGTTTGCGGCGTTATGCTGGCAAAAAGTGAGCAGCAACCAGTCAGCGCATTCACAATAAATCTAAGGAGGCAATTATTGAGCGATAAATTATCAGTATGGTTTGTGTAAGAAATTTAAAGACTGTCGTAGGAGTTGTGTAGTTCATTGCAATATTTAATATAAGAAAAAATGTATTGAGTTTGCAAACTGCTGAACTGTTGTTTGCCAAGCTTTTAGTATGCAAGTAGACGAACTAGTTCTTCAGTTTTTAAGATATCGATTGGAAATTTTGCATGCCTAATTTTTTATCTAATGAGTTGCCCATTTGTCGGTACCGTCGATATCGGATCACTGTACCATATAACTGCCATATATTAGCTCAACGATCAGAATTTAGCCTTTGTATGGAAAACTTTTTCGTTTGGACATATATCGTCGAGATATTCAGCATGGTTTGTTGCCCAAGGCATCAGTCTTACCTCCGAAAAAATTGTCATGATCGGATCACTTTATCATATAGCGGCCATACAAACTAAATGATCGCAATCAAATGCTTGTATGGAGAACTTTTTATTCACAGGAGATATCTTCACGAAATTTAGCACGAACTTGATGATACCTAAGGCAATTATCTTGCTTTCGAAGAAATTGTTGTAATCGGCTAACTATATCATGTACCGGCATACAAACTCAACGATCGGAGTCAAATGCTTGCATGGAAAACTTTTTCATTTGACGAGTTATCTTCAAGCAATTTGATATAGATTATTACCTAAGGCATCAGTCTTATATCCGTATACGAAAAAATTGTCATGATCGGATCACTATATTATATAGCTGCCATACAAACTAACCGGTCAAAATCAAGTTCTTCGAGCAACCCTTTGGTATTTCTGAGGGGTATTAAGGCAACCTAAGTTACAGTTTTTTTTATTTTTTAAATTTCAAATGGACGACACTACCCAGCAAAAAAAAGTGATATGCATTCAAATTTATGTACTACACTCACATGGTACACCACGACGTATGAGCAACACAAAATTTACAAGGCACTTGCATGAAAGCTCGCTGTACTTGACGTATAACTTTAACAGAGAAGCTGGTCTTAAATTTCAGCAACGGCTTAAATCAATAAATCTTTTCGAAAAATTCGTGTTACCATAAAAGCCCGGCTTCTACGGCATTAACCGCCAAATCTACTATGTATATGGTAAAAAAACCAAATGGCAGTTGAACTGAAAGCAACGAGGAAATGAAAAAGTGAAAGCAGTCTTCATCTGCCAGCCAATCAGTGTTGCATTTACGATGTCGCCACACACAATGTACACATCAAAACGGAGCCACGCGCACGTATACCCGCAGCCGAACGCACGCAAAGCAAACAAGAAAAACAGCACTTTGACAAGTCTTTACCTGGCTCTGGCTCTTAGCAGCACGCAAAACAAGCCTATCTACCGGATGTGCGAATGTTTGCGTGCTGCTATCGGCGCTGACCAAATACACGTGCGTACGCTTAAAAAGTATGAGTTTCAATTGTGTAGCTGTACTACTGTGACAGAAGAAAGAAAAACAAACCCGATGTTAATGGAAAACGCGAAAAGCTGGATACTGAAACTTAAAATAAACAGCGACACTTAAAGGCAATGTGAAAGCAAAACTCAAAAGCAACAAGCAATACTGTTGAGTCTAAAAAACAAATGTTCGCAGCTTCGATTTAGTAGTCACTAAAGTTGGTAAGAAAAAGCGAGTTAGTTTTCCTTTCTGCGGAAGTAATACTTCACAGGCGCAATTGCTGCTTGATTGTTTTGCTCCAAAATCATAATAAGCCATGTTATAGTGCCAACGTTGCTACTGTAGACATGCCAATGTAATTTCTTCCACTATATAGACTATGTGTAAGTCTAATACCAATCAAGGTTTTTGGCATTAACTTGTCACATTAGAGTACAATGTATATTGTACATACGCTCCTCACAACTTACTTTCGTAAAAAGGTGTTACCAACAATTCTCATTTTTTGGCGCATACTTCGCTGCAGTCATATGAGCGCTATAGAGGACTCGGCAAAAAGCTTTCATTTGTCTCTTTTTTGTCGTCACAAAGATGAACAGCAAAATGAATTTGAGCGACTCGTTTACCTTGCGCACTCTGTTTCATGTGCTCAATTTGCCCTCGCCACTTGTGCTCTACCTTTCTCTCTCGCTTTCTCAATGCATACTCTCTTCTGCGGCATTTATCGACGGAAATCCGCAGTTCATTGTGCGGCAGTATTTTCGCCTCAAGCACGGCTACTTAATATGAATGTGCCAGAATTTTGTTGAGGCAGTTGCGTTGCGACAGCATGACGAATAACGTTTCAGCATGTGGAAGGCAATTGGTGGAATATTTGAAGGTGAAAGTTACGTAAACCTTTCACTAAAACAAGGAATAAATTAATAATATTAAAAAATATTTTAAATGTCAGCCGCTCTTCTTACCAAGAAGTTTACGTAAACTTAAAGCCAATCGGATCACTGATAACACATACTCTACCTATTTTCCAGGTCAACTCATACCTGCACGCCACTCTCATCTCAATTTACGTTGCGTTTGCTAAAGTGTCATGACTTTCACTATTAATCATGTTATCAATATGCCAAGACTTTGTTCTAAAGCTACTTTAATACTGCCGTATTTACCTTAGCCCTTCCCCAGCATAATTTTCAACGCGGCAAAATGTTTATTTTCTCCTAGTGTCACGAGCAGCGTTTAAGCAAATATAACGGTATATTTAGTGACGAAACAGGAAGGTGGGGTAATGTACTTGAAATGCGGTTGTGTCGCGTACGTTACCTTGGGGAAGCTTAGGCGGATATTTATAAATCGTTTATTGAAGGCACACTTCCTACTGTCTAGCAATACATAAATATATATGCTATATATAGAATATATGTATATTACAAAGTGGTAGCATATTTTAACAAAATTATACACCACACAACCAGGCGAACAACTGGAGAAAAAGCTAATCCCGTACTCTAATGAACAAGTCGTACAGAGATAATGATTTTGATAACGTCACGAATATTGTGTTTTCACATAAATCTATGCTTCAATATTTTCTTATTTATTTTCGATTTATTTACAATAAGAATAGAATATTTGTTTTATCACAATTTAGTACGTGCGTCACTTGCAAATCACTATTGTTCGGAATTCTATATAACTCTGAATGCAGGTGGTTGATAGATAAGCTACAATCTCTACATTGTATACCGAATCCTCATAACTGAATACGTATACCTTAAATCATTGCTACGGTACATTAGCTTCATAACTAACATATGTGTGTGTAATATCTTTTAACATTTTTATTGTTTCTTTGCTCTGGTGTAGCTGCTATATGCAGTTCACGCACAAAATGATGTCTTTGTATGAACAACTGCTGTATTTGACGGGATATCTTCACGAAATTTTTTACGTATTATTTCTGAAAGCAGTACTACAAACTTGAAAGAAAGAGTTCTGATTGGACCCCTATAAAATATAGCTGCCACACAAACTGATCCATCAAACTAAAGTTCTTATATGGAAAACTTTTTTATTTGAAGTGTTATCTTTACGCCAGTTAGTATATATTTTTTCCATTCTACAAGCTACGAACATATTGCTCAGATCAGACTACTATAGCATATAGCTGCGATACAAACTCACTGATCCAAATCAATAAAATAACTTTTTATGACATTTTATGCTATAAGAAATGCAACTGTGAAGGGTATTGTAGTGCCTGTGCGAGCAAAGCTAACTTTTTTCTTTTTTTTTAACAAATTTAAATGAGTTATCTTTCGCATTGCGCCGATGTCCAGAAAAAATTTGTGACAGAAAAAAATTACAAAAACCGCCAATTTCTTAAGAATGTTATTGTACTTTACTTAATAACTTAAAACAACACCGTTATATCGTTGGTGGTAGCTATCATTAGTCAATTAGAGGGTTTCGTCTGGACTTTACTTCAATGGCTATAGTACTATAGGAGAAATGTGCTTAAAAACAATTGTCAAATTCCACAACAATAATCAGTTAAAGATTAAAGCACATTATGCGCTTCTTAAAGTCAGTGCCCATTCTTCCGGAGCCAATAAGATCCTGTTACCGTATTTTAGCAGCTCTTAGCTACTTACACGATGCACACTTACAGGCTTTAATGTATTATGCGATTGCTACAGCTATACCTTTCGTATCATAAACAGAATTTCTGTAGCTTACAATGAAAAATATCAAGAAAATTAGCAAAAATGCTTTAATCTCTTCAATTTAATACGCTTTTGCTTTCATTTTCCAACAGAGGCTTCTACATTATTTCGCTCTCCTTTTCATTAGTATTCTACGCGGTACGCACGACTTTAATGCCATTGAGTGGCCGTGCTTGTTGAAGGCTTCGCGTGCAGAGAAATACTTTTGTTGTAAAAGTAGTATTTTCGTTTACACACACAAACTCAATATATAGACATACATAAAGTGAAAATATTATACCAATATACGGTGGAGTGGAAGGAGAAGAAATGCAGCAGCAGAGGTAAAATTAGTGGCAATATGTTATCTCGAATCTCGAGTTCCGCTAGCGCTCACTATTCTCTACTTACTTGTTTGCTACTTCGTGTTTTGTTTTCACCGAATTCCATTTAACAATTTACAGAATGTCATGCACATATGGCGGCGGTGGTACACAGTGCTAGTGAGAAATTAAGAGAATGAAAAGAAAGTTTGCAGACTTTAGTAATATCCCACACCAAATTTATTTTTCTTTCGTTCTCCAAAAATCCTGCATTTAAATAAGTTAAGACAAGAAAACTGAAATGAATTCACTATAGTCTTTAATGAACTCGGTCGCTATCCTCACACGCGTCAAGTGTGTGACCAACAACCGGTGCTTCACGGGTTCGTGCTCCAATTTCGAGCAACAAGATCCAGGCAACATTTGCAAAGCTTAATCACCTTATTATTTTTGTATATACATAATTTGAATGTGCTCACAGTGCCGGCATAGAATTGAACATCCGCACTTCTTTGTTGCTTTCGTTGGTATTCGGTTTAAGTAAGTACTAATTACCGTTCCGGCTTCTTTGCTGTGAGCAAAGTTTTTCCTCTGCATTTATCTGTAAGGTGCCTTAAATGGTGCAGCAGCATTGCGCAAACAAAGCGTTAGTTAAAATGCACCAACAACAAAATAATCACATCCGACTATGATTGCTGCATGCATTTCCGTTTAATGCAAGTATGCATGCGTTGGTGGATGTGCATTAGGGTGTCTGTTATTGTTCTCGTGATGTTTTTATTTTTTTTTTTTGACAGAGGCACACTTTAGTTGGAGTTTTTTCTCTGAAACAATTTTTAATGTAAACAAACTCTTTATTTTCAATTTAATTCGCTTTTAAATCATATTTCTTTGTCCATATATTTATATTTAATATTTTTGATATTTTACCTTGAAAAAAACCTTTGCATAAATGATACTCTTGTACACAATTTTCAGCTCTAAAAAGTAGTTCACAACGATTTTTCCCAAAAAACTACTCAACTAAAAATTATACGCAGTTAAATTTAAACATCAAGTGTATTATTGAGCTTACTTACAGTACACCATGGCGTATGAGCAACACAGCAGTTATAAGGCACTTGCAAATACTCAGTGATTTGATACATAACTTTAACTGTGTATAATTCCTAACGCAATGCTTTTATGAAAAAAATGAGTCACGCCTCGGCTTATAATACCCTTCAGAGTTGCATTTTTTATAGCTCAGAAGGATTTTGATCGTTGAGTTTGTATGACAGCTGTAAGTTATAGTTGTCCGATTTAAACAATATTTTCGGAGAATGTAGCATTGCCTTGACTTATAATATATGCAAAATTTCGTGAAGATACATTGACAAATTAAAAAGTTTTCCATACAAGAACTTGGTTTTGACCGCTTAGTTTGGATGGGCTATACGCTATAGTGATCCGTTGAGAACAATTTCCTTGCAGAATATAGCAATAGTTTGGGTAATATTTTTTATAGAATTTCGTGAAAATACCTCTTCGAACAAAAAAGTTTTCCATACAAGAACTTGGTTTTGACCGTTCAGTTTGTACGACAGCTGAGTGCTATATTCGTCCAATATAGGCAGTTCCGACATATGAGCAGGATACGTAAAGGACGTGTACAAAATTCCAGACCGATATCTCCAAAACTGAGAAACTAGTTCACGTATATACAGAGAGCACTTTATGCTGACCATTTAAATATACACTGGAAAGGGTTTTGAAGTAAATTTTTGTATGATACAAACTTATTAGTAAAACTTCGCAAATAACGCACACCTTAATGTGCATGTGTGCCTGTGTATGAACCACCAATTTCGGCAAGTGTAATGATGCATGTATGCAGCAGTTTGCCTTGAATCGTAATATTGTTGTCATCACGTGTGCGTGTGCTTGTGCATACACTTACTTACGACTATGTGCTTGTGCATACATCAACGGCAACAAATTACATACATAAGCGCACTGCGCATACAAATGGTGCAACATGTGTTGCGTGCGACACAGAATAAATATTTTCGTACATGTTTACACCCTCTCTCACCTTCGCCACGTTCCTTTCATTTGCTTTTTTTCATTTTCATACACTTTGTTTCCCGACTTTACTTTAATTCATTTATTTTCTGACATTGCCCTCTTCTGTTGCACGCAACAGCATGAAATTACTGTTAACTATTCTTCCTGCCACTAAAAATGGCAAGTAACCTCCAGCTTGCAAGCGTTGTCGCGTCCCGTTTACCATGCCCTCGCACACACTCGCACCCACTAACCGCTCTTTAAAGCTTTTCTACACCCCCGCTAAGTGTACACCTCCGCAACCACCGCACCACACCGCAACCACCACAATCATCACCATTTTCTTCATTAACTTTGTTTTTTAGCTAATCCCCTTCGCCTCGCTCGCCGGCTTATCCGCCAGCTGTTTGTAATTTTGGCTTGCATCCCGCTTTTATGTTTGCGAATACATACAGACGTTTGTTAATCATTCCGGTTAGTGTGTGTATGTGCGCGTGTGTGTCCTTGCACTTATGTACTCTGGTGAGCGTGCTGCGTTTGCAAAGCAATGAAAATCCCTGTCATGCTTACTATTGCAAGCTGCAAGCTGCAAGTTTTACGTTGCTGGCTGCTCTGTACACACTTATGTGGCACACACGCACATCCAGCTTGTTTCGCTTGTGTATGCATTTTCCCTTTCACTTGCCAAAAATCATTTTACGTGACTTTATTCCAAAACGGTCACGTACGTGTGCATGCAGCAGTTTGTTGCAAGTATAGACACAATATACAAACAACAACTACATACGCCAGTTTAATGCGTCGTATTGCACATAGATATGTACATCAAGGCAGTTGCCTTGAGAGCAGTGGTCAATTTAGACGCCAAAACTAAGGGAGCAGCAGAGTATTCCACAAATGCGAAACAGGCTTGATGTTCCAGCTACATAGTTCAGATGAGCAGAGGTTTTGGAGCTCTTGAGTTTATCACTCCAATTGTTACAACTACCAGCATTTTAATGCTTAAACATATTCCAAATGACATCGACCTTATATTATTTCAGATTAAGAGACTTAAGAGCATACTCATCATCATCTTACATAAAAACTTATGATTTAATCGAAATTGACTCGTACTGGTCCATCTGGCTCGATCTATAAATGTTTTTTCCTAGATTGATACAATCTTTTTTCATACGATCGTTCAGTGAAAGTCATGAAGCCATCGAAAACTTGCCTCATCCAAGTCGCCCATCCACCAATCTTAATGAAGACAACCTCAGGAAAGGTTAAAGAAACAGCGCTTGGAAATCTCTTTGTTGACATCATAGCGATAGCAAAGTGTCTCAACATCTCTTATTGGGTATACTAGTCTAGAGAGCCAGGATGACGCGACGCGTTGAAATCAGGATGACTATCTATTTTGCCCGCCAATCCATCCACGCACGTTGTAAGTTGAGTAAAAGTTAAAGTACTAGGTTCGTTGTTCGCAAACAAATAAAGTGGAGTTCGTAGATGGGCACATATCTTAAGGCCTGTTGGATCGATTTCAACCAACATTCTTCTGACATTCTTAAGTGCGAAAACGGACTAGAACCAAGTCACCTTCCCATATAACACAATTTAAATTCCAGTTGATCGCTTTCCAGCACACAAATCAAAAAGTAATTAAAACAACGAGATACAATTTTGCGCGAATAGCGGCTTTGAAGTTTGCCATCCTATTTTCAGAAATTACTCAAATCAGACCAGTACTGTTCAAACCCCTAGATACTGAATATGCTGACCGAAGTACGAACAGTTGGCTTTTGACCGAAAATAAAAAGGTACGAAAGTATTTCTTAAATGAAACAAAAACGGTTGGGATATCAATGAAATTGTTTAGAATTCTGTGAAAGTACATTCGATGTCATTATGTATAGAAATCGTGCCCCTACGCTTGTAGAAGTACAAACGCTACGACAGTTTTCAATGATAAATCGGTCGATACTGCTGTATTTTTAGGTTCACTATTCGTGCGAAATTCATCAATCGTCGCTGGCTTGTTGGCATAGACCATAGACTTGACGGAGCCCCACAGCAAATAGTCAAACGGCGTTAAATCGCACGGCCGAGGTGGCCAATTGACTGAGCTATTTCGTGAGATACGAAAACGCGTTCATCAAACTTGATTTTCAATAAATCGATTCTGACATTCCACAAGTCCATATCATCCAACTCGGGCCAAAAATATTCGGTTATCATTGAGCGGTAGCGATTCTCATTCACAGTAACGTGCCGGTCTTGATCATCACGGAAAAAGTACAGCCAAATGATGTCGCCGACCCATAAATAAAAAGTTGTTCGGTATGCAATGACGACTAACGGAGTACGTGTACGTCTGCCTGACCAATAACACATATTTTGTACTTATTGATGAAGCCATTCAGCCAAAAATGAGCCTCATCGCTGAAGATGATTTTTCGATGAAAATCCGGATTATTTTCATGTTGTTGCTCAGCCTGATACACGAACATGCGACTATTCTGGTGGTCAAGTGACTTTATTTCTTGCGTCAGTTTGATCTTGTGAGGATGCTGACCAAGAACTTTTTGCAGAATTCACCACAACGACGTCACAGAGATGCTAATAGAACTGATAGAGAGAAAACGATGATAGATAAAACGCCTATAATTTCAGAATTTTTTTTCGATTTTTTACATTTCTGGACTAGAGTCTAGTTCTTTAAAGATCGACTCATCACATGTATGAAGCGCTCCAATGCTAGGCTCATAAAAATTTCCTAAATCATTTGTACTAAGAACTTCGAGTAAAAGTCACAGAAGAGATGTTTGTGAACTTAGTTGAAGACTCTTTATTCACCAAGCCATTATTACTAGTAACGAGACGAGGCTTATGTAAATAATATCGAAACTATCAAAAAATTAAGCGAAAGTGGTCCAGACACGAGCCGAAGCTATGACAAAGTCGACAAACCTCATAATTTTCTTGCTCTGATTCACCAGAAATCGTTCCACGGAGACAAACGGTCAATTAGAAATACTAATTGGTGTTTTTAAGATATGTGCGTTAAGCAATTCACCGATATCAACCAGATTTCTGTACAGAAAATTCATTGGTTTTTTTATGTCACATTTTATCCCGATTTCAACAGACTTTTTCGCCAAACACGAAACGAAAATCATTGCCCAAACTTCGAATTTGTCAAATTTAGTCACGTTTGACTCAGAAATCCCTTTCGGGGAAATTCTATGGGTCCACTGAAGCCAATAAAACTGAAATTCGATCAGATGGATTTGATCCTCAATCCAACTAGTTAAGCACTTCCACAGACATACAACCTATCTGAGCTCGTTGCGTGATGTCTCACGCTTTGGGAATAATATTGTCATAAGCGCCATGAAGTGAACTCATTAAATCACGATGACGTTAAGTGAGCGCAGAAATACATTGTTTCATTTAAGCATTTTAGTTGCACTTCAAGTTAATATACAAAGACTTTGTAGATCAAACTTGACACAGTTATAATTTCAACTGGCAAAATAGTCAAGCGCTTATAAGTTTGCCATACCTTTTAACACCTCAAATTGCAGCTGCAAGTGAAGCAGCTACCAGCAACCACTGCATACATAGCTATTTTCCAAAACACCCGCACACAGGCTGCCTGCCCCCAACTTGCCGCTTATTGTCTCCTGCACTTGCCACAATGTGCAACAATTTCAAAAATTGCGCCACAGAGCGTTGCCGGTGCTCAGCGGCATTAAAACTTTCACCAACATACAATTTAACTTCACCTTATCAATTAAGGTTAAGTATACGCAGTGTATACTGACTGTAAATTATTCGTAAGGTTTCACTATGTTTGAGTGTGTTGTGGGTGTCTGTATAGGTGTGTCTGTGAAAATTTAAATGAAGAGGGTCCTAGAAGTTTAATAAACACTTAATGGCGCTGCGGAGCGCAACACTGCCCTAACCACTTCTTATCGCTGGCAATCTTTGCTTGCAGTTTGGAGCTATTCCCATCTACTTACATATTTACAAGTTGGTCTTAGTGCGTCTTCGTTATATTTTTTCTTTGCGATTTGTTCACTTCAAAGTCTTTAAGCAGCTTAAGCTGTCGCACAGCTTAAAGTTGACTGGATTTCGTTTACTTAGTCTAGCTTTGGCTAACATTCGTCGCTACGCCTTCGTACCTCGTCTGTTATGGTGCGAAAGGACAACGTGCTGGCCTCGTGGACTAAGTTCTTCAGAAGCATGAATACATTTGCGCTCACTGACTGAAATTATGACATTTAAGAATTTGAAATTTCACTCTGCATATGGATCGGACAGTAGCAAACTAAGCAGTCGAAAGTTTTGTTTTGATAAAGTTGCCGTGCAGCACTTGTATGGTGCGTACGGGTGTAGCGAAGAGTGCAGTATATTATGCATGTATGTATATGTGAACTTTTCACTATTTCGTTTATTGCTTTTGTTTGACTATGAAAGTTTGACTAAACTTTTGTAAGTTTTACTTTACTGATTTGGCATGTAGGTTGAGTATTTTGATATGAGTTATGTTTGTTTACATTTGCAACGGAAATTTAAAGACAACCAATTCACTTGAAAGCATTTATATGTACGTTTGTTGACAGGACGGTAGCCAGCACCCAAATGGAAGGAAAGTTACTGGCTTTTAGGGCCTATCCTTTCTGTTTCAAAAATGTGAAAAATTAATTTTAAACTAAGCAATAATGAAATATTATATGACATGTCTGTCCAAAGTTGTGAGACTGCTGGGTCGCAATTATTGTTACTTTTTATTCATTAGCTAATGTTTCATCAAGAGTAAGGTATTGTTATTGAAGACTTTAGCGAAATCAAAGCACTTTTCTTTGTAAAATTTTTGTGAGGAGGTATTTTATTTAATAAATAAATATAATAATATTTAATAAATAAAATAATGTATATTTTCATTTACTTGAAATTTTCTCAAATCCAAGAGTCAAAGCAAAAGATCTATTACCATACATGCAGCTAATGTCTCAAGGTTATGTTAAATATGTTAAATTGGGTCCAAGGATTGCTCCAGTAATTGATTTATCTCACTTCGACAGATATTTTTCCTTTGTGTTGCCCAAAAACTCCTTCAGAAAGCTCAATATAAATTTTCTCCTACTTCTTCGCTCGCTGAAAAACCCCGTGCACGTGTGTAAGTAGAGAAATTACCACCAGGAGATGGTAATGCGATCTAAATTGTAGGGAATGCATTCGAAATATATCAGAATTTTTTTTTTGAGTTTTGCTCATTGAAGACGCTTCAACTGATTAGCTAGTGTGGTTTTTCTGAGCTCCTCCTTCCAGACAACGGCCACCTAAAATCATTTGCTTAATCATAGTTTCATAGAGCGAGAAGATTACCTTTGGTGAGAGGCCATACCTCTTTTCAATTTCTCTTCTACAACAGCCTAAAAAAACCGATGCCTTTCTCACTCTCTCCTCGATGTGTGGCTTCTATGAAAGCCTGCTGTTCAGAGTAGGTCCTTAATAGTTCAGCCTGTCCATCTGTTGAAGAATAGAGACTCTGATCGAGTTGAGAGATTTTGTATCTCCTAGTACATAAAACTAGCTCTATGTTTTAGAATTTATAGCTAATACTTTTATGTCTGCCCACTTTGTTACCACAGTTCGATAATCTTGCTTGAGATAGTCAACCGTGTATAGGTATTTTGCCTTTACCAAAAGAGCTAAATAAGGACGTTCACCACTAGAATCAAGAGCAAAGAGACTCCTCTGCATTGAAGAAATTATTAAATTTCTTTTCAAGCAAAATGATGGCTTTCCAAAAAAGTATTTTTTGTAGAAAAATTACTGTTCACAGCGGCGTAGAAAAAATTAAATTAATATCTAAAATCTTAAATTTTCTTCCTTCGGTGACACATCTGTCCATCAGTTGGAAACATTTTCCTCACCAGCAAGACTAAATTAAAAATTCTTACAAATACTCTCATATCTCCGAAACTTTAGGTCGTATTCATTTCGAGTTTTTGAAGAATATTCCCAAATAAATGTAATTTAGGTATAGATAATACAGATTTTTTTGCAACCTTAAACAAATAAAGTTAGGCTATACAAGAGTGAATTGTGACATATAAAAGCTACAGTCTGCATCCGACATACTATATATATCCCCATGAACTTCAATTGCACGAAATATATTTCACCGTTAACAACAATCAAAAAACGTCGAACAACTTACTGAACTACTTGCAGCTATATCCACTAAAACACAATCCGTATTGCATCATAAATGTATGGATAATTTAATATGAGACCAGTAACCTTTAAACACCACTATTGTCACACTTAATAAGACATTTACGCGCCTACAAATACAAGAGCTCCTCGCTTGTCAGCATCGCACTTAACTACCAAGCTAAAGACGAAAACCCACAATGCCGCAATACGCGCACACACGTGAAAGCGATTATGACAGTCACACAACCCAAAAGGCAAATCGCTCGACAGTCTCGCACAACTACAATGACACACACGCACATTTCTAACACTAAACAGCACACATAGAGTTAACTAGTTGCCACTATGCAGCATCCAGCAACAAAGTCTATCGCGGCGTTATTGGAAGATTTTCACGCATGTCATGTGCGCCTTTGTCAAATAGCTGTGGGCATACATAGCACTGTCTCGGTGACATTACGTATACGCCGCGGTAGTCTAAGCTTATTTATACAAGCAGAGGCGTGAGTATACAAAGAATATTTGTGCGCGTGGGGGCGTCACATTGACTAATTTGCATTAAAAAATGCGACGGCAAATGGCGTACATAAAGGAGCAATGAAACCGCAGACACTGCGCAAATGAACGCAAACCGTGAATTTGAGTGGGTTGAAGAAAGGTGATATGAGATAAATTGCCACAAACAACACTACGAAAACGTATTATGACAGGATTAGCACAGCATCCGCAGGTGATGATAGTGTAGCGCTGAGTTTCCAACGCCACAAACGCTTTACGACTGCTTTGTTGATGTTGAATTAAAATTCGTGTGGCAGACACGAGCGTAGTCTGAATAATTATTAAATTATTAAAGCAGCAAATTAGTGTGATGCAAGGTTAAATTAAGTTTACTATTACATGTACATTAGAATATAGTTTGTGAGGAAGGTGATAAGAAATTGATATGAAATTTCATACTTCAGCTGAAGGTACAGCGGAACTCGCCATTTCAATGCGTTTAAGTGATTATTTCCAATTGTGAGTTTCCTTCTACCGATTGTTTTTGCATTAATGTTGCTTGTACACATATTTGAGAATAATCTTCGAAAATTCGAATTCGGAGTTAATTCGACAAAGATTTGGAGATATGAACTTATTTATAAGAATTTTTAAGTTGATGCACTCGGCTTCCTAAGCTTTAAACCAGTTTTCAGAGCCGGTGAAAAAAATTTTCCGAAACGAAATATATTTGGAAAACGGCATTTTGTTAAAAATCACAATTTTGAATACTTCTTCGATAATTGCCTGGTTCCGCCTTTTGGATTTGAGATAATTTTAAGTAAACAAGCCTCACCACCAGACACCTTTCTCCCAAGGTCCTTCTAGAGACTTGCAACGGAATCAAGGGAATCCAAAAATGTTTCAAAATGTATCACCGATTACTGTGGGCAAAAAACAGTAAGACCCATTCATAGAAATGTTTTTGTGTAAATATAATAAATGAGTTGCTGCTTGAGAAGCAGCGATCAACAGTCAGAGATCTTACTGGCATCGTTGGAATAACGGAAGATCAGTGAATACCATTTTGGAAGATTAATAGAATCTTCGGAAAGTAAAAGCACGATTAGTTCCGAAATTACTACATTTTTTCGAATAACATCGTCACGTTTACGTCTATAAAACAATGCTTTCCGACTAACTGGATGTCATGAAACGTATTCTTACTGGCGATGTGTATTGGATCTACGCTTACGACCCGGAATAAAACGATCAATCAGCCGAATGTCGTCGCAGAGGTGAGCCGAAGCCAAAATAACTATTCATAAAAATAGGCTGGAATTTTGAACCGACAGCTTTATGAATGTTAAAATATAAACAAGGTCTTACTATTTGGTGCTCATAGTTTAGAAGAATAATAGATTTTCCGAATATGCTTTTAATATTTTTATATTTCAATTAATAGTTAAAATAAATGCCTTATCAATACATACCCACGAAAAAGGCATTTTATCTGACTAGCTAGTAGATGAAATTTAGTATTTCAACCGAAAGTAACGCAAAGGTCGTTATTTATGTAGTCTACAGTTTCTTATGTAGCACACACATTATTACATTATTTACGTAGATATACTCGTACAGGTATATAATAGGTAAAAGGAGGCTGAAACCAGGAACGTAAGCGCGCAAGTGTTAGCACTCGCTAGATATGCTCTTATAAATGGGGGCATGACACACGAAACCACTCAGCAGTTTGACTGCTAAAACGTATCGATTTCTTTGAACGTTGCGCTCACTCTTCTGAGCATATAATCTTGGGTGACGGCTCCTCTTGACAGCATATACACACACTTGCAGCCATACATTCAAGTATATCAATATGTCAATATTAGACGTCTTGTATAGTTCATAGCCACAGCAGCGTTAGCTAACCATTAATTGAAAGATTATAATTGACTTTCGATATGGTTTAAAAGTTTAAAAGAAGCTTCTTAATAATAGCTAAGAATATCTGCACTTCGAATTTCTTTATTGGATACCAGCATGCAATTCAAATATGCAATATATTTATGGAAAAGCAAGTCCCAGTAATTATTTCTGCTTAATTGTCGGAAGCAATCCGTCCACTATAGCATATATATAGCTTTTATACATATTAATTTTTGGACAAAATTCGTTTTTTTCTTTATTCATAATAGTTCCCTTGCATCTCTAACTGCGCCCTCCTCAACTCGTCATACATATCAATTAGCTGCCAAGCTGTATTTGTTTCCAAAGCAAACACGAATAATTCAGTTGAATAGCAAAAGCACAACAAATTACCTGCACATTGCAGAAAACCGAAGAACTGAGAATCTCTAAACCAAATTCTAGCGCACTTTTTTCAATAAGCAAACAAAATGCATGGATATATACACACACATGCAAGTTTTCGCGGATTCTCCGCAAATATCTGGTCTCGCTAACGGCCTCAAGTTAGAAGCCGGTTCGAGGCACGTACTGGAACCACAATAAGGCCTTGTCATGAACCGTTTAGCGTGACACTGTTAATTCCTGTTAAATTCAACCTTACCTTCGTGGATGTTCTCGTGGAATGTAATTGCAGAGGTCTGTATATACTTGTGCCTTCATAACGGCACGTAACTTTACGTGAGGTCAGGACACTGGCATCGCATGGTCTGATAGAATATGAGCATATAATGGAATACATTTGAACATATAAGAATATTTGAGGCTGTTCAGAGGAGCACGCCAACAGCAAAAGTGGTGCCATAACATAGCCTGCTGTTTGAGGCTACTTGAGCTATGTAAAACTATTTTTTTGTCTAATGTGCTTAATAGGGCTAGCCAAACCGTAAAATATACTTATACATGCATATATACCTATATGTATATACGGTATACACATAGAACTCTCTCATTCAATAATAACTTGGTGTTCAGCTTAATGTAGTTATATCCCTGTAGCTTTATATAGTACAACATGTCCATAACAACAGCTTATTTATATGCATGCGTTAAAGTATTTCTCCAATTTGTATTCTATTAAAGCAGCTCAAAAGCATACACAAACTTGTGCACGTATGTGTGCGTTGGTAACGGAACATTTGTACATGAAAAGCTTTGGGTTATTTGCATGCATTTGTAAAGCAGCTTTATTGATTGTGTGTGCATGAATTTGTCAGCAAAAATGCTACAATTTTCCACTTGAATCACGCACATTAATAATTTCAACACATACGGTGCTATTTGGGCACACCAATCACTCTATTATACAGTCGTATTAATTTCCGCATATATTATTTCTTATCCGATCGAAAACTCTGCCATGTATACACTCATATATATGCATATGGTGGTATATGCTTGATTCTGTGTGCTTACATATTAGCAAAGATGTAATAGATTTGCACTGCCAGTCAGCTGACTTTGATAAATGACGTAATGTTCCGAACTAACGATTTCGCGCAAATTGTTGTTGGCACCCACGCACGAATAAGTGCACATATTATAGGTATATACATATATATTAAATATGTGCTCTCGCTTACCTTTTTGCAGAATTGTGCTCTTACATATAGTATACACACAACCATGTCTGAACTCTGATGCCTCAATGTGCGCTACGTTTAGAGTTAGATGTTTTCGTTGTAAACAGTTTTGGTGCTGATAGAGATACAACCAAAATTTAGTTAAACTATTTATGATATGAGAAGATATAAAGCTTCGGGTGCAACAATCGACACGCAAAGTATTAAAAATTTAATTTGGAAGCTCATACGGAGTTTGGAAGCCATAGAATAGTACCTAAATCGTTGGTATGTGGCATCTTAATTCATTAAGTAGCAAATTTTTAATTTTTTCTATAATAACCGAACCGAAATATTTTTAAATCAAGCGGACTTTTTGAATCAGCAAATTCATGATACGAGTGATTTTAATCCAGTTTTGGTATGAAATCACATTTGGCCGTCTGATCAAATATGACCCGGACTGGCACTGCTAACTTGAATCGAATAAATTTTTTTTCTAGACTCTTCTTATAGATTGGTTCAATCTTTTTTATTTTGTTTTTTGTGTGTAAAAAGTTGCATCACCATGAGTTAAACGCTTTGTTTACGACGCGAAAAGTTTGTCTAGCGAATCTTACTACGAAAAAAATGGAATAACGATATTCCTAGACAGTTTTTTTGCAAATGTTGCAGAACGGTTTTGGATAATCTACTTTTTCACGAACACCAGTATTTGAGTGGCACAAATCATTCAGTGATAGTTGAAGTCGTAAAAAACTTGCTCGTGTAAGTCGTCCCACCGCACTTCAATTAAAATAAAGAAATTGTTTTTCAAAATCGTCGCGTTAGCATCGAAGAGGTAGTAGAGGATCTCAACCTATTCCGGATCAACTCAGCATATATTGGTTAAAGTTTTGGGTATGTCGAGTGTGAGTAGTAGATTCTATCTGAATCTTTTGCAAAGCAACGTCTTGTAGAGAGCGCAAAATTGCTATCAGTGGCATTATTGCTGGTGACAAGACGCAAGTTTAAGTATTTAAAAACTTAAGTATTTATGTCGCTTTTTACCTATCCGAGTTCAAGCTAAGGATCTCACATATTATTATTAACTGATTCAGCATATATATTGTCACCTAAAATCCAAAGCAACGCATTTTCAAAAAAATTGAAGTTGAGTTTTCTATTGCTTGTGACCATAATCCATAAATGTGGCATACAATTTTCAGCCTTCGTCGTCAGATATAACCAATATGTAACCAACATATAACCCATTTATAACCAACATATAACCCATATATAACCAACATATAACGCATATATAACCAACATATAACCAATATATAAAAATTGTATAACCATATTCAAATTTTGTTTCAATATGAGTGGTTTCTATGTATTATATCGTTTATCCTTCGCCTGTAAACTTATGAAAAATCATCTTGCGGTATTTTGCATTTTAGGTGGCGATATAAGTATTATATAGGTTTTATGGTTTATGTTAGAGTTCACATTAACCAACCAGAATTCATCTCAGCTGAGGAAATTCAAAAGAACATTACTTGAAAGTGTTGAGATTCTTTGATCATCAAAGACTAGCGTCACAAGATTAACGTCAGATAAGGCTCTTACAGACAACCGCTGGGCGAACAAGGCCATTTCTATTGTTTAACAAAATTTTCGCAAAATAAATATTCTAAGTTTTCAGCAGCCGATATACTTCACCTTTAAAGTTACTGCAAAATAAAGGCGACTGTCATTATTTTGAAACTCTCTCCATACTTGAAAGGACTTCCGGTTTGCCGGTTTCATTTAAAACTTCCAGTTCCTTATCACACAAGTACTCAAACACTCAACCAGGTTGGTTGCATGAAGCTTCAACCATGTTGAATCTCAGTGACTTTAAGCTGATAGCAAACCGATTTGCGATCGAAAATCACAAGCCAGCTGGCGGAAGTAGAGCTGACAAGAGAACACTGAAAAGGGATAAATTGTAATCAGAAAACATATCTTCAGTAACAATAGCACTTAGCAGATGAATGCGAAGGCGAAGTAATTCAACCGAGAGAGTATACATATATTTATAACACATACTAACAACATACATATTTGTTTCTGGTCATGAGTTTGCGCGTTCAATAGTTTTTGTACTAAATTTGCACGCAAAAATACAACTAACGTCCGTTTGGAGTACACAACACAATAAACTGGCAGCGAAAGAATGGAAATGTGTTGTGAAAATCCGCCAAAATAAAATACAATCAAAGTGAATGCGGAACCAGTCCAAAGGCAAGCAAATGGAAAAAATTACGACAGATAAGCGCACACTAAAGCCGTTCAGTCTGTACTCTGGCTTAATGCCTTTTGCCCAAATGCTGATGAGGATTAGGTGATAGCAAGGGTCTTGCTGTTGTTGTAGGTGTGTAAGTGTTGGTAATGTTGATGGCGGTGGTCGCAAGCGGTCATTAGTGGCAGCACAGACATCAGCTTTAGTATCAGGGGCGCACGGCTTGCCTAATAACTGCAAACACGGCTGCACTCAAACACACACATAAATAAACAAAGGGCGCAGAAAAGTGTGAGAAAGGGACAACGGTCGGTGCTGTCACAATAAAAGACAATAGCGACGCCTCCAATAGTGCAGTGTTTGTACAAGGGTTGACTGTTGCTGCGGTTCAGCAAAATGTCATGATGAAAGCAAAAGAAGAAACTGTAAAAAAATAGAAAAAGTACTTGGCAAAAAGGGTTCGGTTGTAAGAACAACAACATAACTACAAAAACTTTAGCAATGGTTTTTTATATTTTAGGCTCTCTTCCGGTCGCCTTGTGACTAACTACAATATCAGACATTGTCATTCCCGCCTGTTGCAAACACGGCCAGAACACGCAGCACAATTAAATTCATGATTTTCACGCCCCAACCTTGTTAAATCTGCAGAGGACTTGTGAAGGGTTACCTACAGCGAGGCAATATGAATAATGCAGCAAAGTCATAAAGCGACAATAGAATATATTAATAGTAGAATAGATTAAGAGTATTTCTAATGTGCAGTGTTTAAGAAGACTAAATATATGAAAAAAATCGATCTTGAGTTTTTATTTCAACCTCCCGCTGTCAGATATAACCAATATATAACCCATATATAACCACTATATAACCCACATATATCCAATATATAACCCATATATAAAAAATATATAACCATTTTATAACCAAAACTCAAATTTTGTTTGAATGTGAATGCTTTCTTTTACATCGTTTTTCTTTCGCCTGTAAATTCATGAAAATTGATGTTTCGTTATTTTGCAAATTAGGTGAGGATATATAGTTCTCTATACAATAATATACCAATTTTTGATTTACCTAAAATCAAATTCGCCAGACCAAATCCAACCAAAATTTGGAATAAATTTCTACTTTTTAGTAGGTCATTGATGAGTTAATATCTTCTTGTAAAGATTTTTCCTTTAAGATTTCATGCAAGGACTGCATTGCCATACATTTATACATTTCTGTTCTTTAAACAAAAGATTGAGTTAAAAAATCTGCAAATTAAACTCGAAATCTGAATGCTATATTTTTTCAATAAAACCTTGCAAGCTACAAATAAAGTTTGATATGCATATCAAACAAATAAACTAAATTCCAAATATTGACTTCAGCATAGAAACAGAAGCCCGCTTAGCCCATTTCTGTGAAAAAACTTTAACATATGACACTTGTAAACTTTAATTGCACAGATCAAAGCCAGAATGCAATTTATGAAAACCGAAATCAAGCTGTGTAATGGCAAGTGTTCGAAAGCAATTTGTTTGGGCTTGACAACAAACTTTAGTAATATTACAAGCAAAAATATTTTGTAATTTACAAATTCGTTCAAATAGCAGTTTACTTCAACATTGAAAAGACTCCAATCCATATTTGCCCAAATACGATTTACTAGCCAGTCATTAATGATTCTGTCAACGCCGGCATTTGCAAATAAATACACCAAAGCTTTCTACGGAAACTGAGAAGTAGTTAAAAATTGTTTCATAACACCAGCGCCAGTGAAAATAACAGTAAAATACGATATTACGGCAATATAGAAATTCAGAGCAAAAATACTGCTGTACTAAATATTTCAAATATTTCACATTTCAGCAACTGAAAACTTGCCAACCAATGACAGATATACACAAAAAAATATTTGTAAACAATTTTATAAAAGGTGATCCCAATAGAGGTATTTTTTTCAATAGCCTGTTTTTTGACAGATCACGCGTAAGTCGTGTCACGCTGTTGCTGTTATTTTTGTTCAGTATTGTTTGGCATTTCATGACAAAGTTTACAAATCATTCAACTTTAAAACGAAAATTCACATTCTGTAAAGAATGTGTTTCGAAGGCTTCGCTCAAATTATTATCAATATAATCGGCCTACTGAGCGTACTGTTCGCAACCCCATCATCCATCTTCAGATCCCGCATTCATTATTGGATAATATTCGACCGTGTAGACCACGTCCAGCACGTAGTTAAAAAAATATAGCAGCTGTAGCTAAGAGTGTATACGAAGAACTTGGAGAGTCTTAAATTGAAAACGTACAAAATACAGCTTGTGCAAGCATTGAAGACACTCGACCTTTCCAAGCGACGTCGCCGCGCACTATGGGGTCTTCAAAAGTCCCAGGAAGATTCGACGTTTTTGAACCAAATTTTGTTCAGCGGTCAGGTCCATTTCTGGCTGAATGGGTATGTAAATAAGCAAAATGGCACATATGGGCCGAAGAGCAGCCTGAAAAGATTCAAGAGCAGCGATTTTATACAGAAAAAACAAAGATTTGGTGTGGTTTGTAGACCAGTGGAATCATAGGTTCATATTTCTTCAAAAATTATACCGGTGAGAACGTTAGCGCCAATGGCGACCGTTATCGCGCTATGATAACCGACTATTTGATGTCTGAAATTGAAGCTCGTGATCTCGGCGACATTTGATTTAAACAAGATGGCTTCACTTTCTACAAATCGCATTAATTAATAGATTTATTATGAGAACACTTCGGTGAGCAGATAATGACACGTTTTGAGCTGGTCACACACAAGATCGTGTGATATCACACCGTTAAACTTTTTCCAGTATGGATTTGTAAAGTCTAAAGTCTGTGCGGACACCCTGCTTCGATTCAGACAAAGAAGCAAATCATATTCTCGCGTGTCATTCGCCAGTTACCTGTCGAAATACCCGAACGAGTCATCGAAAATTGAACTCAACGAATGAACCGTCTGAGACGCAGCCGCGGCCAAGATTTGAAAGTGATAATCTTCAAAACATAAATACCAAAGAATTTTCTTTCGAATGATAATAAACATTTCCCATTAAGCTTGAAGTTTCTGTTTTTTCTTTAAAGAATAGGGAACCTCTAATTGGTGCAAAAAGCATAAACTTTTTGAAATTCAGAAGTGGACATATTTAACTCCTTAATATTTCGAAAACTCTAAAGAGTAAAATGTCTTCTTTTGTTTTTTTACACCTTAAAAAGCTGAAGAAAAAACGTTAACTTCGGCTGCACCGAAGAATATACCATTCAAAGGTGCATTTCTTTTAGTAACTATGTGTTCAGTTTGTATGGAAGCTATATGCTATAGTAATCCGATCTGAAAAATTTTTCGGAGATTATTGGTAATCCATGTCAAATTTCGTGAAGATACACGTCAAATGGATGATACAAGCCCTTGATTCCGATCGTTTGGCGAAATAAGTTGCTCTGCAATAATTGGTTCGTGTGAGCCAAGGATGAATGATTCGAAATAGCCACAATACGTGTGGGAATTACAGTGGAAGGCACGTCGATGAAAATCACCACCAAATTAAAAGTAGAAAGCAACATTGTGGTGCAGATTTGACAACAAGAAAGCAGCAAAGCAACCGCAACCACACAAAAGTAACACAAGCGTAACTAAAGAAAGAAATTAAATTCGGCATGCGCCTGGAAAAACACTTTCCGAAATTTCAGGCCTGCTAAAAGTATTTGCGGTTTATGAATTATTCGAAAACTTTACTTCTTTGCTGCTTGCACATGCCGCAAAAACGGAAAATATTTATTTGTATTTGTACTGTTCAAATTTGTAATTAATTCAGACATAAGTACATATATGTACATATATATTTATCACACATTCAGTGGAAATTTTAATTAAAACATCCCATGACTGCGGACTGTTAAACCTCTGAGCTACCATGCAATGCAATTCCGTAAATAAGCAGCAGCGCAGATATTTATTTGCGTTCTTTCAGCGTCAGAGCTCCTTTGATTAATGTATCACACCGTACGCCTTCAATTAGCGCCTTTGTGCCCCCTAAGCGGCGCCACCCGGCAAGCCTTTGCTCCAGCTTTATTAACTGCACTTAACGAATTTCCGTTAACGTTGCACGTTGCTGTGCGCTTCAAATGTATTTCTTGTAACAGCCGCATGTGCTTCGCTGCAAATTCAAGCGATCAACCTTTGAGATGCGTCGCTTCGAAGAATTTCCGTACTTAGTCGGGCGTGTAAAGCGAATTTCTGGCACTTTTACAATTCGCACACACAGACACACAAGTGCAGCCAAGAATACGCGCAATTGCGCACACACACTTACATACGCATGGCATTAACGCACATACATACCCATGGTACTTGAGAGCTCTCGTTACCATTGCAACATTGGCAGCGCGCCAGAATGCCAACGCGCCAACTGTTTCTTCTCCGCCATTACTTCGCTTGCTCTCCACACAAACGCTTGTGTATTCGTACGGGCATTTTTGGCGCGCACTTTTCAGTATAAAAGTCTCAAAAGTAGTATGTTCTCTTATGCAGCCTTCAGGTGTGCTGCGGTAAGATGTTTCTCAAGCGCCATTTCGCAATTTCGGGCCAAAAACTAGGCCAGCGAATTTTATTACATTATAAAGGGGGGGAATTGGTGCAGCGATTGTTGGATTAAGGTGTAAATCGTGCCAAAATGTGCTGAAAGTGAATAAATGAGACCATTCAACGGCTAACATCGCATCAGCAGCGGTGCAATGAACTTTCAAGTGTTTGCTACACAATCATTGATATAATCCAAAAAGTAAAATCGAATCATACATAAGCATGACTAGTACGCTCACAAAGTGTTTTAAAGATCTCCGTAAATATGACTAAGGTAGTTTGGCTTCCAAGAAGTAAACTTGAGCTCTGACAACAAAATGCACAACAATGGAGAACTTGAAGGCGATGCGTTAAGTAATATCATCCACTTTAAAGTAGAACCATTTAAAGGTTCCACGTATTCTTTGCTAAATATTCTTAAGTGTAATTTTAGAAAAGTTTTTTTTAACATCATGCTTGTAGTTCTTTTTTATTTAAGTGATTTAAAGGAAAGACTTACTTGCTTATGTTCTATTTGTGCGTTCCTAAAAGAATACGGGTCTGAAGACACGGAAATCCTCACCCGCTTGATTTCATATAGGATCACTTGGATCATGGAGGCGCTAAACTAAACTCTGGCGGCTCCTTCTCTACTCATATACCGGCAAAGGAGTTGTGGGTGGGAAGAAGCTATTGGAAGAGAGGGTCAGGGAGCTTCTTCACGGATGGGTTAAAACTTGGGGGGAAGGTTGGTGGAGGGATCTAATGTCAGGAGCTCTCTATCAACTCTACTTTCAAACTTTGTGATTAAAGCAGTGTCTTTAAGGCCGAGGTTGCAGCCATTAAGGTAGCAGTAGAGTTCCTGCTCGGGAGTGCAACCTCTTTCAGAGATGTGAGCATGTGAGATAACAAAGCGGCGATACTAGTGCTGTCAAGGCTTGTCAAAGTGAGCCTAATCTCGCTATCAATAGCATTGATTGCCTTGTGATAAGTGTGGTATGGGTGGCAGGCCACAGCGGAATCGCAGGAAACTATAAAGCTGATGAGCTAGCAAGAAAGGCCACCCTAGAATCACTATCTGAAGAATAGGAGCGGATCGGTGCTCCCGTATCCTCTTGTGTTCTAGTACTGAATAGCTGGGCTTTGCAAAAGCCTTTTGGCCCAAGATCGATCCCAAAGATCTCAGTAAGGCTAACCTCTCCTTAGTTTTGGAGCTTTAAACGGCGAAACGCCTGTGCAAATTTTTATTGGTTACTAAGCGTTTTGCTAGTTCGTAAGTTCGAACACAAAAGTTCTTCTTTTCTATGGCCTCATAAAGGACGTCATAGAACGCAACGACTTAGGGAGGGGCATCTGCGATTTAAACAGGTATAAAAGGGATTTGACTCCGCCTACTAAAAGGTGAGGTACATGTCTCAAGAACTAGTGTAGCAAAATCAACGGAAATTGCTCAATTTAAAATTTTTTTAGCTCCCCTCGAATTAAAACCCCGCTCACTCCCCATACAACGTTTATGTTGCAAATTGCTAAATTTATAACTCAATAAAGAAAAAACAACTGCGTTATCAAATTTTTTAAAAGAGAAAAATTTTTATTAGAAACAGTATCAAAATTGAACAACCGGCATGATAATACCTACACATATCCCAGGATCCACTCGACCAATATCAACAAAATTCGGTAG
The DNA here is from genome assembly GCF_024586455.1 of Bactrocera neohumeralis. Taxonomy (NCBI): domain Eukaryota; kingdom Metazoa; phylum Arthropoda; class Insecta; order Diptera; family Tephritidae; genus Bactrocera; species Bactrocera neohumeralis. The sequence goes on along the minus strand of NC_065919.1, from coordinate 9,081,668 downwards.
GTAATATTATCTTGCCATTTCTATATTACGGTGTTAAAATGGGCGAAAGAGAAGTAAAACCACGCCTATTGCCCACATAACACAAATTTAAATTTCATGTGATCCCTTCACTTTATATTATACTCGCATATCGGTTTAAAACTTTGGATAGTAAAAATTAACAAAATTGGACCTCAACTGCTCGCGCCCCACGATACTGACAAAGTGGAGTCCTGTGGATTTGACTAACTTTTTATCGAAAATATCCATCAATGTGTGAGATATGTAATTAAATTTCAGAAATAATATTTTCCTATAATAATATGCGCTTGTGTCATAAATAAATAAAAGCGGGTCAAAAATTCCTTTAGACCTCGCATACCCAATATATCAACCTCCGGTTGACATTATGTCATATGTACATACCGGCCGATATGTACGATATCTTAAAGAAGTAAGGAAGAAGGAAGTACCTTAAGGCTATAATTAGTTGTATGTCGGTCGATACGGGGTCGCAAAGGTCCTAATGATGGCTTAAGTGCGGCTGCTTGCGGTTTCTGGCTTGCTCGGATCCCTTTTCAACCAACCAACCATGTCGGTTAGTGTGGGTGCTCTCTTTATAAATTTCATGGAAACATATTCCCGAATACGCTTGAGTAATTGCTCAAGTTAATTCAAGCAGTTCAGACTTTAGCATAACTCAAATACTGCCAATTTAATACTTACTCTACTTCATTTTAAACTTTTTAGCTGACTTAAACTTTTATAATTGTTTTTTTACTATTCTATGAATGGAACAATATTTTAGGACCTCAAAGTGTACTTTACATAAATTAACGTTACTGGTCTGTGTAAAACAAACGTAGACCTAAAAACAGTCACAACAAAAACTTTCTTTTGAAATTAGCTTGACTTGTTTGTTTAGTGAAGCTGAAAGGAAAGTTTTCGTGGGCAAGTAAAGCAACACTGCAATTTCGATGAAAGTCAAATCAAACAAAGTCGCGTTACATCTAACACCTTTTATTGTTTTTACTTTTCCTGAACCAAATATGTACCAACACTCACACATTCACACACTTTTCAATTACATTATATTGTCCGTCAAGTGTTGGCTTTGTACACAGATGCCCACACATCTGCTTACACGAGCACTCTACATTCGAGTATATTTGATTTTATTCCCCTAAAGCTCAGATGAAGCTCATCAAAATGGATGCATGTCCTGTCAGCAACTTTAACAAACTTCTTAACTTTTCAACGCAGATGAAAAGTGGATTTTGCACTCGGCCACAGCCGCCACCCAGTATTGATCTGTATCGATTGTTGGTGATTGCTGACGTGGAAAGGCTTTTAGATGGCATTGCAGTGTTTGCAGAACTAACAGGATCAGTATGTATTGTATGTATAAGTGTCAAACTGTAAAAACAGAAAAGGTTTGTATTTAAAGATGTTATAGTAAAATGACCGTCAAATCGAAATGCTTGCTGAATAGCAGAAGTAATGTGTGCTTTAAATTTCGAAGGTTAACAACACTACTTCAAGTGGAAGCGAAGAAACAATATCGATAGAAGTACAATTCTTAGAAGTGGTTGCTTAAAAGTTATTGTACAAACCCTTTAAAAACAAATGGAGTTAGAAATTCTATGGGCTGAAAAGTTCATAGGCTAAAACATAATATTAAATAAATATGATTTTTAATCAGTGCCTACCTCTGAAATATACGTGACTGTCTGTGATAGCTGTCGAATTTTTAAATAATGAGATACAGCATTTTGGGCAAAGCAACTTGTGTTAGTTTACAAAAAGTTGATAAAAAGCATTACTTTTTGGGAGGGAAAAATACTGTTGAAGAAAAAATTTAGATTGTCGAAGATTGCTTAGACTCTGCACCAGAGAAATCAATCGTTGAAAGGTGCTTAATTTGAACGATACAAAATCGGACGCCCGATAAAGACGGCTATTTTAATGACGAAAACATCAAAAAAAGTCCACAAAATTTTTTTAGATTTCACGGTCATCTGGTGAGTTTCTGAAAACAAAAGGTATACTAGAGTCATTATCATTTACGAATACTATTACACAGCGTTATTCTATCATTTTAAGAACGAAACCTAATTGAAAAACGGCCGTATTTGAAGAAAAACCCAAGTGCTGTTTCACCAGGGACAATGCACACTATCGTCATCAAGTGCAGTGAAAACAATGGCAAAAATTCATGAATTGAGCATCAAATTTCTTCCGCATCTACTTTATTCTCCAGATCTGGCCCCCGACGACTATTTCCTTGTCTCAGACTTCAAAAGAATACTCGTTGAGAAGAAATTATCTCCAAAATTGAAGGGTTTTCTGAAGATTCAGCAAATCTTACTAAAAACAGTATGAAAAATTTGGACAGTGGATCACCCTTGAAGGGAACTTACTATAAATACGAATTTTGCGAAAAAAATTTGTTGTACTATGATAAGCCAGGGATTTCATTACTTTAATAAAACTTTTTTCAAATATTATGGCCAATGAGAATAGTGAGACATGTATGCAGATGAGTTTATTAACCACTGGAAGTTAGTGCGTGCTTATAGATATCCTACTGCAGTGGGTAATATTTTGCCAATTTTCGATTTTCCTTTTTGCGAAGTCATACTAATTTGCCAGCTTTGCCGACTGCCGAATCGGTTTTTGACGCATAGCCCAAAGGTGCCAAGGTCCATATCAAAGCATTAATAGCCTCAACGAGTGCAATATCCCAACTCCATTCGTACATATTTTGGATTTTGCGCCGTCAGCTGTAAAAGCTATTATTTCCTGCCGCACACGCATTTTATTGTTGTTTACTGCCCTCACTACATGCACCCATATGTTGGCGCTATAATTTATCGTTAGATCCATGGCTGCGTTGTCTGTGTTAAGTGCAGCATGCAACCATTGTTGGCATGCATGCGGCCAAGTTTTGTTTACAAAATATTTGCGTTTGAGCTTGGCCATATTTTTGACGCCACCGGCCGTCAGCGGTCATGCACTTTACCACCAGAGGCCATAGCGTTTACTTAGCAACATTTAGCAATCATTTTAGTTGCCTGCGCCATTTGCAGCAGTCATGTGTTGTCTGTGGAAAAAGTTTTTGTTGTAATTACTGAAACTAAGATATCGACGAATATATTTATATTTCGATAGGCTTATACTTACAAACTAAGATTAAAAAATTAAAATCGATTTATCAAATAGTTTTTGAGTTACAGTCTGCTAAAAAACTTATTTTTAAGAGATCGTCTGAGTGTGAAATTTTCGAAAAAAATCGTTTCTTTTGTTACATTGTCGGATAGTATACACTGTAATAAACATTCCCTGAAATTTTGAAATCGAAACTCAAATTATTACAGTCGCTACAGAGCGGGGAACGAACGCGGCTTTCTCAGATTGGTCTTTTTCAAAACGGTTTCCCCTCTCAAAGGAAGTCTTTTGGAAATATCTGGTTTCAATTTGGAGAGAACATTTTCAACGTCATTCTCCATCTTGCCGCCATAATAATATGTTTAATGATATCCTTCCTTGATTCTCAAAAATCATTAATTCACAAACGTAAACCCGAAGCTGCTTTTCGAAAAACTTTAATAATTTTGAAATCTATTGTGCTTTCACTTTTCTTAGGCCCAAATTATCTTTCAAAATGGTTTCCACTAATCCTTTCGATATTTCAACGATGTCAGAAAGATCTCTGTCTCAAGCAAATTATCATTCAAAATGGTTTCCAATAATCCTTTCGATATTTCAACGATGTCAGAAAGATCTCTGTCTCAAGCATAAGTTCCTTTATGGGGTTAGATGGGTTTCACAGTTTCAAAAAATCGAAATTTTATTTGTCTTATTAAATTCTATAACATCTCTAGAATATTGTCCTAAAGTTGATCCGACTAATAGTTTCGGAGATACAGCCTTGAGAACTTGTGCGTTCGAGGTTAGATAGGCTAAGTGCGCCGTCTTTAAACGCGTTTTTCTCAAAACTATATTTTCAAAGTCGGTTGTCAGGATTTCAAGCGAACTACTTAACCGATCTTGATGAAATTTTACACAGGTCTTCGAAATATCATTTACAAGGTCTTGAACGAAGGATTTTTTTTTAATTACAACTATTTTAAGAAACAAAAATGTCGAGAAATTTTCATCGAAATTTGCATTTTTTTTTTTGAAACGTCTACCAAAAATCCAAATTTCATTTTTTTCCTTCGTCCAATACCTAGTTTATTATCTTTACTAAAACACGTATTTTTTTTATTTTTATTTCAGATAATCCTGAAAGAAGTTCTGCTGACATCGCGGATGCACCTTTTTCCGAGGGACTGCCGGAAATGGCGTCGTAATGACTGCCATTTTGATGTTTTTTTATGAAAACTTTACAAAATGTTTATTAAATATGAGTCTTTTAAATAAAAAAAAATTCATTAAAATATTTCATTTTTTATATGTAAAAAAAAAATTATTGAAAAAAGGCCGTTTTTTGCCCGAGGAAACCCATTATTTTATTGATGTGTTGATCATCAGTTGATGTTGATGGCCATGCTGGATTGTATCAATCAAAAACACTTGCTCGTGACAAACAATTATCACCGAAGGCCTTTTCTAACATTCTGAACGTTTCGGCAACAGAAATTTGATTCCGCACATAAAATTTAATGGAACCTCTTTGTTCACTCATCGAAAAAATCGCCGAATGCATTTAATTACGACAAGCGCATACTCAAGACTTAAGATTATTTTAATGTGACATTTAGATTTAACAACTTAGAAAAAGAATATTTCGACGAATGAGTTTTCGCGCAAAATTCAAACTATGAAGTCCTACTATTTTGTGGAATATCATATATTTGGAATCTTACAAGGAATGCCTCAATGCTTACACTGGCCTACAAAAAAATTTTTTTGGTTTGGTGCAGCTCTGTCCGCATCAGTAGTCGCTATAGTAGGTAGGATGAGCCACATTCTCGCTACTAGATATTTTTTCTTCTTTCATATGAACAAGAGCTGATATGGAAAATGTGACTTGTTTTCTTGTATCAACTCACAAAATACATCCAAAATCAGGTGTAAAATCTTAGGCACCAAAATGAGTGTAGGCCAGTGTTAATAAGGATGCATATATGAAATTATTACATCAAAGTAATTTAAGCAATCGTCAGTTCATGTTTGTTTTGCAGTCTTTAATTTCAAGTTAAAACCGAACAGAAAATCTCGCAGAGTTTCAGCTGTAATTTTGTGTTTGAATTTACAGCTAAAATGAAAACATCACAGAAATTTAATGAAAGCGTGCAGAGAATTCATTGGAAACGAATATGTCGCAAGTATTACTTATATGTTGCACAAGCTCATTAGTCGTAGTAGTAGTCGAATTTGCAAAAGGTTTTCTCATTTTCAAATTATATTAAAAGCGGCTCTTTTACAAAGTAATACTATATATTATATAATTAATTGAGAGAATTTGCTCATGGAGTGTCATCTGCTTTGACTAACTAATGGGCACACATAATTAGCGTAGCATATATGCTAAATGTATGTATGTATATCGTCACAAATGAAAAATAGCTTAACATAAGTTTCCGAACGTTTAAGGGTATGGAGGAAATGATGTTAAAAAAAATAAGAAAAAACGTTAACTTCGGCTGCACCGAAGCTGATATACCCTTCACAGGTGCATTTCTTTTAGTAACTATGTATTCAGTTTATATGGAAGCTATATGCTATAGTAATCCGATCTGAACAATTTTTTCGGAGATTACATTGTTGCTTTAAAAAATAACCTGTGCCAGTTTTTTCCACTAAACCACTCCTGCAATAGTTACACGCAGTTAAAGTCATGTACTAAATGCATTCATTCAAATGCCTTATAACTGCTGTGTTGCTCATACGCCATGGTGCCGTATGCAAGTGCAATACGCGTGATGTACTTTCACTGCGTATATCTTCTAAAGAAGTGGTTTTATGGAAAAAATCTGGACCTTTTCCGTGTAGCCAAGCATTTTGTACTAAAATGTCACTTTCAAAAGGTTTTAGGGCTACTTGTTTAATACAAAATATCATAAAAACCCATGATTTATGTGCACATGGAAAAATAAATATAATATAGGCACGATTTAAATAGAAAATCGAGCGCCTGTTAATATTGGATGCCGTTTCCACAGGTCTGTAAAAATAAAATCAACATAAAAAGCAACGGACACCCTAATGCCCATACATTGTATACATATGTATAAGAATGAGTAGTATATAACTGATTCATGTTTGATAGTAAAATTTCGAATGAAAAAACTTGTTTGTACAATTTTAAAACTATATGCAGTTATAGTGTACTCAAATAGTCAATAGTCTCTGTCTGCCTTGCTAATGGAATAGGTCAATGCAATACAGTTAATCAATGCTATTTATTTTATCAATAGTAAGAGGCGTCAGGTGGGTTCAGCTTAATTAGGGCCAGATTTTATTTTACATCCATGCCAAAATGTTCAACAAATAAAGCATGTACAATGTGCGTAGGCAAACAACTCTATATACTGCATACAACTACCTTACATATATATGCGTGTGAACTCGTCCATGGCCTACAGTGCCAATACTGTCATTAGCTTCGACATTTTTATCGCACAGCAAGTGTTAACTCTATCGATTTTCATTTATTCACTGACAAATGCAGACACGTTTACATGTAAGCAGGTTTGTAAAACATTTACTCAGGCACAACCAGGCACAATCCCAGCGAGAAAGGAATTAAGTACTCATTACTCAAGTTTTAAGCAATTTCGAAATCTCGATTATTCTTTGTTGAGGTATTTCAAATTTTTAATGCTTACGTGCTGCTGAGTTGCGCTTTTGTACTAACCTTTAGTCATGACAAGGCCGTTTTCGACTTCAATTCGCGGACACTAACTAGAATCACACTAGAAAGAAGGCCATAAATGGTCGAAGACATAAGCATTGGTTTCGAGTATAAATTCTTTAATAACGGTCTTTTCTGACAACGTTGGCTATTCGGTTCCATACCAAAGCGCATAGCGTTGAATTTAAACAAAATTGTTGGACGCAACTCACGTATGTGCCCTCCGTGCCCACCTTTACTACATCAGCCTTGAAGTGTCCAACTGACAGCTTGTCCGTTTGTCGCGTTCATCCCTCTGAAATGGCTGCTTCGTCTGTTTGCGTCGTTTTAGTTGACGTTGCCTTTCGGGTTGTTGATGACGCGAAACCGCATAAAAATGCGCCAGTAGGCCAGCGCAATACATGCCTATACATATTTATACAGACAAACTTACACTTTTTTGAGCGAACGATTTTTCTGAAAATATCGTCTACATTTAGCGCCATTGCAATAATTGATTAAATAAAAAGCATATCTGTTTTGATTTACCCTCGGCGTAATGTCGGCTCTCCGCGTTGATAAATCTGTGAAAATACTGTCCTTATTTTATTATTTATTTCACGGTAATTTTATGAATTTACAAACTTAATTTTAAGGGGTTATACGAGGGCTGCTATATATATTTCTGGCCTAATAATGAAAATAGGAATATTTATGAGCGAAAATGGTTTTATTGTTTTTCAAAATATTCTCCTTCAAGATTTATACACTTTTGCATGCGCTCAAACCAATTTTCGAAGCACTTTTTCCACTCCGATTGAGACTCCTCCAAAACATGGTTTTTGCATGCTTCAACAGCATCTTCTGGCGATGAAAATCGTTAACCACGCATTATTTTCTTGATGTGTGGGAATAAAAAGAAGTCATTGGGTGCCAGGTCAGGGCTGTATGGCGGATGACCCATCAATTCGACGTTTTGGCCGGTCAAAAAGGCGCTGATTTGAGCCGATGTGTGAGAGCTCGCATTGTCATGGTGCACAATGATTCGTCTTCTCTTGTTCGTTTTTCGAATTTCTCCGAAGACTTCAGGCAAACAAATGGTAGTGTACCACTCAGAATTGACCGTCCTACGTTGCTCAAGCGGAACAGTCGCCACATGACCAGTTTTACCGAAGAAACAGGCGACCATTTTCTTCGAAGTGCTTCTTCCACGAACAACTTTCGTTGGATTTGGCTCGTCTTGAAAGACCCACACGGTCGATTGCTGTTTTGTTTCGGGCTCATACGCATAGATCCATGATTCATCACCTGTGACGATCTTATAAACGTCTTTTGAAGCACCGCGATCGTATTTTTTCAGCATTTCTTTACACCAATCCACACGAGCCTGTTTTTGAGCGATTGTCAAATTGTGCGGGATCCAACGAGAACAAACCTTTTTTACGGCCAGGTGTTCATGCAATATCGAATGTATGCTGGTGGGAGAAATGCATAGGCATGCCTCTATCTGAGGGTATGTTACATGACGGTCTTGCATTATCAGTTCACGTACGGCATCGATGTTTTCTGGCACAACGGCTGTTTTTGGACGACCTTCACGGAATTCGTCTTTGAGCGAGCGTCGGCCACGATTGAATTCGTTGTACCAGTTTTTCACAGTGCTATAGGATGGTGCTTCATAGCCATACAAAGACTTTAGTTCATCAATGCACTCTTGTCGTGATAATCCACGTTGAAAGCTGTGAAAAATGATCGCACGAAAATGTTCACGAGTTAATTTCATTTTTTGGCCGAGATGAATTTTTTAATTCCCTGTAAATAAAACAATTCACGATTAAATGACAAAACGTTCTGAGCGATGTTATGCTAAAAAATGTCAAACTTTCCAATGGAAATGTCAGATTGCACCTGGCAACACTTATGCCCGGTTTCACAGTCCATACTTATGTTGTACTTAAGATAAAACAGGAAAATATTGTTTTACAGTTCATACTTATGTAATGCTTAAGTACTGAAAAGGGGAGACTTAAGCAGTGCTTAAATAACAGCTGATTTTTGTTTTGAATTTGCTTTGAATTTTCAGCGACATCTTTCGTAGCGTAGGGCAAGTGTCCGTTCGTTTGCACTCAATAACAGCTTATACTTTTCCTTCAGTTCCCATAGGTGCTCCGACTCGCTAGTGATGAAATTTGTGGTTCTTTTGTTGTTTTCATCAATTTTTGATATAATTTTCCTCGCAAATTTATGTATTGTCTGTTATAATTTAAATATTTCAAACATATTTTTATGAATGTCATTTGTAAAACATATGTTGCCCATAACGTTGCCATATATCATATTAAAATTTTATAGAAATTGAGCATTGACTGTGAAACGCAAACGACCACTCAGTTTGCAACAATACTTAGCTAAGATTTTATTTAGGCACAACTTAAGTATGGACTGTGAAACCGGGCATTAGTGTTGCCCTAGGCCAGAATATATCGGGTGATTTTTTAAGAGCTTGATAACTTTTTTAAAAAAAAAAAACGCATAAAATTTGCAAAATCTCATCGGTTCTTTATTTGAAACGTTAGATTGGTTCATGACATTTACTTTTTGAAGATAATTTCATTTAAATGTTGACCGCAGCTGCGTCTTAGGTGGTCCATTCGGAAAGTCCAATTTTGGGCAACTTTTTCGAGCATTTCGGCCGGAATAGCCCGAATTTCTTCGGAAATGTTGTCTTCCAAAGCTGGAATAGTTTCTGTAGACTTTAGACTTGACGTAGCCCCACAAAAAATAGTCTAAAGGCGTTAAATCGCATGATCTTGGTGGCCAACTGCCCATGCATACCGAAAAATGCACTGTTTGGTGTGGTTTGTACGCTGGTGGAATCATTGGACCGTATTTTTTCGCAACGTTACGGTGAATGGCGATCGCTATCGTTCGATGCTAACAAACTTTTTGTTGCCAAAAATGGAAGAACTGAACTTGGTTGACATGTGGTTTCAACAAGATGGCGCTACATGCCACACAGCTCGCGATTCTATGGCCATTTTGAGGGAAAACTTCGGAGAACAATTCATCTCAAGAAATGGACCCGTAAGTTGGCCACCAAGATCATGCGATTTAACGCCTTAGACTATTTTTTGTGGGGCTACGTCAAGTCTAAAGTCTACAGAAATAAGCCAGCAACTATTCCAGCTTTGGAAGACAACATTTCCGAAGAAATTCGGGCTATTCCGGCCGAAATGCTCGAAAAAGTTGCCCAAAATTGACTTTCCGAATGGACCACCCAAGACGCAGCCGCGGTCAACATTTAAATGAAATTATCTTCAAAAAAGTAAATGTCATGAACCAATCTAACGTTTCAAATAAAGAACCGATCAGATTTTGCAAATTTTATGCGTTTTTTTTTTAAAAAAGTTATCAAGCTCTTAAAAAATCACCCGATATATAGCAGTCCTCCTACATACAACTTTTGCATAAACCTCAAAATGTATGTGAAAATTTCAATATATTACGTTGTTTGGCATTACTACACACTGAGCTTTTTAAGGGATTACATGAGTCTCCTCGGGTAAATATAAAAAATTAAATATTGTATGCGAATTTTTTATTGTTACAAACGTACACTATTAACAAAGAAATTCTGAAGTCTTAGAAATAGTGTAGGTGCCTTCTAATTTTAATTGTTTTTATTTGTTTTATATGGTGTTTGGAAGTACTTGCGTATTCAAGAACTGAATAAATACATGAATAAATACTTGTATAAACGCTACTTATATTTTATTTGATTAGACAATCAGTGTTGAAAGTTAGTTAGTTATCAGCATGCTCTCTCACTTCTTGACATAATGATTGTCAAAAAAGTCTTGCGGTATTTTCGCTAGTTGGCGCTGAAAGCGCGTAGTTCTAGTTTTATTCGTCGCATCGGGTCATGCTATACCTTTCTGGAAAGCTCATTTCACGCGCTAACTTGTTTGATTGAGTCTACTATGGTACTACTATGGTAAAGGCGAAAATGCGTCTCAAACCGCCAATAAAATTTGTGCAGTTTATGGACCCGATACAGTTTCCATTTCCACCGCACAACGATGGTTTCAACGTTTTCGTTCTGGTGTAGAGGTGGTCGAAGATGCGCCACGCTTCGGAAGGCCTGTCGTCGAAAATTGCGATAAAATCGCTGAATTGGTCGCAAGAGACCAGCATAGTAGCAGCCGTAGCATCGGTCAAGAGCTGAACATGAGTCATCAAAAATTCATTTCAATTTCAATAAAAATACCGCAAGACTTTTTCGACAACCCATTATATAAATATACTCTAATGATGTACACATATCTACACGCCTGATTAATCGTGAACGCAGAGAGAGTAGTCCGCTAGCAGCAATGCAAGCCAATAAATATTATTTGTACTCAATGAAGAGTCATGTGCATGAGACGCAAATATTATAATCATGAATGCGATAAGTTAACCGCAATAGCAGCTAATTAATTTATATAACTCAACTATAAAATGCAAAGCAATTTAAACGAACGGCGCATTACTACTTCTCTTCGCCTAAAGTGCACCGGCATACGAACGTAGCTCCGCGTATACAAAATTTGCATTCCATAAACTGCATTGAAATGGCAACTAGCGAGAAAAACAGTGAGGATCAGCTTACTTCACCGGAGTGGTTGAACGTGGCATTTTTCGAAAATATTCTAAAACAAGTCGAAGCTGAAAGCGCGAAGGTGTGTGTCCAGTAATTCCTAACACAATTTAATATTGGTGGCATTGCTTTCTTTAGGTGACCAATTTAGAGCTGAAACCGGGCACATTGCAAAACGATAACTACGCTAGTATTTTGTACCGAGCCAAAGTCAACTACACACTGCAATCGCAGCCAAAGCAAGAGAAGACCTCCTCGTTCATATTAAAAGTCAAACCTTTCGTGGAAGGCGTTAAGAAAGAAATGCTTGGCGATATGCATTTATTCCAAACTGAAACACTCATGTATACTAAAGTGTTGCCAAAGATCGAGAAGGTGCTAAGGCAATATGGCGACCAGACCATTTTGGCACCAAAGTGAGTATCCAAACGCACAACGAACAAAAAAGCAAAATAATATAATTTTTAATTTAAACTATGCAAAAGGCTCATCGCCAGCAGCGCCAGCCCCACGCAGACATATGTGATGTTTGACGATTTAACATTACAAGGTTACACCACTGTTGGGACTCGGCACATAGATTTGGATGAGGGGAAAATTGCCATGCTCAAACTAGCAAAACTGCATGCGATCAGTTATAAATTGAATAAAGAGGAGGTGCGCAAATTATAAAAATCAATATTATTTTAGACTAATACACTAATTCGTAACAATTTAGGCAAATGCTGTCATCACTTCCTTGGACAAGGGTTCAATGAATTCTATTGACCTCGAAAAGTTTCCATATATTAAGCATGGCATTAGATTGCTCAAAGAAGTCCTAAGTGAACACATTGATCTAAAACAATTTGTGTCACACATAGAGTCGGTCGAGCATTTACTACTGCCAAAAACGCTCGAGTTGTTTAACGCGCACAGCAACGGTAAGCGAGATGGCATATTAGTGGTTAACCATGGTGACTTTCATTTGAAGAACATGATGATCCAAAAAGTTGATGGCAAACTAACTGATCTTATGCTGGTGAGCAAGACGGTTCAATATTTTTACACAAAAAACTAAATTGTTTGTGCTCTCTTCTCTGTTATTTGCGCAGTTTGATTATCAGATCAGCATATTTGGGTCGCCGGCAATTGATCTGCATTATGCGTTCACGATGATGTTTAGCCCCGAAATGCGGCGTGATCACTACGATGAGCTCCTTAACTTTTATATCAGCAATTTTCAGCAGACGCTACGCAAAACGGAATTCAAAGGAAATATACCGACGGATATTGAAATTCGACAAGAATTGAAAAAGCATAAATATTGGCGTAAGTTACTCGCATAAACAAAAACAGTTAATGGTTATAAATTTGTCGTTTTTACTGTTATTTTATTTATTTTTTTTTGTGGTTTTTAAATTTTAATTTCGAAAATAGTGACAACCAAATATTTTAATTATCTTTTGAACAGAACTGTTTTTATTCCTGACCTTTCTAAAAATCAACCATGCTTTGGTCGAAGAAGATGCAGACCTAGCAGGGATCATTGAAAATCCAGTGGTACAAAAACAATGTTTACAAAATCCAAAATTACTGAAAGAGTTACGGGAGCTGTTGCCGAGATTTCTGGAAAGTGGTTATTTCGAATTAGAGTAATACTTAAAAATATATATTACATTATTTCTTACTGTTATCTTTAAACGTTGTTCTTATTGCAAAATGTGTATCCAGTTTTAGCAATCTATGAATATATTTGTGTGTTACTTGTTCCATGTATTTTCACAATGTGTGTGAAAATGTGCGAGATATAAATAAAAAAGATTCTGTGGTTCATATCCTGCATGAATTTTTGACTCTGTGAAAGCTATCGGGGCGATGTTTGCCTCGCATATTCACTCCGGACAAACAGTGCAACCGTAAGAACTCCTCAAAACGGTATTTGGTATCGTTTAACCTAAATTCGAAGGGGTTTCGCAATCTTTACTTAACACCGACTGAGTGTTAATGACCCGCTTGAGAATCTGGAAGGGGTTACAGACGCTTTTATGGCGAGTTTTGGGCTGACTATTGGCGATTTCTTTAAACCGTATATTTAGACCGTTTAAGGTAGTAAAAAGTTGCACTAGGTTGAGTAAAAGTTTGGTTAGGATAGGTTACACTGCCTGGCTTTCACACCATACATAGGCCTTTAGATCCTATGTAACGCCAATAAGAGGTTTGTTGTTAACACGAGCTGAAAATTACGTCGCGCAGGACGTCAAGGCTTGTTCCGAAGTTTACAAGTAGTACTGACTTGATATCTAATTTTTGATACTTCCTCTAGTCGCTTGAACTGTAAAGCTCCTAAATATCTAAGCCATGTTCTAGATAAGACCGAACATAAGCAGAGGTGGTGTTCGAGCGACTCTCTCATCCCTCACACAATTAAAGAGCAACTGAGACATGAGGAAAAGATAACAACAGACAACTAAAATCCGAGATTCCATCGCATATATTGTTGGATTGCGGTGTTATGGCTAGAAGTAGGCAGACACATCTAAGAGTCATGCAGCCGAAGCAAAGTCACATTAAATTCATGTATCCCTTAACTAATCTAGATTTTCTAAGAGCTTTAGCATTTAGCGATGGTCGCGGTCTCCTTTCATTCTATTAATAAAAAACTGAAAAGTACTCAGCTCAGACAGTAGGTATATCATATAGTTAACCGATCTGAACAATTTGTTCGAAGATTATAACGTTGCCTTGGACAATAACCCTTGCCAAAGTCCGTGAAGACATCTCGATTAAAAACTGTATTCGGTTTGTATGGCAGCTATATGCTTTAATGCTCCGATATCGGCGTTTCCGACTTATGCGCAGCTTAAGAAGAAAAGGAGGTATGCAGAACTTCAGCTTGATATCTTTAGATAACATATACACGGACAGACACAAAGTTTCCTTTTGGATGTTAAAACTTCGTGCCAAACTTAACATTCCCGGTTTAAAGTATAAAAATAATAATAATAATACCTCCCTCCACTCTCTGCCTTCGTTAACCTGATTTGAAATGAAGCTAACTGTTTTTGTTTTCGTATTCGCTTTCCACTGTTCGCGACTAAACACATTTTCAGTTTTCAATGTGCAAAATCAAATCTCAATCAGGTATGCGATAGCTGTTGACGAAAAACTCCGAGTGGGGATGTGAAGAGACAGGGGTAACAGCGGTAACAGCAGAGCCGCAGCGCAAAATGGTGAAGCGTGTCAACATGACAGCCCGACTACGACATCACCGACCGACCTGTACCCCGTAACGATGTTGAAGCAAGACACGTTTTCCTCTGCGCCACATCTCTTCTCAACCAGTTCGTCAAATCTATCGTTACTATAACTATGCAGCAACAACAAAGTTTAGCTTATCAGCAACATGAAAGCCATTTAGATGGTTCGACTGAACCAAATTAAATTAAATTAGAATCGGGTATTTGCAGCGCTGATTTCGCCCGAACCGGCAGCGTGTCGAGTGGTGAATGTGAATTCAGCTTGAATCGGTTTGCAGCGATTTGGATGGACAAGAGAATTTAAATTCATAGAAAAGCGTTTTTGTGTATTTTGTGAATTTGTATGCAATTTTTAAGTGTGGCAAATTAAGCAGTATCGCCAGCACTGACAACAACACTAACGCGTAGCGATAACTAAGTGCTGCTGATAAATGGAATTTGGACGCTGGCTTATTGAGAACTTGTCGAGCACGCCGCAATCGAAATCAGCACGCGCCAGGGTCATCAATATCACTGAGAATTTGCTGTTCTCTGCGCTGCGCCGCATTTTAAGCTGATATCGCTGGCACGACTACAAGCTAGGAGGCTGGCTGCCCCTTCGTATTTCCTCCCGTTTACATGTAATATTTGCACGCTCTCTCGCGTATTGATTACGCCATTTAACGAGGATCCAAGCTTATGGGGCGAAAGGTGGCGCTGCTCGTTGTCGGCGCACCGTGCTGCTCAGCTGGCAGTTAATGTTGGCAATCGCGTGAAGCGCATTTAAATTGGGACGACAAAAAGTGCAAATTTTGATTTTTAATTGCGCCCATTTTCAATTCGAAATTGACTACGTCTCGTCCCGCCACGCCGCGCCACACATTTGATGTTGTAATAGCAGCTACGTGCAATCAAATTAAAATAATATCGCATCCAAATAGAATTTAATACCTAAACATTTGCCAACACAAATAAACAGCTGTGCAGACACTGACTGATATCCAGCCACAGATGGAATATAAATTACATTTGTCTGATGTATTATGCACTTTGTGGCTAAAAGGGAGCCTCAATAACAGAGCCTACATACGAGTGAGTGTGCGCTCTTAGCCGCATACTCTACCGACCCGTTTCACCTACCAGCTTAGGCAAAATCAAAATAATTTCAAAATATAATATATTCAGTTTGTTGCAACTAACTGCATTTAATTTGCAAAGCAGAGTATTTAAATTTTCACAGAATGCTTTTAGTTATGCACAAAAGTGGCGCAATGAGAAGCCATTGAGTGGATAGTGCAACTTGTATGCCAAAACACGAAATGTCAATACCGAATTTAACAAATACAATTAAGTACACAATAAAATCTTTAATGAAAATTTAATCAAATAAAGCATTTAAGCTGAAAAGTAGGCTTCCGCTGCTGCCTTTGTGCTCGGTGTAGCTTCAAAGTGGCCACGACCGCAGTTGCCACATTAATTACAAGCTCTTTATATGTTAAACGCCCACACATAGCCACACACACCCACACAAACTTATATACACGCATACAAGTGCAGTTGAACAACAAGCGCACACATACACACACACACGCCTCATTTAAATATGTAACCAGGCAACTAATTAAACTCGTTTAAGGCCGCTTTCATGCTGTTTTGCAGGACAACGAGCTGCCTTTGACCAGCCAGTCGACTGCAGCCTACCAAGCTACAATATGCCTTATTTAGCATAGTGAACAAACCAACTTACCATACTAACGAGCGTTCGTTTGGGGAGCGGCTGTCGCCTGTCGGACGGCGGCCGAGCGTGAGGCTGGGCAGCGGGCAGTTAGCACAAATTGGCTGCATTGCTGAAACAAAGTTACAATTTCGCTTTCGAATGCACAGCACGAGCTTAAAATTGTTGGCTGACGTGCTGATGCCGGCGGAGAGGTGAATGTGCGGAGGGCGCTGGTTTCGGGTATCTGTTAAGGGACTAGTTAGCATTTGCAATGTGTGTCCGACTTTGTTTTAACATGTATGTGTGTGTGTTGTTGAGCACTCTTGTGCAGCAGTAAACAGCTGTTGTCGCATGCCATAGCTGCCACGCTCTCGCCACATGTATTTGACACACATGCGGCATTGTCGTGCACAAGCAAACACAACCACTTGCAGTCGTAAGTAAATTTGTGCACTAGAATGCTTTGTGTTGCTATTGTTGCAAGTCCCTTTGCATAACTGGCGAAGCGAGTTGATTGCAACTGCAACAATTAAATCGCACTTTTTCCATTCTGCAACACAAATGGCTTTTGTTGTTGGCCTTTTTTTATTGTAATTTAAAAGTTGTGACTTGTTTATGGCTTTATACCAGCGTTAAATAGCTATAAACGCAACAGCAAAATGGTAAATGTTTGTGTGTGTTACAAAGAAATATAAGTGAAATGGCGGCACTAAAAAACTGACACAAAGCGTTGCTCGCATTCCCCGCGTTAAGTCACGAACCAGAGTTTTGTAAACATTTGCACTTCTGTGTATGTGTTGGTATACATAAATCATTGAGCGTGTGCGTGCCATTCTATGGGTATGTAGTGGTGTTTGTGCGAGGTGGATGAGGTGGCGTGACCTGCTGTGGCATTTATGACCCAGCCGGGCAACACTTAGCGCCATTAAAGTTATCCGTAAAGTTATAAATAGTTATTTAATGCGTCAATATTGAAGTTCCATGAATGTGCATTGATTAAGCCTTTGTACTGCGAAATGCTTAATTGAAATGTGCGCTAATTAGTTTTACCATGAAAAGCGGACTAAGCAGCTCAACTCTTGCGTTAAGCGCCTTTATTTTGCCATTATGTCTAGAATTGTGTATAATTGAAGCAGAGTTCATTGAATAATTATAATTATTAAAATAATTGAACTTGTACAGCTAACCATTCATTTGAATCTACCTCTGCTGGTACAAATTTATTGTAAGGAAATAATATAAGATGCCAAGCTAAATGTCTGTTTACGCCTTCATAAATACGTATTAAGCGGAACTTTAGGTGAAAAGTTCATTGTATGCTCGACGACTTTTTCGCATTTTGCAGATAATTTCAAAATGCTACAATACTTTAATGGAAATGCTCGTCCCTATGCACAAAAAACTGAAACAGTCGATTCTCACAAGCTTCAATTAAAGAGAATTTTGCACCAGCAAATTAATTTGCCATAGACAGGAAAAGGTTGCTGGCCGACAGGAATAATGCTTCTATGTAAAGATGCGGCGACTGACGGAATGATTAAAGATCGTAGCATACTATAGTCCAAAAAGTGGTGATCCAGTGGCTGAAGCTTCAGACATACTGCAGTTATGGAAGAAACACTTCTTGTTGAAGTGAAAGTGCGACATCTGGTGATGGCAAACCCGATTCTCCAATCGATGACAATGGAATAGATGGTCCATTGCTCGACTGTAATGAGGTACGAATAGCAATTACCCGCCTGAAGAACAACGAAGCGGCGGAGGCTGATGGATTGCCGGCCGAGCTATTCAAACACGGCGGCGAAGAACTGATAAGGAGCATGCATCAGCTTTTTTGTAGTATATGATCGAACGAAAGTATGCCCAACAATTGGAATTTAAGTGTGCTCTGCCAATCCCCAAAAAGGGAGACCCCACAATCAGCACCAACTATCGTGGGATAAATCTCCACAACATCGCGTATGAGGTTCTATCAAGCATACTGGGTGAAAAATTAAAGCCCACCGTCAACAAACTGGACCTTATCAGCGGGACTTTAGACCTGGATAATCAACAACGGACCAGATATTCACCATGTGTCAAATCTTGGAAAAGAACCGTGCAAAGAGATTCGCCACCCACCACCTCTTCGTCGATTTCAAAGCTGCTTTTGACAGCACAAAAAGTAGCTGCTTTTATGCCGCCATGTCTGAAATTGGTATTCCCGCAAAACTAATATGGATGTTATTGACGTTGAGCAGTACCAAAAGCTCCGTCAAGATAGGAAAGGACCTCTCTAAGCCGTTCGATATCAAATGAGATTTCAGACATAGCCACTCCCTTTCGTGCGACTTCTTCAATCGACTCTTGGAGAAAATAATTCGAACTGCAGAACTAAATCGGGAATGTACTATCTTCTATAAGTGCTGGCATCGATATCATTGGCCTCAACAACCGCACTGTTAATTCTGCTTTCTCTAGAGTAGATAAGGAAGCCAAGAAAATGGGCCTGACAGTGAACGAGGGCAAGACGAAATATCTCCTTTCATCAAACAAACAGTCATCGCATTCGAGACTTGGCTCGCTTTTCACAGCTGACAGTCATAACCTTGAAATCATAGATAATTTCGTCTATCTTGGAACCTACAACAATATTAGCCTCTAAATCCAACGCAGAACATCTCTTGCCAACAGCTGCTACTTCGGACTTGGTAGGTAATTGAGAAGTCAAGTCCTCACACGACGAAGAAAGGCCAAATTTTACAAGTCCCTCATCATCACCGGCAATAAATTTAATTATTATTTCCAAAGCAGAATAAATTAATTGTCGTCTTTTAATAAATTTCTAAAGGCTTAATTGCAAAAAGACTTCTAGTCTAAGCTATTTAAGAATGCTATAATTGGACACTTGTGACTTTTAAATACAACACTTCGTGCCCAAGTCACTTGGTTAAAGTGAAAGTGCGGAAAAATTGAAGGTATTGCCATTTTTGGCACCTTGCCAACGCAAGCAAAACCATGCCGCAAATGTCGCTCTCGAAAATGTGATATCAGCTTACAGACGCCGGCTGTGTACATATGTAGAGCGGTAAAAATGCGGTCAGACTTAATAAAATGATGACTGCGAGGTATCTTAGCAAGATTTCAGCTCAAAATCGGCACACGGAGTAGCAACGTGTTTAGGTAGCAAGCTGCCATTGATCAGGAATTGCAAAAGTCGGCAACGAAATTGGTAGTGAGTTCATTTAGCTGATAAAGAAGGATCTATATTTGGCTACAAGAGGCTGTGGAGCATATACACTAAATGAAAGCGCATTTGTATATGTAGACATGTAGGAAGTGCAGGCAGAAATTCTGCAATGATTGGAATATCGTTGGAGCGAATGAAATCCGCTTAGGATAGAGTGTATTAACGAAATTTCACCCGACACCAGGCGAAATGCAAAAGGCAAAGACACTTTTTTGTATGCAGGTAGGAAAAACCTGGAATTTTGGCAGGCTTGGACAAATTTGAGTTAGCCGTTTAGAAGCCAACGGTGATACTAATAATGATGTCAGTGCAACGATAAAGCAGCAAACAAACACGGATCCAAATGCATAACCCAAAATAAATGCAAATGCACGCTCTAAAAGTCATACTCAAATGGAAGATATCGGCTAACCTAAGAGTAAATGACGGCAAGACGGATATGGTACTATTTACAAGGAGGTACAAGATCCCGTCATGGAAACCACCGTGGATCAAAGGGGAAGGTTAACTACCAATGATCATACCAAATACTTGGGAGCAATTTTGAATCTCATATATGAAACCGTTGGAGCGATTACAATGACTGGTGCTCTCTGTAGAACCGAAGATATAATAACCACGGCTGCACTTGAAAAATTACTCAACTTGCCAAAAATTAGCATTGTAGTGGAAACCTCGGCGGCGAATCCAGCTGAAAGATTGGCAGCGCTGGAAGAATTTTCCGCAAAAACATTCGGATCCAGCTGTATAGGCTGAGATCGGTGGATAAACATAGCGGAACTCTTAACATATACACGGACGAAACAAAAATGGCTGATGGGGTAGGCGCCGAGAACCATTGCGTGAAACTAAGTCTCAAGCGACTCTTTAAGCTGCCGGAATACTGCAGTTTTTTCAAGGAAAAAGTCTGATAGTATACTGTGATAGCCAAGTCTCAGGGAGGCAGTATAAAAAGTGGCTGCACAAATACTAGGCTGCAGACCACAACTGCGTTCCGGAAAACGAAATAGCTGATAAGATTACCTAGAGTGTCATTCGCCTGATTACCGAACCAGTTCAGGAAATACGCAAGCCGATAAAAACGATACACAATGAAATTTACGAAAGGGCTAACAGATGGATGCAGGATCGCCAAGTTGATGGGCAGGAAAGCAGAAGAAAAACAGGCAAGCTTTCTACACACACGATCCCGAAAAGAATGCAGGACGGTTGTTGGCCTACTGGCAACACATGCGAGTCAGGCGGCTGGATAAAGTATAAGAATTAGATATCAAGTCTTTACTAAACTTTGCAAAAAGCGTTGACGTGAGGTAAGTGCAGCTCGTTTTAATAAGAAACCAACATCTGGCATTAAAGGACCTGCAGGCCATACATATGGCGTGAAAGCCAGCCAGCCTGACCAAACCTAACCTATGATCAAATAAAAAAGTAAACCGTTTTAACACTTCAATTGTGATTTACTGCATGCAAATGTAAGGCACAAGGGAAAACTAGATTTAAAATGCACATCTATCAATAATACGCATCTATACATATATATAATATATGTATATACAACATAAACATCAAGAATATGGCAAAAACCATAATCCACGGAACGGATGCACCAACTGCTTCCACCATTTCAGCTAATTAATATTAATTCAAAATGCATGCAATTTATTTAAATTAGTGGTTTTAATTCGCTGGAAAAAATATTAAATTAATATATTATTAAGGGTAATTACTTTATCATATTAAACAAAATCAAAAATTATTTAAGCGAAAAATTCAATAAACCTACATTTTTTAATAATTATTATTTTTTATAATATTTTAATCTTTTTTCCCATTTTTTGTTTGTAATTGCAAGGCTTAAAGTTACTGTTCAGCCGTCCGGAACTCAAACTAAACAAAACTGTAATTGTTGTTGCTATAAATGTAATAAAATATAAATAGTTTATTTTTGCAACATTTTAATTAATTGAGCAGTTTGACTTCTCCGGACATTGTTTCAATTGAATTATGAAAAACAAGCTGGTTTCAAATGCCTTTCAACGGAAATTAAATGATTATAATAATTAGTATATGAGGCAAGCATTAAGCATGTAAATATTTAACGTTCTTAAATTATGCCAATCTCTGTGAAAACACAGTATGAAAAAAATTTAATCACTTTTTAATTTTTTTAATTTTTTTAATTTTCAATTAGCCAATTAGCTAACTTGACTTTAATATTAATTTCGACTCTTCCCCAAAGTTATGCCACTAAGTACCGCAATCCGTATGTAGTATACTTGTAGTGCTAGAAGTCAACAAGCAGAAAGCTGGTCACAATGCTTCTGCACACCACAACACGAAAAGCCACAAAAGTCAAGCCTTAGCAGTGTACAGCCATCACGTGAGAGCCATTTACATACGCACAAATTGATAAGATTTGAAGCAGGCTCTCCATGCGATGATGTTAAACGCATAAGACATACGAAGCAAACACGATTTGATGGCAATAACATTAAACCTATATTATCCATTGACGATAAACAACGACAAAGCGCACAAAGAGAACAAGAGGCGAAACCAGCCTAAAGTACGAAATCTGTTTGTGCAGCCATGTAATTAAGCAATGGGTCAAGTGTTAATTACTAAAATGTGTGTAAGAGCAACTGTCGCTGAATAGCCAAATTGCTAGTGAAATATACAATTCCTTTGTGATGGTAATGGAAAAGGATAAGTAGTCGTAAGCACGTTAAGCCTTAATGGTTTCATGTCTAGAGATCCTGTCACCCGAAACTGAAAAGCGGAATTGCTAATAAAATTAGATCAAATAAATAATTATGTCAGCTAGCTTTACAAAAGCGTGAGATTAAAGAAAACACTTAGCTTGAAAATTTATACCTGACTACCTACTTTATAGTATTCTTATGAATAATCAGCTTAGCGAGCTTAGTCCTGCCGTCCTTTTATAACCGAAATAGTCACTCAGTTTTTCAGAAGTTGATCACAAACTTTAATCCGATGATTTACTCTCCAAGAAGTTGCCTTTTTGGCAGAATCGCCCATATTGGACTACTAAAGCATATAGCGGTTTTTTCAATAAGAGCGCTACAAAAGTTTTTTAAATAAAACACAAGTAGAAATTCCATGAAAATCTTTATTCTTGTAAAAGTACATCCGATCCTATTATGTATGGCCATTTCGTGAGATAACACGTTCGCCAAAGATGGTTTTCAATAAAGCGGTTGTGACATTCGCTGTGCGGCTAAGGGCACCGTCTTGTTGGAACCACGTATTGTGAAAGTCCATATCATCCGATTCGGGTCAAAAACATTCGATTATCATTAAGCGGTTGCGATTCCCATTTACAGTAACGTGCCGGTCTTGATCATCACGGAAGAAGTACGGCGCAAAGACACCGCCGATCCATAAACCGCACCAAACCGTAATTTTTTCGGGATGCAATGGTGACTCATGGACTAAGTGTGGATTGCAGCCTGATCAATAATTCATATTTTGCTTATTGACGAAGCCATTAAGCTAGAAATGAGAGTCATCGCTGAAGATGACTTTTCAATGAAAATCCAGATCCTTTTCAAGTTGTTGCTCAGCCCAATTCCCCAACATACGACGATTCTGGTGGTCAAGCGGCTTAAGTTTTTGCGTCATTTTTATCTTGTAAGGATGTGGGCCAAGATCTTTTCACAAAATTCGCCACAATGACGTCATAGAGATGCGCTAGCGGCAGCAATATTCTCGACACTACGGGCACTTCTTTGTCTCACTGGCACGGCAGCATTTTGTCTTGTGTGCCTGTGAACTAAAAGTTTCCCCACTAGACGCTCAGTTCCTGATCTAATAGGACGATTATGACGACCATAAATTGGACGTAGCGCTCTTAAAATTGAGGTCACTGACTACGAATTTCGGTAGTAAAGTTTAATTATTTTGATTCGTTGTTAGATCGTATATCTTTCCATGATGAAACGGCAAACCGTTTTGAGCAGAAATGTCAAAAGAACGGGAAAAAATATGGCTGTCCTTATTGGTCTACTTTTATAGCGTCCCTAACCTAAATAACCCGTTAGCTGCCATACAAACTGATAGAACAAAATCAAGTCTTTGAAAGTAAAACTTTTTTATTTGACAAAAAATATTCACGAAATTTGGCAGAGATTATTACCAAAGATAAAACCGTCCAATCCTCTAAAATATTATTCGGATCTAATCAATATAGCATATAGCTGTCATACAAAATGACCGATCAAAATAAACACAAACATTTTGTATACCATTTTCTGCATTAAAAATGCAACTGTCAGGAATATTTTTTGGTTTTTTTAGCTGGATTTATGTTAGTTTTGTTGAATGTATTACGACTCGGTTGCAAAAGAACGCACTTAAGGCAGTGTACTCCCTTTATCCTTCATTATTAAAGTTTGCCAATAACTTTACACGAAACTTTGCACAAAGTAAAACCTTTCAGCCTTTGGCCTCAGTTTAAATTTCTGCGAAAATTTCAATTCGGAGAAATAAGCATTCTCGCAACTATATATAATATATTTAGCTGCGTACAAAGCACCGCACACATTTGGAGTTTCAATCGTTTGCGTAAAGGCACGCCGTCATTTCTAGCGCGGTTCACTCCACAATGTGGGCAGGTAAAGCGCCGCGGGTCTAAAACAATTAAAGACTGAAATAATGCAATAAACGCTCATAAGAATATTTCGCCGCTAAAGTAAAATAGTGGCATGGGGCTTATATGAAATTGATATTGTGTTCATTTACGCAAACGAGGAAGACTAACTTTGATATGCCCGATATGCACGCTCAATTGAATTTTCAGTTGAACCAATTTTGAGAATAAATTACTTAAACAAGCCACAGCTGTGTTGCGCACATATTATTTGATATATGGCTTTATTACTCGAATTGACTTTTATTCGTGTATAAACTGCACACAATTCACATGAATTATGGGCTGTGAATTAGCGATGATAGCTGGCACTTGTGCAAAACTGCAAAGTGTTTCAATTAAACTCGATTGCTAAGCATTTGCATGCATTAATATTAGAATAGCTTCGTCAATTGTTTGCAATTATTGGAGTCGAACAAACATACAACGATTGTTGTTTATGAGCAGAGACGATTATGTATGAAAAGCACTATTCATACCGCATGTACTCATATATAATAAGTACATATACGAGTATATATGTACTTGTACCTAGCATTAGGCTCTTCACAGTGAAAATATTTACAAGGAAAACACGGAAAGCCCTTAAGCAAGCATTTGCACATGAATAAAAATTAAGATACATTTTTTAGTCTTTAATAAAAATTGTACAAATGGCGATGAGGAAGACTTTTCAATTCAAAAAAGGTGGAGATATAAGTTTTAAATAAAAACAAAAAAAGAAGCGTTAACGGTTGAAAAAAGCTTTAATACGTTTCACGAATGCAGAAGATTCCTTTGAAGAGCGTGATGTCAATCGTTCAGTTTGTATGGCAGCCATATGTTATAGTTCCTCGGATATCGATATTATTTTAATAATAATCTGTGCCAACGCATAACCATGAGGAGGGTTGGTTCGCCTTCTCACTTTAGCACGCTCTCAAACGGATGTTCTCTGGCTACCCAGAGGATATTACGGAAAATATTTGTTTCTAGTCACTTTCAAGTGAATGTCATCTGAGAACTTTCCTCCTAACATCGACTCCGAGATCCTATTTTGTTGCAGCAAACAACGCACGTCAACAAACACAAGGAATGTTCGACGTCGAAAGGCTGCAATTACAACAGACAGCCGAAAGATTTTCTACTCGACTTGCACTCCTGCTCACTGTGGGATGCCATTTCAAGCTTCTTATATACAGCTGGAACCGAAACCATTGGTTTTCAGAAACATTAAATCGACCACAATACGTGCGGGATGGGATAGATGTTGAGAGCTAAAGAGGGAAGCGAGACGCATTTACAGACAAAAAAGGAGAGAGGCCGAAATGCGAGCATTGAAAAAGCTTGAGAAATTCAAGACTTTTATAGAAACCCCAAAGGCGATCTAGTGGCTGATGCCCAGAGCATACTAAAGGTATAGAGGGAACACTTCTTCGGCCTGCTGAATAGCAGTGAAAGCATTACACCAGGAGATGATGAACCCGATTCCCTAATCAAAGACGATGGAGCAGACGTTCCATTGTTCCACATGCTCAACCTCAACAACCGCGCCGTTAGTTCTGCTTTCTCCAGAATAGATAGGCAAGCGAAGGAAATAGGTCTGGTAGTGAACGAGGACAAGACGAAAAATTTATTCTGTCATCAAACAAGCAGTCGTCGCATTTGCGACTAGTCTCCCACATCACTGTTGACAACGTCCGGTGTGTTTAACGTTGGAACCTGCTGACGACAGCCTAACTCCACGGTACTCAAAAGTACACGGATCAAATCAATGCGTTGATCAGCGCCCTGAAAATGCCAGGCATTTCCAGTTCCAATTGGCAGTGTGGAATGAACACACTAACCACCTTCATCACTGTTGACAGTCATAGCTTCGAAGTAGTAAATAATTTCGTAATAACTTGGAACCAGTATTAACAGCAACAACAATGTCAGCCTTGAAATCCAACGCAGAATCACTCTTGCCAACAGGTGCTACTTCGGACTAAGTAGGCGATTGAGAAGGAAAACCCTCTCTCGACGACCAAAAACCAAACTCTATAAGTTACTCATTACTCCCGTTCTGTTTACAGGTTTTCGCCAGAAAGGCTCTGCGGAAGATTTATGGTCCTTTGCGCATTAGCCACGGCGAAGACAGCATTCGATAGAACGATGAGGTGTATGAGATATACGACGACATTGGCATCGTTTAGCGAATTAAGAGACAGAGGCTGCGCCAGACGACTTGCGCGCTGTTGTTAACTCAGCTATAACCCCGTAAGCGGTGTCTACGCCAGTAAAGAAGAAGAAGCTGCTGATTTGTCGAAACAACCAGTATTGCACCTCTAAAGCATATAGCTTACTTTACAGTTTTCATCTATGTGTGCTCGCAAATATCTATAATATCAAATTATACAATATTAACATTTTCCACAAAATTAGTAGCTAGTATTACCCTAATCGCTAACAGCAATTTACCAACTTTTAATCAGTTTTAAAGAAATTTTGAGAAAAATAAAGAAACACTTAAAAAATTAATACTATTAAATACTATTTTTTACGTAAATTTTTAACGATAAATATCTACCAAGGATCAGTGTTTATAGATGTAATGGTGAATTCAATCGACGTCGAAGAACGCTCCAAAACGAGTTATGTGAGGTTAGATGTCAAAAATCAGATGTTCTTTCGGAAACTAACGATGCTGTGCGCAAACTGACTGAAAAAAAATATAAATTTTTCAATATTTTGCAAATAATTTAACTTCGCTTTGAAATGTTGGAAATTATACCGTGTTACTAAATTTAAAATATAATTATGTTCTTATTAGAGTGTTAATCGAAAATTACATAATGTCCGCATCAAATCGAAAAATTGACTAAAACATTAGTAATATGTTTAATTATTAAAAATTAAATCGTTTTCACAAAGTATATAAAATCATTTGGCCTTCAGTGACATGCGCCTTATGCATTTCTCTGTAGGGCGTATCATCATTTGCGCTGATTTCAAAGCTTCATTCTCAGCTATGCCGTGCCATTTGACGCCTTTGCTCTTTTGTGCTCCATATTCTCCATTAAGATGACTACAAATATGCACATAAATCTCAAACACACGTGGCACAAGTTAACGGTGTTGCACTTACCTATAGTAACAATTTTTAAACCACCAGGCACCTTTGAAATAAACAGCACAATTATAACCGGAAGCGAGGTCATTATCATGATCACGAGTGGTGAACTTCGAACCCACGTGATATTCCAAGCTATCGCCAGCAGTGCCTACATAACTACCCAATATTTTAAGAGGATATCCCTCCGATTCACCGCCGATTACAAATTCCGAGTAGCGGGCATAATAACTGTCACCACTATACTTCTGCAATTCAATATAGAGCTCATGCTGACAACTACTCGTGAAGGCATGTAGTTTTTCCAAACCAATCCAATAATTTTCATCCAGCACCCCGAAACCGTTTTTATACTCCCGCCAATCTCTATCAAAGTCCACGGCATCACTGACACGTCGTTGTATAACTAACCAACCACCGTAGTCCACCTCTTCGTTACAGTATACGGCAAACGGTGTGTCACTAAACTTCTCCAATGTTATATTGTAAACACCGCTTTTGAAGCTCTCAGCTGCTGCCTCCAAACAACTTGAAGGCACCGACTTTCGAACACTGGAATTTTACCTAAAATAGTAAAAATAATCTTTACTAATAATAGATTGCAGTACCTTTGCTGCTCTTCCCGCTTTCGCACAGCTTCCAATTCCTGAATGAACGTTTTAACGACATCTATTTGCACATCACAATTGCAGTCACAAATCGTGCTTGAATCTAGCGCTTCACCGCAAACGTTCTTAATGGGAAGCCACAACAAATAATGTAATAACAGGAACAATATAAAGCGGAGCATTTTAATTTCTGCGACGTGCTCTAAGCGACTGTTTCATTTAAGCTTAGCTGGCGTGCTCACAACTCTTCAATATTATCAATATAAATATATAAATATGGAATAAAGGCAACTACATGACTTACAGTGTGATATAAGACTAAATTTTTATTTAAAAAAATGGCTATTCAATATAGCGAGCAGTTCTGCTAATTGTTTGACCAAAAAAATCCCAACACTGGCATTTAAACCATCATTCGTAGAGGAATTTATTTATTTATATTTTGTTTATATTACAATTTATTACAAATATTTGAAATGTTGCATTAACCCACTGTATTTACCATATTATACATGGGCGGGCATTACCCAGATCTGTGATAACTTCCGAACTTTTTTGTTATCACTTCCCGCTCACAGCAAGTCAAACACATGTTTGTGAAGCTCAGATCATTGCTCTCAATAAGCGTTATGTGTGAATATACAAATTAGTTGGAGCAAACAGTAGCAACGTATAGTATACAGTTTCCCACAAGGTTATATTCTTCAAGGTTGAAACCTATAAGCTTAAACGGAAAATATTCGAATCGAGGTGAATTCTGAATGAACTGAACCTGAAGACTGCTACGCGAAACTTTTTGCATTTTGAAATATTTACAAGTATGAACAGCTGCAACATTTTACAAGTATAGTACAGTTACTGAAAGACTAGAGTGTGCAAGAAAGTATAATAAATTTGTGTAAAATTTTTGGTAAATAATTATATTTTTTGCCAAAAAAATTAGCAATACGGGAGCGCTGTTTGAATCAGTTCTTTAAATTAGCTGACTTAACGTTCAACTTAACTCAAAAGCCGTTTATACACCCGAGTTAACACGTCTAACTATGTAAAGAAAATGTGTATATTCTATTCAACTAGACATTCTAAATATTGATTTTCATCCAATTATGCTAGCAAACAATTTCGAGGCCTGCGTAGCACATTTCTTAACTTGAGAACAAAGACAAATTAGTATAAGAATCGAAAATCTCTTTAAGTAGTTCTAATCGCCATATGTATTGCTGAAATTCGCGATATAGTACCAAATAAGAGCCAAAAGGTCGCAGCAGCGTATGTGAAAAATGTTTTTGATTAACTATAAATTTAAATTTGAAATCCAAACACTATCAGCTATTAATTTGGTAATATTTTTTTTTAGTAAGCGCAGCAGTTTATTAATTATGCGTTAGAATGTGGTCAAATAGCAAAACTTTCCTGCTAAAAAATACAAAATGTATTAAATCGCTTTGTAAATGTATTTGCGGTGAAATTTAAATTGTTGCCGCTTAGCACATTGACTGCTAATTTGTTGTTGCGGTCTAACATCGCGCTGATACTGTGCAGCGTTGTTAGTGCTTGTTTTAACTTGTTACCTTATTTTATGTAAAATCACTAATTACAACCCATAATTTTACTGCATACTATACGTATATGTGAATATACATATACATAGTTATATAACGTCACCCAAAATGCAAAATAACATAGCAACACTTTACAAGTTTTCAAGTTTACAGGCGAAGGAGAAACGATGTAATAGAAACCACTCATATTGAAACAAAATTTGTGCTTCGGTTATAAAGTGGTTATATTGGTTATATATGGGTTATACTATACATATATTGCCTATATATGGGTTAAATATGGGTCATATCTGACAGCGGAAGCTGAAAATTGCTACATATATATTATATGATGTAGTGTATCGATTCACTAAGCAATCAAAAGCTCAATTTCAATTTTTTTGATGATACGTTGTTTTGCATATTATGTGCCGATTTATATACATTCATATATACACCGAAGAACGCAAACAAAATTTGTGGTTGTCTTTCTGACCAGCTTTCATTTTTGTTCATAAGCTGGGATTTATACAATTCTGTTTTGGTTGGCATAAAGATCTTTACCTCTGGTATGGGTATGCCACCTTAGCCTAATTATTGAATTGGAAAAAATATTGGTATGTTGTTGCCACCTTAGCCTAATTATTTAATTGGAAAGAATTGTATATTTTCTGATATAATTGTTGGTGAAGCAGCAATAATAGACAATAACTAGAGACCAACGATGACATTATTATACGAATTATTCGAAATTGGCATGTAGGAGGAACTCGCTCTGTTATTTCATAAATTCATAATTAGTCTTGAAAAAATCTGAATTTTTAGTTTTGTTTTTCTCACGAAACACATTTACGCCTCTCAGTTCAATTCGGTCAATTATACCTTTATACAAAACAGTAATCGAATAAAGCTATTGTGCTCAATTGACACAACAACGTAGCTAAGACACGCTTTCATAATTACTAAACGACTCCTAAACGTTTTCCCAATAAGCTCATAATGATACGCTGACAGTTGAATAAAGCGCAATTATCTCACCACGCCTAACTGTTTCAATTGAGTAATGTAGATGTAATTAATTAGCTATACTTTCTAAGGCGCACGTATATGTAATTAAGTCCGATACAAAATCCCCCGATCCATTGTATGGCGCAAACACTGTGTATGGGTAATAATCGAAGGCAGCGTCATGAATGCATTTACAGGCCATTTGTCTTACTTGGCTTGGACATCAACAACAACGTAATCGCTATCAAAGCTGTCGTCGGCTGAGTTAAATGAAACGAATGCATAATTTTGACCAAATATCGCGTGACTGGGCATTTCACAATACATTGTTATAAAGCAACACAGGATATTTCAGCATGAAAGCAAAGTAGAAAATACAACTTTGTCCGGTATACTATACAACAGCCCTGAGTACAATCGCGCATACAAGCTTACTAATGAGAAATCAAAAGTAGTTAGAGAAAACCCTTGCGAAACTACTGAACTACTGAAGTAGTGCAGCTGTATAATAATTATACTGAAAAACCAGCCGGAAGTCAATAGACATTCACATATTACTTAAAAACCAACAATTTACAAGAACAACCTTTGTTGAACGGGTTTAGTTGATAATCATCCATCCTAAAATTCGTCCTAATATGCATCTATCCTAACCGCTTCCAAAAATATTGAAAGTTCCCGACTAATTGCCTCGAAATTTCACAGAATTAGCAGCCTGCCTTAGCATAATCATTTAGGCGCAAAACTGTCATGAATCATGCCTTTTTGCTTTTGAGCAACTAAGTTTTCCCAAAGCGCCTAGCGACGGTTGTATGCGTGCGCCAATGTGTGTAATTAGCACGTTCACACTTTTAGTAACGCCGAATTCGACATGCCCGAACGACGGATTCTGCTAGGAAAGTATTACTAAGTGCTGCACGTTCAGCACGACTTGGACGTCTACATAAACAATACATACACATGGGCTACTCAAACACTCATGTCATCTACATACACATGTACTCACACACTCATGTCATCTACATACACATGTAGCAGGCGTACACTCGTCTTAACATGTCCAACTTGAAACGTTAAGTTATGGCAATTGAGCTCCTTAGCTCCTACTTCTTTCCAAGCGAGATTTGGGCACTGTCTAATGGACACTCACATTTTAGCACGTTGCTCATTTGTGTATGTTGCTATTGCCAGTCACGTTTGCTCAAAAGCATTGATGTTCACACTCGGCGCCGGCAATCACATGCCTGCAGTCACACTTTTGTTGTCAATTACCTCAGCAATCCTCGGCATAGATATACATACATATGTACATATGTAGTACAAAATGGCATATTTCAACTTACTCTATGTACTCACTTGGGTTCGATTTTCGCTTTTACTCCGAACTAGTAAGTATTTCAATAACTCTCTTATACAACCCCCGTAGTAAATATTCACTCACTTTCTGTAAATTCTTTCAAAATAAACAAAAAATATTCATGGAATATATAAAACACTTAATATTTGAAATATTTACTAAGCCAATTACCGTTAACACCAAAACCTTACCTTTCCGCTATTTTATTCCCTCTAATCCCATTATCTTACGAGACAATAGCAACTAGCCAAGACTGTTGGCTGCTAATAGTGAGCATGCTTCCAACAAGCCAGCCACACATTTGTTATCCTTTGTTGTCCTTCGTTAGCCATCGATTAGCGCTCGAAACACGCTCCAACCGAATTGCGTAGACGGTCACCCACACGTACATGGCGCCGTCAATGCCATCATCCTCTGTTATGCTAATGGCTTTGGCATCCGATAGCATTGAAACACCAGCTTAGTGCCTACTGGTCAGCGAATTAAATTTGCTTCACTGCTTAGCGCTTGCATTAAGTAGGAGTAGCTTTTCGGGTTCCTTATTTAATTATTCTCAAAGTCACTGGAAACTCTTGTACTAGTATATACAAAACTTAGCCCAAACCAGAAATATAAATAGAGGAATAGGAGTCGGTCGTTAGGACGCTTTTCGCTAACTTTAAGAGCGACTTGATATATAATTTTAATACTTCATCTATTTCCTAGAACTGCGAAGCTCTTAGATATTTAAGACGTGTTCCAAATAAGGTCGAACATAAGCAGTGATGGGGTTCCAGCGTCTCTCTCATGCACACTTCTAAGTACTTTCTGCATGTATCGTCGTTACTTATGCTAATTTGACTCACAATTGATTGTGGCCTATCAGTAGACCAACAACTATTCTGCAGTCCTTTCAAGACCATGTGATTACAAAGCATGCAAATTTTTCTTCGGGGCTCTAGCACATTTCACTTCCGTCTACCAGACTCTCGGATAAATTCATTGTATATTGGTTTTAGTGACTAGACTATACATCTGGCACTTTTAAAAATATCATGGGCTATTTGTTTTCCTGGAATTCCTTTGTGGTCTGGAACCAAGTATATATGCAGCCGCATCTCCCTGCATCTATGGCGTATATATAGGGTTTGTCCGGAAAGTAATAGAACTGATTTTCTTCCGCCGCGACTGTACCTCGGAACGTGCCCGCACCGATCAGATTCGGTAAAGGGCGTTGCTAGCTAACGAACGATAGGCTAGTCAGTTATCTCCGAGCACCTGGAGAGTCAGGACAAACATTTTCGCGCGACGTGTTTCTGTGAGTGGTGCAAGCCGAAAATGCAACATACGTTAGAGCAGAAGTACGCGATTAAATTGTGTGTAAAACTCGGCCGGTTGTTTTAGCAAGAAGAGGTATGCTTCGGTGGCACCAGGCCTTTTTAGAAGGCCGGGTAGAGGTCGCTGATGAAGACCGGATGAATAAGCAAATTCAAAGTGAAAACGGTGCTCATTGCCTTTTTTGACATCAAAAGCTTTATCCACCAAGAATTTATTTCTTCTGGACAAACCGTCAACGCCAAGTTTTAAATGGA